>NC_042616.1:158235983-158913924 GCF_901001135.1 Rhinatrema bivittatum | reverse complement strand
GAGTTGTTCACTCTAGTCTACATATTGACTTGAGAATTAGACTCAAAAATCTTCCTGACTTGCTGACATCCCTTCTTATTCAATTTTGATACTTTTTGTGCTTGGAATGCCTTTAGGTTATTATCTCTTTAGCTTAAATGATACACATTTTTTCATGTTTCTATGAACACTTGAAACAGATGGAAGTGTTTAAAGGTTCCAGTCTCCTCTGCTATATTTATGATTCAATGCTCGGCATTTTTATATCCTACTCCTAAGTCCTCAGGAAAATAAACGAAGGAGCACCCTGGCTGCTGCTACTCCTCAGAAAGAGTAATTAGAAACTGGATTTTTTTTCTTTATTTACATGCCGCACATAATGAAACCTTAAGTTAAACAAAAGACATAAACATAGATCCAAACAGTAAAGTAATCATATCTAAATCAGGACAATAGCAGTAACCTTCTACTGGTAATAAAGAAAACGCAACAGATAGTTGAATTACGGGGGTTTACAGGCGTGGCTTGGTCCTGTGCGCGCTGCGCGCGTTTTCGGAAGGGCCCGGTTCACGCGCATGACCCCCGCTACACGTCGAAGTGCCGGGCCTTTGAAAAGGGGCTGGCCGAGGGGGGGGGGGGCGTGATGTGTGCGGGGGGCGGTCCGGGACAGCGCCATTCAATGCTGTTCCAGGAAAGCGTGCGCCGGCAGCCGGCCAGCACGCAGAGATTACTTCTGCTCCTGAGGAGCGGCACGTAATCGAACAAAAAAACCCCCAAAACCGTAAGTAGCTAGAAAAGGGGTTAGGAGTCGGGGAGGAGAGGAGAAAAGGGTAAGAAGGTTAGGTAGGGGTTATAGGGAAGTTCCCTCCCAATCCACTCGTTAATCGGAGCGGACTGGAGAGGGAACTGGGGAAGCCCTACTCCCATCGCCGCGCATGGCCTTTTAAAATCCCGCCCCTCCCCCCCCCCCACGCGCGGAGGAGGCCACCCGCACGTGCGCTCGCAGATATTGTATTTTATAACGTGCACCAATGCACGCGCGTTATAAAATAGCCGTGTCCATGTCTGCGCGCCAGGAACGCCCGGGTCTTAAAATCAACCCCTTAATTTCATAAGTTGAACCATGACCTGCACTTCACGGTACATTTCCACTGCTGTGGATTCCAGTTGAGAACTTCCTTTTCTTCAATTAGTCAATTTCACAAGTGGAACCATTCGGGGTCCTGTTTTGTTATGGGGCACCCGATGATTAGGTGCCAAGCGTCCAGAACCGAAACTTGTAATCCAGGCACTAATAGCCAATGCTCCATGCAACCCCTCTCTTTTTCATTCAGTTTGTGACGCTATATAAGCATTAAGCTAGAACTGAAATTTGACATACAAAGATCGTGCTGGCAAACTGCGCTGAGTCGTTGCTAAAATGTTGTTAAACAGGAGCTTGTGAGGAATAAACAAAACTAGAAACATAATGAGAAAATATCAGCGTGCCTTGCCGTGTTTGCCGCATCATTTCCATAGATGGTTTTTATTTGTACAGGCGGGGGATATTTATCCAGTTTTTCAGTTTGCCATACAAACAAAAGCTTGTTCATAAAGATTTATGGAACACTTGGACAAAAGTGTCACATTTAAGAAAATAGTAAAAGTCTCGGTGTTTGTTTTCACAGCTGCCTTCAGCCACAGGTTCTTTCTCTTTTTCTGAAGTTGCAGGATATTGGATCCTCAGGAAACGACTGCTTATTTCAGTAACACTCCAGCAAAGGGGCTGGCCGGGGTGTTTCCCCCACATATTTGACCCTCTTGTCCATAGCTTAAATCTGGCTCGTCGTTTCCACCCAACCTTTCATGGTTTCTTTATAAGTAAATTTATCTTCGAAGCGTTAACGTGCTGTGGTACCCACTTGTTTCTTTCTGCAATAAGCAATGGTAAAATAAAGATGCATTGTGACGTGTTAGCTCCAAGAAGGATTCAGAGGAAAGAAAAGAAAATTGCCTTCTAATGTTGATGCTTGTAATGGTAAAATGAAATTCAGCTTAGCTTCTAGCAAGCCTGCGATAGCATTGCCATGTCGCTTTGTTTCAGCACTGAGTGATTCTTTGTAATTAATATTGTAGTTTCTGCCTGAAGGGAGAGGGCCTGGATGGTAACTTTCCAGCTGTGATTGACTATACGCCTTACCTGAAGTTCACCCAAAGGTACTGTGCATTACGGGTTTCTTGATCTTCCAAGTGTGACAGTGTTTAAACAGTAACTTGCAATTAGATATGTTCCCTTTCAGCTTCAGAAGAGCTATTATGATCTGCGTCAGATAACAATGGTATGATTTTTAATCTCGCTTTCCTCTGAGTGTAATATTGGTGTACACTCATAACGCTATGAGCTGGAGGGTAGGCGAGAAGGTTTATAACCTCTTCTCCACGGTGACACTGTAATCATAAGAACATACGGATTTTGTCACGAAAGCCTACACTTTGATTAGGGCAAAATAACTTGTGCTGTGCAGAGCTGCTGTAATTGATTTTTCTGTAGAAAGCAGACCTGCATGCTAGCATAAATCAATATCATGTCAAAAGTTAGTTACAAGTCTTCAGGAAACAAACTAGTTCAAGGAATTATGTGCTTGTTTATTACTCCATAAGCCATGAATGACTCTTCATAAATGGCAGAGTCACAGGCAAATGCTTTGATCATCGATCATGTGTGAACTAAAAGCTTATTGATATAAGTATAAGTAATCTTATACCAATAAGCTTTTATTTTAGTTTATGGGCTCGATAGTTGCTTGGTTTTCATTGTAAATATTACCCTTAGCAGAAGGCATGAGGGTAACCTTCATAAAGCAGCAGTTACTGCCATAAGAAGCTTGCTGGGCAGACTGGCTGGACCATTTGGTCCTTTTCTGCCATCATTACTATGTTGCTATGTTAAGCCTTTTGACGTGAGCTTTTCGTTTCATGTTTCTATAAGGAATGAGTAGTCTGAAAGCGCAGAGGGGAAAAATCCAGAGAAATTGGTGGAGAATCCCATGAAAACGCCATTTGACTCACAATCTGATTTAGAAAACTTGATGGTGGAAAGAGCACACTGTAGTCTGGATAATAGCATCACTCCTCCCTCTGCCAAGGAAGAAATATTTGGCCTTTTTTTTTTTTTTTTGCTTTTTTTAAAGTTTTTTGCAAGCTTGGGCCATCATTCTTGCAGGCTTTCAGAGCTAATGATAAACTAGAACGGTGCTTCTCAGCCTTTTGTATACCAGTAATTGGCTAGTTAACTACCTTAAATTATGTGGACTGGTTGCTGCGCTGATGGGGGTGAGGGCAGGGTCCCCTAGAAAATTAAAGAGTAGACAGATGTTATTTCCTAGCGAGTAGCAGATGGACTCAAAACAAGTGGGTATAGTGTGCTCGTGCTAGCAGTTGGAGACGGATCTGACGTCAGCACGGGTACATATACCCCCACAGGAAGTGTAGCAAATCAGTAATTTCCGTCTCCAAAGCAGTTTGGAGCTACCTCACGCTCGCTGAGCGTGTTTCCAAATTCTACACAAGTAAATTCCTAGAAGACAACTTACTGAAGACAAGCCCCGCACTCCTGTGGTGATACCATTCGGTCCCTCACCCAGTTGAGTTTCCCGAGCTGACTTCCGTGGTCCCTCGGAGGTAGGAGCCTCGGTCCGGTGGCCGACTCACGGCAGGGACCTAGCCCCTGAGTGAGAAGGGCTCGGGCGCGGCGTAGAGACAGCCTCGGTCCCGGCGAGGACTTGGCCCCCGAGCGAGACGGGTTTGGGCGCGGCCTAGAGGCAGCGGGTGCACTTCCTCGAGCGCGGCGGTGAAGGTACTCACCCTCTCCCCCCGCAGCCGGAGACCGCCCGGGTCGCAGCCAGGAAGCGCCGAAGACAAGGTAAGGCATACATCTTTACTGTGGTCTCCGAGGAAGTGTGGATTCGCGGGGCCTGTCTTCGTGGCAGCCCGCCGAGGAGGTCGCCATTTTACCTGCCTACTCGCCTTCGCTACCTAGATGCACGTCGTTAGGCGCAAGCTGGCTAGGCGCATGCCGATAGCATAGGCGCACGTCCATAGGCGTGCATTATAGACGCACATTCATAGGCGCACATTCATAAGACGCCGTGGTTAGGCGCACATTATAGGCGCACGGTCATAAGCCGCCGTTGATAGGCACACGTTCATAAGACGCTGTTGATAGGCGCACGTTATAGGCGCACGTTCATAAGACGCCGTTGATAGGCGCCCGTTCATAAGACGCCATTGATAGGCGCACATTCATAACATAGGCACACGCTCATAAGACGCCTGTTGGTGGGCGCACTTTCATAAAATGCCCGTTCATAAGCGCATACAGCTGAGCCAGGTTGATAAGCGCACACTCATAAAATAAGCGCATATTAGTAGGCGATACATATTGCAAAGCGTATGGAGCATAAGAGAGCCCACACATCCGCAGAGCCGGCACCTCCAGAATCAGGCATAAGAGCCCTAAGCCTCTGCTCAGCATGCAACCTCAGAGCCACGCAGAGCGAGGAAGCGGACTCGCTATGTGCCCAATGTGAGGAGGCCATGGGAGTTCCAGGACAGGACCGGCCCCAGCCCAGCGGTTCCTCAGGGAACACTCTGGACTTAGCAGGCCGCGGGGAGCAGCCAGGGAACCCAAGAGACCTGGTGCCCCTAAGGCCAGATCCGGCCTCTCTCTCCTGGGTGGAATTATTCAAGGGGATCCACGCCTTTGTCCAGATGCAGTCTGCTCCTCGAAGGGGTTTTTCTGTTCCGGATGATCCGGCCCCTGGACCCTCGAGACCTAGGCACGGCCACTCACCACCTGGAAGCCCCACTTATGGGGATTCGGATTGCTCCGAGGAAGATGAGGAGCCCCCCGAGGAGGGAGAACTTCCCTCAGAGATAGAACCATATTGGACCATGAGACGCTTCTTTCGGAAAGAGGATCTTCCAGGCCTGGTCTCACAATGCCTATCTGAACTGGCTATTCCGGGCCAGGACACCCCAGGGGACCCTAACATGAACCCCGTGTTAGAGGGCCTGCGCCGAACGGCTCACCATTTTCCCCTCCTACAAGCAGCACAGCAGCTAATAGATCTGGAATGGACTACGCCGGAGGCCTCATTCAAAGGGGGTCGGGCCTTGGCAGGCATGTACCCTCTGGACCCGGCGTCCAAGGAGCTGCTGGCATGCCCCAAGGTAGACGCCATAGTTAACGCAATTATGAAGCGCACCACCATTCCGGTTGAGGGGGGAGCGGCCCTCAAGGATACCATTCTGAAGCAAGCCTTTGAGGTAGCAGCCATGTCCCTACGAACGTCTGGACGTCCAGGCCAGGGAGGACACAGCATTTGCGAGGGCAATCCTACACAGTCCTCGGGCAGCCTCCCACCCAGTCCGGGAGTAGCTTTTGTACATCCCACTTGTTTTGAGTCCATCTGCTGCACGCTAGGAAATGTAGAGATTACTTACCTGATAATCTCCTTTTCCTTAGTGTATGCGGATGGACTCAGCATCCCGCCCGGCTGCCGGTATACATGGGGATTCGCCGACTCACGGTAAGCCATGTTTTGCTTATATAGGGCCTCCACCCTGCCGGGTGTCGACGCCTTCCGGTTGAGAACACTGGCGGTCTCCAGCTACCATCAATTGGTCAGGGTAATCCTGTTTATTTAATCGATCGGTCAGTCACACATATATCCATAAAGCTTTTGCAAGGAAGATTACTGATTTGCTACACTTCCTGTGGGGGTATATGTACCTGTGCTGACGTCAGATCAGTCTCCAACTGCTAGCACGAGCACACTATACCCACTTGTTTTGAGTCCATCTGCATACACTAAGGAAAAGGAGATTATCAGGTAAGTAATCTCTACATTCTTCCTCCTCCACCTGGCCTTTAATCCCAGGGGTCAGCACTGCAGCCGTTCTGTCATTCCAAGAAAGTAGCTAGCAAGTTAAGAGATTTGTTCTCTCTTAAAAAAATAAATAAAGACATAATAGGGTAAAGAAAAGTCTCTACTGGCTGTGGTGCAGGGCGCAGTGCAGCTGCAGGGTAGGTCTTGCTTCTTCCTCATCCTCCTCCTATCATCCCCGCTGCTCCCCAGACTGGCAGAATTGCTGCTAGGGACCGGTGCTGGTCCACGGACTGGTGCCTGAGAAGCACTGGTCTAGAAATACAGCTCATAGAACATAGCTGTCTCCCCTGACTGTTGTTTTGAAGTATAACAAAAAAAAAAAAAAAAAGGAAATCTTTCACGGGGGCCAAGAGAGTGCTGTGGAAACGTGAGCTCAAGCGTGCTATGCTATTTCCAACTCAACTGAGTCAAAATCAATCATAAAACATGAAGTCTTTATGGGACCTGAAGTAGCGATAAACAGCATTGAATGCTACACTGCTAGCAGTTGCTGAAGGGAAAGACAGCAGGCAGACGCTTTAACCAAAGAAGATATCGTTCTCATCCCCAGGTGTTTGAAAGATGAGCGATGTACGCCGAACACACCACATTAATCCTGAAAAATTCAAAATGCTCCTTTTTCACAAATGTTTTCTATTACATGAATGGAATAAAAGGATCAGTTTAATAGCAGATGGTGCTTGGTGCATCGTAAGGGGGTTATGTGATTGCTTTCTACTGATTGCTTAAGAGGCTTTATAAATGTATTTTTTTAATTATTATTATTTGAGGGGGAAAGTGAGCTGCTGCTTACATAAATTTTTTGTCTCTGGCTACATTGTACCAAATTTCCATTTTCAAATGGAAAGATCTTTTTTTTTTTTTTTCCCTGTAAGGAGAATTTCCCCCGTTTCTGGAGGTGTGAGGTGGGTTTGTAGTTGTTTAAAGTTTATAACGAGGGGTGTAATGGAATGGGGGAAAAAATAAGATGAGCATTTTGCATTCTAATACAAGTCTAAATGTACTTTCTACTGAGAGCTGGTTTGAGTGTAAGTGGGACGAGTGAATGCTAAACAAAATGTAATTTTGCGATAACAAGGAACGCTAGAGAGTTGAATTCACCAGTAAAGCATATGATAGTGCAAAAGAGGGAGATGCATGTGATTCTTGTACAGAAATCACATCTCCTAGATAGTAAAAAAAAACTAAAGACTGGGTTGGACAAGTTTCTTTGGCATATAGCAATGCAGCGAAAAGGGTTGTTAGTAAACAAGTACAGGCCTTTTGAATTTCAGGATAGTTGGAAAGATAGTGGTAAGAGAATTTTTGTTGTTAAGAGGCTGTTTTGGTGGTAGGGAATAGGTGGTTGGATATGTGTATTGGTCTAATATAGTTAATGAAACTTCTTACTGAATTAAATAATGCACTAACAACACTATCCTTTCCTGAGGAACTCCTTATAGGAAGAGACTTCAACCAGGGGCGGGTTCTAGAATGAGACACAGTGAAGCGGCCGCCTCAAGTGGCAGAATTTTGAAGCAGCAAACTATGCCCCTCTCAAAACACCCCAATAGTATCTGCCTCGCGCTGCCTCGCAAACGTACACACATTAAAATAAATAAATAAATAAATAAATAAATAAATAAATAAATAAATGTGGCACCCCACATCACTGCGGTGCAGGCTGGCCATATTCTGCTGCCTACCTCGTCCATTGGTGCCTGGCTAAGCAAGGTCCCTGCCAGTTGTAATCTTCGGCAGTGCTTGTGCGGAGCTGCTTTCTGTTTTGCAGTGTTTGGTTCCCATGCAGCCGCCTGCCTGCCTCCACCAGTCATTAGTCAAAAAGAAAAGTATGTAAAAAAAAAAAGAAAAACAAATAGCATCACGGAAAGCTGAGCGTCGATTCCTGTTCTGTGCCCCCCTTTGCTGCTTGGCCACTCTTCTTGGTGGCCTGCGGGATGGAAGGTGGACAGGCGGGGGACTTGTAGAAAAAAAAAGCTGAGTCTGCCGAGAATGTCAATGAAGGGACCGCAGGGTGCAATTGGAGAACTGTAGCCTGTAGCAGAGCCGATTTTGAGTCTGGGGCAGGGTAGGGCAAGGCAAGGTGGCTGGGTCAGAGCAGGAGTCCTAGAAGGCAATGAGTAGGCAGGCTGCAGGCCCCGTTCTTCAGTAGCAGCGCTGCCTGCAGTGACACTCCTGCTGGAACTTACTGAATATGCAGTGGCTCCTTAACATTCCTGGAGAGAGATACTGGTCGTGGAGTGAGGGGATATCAGTGACAGAAAGAAACTGGTCCTAGGGGGGAATTCGTAGTGACTGGTGAGAGAGAAATTGATTTGGTGGGATGACAGTGACTGATGAGAGACAGAGACTGATCTTAGCAGGGAGGAGATGGCAGTGATGAGAGAAAAAAAATGAGACAAAGGCGGGTGGCACCTTGCTGGGGAGAGGTGACAATGATGAGAGAGAGACTGGACTGGGGGGGGGGGGGGGGGGGTGACAATGAAAAGTCCGGGAGAGGGGTGAGAGAGACTGGTCTGGGGGAGGGGGGTGATGAAACAGCAAGGGAGGCTATCTAACAAAGCCAAGGAGGCAACAATACAGAATTAGAAGCCAAATGTCGGACATTTGGCTTCTAATTCTGTATTGTCGCCTGGAAGAGGGGGATATGATAGGGTGAGTGTGTATGAGAGGGTGCCTGCATGTGTGTGTATAAGAGAGTATCTGTGTATTTGTATGAGGGGGTTGCTGTTTGTGTATTAGAGGATGTGTATATGAGAGGGTTTCTGTGTGTATGAGTGGGTGTCTGTGTGGGCCTCTGTATGTATGTGTCTGTCTATCTGTGAGAGGACGTGCCTGTGCATATGTGTGTGAGAGAGAGGTTAATGCACCCTCCTTCAATCTAGAACAATCTCAGGATTGTTCCCAGGTATTGAGAGCAGGAGATTTTTTTTATCCTTGTTAGTTTTAATTATTGGATGTGGTGTCTGCTGTTTTGAAATATTTTTAGTTTTTGGTAATTTTTAAAAAATTTTTATGTGTTTTTAATTATTGGATTATGATCTGTTCATCAGCTGATTTGACACTTTTTTATTGTATGTTTAATGTTTTATAATTCTTGATTATTGGTTATATCTGTACTACATACAGTTTGGCTTCTTGTGATTTCCAGTTCGGTTTTTGTCTACACATTTCAATTTATATTTTATGGTCTCTTCATTCTGTATTTGGTGAGGGTCTATCTGTGTTCTGCGTGTGACTGAGGTTAGGTATTCTGCTACTGTGTAGTTTCTGTGTAGGGATTTACAACAGTCTGGCTTTAATAGGAGGTGCATTGGTGTTTAGGGCCTGATGTAATATTTGCAGTATGGCTTTTTCATAGGTTGAGCACTGGCAATTATGATATGGAAGGCCTGCGCTCTGAGGTCTGCACACCAGGGTCTCCTGGAGGTGCTGCCTTCACATCCCGTACCTCTTGTGGATACATGAGAGCTGGCTTTTTCAATTGCAGGTCCGCTGCTTTGGAACTTCTTACCTACGACCCTGTGAACCATGGCAGACATTCAGGTTTTTAAAAAGAAATTAAAACTCTTATTCAAAGAAGCCTTTGAGCTGATAGGTGGACCCCTTGGGTTCTTTCTAGCTCACAGTACTGAACCTATGATGTATTTTTCAGCCTTTTGGTTATTAACAGCCCCTTTGATATTTTTTTGTCCGTTTGTTTTAAGTGTGTTTTAATTTATGCACTGTTTTTGTACCCTGCCCCGAACTTGAGAGAGCTGGTTACAAATTGTTTAAATAAATAAATAAATAAAAGCATGTCTGAGGTGCACTTGAGGAATATTAAAGGATAAGGAAGAATAATGGATTATTCAGTTAAAAGTAAATAATTTTGTGACACTCTCCAAAAGCAGACAACAAAAATGACAAAAGGCAAGTGGCACCTTATAGACTAACCAATTTATTGAGGCATGAGTTTTTGAGGATGGAGTCCACTTCCTCACAGGCATATCAACAGATTTGTTTAGACAATAGTAGCACAATGCAAGCTTTTGTTGATCATTTAGGAAGCCTGCAAGACCACTATAAGGAGTTATAACATGATTCTGTTCGTACAAGGAAACTCCTGGACAAGACAAGTTTTTGAAGCTAAAATAGACAAGTTAAAAAAGGAATATGTAAGGAATCCAAAATCAGGTAGGGCTAAACTGCATGGAAAAGATAAAATACTAAAGTGGTGGGAAAACTTTTACTGCCGTGGGTAACAAAGTTAGAATATAATGATAAAAATAATATTCACAAAATAAGTAATAATATGGGTAACAAGACCCAACTGAGATAAACAAAGTCTTTAAAAATTATTATATAAATTCGGGATCCAAGATGGCCACATGCTAACGGGAGTAGCTCCGCGGTTCTCTTCTTACCTCTTACACTTATCTTTTCCTCCTCTGGTTATGGGTAAGAGAAAGGGCAAGGCTATATACTCGGAGGTTTCCGTGTCTTCTTCTCCAACCAGCTCGATGGACAAGTACATCTCCTGGGACTCAGATCTTCTTTCGTCCTCTGTCGTGGCTTCATTGGACTGCTTGCCGAGCAGTGGTCTGCCATCGGTCGACCCAGACCTGGAGTCATCTTTAACCCCAGATATGCACCATGTTCCTCTGCAACGCGGGCCACCCGTTGCCATTGTCGACGGTAGCGTTTCTCTCCCATTGCACTCAGATGACATCAGAGTGACTACCCTGGCGGTGTCAGGGGATGCCCATATGCCAGAGCTGAGCCATGTTTTTCCTGACTGATGTGCACAGAGAGCTGAATCTTTACCTGCTTCGTTTTCTTCAACTTCCATGGAAGGGATCACGTCTAAAGAGGTACTGTTTGCTGCTTTGATTAAGTTTACCAATATTACATTGGACATCATCTGAAAAGCTATTGCTAATCTCTGTACCCAGGTTGAACAGTTTGTCTCGCAGCCCGAGACCTTTCCAACTCTGTTAAAGCTTTACATTCTCAGATGCCTGATATTTCATCAAGAGCTGATTCCTGGGAAATTAAGGAGACACCTTTACAGAAAACTGTAGTTGTTTTCTTCTGGTTATTTATTTTTGCAAAATAAGATGGAAAATCTTGAGAATGTGGTTCATCGCAGGAATATTAGGATTATCAACTTTCCTAAGAAGATGTCTTCTCCCGTAGAGCTGTTATGAAAATATTTTATGGAAATTCTATCTATTACTGAAAGTTTGCTTCCTCCCATATTGAAAGCCTATTTATGTTCCCATGAGTCAGAAAGGTAGTCAAGTAAGTGAAGTTCCTGCTGCTGCAGATCTATTCCAATCTTCACAATTTTCTTCTTTTCTTGGAAAATCAGATAATGAAGATATTCAACCTTCAACTTTGCTTGTCACTTTTGCATTAGACTATGATCGTGACTTTATTTTGAAGTTGTTTTTTCGGAAGAGAGATATTCCCTTTTTAGGGCTTAAGATCCGTATATTCCCAGATATAGCTAAGATCACCCAGTCCAAAAGGAAACGTTTCCTATTGATGCATCCTGCTGTTTTGAATCTGGGGGCATTGGTTTGGTTGGTTTTTTCCTTGTAAATGTGTTGTAAAATATCAAGGAATTAAAAATGTCTCTTCGATCCTTCCCAATTGAATGTTTTCCTCAATGATAGATGCAGACAGGATACTGCCTTCCTAGCAGCCAGTCAGTGATTTCCATGGCTTAGGGCGCTGAAATATTTTGAAGATCCTCCCTTAGCATTCATCCGATTTCTCAATATTTTATTTTCCTCTTTAGTTTATATTGGATTCCCCAATTTTGTGGTCTGATAAAGTACTTGAGATCTATTATTTCCTCTAATAATTTGTTTCTTATTGTATATTTGGATCTTTGTAATATTTCTAATCAAGTTTGTTTGACTTGTTATATTTTGAAAGTGAATAAATAGTTTTAAAAAATTATATAAATTCAAAGGTTATATATATATAATTATATATATCTATCTCCCAGTTGAGATGGAGAAAATGTATTGAAAGGGAGAGATTTTTTCCCCAACATAAAGCAAATTTAGATAAACCCTTTATAATTCAGGAAATTATATCTACAATTACTGGGTTAAATCCAGAAAAAATATTCAGGACAGCATATATTATAGTGATTTTGAAACCTGAAAGAGACAGTTTGGATTCAGGGTCAAACTGATCTATAATATTGTTAAGTAGTTATTCCCAATGGTTGAACTTTTAGCTATAGGGCTGGTTTTCTGCACTTTATAGATATTTCCAGATAAAATGCTATCCATGAAGGAGGAAGAGTGACAAATGCTTGCTGACATTTCTTTTTTCCTCTTACCTCTTCCCTAAAGTCAACAGTGCAAACTTGGGCTGTCTATAGAAGAGTCTGCGATATTAATAGAAAAGGGAAATAATCAGACTAGATAGGCCTTATGGTATTTAGTTGTTATATTTTGTTTCTCTGTCTATAGTTTTTTGAATTTGGTATGAAATGACATTTTCTGAAAGGGAGCACATTATGTTTTGAGTACAAAAAATGTCTTCATGTTGCAGTATAAGATATGGTATTCATTTTACTTTTCAACATGCAAAATATTTGCCTTTTTTTTTAAGCATTTTCCTACATTTTTCTCCTACTCCTAGCAAAATCTTGACTTTCTCTAAAGTTTGTGGTTAGCGAACTCTCACTGAGAATCATGGAAAAGACCAGGTTCCAGGCTGCTTTTGAGGCTTATGAATCACATGGCTATATAGCCAAGTCTGATCATAATTGTGCTTCTCGCTGAAGATTTTGAGGGCCCTATGAAGCTATGATGAAAAAAAATTTCAACAATATCTCATGGGAGCAATAAACTTCCAATAGCTAATTTGTGGCTTTATCACTGAGTTATGGCCATCCCCCCTCATTCGGCAGCATTGAGAGCAAAGCACTGTATGTAACAGACAAACAGAGAAACAGAGAATTTGATGGCAGGTAAGAACTCAAAGGGCTTTCAAATCTGCCCATTTCCCTTCCTGCTACAGCACTGTAGGTCCTTTTTAATGGTAGATATTCAATACATATCTAGCTCCTAGATTCATCGCACGAAGTGCCCAGACTGGGGGTGGGGGCAGAGCGAGAGATTCTTTATAAGTCCTTCATAGTAGTCAACTATTTATATCACTATAAGAGGGCCAGCTAATAACTCGAGGTGAGGTTTTTGTGCTATTTAGGGTTTTGGGGCCAGTTTACATGCAGAGTGAGATGCACGAACAGCACAGTACACCTCAGTGAAGATTTGACGTCATTTGAGTGAGGAAAGTCTCACAAAGTTGAGATTTCTACAATGTTCTCTTGCCCTAGCTTGATGGGCTCTATACCAGGGTATACAAGATCCTGAATAATTTTGCTTGCTGATTCTGAGGAAGGATGAAACACAAATGTAAATTTATTATACAGGATGCTGGTCTGGTGGTGGTTTATTCTTTAATGGTGTGCGTGCATAAGAATAAGGTTTGTTGAAAATGTTGTTCTTGCTCTGCGGTATTATCACATAAGGAGGGCTTAGATAAAAATGGAAGATGTTCCTTACCAATTATTTCCTGAATGCCACTGTTGATTAGTTTGGTACTAGAATTTGATATATTCAATATTTCCATTGTATGCTCACTAGGGCAATTTTCAAAGCCATTACCATGGGAGAAATGGCATTTTACCCATTGCAATGGGCTCTTGGAAAATGACACACCCTGTCCTTGGATAAAAATGTGCATGCGGTTTCACAATCCGCATTGTGGTGGAGGCATTCCCAAGGCGGGGTTAGGTCGGGAGAGAAAGCCCCGAGTGTAATTTTGGAGATTCGAAGCTGCGCATGTTTTAATTAGAAGAAGCACTTGCAGGAAACATAGCTCCAAGTCCCTGCAAGTACTTTTCCCTTGTGCAATTTTCAAAGTGCATATGTACTTTCGCTTTGAAAACTGGTTCAGAGATTTTGGGGGGGATGTTTCCACAGGGATCCATTGTTCTAGAGGGACAGGAGAGATGCTCATTCACCTCCTGCCCACCAAGTTTCAGTGACTGCAGTTGGCCCTGAGACCTGCACCATATTGTGACGTCACAGAGGTGCATTTTCAGGACCAGCCAGTGCCATTTTCTTGTGCCAGCCACATGTCTGCATAGCTGTATAAGGAAATGGTGCTGGCCAGCCCTGAGAAGGCACCATTTTATGTCACAATATAGTGCCGGTCTCAAGGCCAACCGGCGACACTGAAATTTGGAGGACCCTAGGGGCAGGAGGTGAGTGATCCCCACAGACTTGACTTGGGGAGTGTGAGGGGATGCACAGGAGGCCCAGTTTCATTTGAGGTTGGGGGGGGGGAGAGAATTGGAGGCCCTGGGGAAGCCTGGCAGGCCACAGGGAAGTCTCCAGGGTGCTGTGTTTGGGTTTTTTTTTTCTTTATTAATTTTGAAAACAAAATGGAAGTAAACCAATGAAATTTTGTGGGTTTTTTCTTCCATTTTGTTTTGAAAATGTTACGAAATGAAATAGGAAATATCGATGACATTTCTTTTCTTTTCTTCTAATGTTCGATGTAAACCGATGTGATATGACTTGTCATGAATGTCGTTATAAAAAAGAATTAAATAAATACATAAATTTCCTATTTTGTTTCAAACAAATGCATTAATTTTCTGTTGGTTAGTAATATAAGTAAAATATAAACAAATAAAATAAAATACAATTTCTGTCACCGATGCTGTAGATTCACTTGCTGATTTTGCTTGGGTCAACAGGACAACATCAGTCATACCATCAAATGACGGGCGTGTACCCTCTGTAGCACCGTGACTCTTTAAACATGAAAGTTGAAACTCTCTTCGTGATACCGCATTTCCCTTAGAGCACCTCATTGTCACCAGCTTATGCAGTTCATTGGCTAATGGCCAGTGGATTTTAATGTCACGAGTGTTCAGGAATTCTCATCTGGTTTTGCAACCTTTGACCCTTGTAGCTCTGACAGCATCAGCAGTGATGAAGAAGAGCTGAGGACTCTGGGAAGCAGTGGCAGTGAAAGCAGCACCCCAGAGAACGTCGGTCCGCCCTTCAGCATGGGTGAAAACAGCTGGTACAACAAGTGCAAGAGAGTTGAACAGAAATACCGACTCACTTTGGAACAAAAGGTAAAATGATCACATAGTGGCGAGGCAAGGAGCATCTTTGTACTAGACATGTTATTGTAGATTTCAGGTGTCTGCTGACAGGGACGTGCATGGGTATACTTTTCATTTTGGTTCAATTTTGTTTCGTTTTCCAGAATTTTTTTTTTTGTTTAATTTAACTTTTTGTTTTTTAGCACGCATTAAATTAGTACGCACAGAGCATGTGCAATGCAAAATGTGTGATATTGGATTCAGGCTAAATTGGATATTGCAGCCAAGTCATTTGAGAAGAGTCAAAAGACTAAACTTTAACTTAACTTCCTTAAGTAGCGGTATTAAAGCATTTGTTTCTCTTGTGAAATAATAATGACCCCCACCCCCAACACTTAAAATAATACCTTCTAGGGCAGGCAGAGGCCACTGGCCACAGGGCAGAGCACTCAAGTACAGTGGTACTCTAGCTATGTGTGCTGCAAGTGTAGTGCTTCAATTAATGGGCTTGGACAAATAAGACCCGATAAGAGACATCTCAGACCATCCCACTAAAGGTAAGGTAGAGCCAAGTCACAGAAACTTAGTCTGCAGAGCCAAAATGTATGTAGGAGTGCTGCTCTTTCTATCTGTGAAATGATGAGTAGCCTGAAGTGACTAAAATAATAATAATGACCCCCACCATCTACTCTAAGAGGCCGATGCAATAGGGTACGCACTGTTAACCTGCAGTCGGACATGGGTAGAATAGGCGCTGATCAATCCCGTAATGCAATAAGGGGATTAGTGCATATTCAACACGCGTCCAACGCGGAGTGAATCTAATAGCGATCATCACGTGCAAATGCCTGTGAATGAGGCTATTAGGCATTCACTCCCGATGCAAAAAAAATGTGCGTCTTGGACGCACATTTAACTGTCATCTATTAATGCCCGCCTGGAGCAGGTGTTAACAGCTGTGCGCATCAAATAAAAAGTACAGAAAAGCAGAAAAAATATGGTTGTGATATTAAGTAAGATGAAAAATAAAAGAAATAAAAGTAAAAAAAAAAAAATTTGACAGTCGGGACCCATCATGAAAACCGACGCCGAGTTTATCGGCGTCGGTTTTCCTTAACGGCGAACGATAGTCACGAAAACCTCCTTGCTAACGCGACCCCCTAATTTTAATATTGCATGGGGGGGTGCCTTGGGCGTGTTGAGAGCAGGCGCTGACTGTTAAGTGCCCGCTTTCTACGCGACTTTATTGCATCTGCCCCTAAGATTGATAACTAGTAGGGCAGGCATTGAGGCCAATGGCCACACCGCATAGCATGCGCACACACACACACATATACACACATACATAGTGGCACTTTAGCTATATTTGCTGCAAGTGCAGTGCTTCAGCAAATGGCCTGACACAGAGTAAGTGGTTGTGGCATCATTCTTAGTTTTCTTTTAGAGAAATCAGACTGTCCCACTAAAGGTAAAGCAGAGAAGAGTCACTGTAAAAGTGTGAAGAAACTTACAGCCCGATACTGTAAAACTGCGGGAGAGCAGACGAACGCCCGCTCTCCCGGCGCACGCACCGGCCCTTCGCCGGTGCGAGCGATCCAGTATGCAAATTAGGCGACGCGGTGCAAACGAGGGAAAGGAGGCGCTAGGGACACTAGCGCGTCCCTAGCGCCTCCTTTTGGCCTGGAGCGGCGGCTGTCAGCGGGTTTGACAGCCGACGCTCAATTTTGCCGGCGTCGGTTCTTGAGCCCGCTGACAGCCACGGGCTCGGAAACCGGACGCCGGCAAAATTGAGCGTCCGGTTTTCGGCCCGACAGCCGCGGGCCAAATTCAAATTTTTTTTTTTTTACTTTTTTTTACTTTTGGGGACCTCCAACTTAATATCGCTATGATATTAAGTCGGAGGGTGCACAGAAAAGCAGTTTTTACTGCTTTTCTGTGCACTTTCCTGGTGCCGGAAGAAATTAGCGCCGACCTTTGGGTCGGCGCTAATTTCTTAGAGTAAAATGTGCGGCTTGGCTGCACATTTTACTTACTGGATCCCGCGCGCATACCTAATAGGGCCATCAACATGCATTTGCATGTTGAGGGCGCTATTTGGTGCCGCGGGTGGGCCGCGTGTTTTCCTCCCCTTACTGAATAAGGGGTAAGGGAAAACACGCGTCCAGAGCAGGCTGACAGTGCGCTCCGACGGAGCACACTTTACTGTATCGACCTGTTAGTCTTCAGAGGCAATGTATCTGTTTGTAAATGAAATAATGACTATCCCACCACCAGCTCTGCCACTGAGATAATATAAGTAGAGCGGACTCTAAGGCCAGAGCATCCACCCATGCATACTGACACCTTAGCTAGCTAGGTGCAAATATCAATGGCTGCAAACACAAAGTAAATTCTCACACTAAAGACAATGCAGACAGTGAGATTTAGATGACATATGCAAAATCAGCACTGAGTGACTGCCTGCCTGACTGCCTGCCTGCAGTATCCCACTGCTACTGCCTTATGTAGTAGAGTGCCTGTGCCTTAATACCCACTGCCCTACCTGGCCTAGTGCCTCACAAGACTGACACAACATCAAATCAATCACTATTTAATAGAATAATTAATTTGAAATCACAATAACTATCTTATCTCAAAAGAACAATTTATTTATTTAAAAACATTTATAGCCCACAGATCTATATCGGATCACAACATAACATTCACAGTGTGTGGGCAGGCAAATAAATAAAACATACATTTGAACAAAGACCAACATAACAAGCAAACAGCAGCATAACCTGTGAAAGTTGTTATTCCTTAGGTCCAAACTGCCCTACCCAGCTCCTCAAGACCCTGGAACAGAGGATGTGGTTAGTGCAGTTAGTATAGCTGTGTTTAAAATAGGATTTGATAAGTTCTTGGAGGAGAAGTCCATTACCTGCTATTAATTAAGTTGACTTAGAAAATAGCAACGGTAACATGGAATAGACTTAGTTTTTGGGTACTTGCCAGGTTCTTATGGCCTGGATTGGCCACTGTTGGAAACAGGATGCTGGGCTTGATGGACCCTTGGTCTGACCCAGTATGGCATGTTCTTATGTTCTCATTTTTAGAAGGTACACTGAATGCAGCAGAAAAAAAATAGCCCTTCAGAATTTTCCTAATATTAGATAATCATTTTCTTGTTTTAGAAATTCAGGAAGTTCCAAAGAGCAGGGCTAACAACCTGGAACATCCGTTCCTGTGATTCCTTCAAATGGATAGATTTGTGTGAAGGTGTGAAGAGAACAATGTGCTAATGCTGTCATCTCCTCAGTTCCCCCAAAGCAATGCAGCAGACTGCCAGAGCCCCTCTTATATATCTGTTCTCAAATTAGGAGAAAAAAAAAAAACCAACCCACACACATGATTGGCAGATTCAAATCATAGTTTTGCAACTTACAATTTCCCTTGTAAAAAAAAAAAAAAAAAAAAAAGTGGGATTGGTAGATTCAAAGTACGTATATCCCAACAGCCAGGCCCCTTTCCAAAACCACCATGGATTGTCAAATTCAAAATATGCACTTGTTTACTTGTGTAGTTACCAGGTGGCATTTTTTTTCCCAATTTTTCCACCTTGAAATCTTGGCAACACAAAAAGTTACATTAGCGCGAAAGCAAACAACTGCTTCCCCCATTGATTTGGCTTTAAGCTTACTATAACATTTTAGTGTGCACCATTTGCTAAAATCAATAGAGCAAACTAAAAAAAAAAGATAAAATTCCATGAAATATTTTTATATCATTTCATTTTATAAAAGATATTAAACAATTTAGACAATGTCATTTGAAACAGGACATCCCTATTGACAGTAGCTTGGATGTTTTGACAAACTGATCGTAGTCCGTTTTATAACTAAGCTTTGCATATTCTTTATTTTAAGATCCATTGTGGAATAATTTTTATTTGAGATGTAGTAGTGTAAGATGGATATTTTGATTCAGTTTCTTTTCTTAAAAATTCATCAGGAACATGGCATGCAAATGAAACCAGAGTGGATGGAAGTCGTTTTGATAGGAATGTTGCAATGGATTGCACATCAGCCTTGGCCCTGTGCAGCTGATGCTGCTCTGTAGCAGACTGCAAAAGTACGGAGACAGAGAGCAAAATCAGCCTTCAAGGTTCAGCTTCACCAAATTACTGACAACAGAAGCTTCTTGTTGAACCAAATTAATGGTGATCAGAGGCTTTGCAGTAATATCAGATGAGACATTTTGCTGTGTGTGCCTTCCCCAGTTCTGCCTGACCCGTGTAATCAAACTAATTGGCTCTGTTCAGCTGTTTAGTTAGGCAGATTGGTCACTCTCTGCTCTGCTCTGCTCCTCCAATTTTTCTGTGCCCCAGGCCATCAAAAGCAGCAATGGGATTGGCGTCACACAGCTGGGCAAAGTCTCTGGCAGTTGCCTCTTTCAGTCACTTGCTTCTCTAGCTGGCCTTCCTCCCTCCCAAATTCCAGCTTAGCTTCAGCTCCCCAACAAATATATTTAAGCACAGAGCAAAGTTGCACCTGAGCGTTTGGTTGCAGTAAGGCTGCCACTGGAGAAAGGATGATCTTTGTTGCCTCCTCCCCTCCGGCAACTTGGGAAGCAGTCGTCTTTTTTTTCGCTAGGTCAAAGGAGAGCAAGAAAGATCTTGGGGCTGCGCTGTAAAGAGCAGGGCCTTCCCTTAAGAGCAGCGGTATTTCAGTGCTGCAGTCACATGGTCACACCTTAACACCAGCCACCACTGCCTCCTTGCCTTTTGCTTGTACCTGTTTTTCTGATCTTTCTTTTTTTTTTTTTTTTTTTTAATTTATGTTTTATTGGCAGGTAAAAAGAACTTTCCAGAACCACTTACAATTGCCAGACAGAAAAAAGAATATATACATCAAACCTTGTTTACCATTGGTATACACACAATTGGCATATAAATAATCAAGTTATCATTAAAGCTGGTCAGGACATAACTGCTTATTATACCAGTTTTACAAGTATTAAATCCCTTTCCCTCCCCCCCACCTATCAACTGTAGCAGTAAGTCAGCATGGGAGAAAATGTATGTAATCTTATAGAGTTTCATGGTATTAATGGACGTTAAACCATGGAGAATCTACTGAGATGGTGCTTAAATAAGCCAAATTAATTTTCTGTTTTTCTGATCTTTCCACTGACTTTTTTTTTTTTTTGCTTTCCTTCAGCGCGTCCTCTCTTCTAGAATCTTTTATGGTCCCTGCCCCGCCCGCTTCCTCTGTTTCTTCCCCCTTCTCCATTACACCAGTAATATGGAACCTAATATTGTGTAACTACAGCAAGGATTATTTTTCCCTAGATGCAACACCTTACACTTATCCACATTAAGTTTCATTTGCCATTTGGATGCCCACTCTTCCAGTCTCGCAAGGTCCTCCTGCAATGTATCACAATCTGCTTGTGATTTAACTACTCTGAATAATTTTGTATCATCCGCAAATTTGATAACCTCACCCATCGCATTCCTTTCCAGATCATTTATAAATATATTGAAAAGCACTGGTCCAAGTACAGATCCCTGAGGCACTCCACTGTTTACCCTTTTTGAACTGAGAAAATTGACCATTTAATCCTACTCTCTGTTTCCTATCCTTTAACCAGTTTGTAATCCATGAAAGGGCATCACCTCCTATCCCATGACTTTTTAGTTTTTTTTGAAGCCTTTCATAAGGGACTTTGTCAAATGCCTTCTGAAAATCCAAATACAGTACATCTGCCGGTTCACCTTTATCCGTATGTTTATTAACCCCTTCAAAATAATCCAGCAGATTTGTGAGGCAAGACTTCCCTTGGGTAAATTCATGTTGACTGTGTTCCATTAAACCATGTCTTTTTATATGCGCTGTGATTTTGATCTTTAGAATAGTTTCCACTATTTTTCCCAGCACTGAAGGCAGGCTCACCGGTCTATATTTTCCCGAATTGCCCCTAGAGCCCTTTTTAAATATTGGAGTTACATTTGCGACCCTCCAGTCTTCAGGTAAAATGGATGATTTTAATGATACGTTACAAATTTTAACTAATTGATCTGATCTTTCATTTTTTTTAGTTCCTTCAGAACCCTAGGATGCATACCATCTGGTCCAGGTGATTTGCTATTCTTTAATTTGTCAATCTGGCCTACTACATCTTCCAGGTTCACAGCTCTGATTTTGGTTGTAAGAGAAGATCTCTGTTTGCCCATCTGGCCCTTTTATAAACCACCTTGATGACCGTGATGGGATACCCACATTGGAGGAATCTATTCTTCATATCTTCTGCTTGAGTTTTAAACTCCGTCACCGTAGAGCATAATCTTCTAAGCCGGAGAAACTGTCCCACTAGTAAGTTGTCCCTTAAATGATTCGGATGAAAAGATGAATAATGTAGCAACATATTGCTATCCGTGGGTTTGCGAAAAATGGAAAAATTGAATCCACCCTGATGAAGTGTGATTTGAATATCCAAAAATGCAATTTGTCGCTTGTCATATTGACTAGTAAATTGTAAATGAGGATTACACCTATCAAGACATTGTGTGAATTGTATTAATGTGCCCTCCTCTCCATGCCAGATCATAAAGATGTCATCTATAAACCTCTTCCATAGATGGATATGTTCACTGAATGGGTTGCTGTGTATTCATTTCCTCTCGAACGCTGCCACATACAAATTTGCAAGATCAGGAGCCATTGTGGCTCCCATCGCTGTTCTCTTTATTTGTTGTTAATACTGCCTCAAAAAAGTGAAGTAGTTTTGTTGTAATGCAATTCCAGCCAATTCTATAATAAATGCATGTGGTATCCTGTGATGTGTCTGCGTTCCTGTTAATGCCTCAGTGATGTTGGTGAGTGCCCCATCCTGAGGAGCTGTAATGTCTATTGTCACCAAAAATACAGAGTTCTCTGTTTGTTGATATTCCTGTGAGATAATAATTAGATGGGCAGAATCTCGTATGTATGAAGGAATTTGTGGTATAAATTTACGTAAAGCTCGGTCTACAAACTGAAACAAGGGTTCAAGTAAAGATCCTTTGGAGGATATACTATAGGATGCCTTGGTGACTGGTTCAATGATTTGTGTATTTTGGGAACCGTATAAAATACCGGACAAATGGGGTGATTTACAGTAAGAAAACAAGCCTCTTTGTCAGTAATCCAACCTGCTCATGATGCTTGTTCTACTGTTTGATCTATAGTTTTTTTGTTATCCCTTGTGCGGTCCTCTGTGAGTTTCAGATAGAAAGTGTTATCGTTTAATTGTCTCTCCACTTCTGTAATATATTGTGTCCTGTCTTGTATCACAATTGATCCCCCTTTGTCTGCCGGTTTTATGATGATCTTGTGATTCTTTTGTACTTCCTGTAATGCTTGTACCTCTGCCTTTGTGAGATTATTAGGTTGTGTGAAATTCTTTGTTTGTATTGAAACTCTCCTTGTGGATAACCTTTGCGAACATGTATATAACCGGAACAATTGGCCCAGGGGTAGCCATATCGATGGGGGTGCCAGATCATCTTTTTTACTAGTTATCTGAGTTGGAAAAAAACAACCACAGTCTTAACTGTCTTATAAATTTATACAAAACGTTTTCCCCTTCAAATGCTGAATATTCGTTGATAGGTTCAAAAGACAGTCCTTTGTTATGAAGCGATATTTGCGGTTCAGTCAGCATGGTTGATGATATGTTAATGACCCCCATCGTGGGTTTCTCCCCTATTGGTTCCTTATTTGTCTTGTTCTGCCATATGGACGTCGTGTATTCCCTGTTCCCTCCCTTAGTTGCTTGTCGTCTGTGTACTGTGTATTGCGATCTAAAAAATGGGGATCATCTTCCATAGCTCCTGTATCTCTAGTTCTTTCAGTTCTACGTGCTACCTGTTTTGTGTCATCCCCTGAGGAGACTTCAGATGACCCTGCAAATGTTACCCTTGGCTTCCTAGTCTTCTGATTTTGAGTGGACATCCATATGTAAACATTGCCTCATTTATAGTCTACCTCATCTCGGAGGAACTTGGTTAACTTAAATTGTTTGATCTCTTCTTTAAATTTGTCCATCTGTTCTTGCAAATCTTTAATCGATTGCTGATATTTTTCTTCTGGTTCTTCTTTCTGGATACCTTCCAATGTTTGCTCAATCTCTTCTCTTATTTGCACTGCTATTGTTTGTGCCTTTTCAATTAAGGATCATAAGATCCAGGGAAAATCTATTGAGAATTTTATTCCAATTGTGTATGAATTCCGGATCTTCCCCATATAATCTCAGTTCTTTTTGAATTCTTAACCCTCTAGGGATCCTCTGTATGCGACAATATTCTATGAGGGTGCCTGCATGTAGTTCTGTCAGCACCACCAGATAAGTACCTGAAAAGAAGCGGGAACATACAGGGTGGGTCGGACAGATAGCTGGGGAGAAAAATAAAGCACGCTAAATTTAAAAAGTATAAAAGAAAAAACAAACAAAAAAAAAGGATTTGAATAAAGCTTTAAAAGAGTAAAACACGGAAGCTATTGAATGGGACAGCCACAAAGTGGTTGCCCTCAAAATAGCGACTGCACATCACCATGCATCAAGGAGTTGTTGAAGATCTCTTGAGTAAAGGGAACGAGGTTGGTTGTTGATGGGTTTATAGGAAGGTCAAGTCTTGGGTAGATATAAGAAGGCCCTTGCTCAAAATCTCTTACAAATGGCATGGTATTCTCTATTGCAACAAAGTGGAAATCTGCATCTGCTTTAGAACATTGGCATGGACAGGTTCATAATATTACCTTGATTGAAAAGCTGACATTCATGTTAAAGGATAAAATGCTATGGTATGATAAAATATGGGAGCATTATTGGGAATTTTATAATTCTGTGAGTGCATGGCAGGGGATGCAATATCTCTCTAATTGAACTGCTTGGATACCTATTTTGGAACTGCTTATTACATTGGTGAAGTGTTATGCTGTTGTGCAGCTTATAAATAGAGTTTTAAATAAAACACACATTCAGTGGAAGCTATATAACTCACAACAAACAATAAAAGCTCCTGGGGCACTGAGTGTGTATATATATATATATATATATCATAAAGCTACAGTATATGCTAAAATATAGAATATTGAAACATAAAATATAAGCACAGTCTGAACAGCATAATCAGTAAAAACGGAGAATTTCAAAAAACAACAACCTAATGAGTAATGCCAAAGTCCTGACTAAACAGCCATGCTTTGTTAGTTTCCTAGAAAAGAATCACTTTCAGAACGAACATTTAGTGGAAGCTGATTCCACAGCGAATGAGAAGTGTATATGAGAGACCTTTTCCTTGTTTCTAATCATTTTGCATCAGCCATAGCCTGAATACACAATTGGAACCTAAAGGCGAATCATAGAATACAAGAGGGGATTTATTGAAAAAAGACGAGGTTTTAAATATGAAGGGCCTATGTCATTACAAAGCCTTAAAAGTTAGCATTATTATTTTAAATTGTTATGGGTGGGATTGGATTAGTGCTTATTTGCAAAGCTTTAAAGCGTTATAAAGTAAACTGATGGCATGAAAGAGGATGGTATGTTAAGATGGATGAGAAAAGTGAGGGAGACAAATCATAAACAGTTTCTAGCTATAGGAAGACCATTTTGTAATGAGTGAGGAAACCATTCGATAGGCTACTGTGCTTTGGTTTATTCTTGGATATTTTGGTAGCCTACAAATGGTACCTTGCTGACTTCTCATGATTGGTAAGGGGTGTCTTGGTCACTTCATAATGATTAGTGGGTCCTTGATGCCAGGATGAAGTATCCATTATCTTTTGTCCCACATCTGCATCTGTTGGAGTTGGTGCCTTAATTTGCACATGCAGTGCTGAAGGGGTTTTGACTGATTTATTAGTGGTTACTACTCCTTATCACAAGTTCTATCTGGCTTGCCAGGCTAATGTTTGCTTATCATGGAAAGCCCTATGCTGAGCGTACCTTTAATATTCTTCACGAGACCTGCCTAGCTTCCCTTATCCTATCCTTATGTACTGTTATCCTTAATGTCAACCTCAAACTCTACCACAACACCCTTACCCAGAATAGGGGGAAGGAGCAAGCTGCCAATGGGGCAATTTTCAAAAATGTGCATTTTGACGCAAAATCTGCCAGTACGTTTACCCATGAGCTATGCAGCAGTTCTGAAAAGGAGAAAGGTACATGGCTACTTTCTCTTTGAAAATTGCCTAGAGAAAATGTACCCATAGATTTGCACTTGCTTTTTTCTGTAGTTACTTTTTCTTTGAGAAGATAACATGTCTAGATTTGAAAATGCAAAACTAGGCACTTTATTGCATTCCCTGCCCTAACTCTGTCCCAGAAATGCACCTGTTCAGTGTGGGTAAAAATATGTATACAGGGTGGGCAATTTTCTGAAAGCTATTTACTTCTCAGTTCCCTGAGAGTGCAGTGAATAAATGAATACTACTAAGTGCCGGTGGTTGTCAGCTCTACTGGCACTTGGTATTCAGTTGAATCGGAAGGAGTTAAGACCATGGCCTAGCTTGGCTGGGGGACCTTAGGGGGTTTGCTGGATTTTCTTAAAGGGGAGGGGGCTGAGGAGATCAGAGCCCCTAATTATTTTTTCATGCCTGTCAGGAAGGAGTTTAGTGTGGGACCTTTTTTTTTTTTTTTTTAATCTGCTACTGAAAGGGAGGGAGTTTGGGCCCAGCTTATCTTACGTTTTCCTTTTAAATTTTACTGGTTGGGATATTTTTCTGGATTGAGAATGGGTGGGAGCTTCATGACAACATTTTTATTTTATTTTAATACCGAGAGAGGGATTTAGGGTGTTGTACAGCTTTTTTTTTTTTTTAATGCTGGGAGGGAGGGTTGGCTGCCCAGATTTTAAGTCTGCTTTTGCAGTCCCTAAATTTGGCAGACCATGTTTAGCCACTTAGCACCGAATACTGCGCTACCTGACCAAATATCGGAGCCTGCCCCATTCTGGCCCCTTTTTGGCTGGATAAATCTGTACATAAGTGATTTTGTGCACAGATATGTAGATGGTCAGAGGTGCCAGATTTTTAATCAGGCAGTTTTAACCAGCTAACTTTGCAATCCAGCCTGTGACTGAATATTATGCCCATAAGTTACAAACTTTTAACTGTGAAATGTCACTTTTATTGTGGATTGAAACAGTGCCACCATTCTTTCTTTAAAAAAAAAAAGAAAGTGTTTCTTTCCAAATATCTGAGCTTCTGTATGCTAAAAATTCCCTCAATGTCAGCAGTTTGTTATGCTTTTAATTACAGAGAAATATATTTGCATATATATTGGTAACAGAGCCAAAAAGGGGTTGAATTAACTCAACTTTGAAACCTGTTGGCAGTAGTCCCAGCCTTTCTGCCTGCCGTGAGACACCAGCAGTTGCAGACTTCCAAAAACACATCCAAGTCCTTGTAGCTGTTCTTGCCCCTGCATGTGTTGACCACATGTGCAGGTGCTGACCACATGTGCAGGTGCAAGAACAGTCCAATAATACAAGACCGGTCAATTTAATCCAAAATAGAAGGAAGAGTGGGATGAAAACTCCTTCACTAAATCCAAAAAATGGAAAATAAGTTCCTCAAAACAAAATCAGAAGGAAAAAAAGAAACACTTCCTCCAAAAGCAAACTAAGAATCCACAAACTCGCCAGGGGGTCTCTGCCTTTTACAGAGGCAGGTAGCAACCACTGTAGCAGCCCACATGAGGGAGCTGGAAATTAGGTGGCATGCTTCCCTTTGCCTACACTGATGGACTAATCTTCTTAGTAGAGCCCCAATAAGGCTCTATGCATAAACACAGTTGCTATAGATGTGAATTTACCTCATAAGATAGTCGCCATTTTGTAGCAAAAGCATCCATTAGTGAGAGAGAAAATAGAGGTAGAAGCCATTAGCTTGGTATTAGCTAGGCAGTCTAGACAATATAGACCCAGATGAGGAGATATGAAAACGGAGGAAAGCAAAAATGAAGGAAACAACTCCTGATGGTGAGAAGAGCAATAAAAGACGTGTATTACATGAAGCAATTGGTGAGAAAATTATATGTCTGTACTTTTATCTTATCTATTGCAAGGATGCTGGATCTATGGGGGCCAATGTAATAAGACCTTTGCTAAAATCAGAGAGCAATATTAGCATAGCTTTTATTTAATGTGCGTTAAAAACAGGGGTCCCCCTCAGGATGCAGTAAGCTGATGGGATGCAAATCAAACAGGAGTGAAAAAAATAGCACATTAAATTGATTTATTTATTTATTATTTTTGTTATACCGAATTTCATGACAAGAATCACATCAACCCGGTTTACAATTAACAATGTGTGTAAAGCAGAGAGTAACATAGTAATCAACATTCCAAATTCAAACTTCGAACACAGTAAACAATAGTATGGATGTGAGCAAGTTACAATAAAACAGGGAGAATTAACTTGGATCTGGAAAGGGGGAGATAATTGAACAGTGAAATCTTTACGTTGCAGACAATTGCATTAAGTAATATAGTTGTATAGCAAGAATGAATCTATATGATACAGTTGTGTAGCATGAGAATATGGTGCTGTGTATGAGTGAGAAGTTGGTGGTTTCTTATTTCAATCCATTTTTTGAATAAGAGTTTGTGCTGTTGGGAGAAGGTTTTAATCTAGGCCTGGGAATGCTTTTTTAAAAAGCCAAGTTTTTAGTCTTTTCCTAAATGTTAGTGTGCAGGGTTCTTGTTTCAAGTCAGGTGGGATAGAGTTCCATAGAGGTGGACCTGCTGAGGAGAAAGCTCTGAGACTGAGAGATTTATGTTGGTAGGTTTTGGCATGTGGAACCTGAAGTGATTCTTTGTAGGATTCCCTGATGGGTCTGGTGGATGTGTGTTTTTTAAAGGGGATTTGTAGGTCGAGCTGAGTGTGATGGTGGATGGTCTTGTAGATTATAGTGATGGATTTGTACATGATTCTGTAGTGAATCGGTAACCAATGAAGGTCTTTGAGGATTGAGGGAGATATGGTCGATTTTCCTGGAATTTGTAAGGATTCTGGCTGCTGTGTTCTGTACCATTTGTAGTGGCTTGGTATATGAGGCTGGGAGGCCTAGTAGTAGTGAGTTGCAATAATCTAGTTTGGAGAAGATTATTGCTTGCAAGATTGTTCTAAAGTCCTGAGCGTGGAAAAGCGGCTTTATTCTTTTCAGAATATGTAATTTGTGGAAGCAATGTTTGGTGGTTTGGTTAATGAATGGTTTGAGGTTAAGACGGTTGTCTAAGATGGCTCCTAGGTCTCTTACATGAGCAGTTTGAAGGAGGGCTGGTGGCTTTGAATGAGTGTTGTTGTTTTCCGGTGCTATAAGCAGGTATTCCGTTTTCGAAGCATTGAGGACTAGGTTTAGGCTGGTGAGGAGGTGTTTGATTTCTAATAGGCAACTATCCCAGTATTCCATTGTTTTCGTGATGGATTCTTTTATAGGGATCACAATCTGAATGTCGTCAGCGAAGAGGCTTAGTTTTGTGAGCAGTTGACATAGTGGGAGCAGGTAGACATTAAAAAGCGTGGGTGAAAGCGATGAACCTTGCGGTACCCCTCGGGTGGAAGGGTGATATTGGGATTCTGTATTTTGAATTTTGACCCTATATCCTCTGTTCTCCAGGAAGGTTTTAAACCAAGTTAGTGTAGCACCTGTCACTCCTATGTTTGCCAGCTGTTTTAGAAGGAGGTAGTGGTTGACGGTATCAAAGGCCGCTGAGAAGTCGAAGAGGATTAATAAAAATGCTTGGCCTTTATCGATTCCAGAGAGGAGGAAGTCCGTGAGTGAGAGGAGTAGTGTTTCGGTGCTTGCGGCTTTGCAAAAACCATATTGGTTTGGAGACAGAATACTGTGGTCCTCCAAGTAGTTGGATAGTTGCGTATTCACCAATCTTTCCATAACTTTGGCTATGAATGGGAGGTTGGAAATGGGGCAGAAGTTGTTAGGATCGCATGCATTTAGATTTGGTTTTTTTAGGAGGGGTTTGATTGAGGCTGTTTTTAGGTCATCTGGGTAGATACCCTGGGACAGGGAACAGTTTATGATTTCGGCTAGGGTTTTTGATATAATATCAGGGATGAGAAGAAGCATTTTGGAAGGGATTTGATCAAAAGGGTGTGATGTAGGTTTCATTTTCTTCAGCACCGATTGTATCTCTGTGATGGTGATGGGTTCGAATGCGTTAAGCTGAATGTCTTTGTTTGGAAGAAGATATGAGTTATTGGGTGAGCTAGTGTTTGGTGTCAGCTGATTGAGGAGGTCAGAGATTTTTTTGCTGAAATGTAGAGCCAGAATGAAAATGAAAAAATGATAAATGAAAAAAGTGTGCTAAAATATGTTAACCTGAAAAATCCACACTAATGCAGAAAAGTGCTTTGAAACAGGAGTAAAAGAGGTAAGTGCTTGAAGTTGGAAGGAAGTAGGCCAATAGGAAGAGGAGAGAGAGCAAACAGGAACAGATCCAATCAGAGGTTCAGCAACGTCTATATGCATGCACACATTACTTTCTTGGTCATTTGGCCATTCAAAGTGGTGAATAACTGTTCTGTCTGCACAGTGTATGTGTTTTCATTACGGTGCCACCTCGAGTTATTTTTGTGAACTTACATAGCTTACAGGGTACAGGCCTTCTTTATCTTGCTTGGTTATTGTTTAAATGTTGCTGAACTTCTGATTGAATCTGTTCCTGTTTGCTCGCTCTCTATCTGTGTTCTCTTCCTATTTGTCCCTTGACCAAAAGTAGTATGGGACTGTCTAACTTCCTGTAGAGTTTTCAATTGCAAAGGACTTTGGTAGGCTGGCAGCTCTGCCTAATCCCTATCTCTCAAGGCTCCAAGAGGCATCGCCTTTTTCATCTCATTTCCTAGCGCTATTTCCTGCTCTGTACATACTGTACACATATGCATACACTTCCTTATGTGATATTAGGGACTGCTCTTCTTTGTGGCAGCTGTTATGTATAAATGCTAATGTTTGCAGAACAGCAGAAGATCAAGTTTTATGGTGGGTGCCAGAGATGCAAAATGGTATCCTGCCAGGCTCATAAATTAGCATGGTTAAACGAAAAACTAATGCAGCATAATCAAAGGCAAGGTAGAAGTCCTGCATCTTCAGCTGGGATTTAAGGAATGGCATCAATCACCCAAAGGAAGGGAAGATAAGATTTTAGAGGTCAGAGAGAGAGAGAGAGAACGTTTATTCATATCCCTTGTTTTGTTCACAGGGTTATCTTGAGGAGCTGGTGCGACTTCGGGAAGCTCAGCTGTCTGAATCCGTTTCACAGAATAAGCTGCTGCTTCAGCGGATTGAGGATCTGGACCTGGCCCAAAAGATGGAGAAGGAGCAATTGGAGTACATCATTGTGGAACTGCAGGACCAGCTGTGAGTGTGAAGGAAACCGTTTGCTGACAGAATAGAAATCCCATCAAGCATGGCATATGGATACAGTCTGAGACTGCACACAGGTTTTTTTGTTCCTTGGAAACCAGGAATCTTGTGGTCTTGTTGAAAACCTCCCTTGCCAAGCTTCCATCATTAATAAGAATATCTTTGGAAAGTCCTGGGATGCGCTTTTCTTGGGTGGTGGGCTTGGATGCTCTTTGGGCTGCTGAGAAGGCGTGCATGTGCGCTAGGGTCTTAAGGGGCTGGGCGCTTCCTGTCCCTCAGCTGTGGCTTCTTTGCTATAAAACCCAGGCTGTAGCTGTAGGTGGAGGTAATTAAGGAAATAAACACTGGAGTACTGCTTCCTCAAAAGAGTGATGTGATGCTTAAACATAGGGCGCTACCGTTCTGCCAGAGCGTGCAATTAGGAGAGTGACAAGTGTGCCATGCCTTGTCAGACCAAGGGTCCATCGAGCCCAGCATCCTGCCTCCATCCAGTGGAAGGGACCCCAAAGGGTAGATCTATTTCTTTCTGCTTACTCTCAGGGTTATGCAGTATCTTCCCCCCCCCCTGGCTGCTAATTGTTTATGGGTTTTTCTTCCAGGAACTTGTCCAACTCCTTTTAAACTCAGCTTATGCTAAATGCCTTGCCCGTGTCCTCAAGCAACAAATTCCACAGCTTAATTGTGCATTGAGTGAAAAACATATTTCTCCAGTTTGTTTGAAATGTGCTACCAGTTAGTTTCATGGCATTTCCCCTAGTCCTTGTACTATATAAAGGCTTATTTAACCATTTCCTATTGATTCAGTCCATGCTAAACCTCTTTCATATCCCTTCTTATGCGTCTCTTCTCCTAACCTGTTTAGCCTTTCTTCGTAAGGGAGCCGTTCGAACCCCTTTATCATTTTTGTGGCCCTTCTCTGTTTCTTTTCCAGTTCTGATATCTTTTTCTGAAATGGAATGACCAGAACTGCATGCAGTATTCAAGTTGCTGTTGCACCATAGCCCTATATCGAAGCATCATGATGTTCTCCCTCTTGTTCGCCATTACTTTCTAAATAATCACTACCATTTTATTTTCTTTCTAAACTCCGCCGCCTACTGATTTCAACATGTTGTCTGCAGTGACACAAAGATCCTTTTCCTGAGTGGTGACTCCCTAATATGGAAGCCAGGATTGGTTACCTGTATGTGGTTAGGATTATTTTCCCCTGTGAGCATCACTTTGCACTTGTCCACATTAAATTTCATCTGCCATTTAGATGCCCAGTTTCTTAGTCTCACAAGGTCTTTCTGCAGTTTCTCACAGTCAGCTTGTGTTTTAACTACTTTAAATATGTTTATGCCATCTGCAAATCTGATCAGCTCCCTTCCCCAGATCATTCATCCATAAGTTAAGGAACACTGCTCCTGGTACAGATCCCTCTGCTATTTGCCTCTTTCCATTGGGAAAACTCACCATTGAGTCGTCCTTTTTATTTCTTGTCTTTTAATCAGCTTCCTCTCCACAGCAAGACCTCGCCCTCTATCCCATGACTTTTTAATTCCTGAGGAGTCTCTTGTGAGGGACTTCATCAAATGTTTTCTGAAACTCCAAATGCATTAGGTTGACTGGCTCACCATTGTCAGCGGGCTGCAAATTCAGGCATTAAAGAGACAAAGAAAAGATTTATGCCCTAAGCCCTTAGTAGTTTTTACAGGGATTCTAAATAAAGTGACAATTCAAGTACACATATAAATGGGATGAATCAGTTCCTAGTCTCCAGCTATCAGAGGTTCAGATTTGAAATACTAAACCTCTCAGTTAGGATCATTTCTTTATGTCCATTTTGTTATAGGTTGTGCAGTTTCCGTTTGGAGGCAAATACAGTCATAGTTAAATTTTGCCGCATTGCTGCATGAAAGCTTATTTTATCTTACAGACAGCGTCTCTGTTTTGCAAATTAATGCAGGTTCCTTCAGCCTGAGACCATTTCAAAGGATGTCTTTATTTGGGTGCAAGTGTGGAAACAATAAGGCATTCATCAAGCCAGCCCATTAGTGGCTCATTTAAAACTGTTTTGCCAAGTGACCAGCAGTCACATGGCTATTTCATTTAGAAGTTCTTGCCAAAAAAACAACAAATACATTTTCTAGGGTGAGGGCAGTTTATCCTTGTAAATCAGACAAATCTGAGTTATTTTTCACTTAAAACTAGGAAATGTATTGTGTGAGCATATTTCTGCTCTGTAGTGAATTCATGCTGTTTGTGATTTCTTCTTTGGAGTTTGCCTTTCATTGCACTGAATTGGAAGGCAAGTGCTGTAAAGCGAGACATGCTCATCACTATCTTAGGGAACTGTACAAAATCACTATTCACCTTTTTGTTTGGTGCAGAAGAATTGCACGGGGATTTATCTCTACTCCTGGCGCAACAAATCTGGAAACAAAATATCGTAACTTCCATCTGAAAGCAAATAGCACTTGCATTGCAAAACCAATAATGGCTTAGCTTGTCCATCTTAGAACATTACCAGGTAGAGAGAGAGTGAAAAAAAAGGGCAGGTATAAAACCATCACCATGAATGAACACGGAGCTGCATCAGCCATGTAAAGCTGGTAAAGCTCTGCACACACTCGCTCGTTCCACTTGTGTAAAACAGCTTTCATCTGCAGAGGACATTTTTTTTTTTCATAACTCGGCGATTGGTTTGTAGATATGTTTGTTTGATATGCTGATGTACTGATTTTTAGGCCCTCAATGTAATGTCAGAGAAGGTCAGTAATTAAGTGCTTTGCCCCAGACTAACTCCTGGGGTTTAAAAAGAAGCTGGCAATGTGAGGATGACTTTTTTTTTTTTAAACATAGATTGAGCTAGAAAAACCTGGCCACCGATTCAAGTGCTTTTGCTTTTGCTTTTCATTATGCTTTGTTTTAGAAGAAAAGCCGTAGGCCTTGCTGCAACGATAACTTTTTGTTTACAGTATCTGAACAATGTGTTCAGAACTGAAGCCTTGCTTAACATGAAAATGGCTTAGTATTGATTTTTTTTTTTTCGTTAGACACAAAATACTAATGTGGATTCTATCAAAGCTGCATTGAGAAACCTTTCAGGCACTTTAAGACACAACGTGTTAAAGGCCTCGGCTTCAACTAGCCCTTAGTGCATATCTGTGTGCAGTAACATTCTTTCTGTCTTTTAGCAGATGATGCCTATTGTCCCTACTCTTACCGCAGTATGTCCCCCTCTGCATTACACATTTTAGATGCATTTAGGTATCATTTTATTGTGCCTGAGACAAAACGAGCAGCATTTAGGAGACTGTGCACTACGGTTTAGCATGCACGCTAAGGCCATTTTGCATAGCATGCTGTGTAGTAACACCTAAGTGTGCAGGCTAAACAGGTCCCCGATTAAATTAGTAGGGATTACATTACAATTAGGGCATACCCATATTTAAATGGAGTGTCATATGCTAATTAGGATTTAGCAGACATGTGGAAATAGGATGGCATGCTCTCCTCCACTTATTGCCTGGTAAAGCCCAAGACAGATTACCTGCCTTGAGCTAAGTGTTGTCATGCTACCATGTAACACTGGGGGGGGGAGGCCGTGCCAAAGTCAAGGGACCTGCGTACCCCTGACTTTCACCCCCACCTAACCTGGCTTGACGAACTAAGAACCTGGATGCCCTGATATCCCCTCCGATCCACAAGACCAGACAAGTTATGCTCTTCCCCAGGAAACCCTCCCAGTTCCTCAGATTTGCCCTCTTTTTTCAGCTATTTCATACAAAATGAAGCAGGAGAGATCTCCATCCCTTCTGCCTTGTGCAACAGTGATCAACAAAATAGCACCATACCCTGCACAAACGGGGCATAGCATAGCTTGATGTCAGCCAGTGCCATTTTACTGATTACTAGTCAGCTAGGTGGGAAAAAATACCAGAACCCTCTCCTGCCTCATTTCTGCATGAAACACCAACAGAAAGGGTAAGCTCGATGGAAGGGATGTGAGGGATTTCCTGGTAGGTTGAGGGACTGGGGGGGGGGGGGACTTGTCTGCTGGGGATGGGGAGAGAATTGGGACATAGGCCCCCTTGGTTGTTATTGCTGGGAAGAGGGCTCGGAGTATGGTGATCTGCTTTCCCATGTTGGGTTGGGAGGAAGATATACCTAACTAGCCTAGTAGCTTTGGGTTGGTTGGTGTGGGGGATTTCTAACGTACACATAGTAATCTTTTGTATTCCATGCATGTTAATAGCTCGTATGTGTTACAGTGGCTTCTTTGTTTTTTAGCATGTACTGGCAAAAGTTTGTGCATTACTTATTAAGTGATGTTTTAATGTGCATGTTAGATCATTAGAAAAAAAAGTTAGCACAAGTTTTAGTGCATTGGAGCCAGAGCTGTAGTTAGCCTATGGCTGATATGGCTTCTCCCATAGGTGCCATCCAGCAGGGCACCATCTCTCTCATCCGATACAACTTTGGAGCCTCAAGAGCTGAGCTGCCTGAAGGAAGAAAAGCTGCTGCGCCTGTTCCTCGTGTCCCGTCTGCCCTCAGGGTTGTCCTTTGTGGGTGGTGGCCCAAATCTGGCCAAAAAAATTGCCAATGCTGCTGCCCTTCCCTTTTGTCTGCAGTTAAGAACTGAGTGACCTGTGGTTCCAAATGAAGAACATCGGCCTCTCATCCCATCCTGGCAGTCAGAAGCATGCCCTGCAGAGTTCCTTTCCCCAGATATGCAGAGGCGTGTGGCCTCCCTCTCCCTCCCCTCCAGCATTAGGAAAAGCGTGGCCTGTGGGGGCTGAAAGAAGAAACATTTGCTTTCCTACTCCCTCCCCCCCCCCCCCATGCCAGTCAGGAGGAGCACAGCTCTTAGAGAGAGAGAGAGAGCACGCACATGTGTATGTGTGTGTGTGTGAGAGAGAGCAAAGGAGCACGTGTGCGTGTATATATATTGAGAATTTATGTGTGGGATGGAGGAAAGGAACACGTGTGTGAGCATGTATGTGTGTATATGAGCATGTATATGTGAGAGAACAAAGAGCACATGTATGTGTATATGAGAGAAAGTATGTGTGAGAGCAAAGAAGTGTGTTTGAGGATGTGATAGTGTATATGATTGTGTTAGAGTGAACAAGTGTGTGTGTGATTGTGCATGTTTGAGGGAGAGCGAATGAGCATGCGTGTATATGACTGAGCATATGTGAGGCAAACAACCGTGTGTATGTATGAGCATATGTGAGAGAGAGAGCAAATGAGCATGTGAGTGTACGATTGAGCATGTGAAGGAGAACGAACACGTGTGTATGGCTGAGCATATGAAAGAATGACTGAGCGTGTGTGTGATTTAGTAAGAGAAAGCGAAAGATCAAATGAGCGTATGTATATATATATATAGAGAGAGAGAGAGAGAGAGATAGTGAGCATGAGAGAAAGCGAATGTGTGTGAATGTGTGAATGATAGCATATGTGAGAACAAGTATTTTCACGTGTGTGTGTGATTCAGCATGTAAATGAGAGAATGAGCATGTGTGTGTTAGAGAGGGAGAGAGGAGAAAGTTTGTGTGCAACAATCCCCTCCCCTCTCCCTGTTAATCTGTAACAATCTCATGGCATCTGGAAATCAAAAGTTCCCAGGTATGGAAAGCAGGGGATTTTGAAATCTTTATTAGTTTTAATTATAGGGTCTTATTTGATGTATCTGCTGTTTTGAAATATTTTATTGCCATTTGGAAAAGTTTATATGAGTTTTTAATTATTGGAGGCTGCTCTATTTGTCTGCTATTTCGAAATATTTCTTTTTAGTATGCTTTTAATATTATTATTGATGGTTTATATTTCTGGATTTTGAAGTTTTATGAGGTATGGTGATTCTGTTTTTCCTTTGTTGCACTGCATACAGTGTCTGGTTTGTTGCAGTTTCCAGTTCAGTTTTTGTCTGCAGGTTTTTATTTATACTTTATGGTCTCTTTATTCTGTATTTAGTGAGGGTCTATCTGTGCTCTACACGTGTGACCAAGGTGAAGTATTTCTATGTAGGGATCTACTGGCTTGTTTTGTTTTCCTAATAGGAAGTATATTGATGGTGTAATATTTACAGTGTTTCCTTTTCAAAGGTTGGGTTGTTACTTTGAGTGCTGGCAATTAGTGTTTGATATGAATGGTTTACAATATTGTAATTCAGTTTACTCATAGCTTTCCCAGGTCCAAGCCCATACCCAACACGTGATACCATAGGTCTAATACCATATGGGTTCCAAGTGTCTTTTTTTTTTTTGTTTGTTTGTTTGTTTTTACTTTTACTTTTTTTGTATGGTTTTCTGGTTAACACCACAGCAGAGCATATAAATAAAATATACATACTGTAAGTGATATTTTTTACCCCAGAAAGTCCTTTTTCATGTAAAATCTGTTATTATAAATGCATAATTTTGTAATTGTGTGTGGAGAGAGCACGACTGGAGAGAAGGGGGGTGCAAATCTGTAAGCTTCATCTAGGATGCCTAATTCCCATGTTCTGGCCCTAGGGAAGGGTAGAAGTTAGGATTGGCTGGAAGACGACTGGAAGATGAGAGAGGAGGAAAGGGAAGGAGGAGGATTTGGGGGTGAGGGATTTTCTAGAGAGAGAGGTTGCAGATGTTGAGGAGAAGAGCAAGGGGGCCAGAGAGCTGGAGATGGTAAAAGGAGCAACTCAATGAGGGGGAGATGGAGGAGTGAGAAGAGGCAATGGGGGGGGGGGGGGGAGTTGGTGAGGTGTAGGATTGGCACAGGGAACTGGAAGGAAAGATGGGGGATGAAATCTAGAAGGGTGGAAAGAGAGGCAGAGATAAAGAGAAGGAAGAGCAAGAAGAAAAGGGAAAGACCAATATTAGACAAAGATATAGGGAAGGAATTGAAGACAGGAGGAGAAATGAACAGGAGTCTCTGTAAAAGAGGTAGGAGACCAAGAAGAGGCAAGCAGTATAAAGAGATGAGCACCAAAGTGATTAGAAAACTAAAATGTCTAGACAGCCAGAGAAGATAAAAGCATTTTATATTCATTTTAGTGATTGGAATATACACTTTATAATATCTTTTATTTTGCTCAGTACAGCAGGAAATACATTTGTTTTTATTTCTCTGGTGTTGCATGGGATGCAGGGTCTGGCTTCTTAGGGTTTCTAGTTCAGTTCATGAATGAATGTTTATGGTTCCAGGATCCCCGTACTGGGTCCAATTGAGCTGGAAGCCCAAAGCAGTAGGAGGAAACTGCTGGGTGAAAATAAAACTGAAGAGTCTCCCAGTTCCTGGTGGTGCATGTTCTGTTCAGGGTGAGGGTTCACTTTTTTACTTGGCCATAGGTACCAAATGGCCTGGCTATGGTCTGCATAGACCCCTTAAAGATGCCTTTTAGTTTGAAGGCCCAATGGTTTTAAGGTCTGCTGAATTCCTGGCCTGGATAGGGATAGGAGTAGATGAATTTGTTTTCAGCAGCATGTTCAACAAAGCTCAAAGATACCAGCAGAGTATCCAAAGGCAAACAGATTTGCATATTTGCCAGCTTCAAAACATTTGGTCATAAAAATGCTAATTTTCAAAAGGATTTATATGCATAAACCCCAGTTGAAAATCATCTGGAGCGGTTGTGCAGGGAAATGTGGGTGTATAAATCATGTATGTATTATGTTCTCTTTCCTGCACTCGAGAGAGGCGTTTTGGGGTTGAGGGGAGTGAAAGCATTTACGCACACATTTTCAAAAGTCTGTACACACATGTGCATGCAGAAAGTTACACCCACATGGGAGATGATGCATCTTCCTGTGCACGTGGGCACAACCAGGGAATGTGCAAAGTGGACTTATGAGCATAAAACTGCTTTGAGATGTGTGCCAAAGTCTACCAGCAGACTTCATCCCCGTGCGGGCAGGCTGTTGAAAGCTTTCCTCTAAAGGTGAGAAGATTGTTTAGAAAGTTGATTCTGTTTTTCTTAACTCTAATAGCCAGTAACAGCACCCCTTCCTTTATACCCATTACCCCAGCACTCAACACACCACACATTATGGAAATTGTAGTATCAGTGTCACATCTTTGTTCTGTATAAATACAGAAGACCATAAGTGCCAGAATCAGCTACCCCGTTCCTCCACCTGGTACTCCTAGCCCATAGTCCCTCCAGCCAAATGAAGTCATTCCTGGTGTGGTCTCTGAGCAAGCCCACACCACTACATCCACAGCCAGTGGGACAGTCAGGGCTATCTCTCCTCCTTCACTCACATTGTAATTCAGCCCAGCAAGCTCCATACTGACATCTACCTTTAGGCTACTGGTTTAGGTAACCTGCTTTTCTTGTAGCTGTGACATATACCCCTTCTGGATCTTTTTTTTTTTATTCCTGCTCAAATTGGACATAGCATTCCTAAAAAGGGAGAGGGTGAGCTCACCGAGAGGCAAAGAGAGCGAGTCATTGCCCTCACTACCTTTTAACCTTCACCTGCCAGCTTTGCCCCACTCTCATTTTTCTCCTCTCTCCAGCTCTGGCTGGAAGGAAGGGTGAGGAATCCGGTGAGGAGGGAGGATAAAGGATGCCAAGTTAAGGTTGCTGCTGCTTATGGGGTTTCACAGAGAAGCACGCTGACAAAGTCACCCAGTATAAACAGAGCAGCAGCACAGTCAGCGAGGGCGGGACTGTACTGTACTGGGGGGACCAAAAAAGCTCTAGCAGTAGATGAGCGTGAGCAGAAGCAACCAAGAAAGCAAGACAGCAGAACGATGAAGGGCAGACTGCATCATTTCAGAGGGTATCAGATCATCCAGCTATGGGATTCTGTTCTACCTCCATACACTGGGGTAGGGGCTTGGATCCTACAAAGATTTTGTGACTAGGAGTGCCGTTCATTAAATGATTGTTTCATCTCCCAGAAACCAGGATATGCGTCTGCTTTGAAATGGTGATGCCTAAACGTCACTGAGAAGGTACCGTCTATGCACACTGTAGCCTTTCCTTTTGGCTGTAAATCTAAGTTCCTCCGAAGAAAACTGTTTACAGTCTCAAGTCATTTTTTGTTTTCCCAGTTCTTCCTTTTACTTCTTTTAGACATTCTCCCTTTTTGTGAACCAACTACCAAGATATACTTATCCCAATTTTGTTCTGTCAGCAAACATTTCTATAGCATTGGCATTCTTATTTCTGATTATCATAATTTTCATTATTTGGATGTTCAGATTCATTCCATAAATTTTGCGGATTATATATTATTTCTTGTAGGTCTTCTTTCTTAAATGCCAGTATATGGATTAAAATACCATATATCAGATACACTGTAAACTTACCTTCAAGCAAATGAATATTAAGTGTTCCTTATATAGGATGGGATATCGTCAGTTTAAAGGTTGAGTGGAATTGCTTCAGTTTAACTGTTGAAGTTATCTTAACTATTTCTTTAGTTTGTTCTTTTCTGGCAGAAGTATTATCGCCTCGAGCTATATGCATTGTCAAAGCTATGCTTGGTAACAGGAAGGGGCAGCAGAAAAAGCCTCAGAATGAAACCCTGTACAAAGATGTACATGCTGAATACGTTAAACTGCATCCAGCTGCATATGAAAAGGGCACATTTTTGTGCAACAGAGATCGGATCGTGGTTAGGTTCTTTTCAGCATCTTCGTAAGCACTATTGTGGAAAGACTATCAGGGAAAATGTTGTCTTATTGCTGGTGACACAAAAATCTGCAATAGGGTAAGCCCCCAGGAAGGTGTGGAAAGCATAAGAGAGCTAGCAAAGCTCGAGGAATGGTTTAGAGTCTGCAGATAAGTTTTAACGGTAAAACAAAATGCAGAGTCATGCACTTGGGATGCAGTATAGGAGGTGAAATTCTTTTATGCATAATACAAGAGTGGGATCTGAGGGTGATCGCAACTGATGATCTGAAGGTGACAGCAAAAACCAGAATGATGCTTGGCTGTATAGGGAGAGAGGCGGTATTGCCCAGGTATAAGTCCCTGGTGAGACCTCTTTTGGAATACTGTGTGCAGTTTTGGAGACCTCTTGAAAAGGGTATAAACCAGATGGAGTCTGTTCAGAGGGTGGCTACTAAAATGGTCAGTGGTCTTTATTGTACAGCATATGGGCACAAACTTAAGGATCTAAACGTCCCAGAGGAAAGGGACATTTAAGTATCTCCATGGTGTCAATGCATAGGAGATGGATCTCTTTCAATGGAGAGCAGATCATGAGATGAGGGCAAAAGGGATAAACTTAGCAGTAATCTTAGGAAACCTTTCTCTACAGAAAGGTTGGTAGATGCATGGAACAGCTTCGCAGTGGAGGTGGTGGAGACCAGGACTGTATCTGAATTCAAGAAAGCATGGCATAAGCACAGAGGATCTCTGACAGGAGTGGTAGGGATTGTAGAGCTAAGCAGTTGGTGTAGATGGTCAGATTAGACAGGCCACATGGTCTTTATCTGCCATCATGCTTCTATGGATGTAATTCTATAAAAGAGTCCTGGTAAAGTACAAAGTCAGCTCACAAAACTGAGAAGTAGCATGAATCTCATTCCTGGAAATCAGATTTCATTGCTGCTTTTAAACTGTTTTCTATCTGGGAACATACATGTATGAAAGTTGGAAGGTACCTATAACCCTTGGCAGCATTTTTTAAAATTATTTCTTGCTGGCTAAGCAATTAGATAATTCATGGATGAGAATATTCTTCATAGAAAACTTGTGATATCACAAGCACCTGATTCACCCCATATATAGATAAATGACTTTTCTGGTTGCAGGGTTTCCAAAATTCAAATTAACTAATCCCATAGCCAAGAAACCAATTTTACACACTTTCAAATGTAAGAAATGTAATATTTTGCATGGATGCTTAAAGTGCAATACTAGAAAGATTGTTTTAAATAGCCACATACCATAATAAACCAAACAGCATAAACTTTAGAAGTCATCTTTTGAAACATATAGGGGAAAATTACTGAAAACCTCCGTAAGCACAAGGATAAACCTTTATTCACAAGAATCTGATAGTGTTTTTTGCACTCAAATCCTTTCAAACAAGTTTTTTAATCTCATACCTGGAATAAATCCTATCACCTAGGTTCACAAGCAGTAGCTGAGTTGTTTATACTGCCCCAAACCTCAGCTTGCCTGTTTCGTGGTGACATTATGCTCTCATTTGATCTCATTTCTAGGTCTCCCTTCTTTTTTGTCACAGTATATTTGGGATCATAATTTCAAAGAGCTGGGCAGATATTTTATAAAGTTGGCTGATGTATACACGTATCTCACTTATGAAAATAGTTGCGCATGTACTTCCAAGCACCAACTCACCAGGCTCCCCTACCCAAAAATTGCAGTCAGTAGCGAAGTCAGATTAATATCTGTGACTTGATTTGCGGGTGTAAAAGCTTGTGCACATGTTTGATGTATAATATGTAAATATGTGCACTTCCAAATCCTGCCCCACAATGCCTTCAAAATGCCCTCTTTGTATGCACGTATCTTCCTGTGTGTACTCTGCGCTTACTGGGGCAGATTTTCAAAGCTCTACGTGCGCCGGGCATAAATCCCTGGGATGCGTGTAAGTCCCGGGCTTGAAAAAATGGGCCGGGCGGGGCATGGGTATCTCTCCACAGCTGCTGGGCCGGGGGATCGCGCGCTGGCAATCGGCAGGCGTAACTTGTGAAATAAAGGTACCGGGGTGGGTTTCGGGCTGGGGGGCTGTACAGGTAGGGGAAGGGGGGAGGGAACAGGGAAAGTCAGCTGGTCTCCCCGAGGGCTCGGTACGCACAGGGTGCAGTAGTGGGCACCCCCTTGCGCGCGCCGACCCCCTGATTTTATAACATGCGCAGCATGTTATAAAATCGGGCGTACATTTGTGCGCGCCGAGTAGTGCGCACAAATATAGGCTGCGCGCATACCTTTTAAAATCTGCCCCACTGCGCACAGAGGCTACTGACGCGTGTATATGCCAATTTTTGCACATGCATCCCCCATATAAGTCTTTGAAAATTACCCTAGATCTAAGTCCCAACTAAGCATTAGAAATTGTAATCATTTATGACTCCCTTTTTATTTCTATTAAATGTGAAGATATGTCATTTTTTCAAAGCTACACCCTTTTGTTTTAAACTGTCCAGCTGTTTTTGCTGTACTCAACCTGATCGTTTTAGGAGCCCCCCTCTGGACTGTCTCCATCCTGTTTATATCCTTTAGAAGGTGCGATCTCCAGAACTGGGCACAGGATTCCAAGTGAGGTCTCAACAAGGACTTATATAGCGGGATATATCACCTTCTTTTATCTGCAGTCCATTCTTCTCCTTATGCAGCAAAGCATCCTTCTTGCTTTTGCTGTCACTTTATCTACCTGTTTAGCCACCTTGAAATCATCAGATACGATCGCCCCCAGATCCGCTCTTCTTTCATGCTTAGAAGAATTTCATCTCCTATGTTGTATTTCTTTCTTTGGATTTTGCAGCCCAAATGCACGACTGCATTTTTCATAATAAAATCTTAGGTGCCAGACTCTAGACCAGCGTTTCTCAACCGATGTGTCGCCAAACACCAGCAGGTGTGTTGCGTCTCCCGGAGTCCCACTACCCCGTTCTACTTTCCTTTTGCCTTTTTCCAGCCCCCGCGGGCCAGTTGGAAGCCTCCTTTTTTCCTACCCCCATTGCCCAACGGGAAGCCTCCTTCATTCTGCCTGCCCCCGCGCAGGCCAATCGGAAGCCTCCTCCCTACCAGTGGGAGTAGGAAGAAGGGAGGAAGCCTTTGATTGGCTGGTGAGGCAGGCATCAGAATGCCCAGGGGTGGGGTGGGAGGAATAGAAGTTTTTGAACTCCGAAGCAAGGCCGCATGGTGAAGAGGAAACCCGACCCTTGACGAAGCAAAGCCGCCATGGAAGCCCATTCCCATGGCAGCGTAGAGGAAACCCGACCCTGACCAAGCAAGGCCGCCACAGCCCGTGGCGGTGAAGAGAAAATCCGACCCCGACCGAGGCCACCACGGGAGCCCATTCCCATGGTGGTGAAAAAAGAAGGCCCGCCAGAGTAAATCCGCAGAGGAACTGGAGCCCATCCCTGCAGTGAAGGAAGACACTTTTGGGCGAGAGCTGGAGTGTCTGTGTGCGAATGGAGTGCCTGGCTGAGAGCTGCTGCGTCTGTGTGTGTATGAGTGCCTGGCTGAGGGCTGATGCGTCTGTGTGTGAATGGGTGCTTGGGTGAGAGCTGGTGTGTGGGGGTGTGAATGGGTGCTTGGGTGAGAGCTGGTGTGTGGGGGTGTGAATGGGTGCTTGGGTGAGAGCTGGATGCATGGGTGAGAGCTGTTGTGAATGGGTGCTTGGGTGAGAGCTTGTGGGTGTGAATGGAAGCCTGGGTGAGAGCTTGTGTCTGTGGTTGTGAATGGGTGCCAGGATGAGAGCTGGTATGAATGGGTGCGAGAGCATTTGTGTGTGATTGAGAGCTTGTATATAAGAGACTATGAGTGTGATTGAGAGAGAGACTGGTCAGGGTGGTGATGTGTTTCTGTGTGAGTGAGAGACTGAGACTGGTCATGGGATCTAATTGGGGGGGGGGGAGTGTGACTGGTTGTGGGCGCTAAGGAAGAGGACTGTGAGGACAGAGCTTCAGCAGCCCTTGCTGCTTCTGGTGAGTGCTATTGGCCTGGAAGGGAAAGGAGTAGGAGAGTTGCTGGAGAGGGTAAGTAAAGGTGGCTTTTTAAGGTTATTTTTCTTGATTGACTGCCATTTTAATTATTGGGTATTATGTGATGTCTGCTCTTTTGAAATATTTATTGATATTTGGACATGTTTTAATAATTTTTATGAGTTTTTAATTGTTGGATATTATTCTGTTCAGCAGCTGTTTTGTAACATTTTTAGTATAGCTTTACAATTATTTCTGTGTGGGGCTCTATAGCAGCTTGGCTTATTCTGTTTTCCCAATAGGAAATGTATTAGTGTTTAGGGCCTGGTTTAATAGTTGTATTTCTTAGATAGGGTTGTTACTGTTGAGTGTGTTCCATAATACAGGTGTAACTTTGTGCGGGTTAATTTGTGTGCATTATTGCAAATCCTGAGAGTCTGTTAGGTGCTATGTTTCTCTTTCCATTTCTCCAGGTTCACACTGCATGCAGAGTGGCTTTTTTGGTTTTCCATTTCAGTTTCTGTCTACATATTTATAATTTGTGGTTTTTCTGTACTTGGTGAATGTCACTTTTGGGTGTGTGACCGAGGTGAGGTATTTTACTAGCATGTAGGCATTTGTATCAATCTTATTTGTTGTGTTTTCTCAATAGGATATGCATTAGTGGTAAATTACTGTCTTTTCATAAGGAAAGCTATTTTGCCTGGTAGTAAAAGGAGTTTGTTTTGCTTTTACTGAGATGTCATCAGAACCAGAATATCTTTTTTGTATGGTGAGTTGTACAGGGTAATGCCCTAGATCTGCTCTGCACTCATTGCTGGGGGTTGAGGGGATTCCTGTGGATGCAGAATGTATGTTTACATTTAGCCCCGTGATTGTCACATGTTCAGTGTGTCACGCATGTGAGAACCATCTGTCAGGTGTGTCCCGGCCAAAAAAAGGTTGAGAACCACTGCTCTAGACCAATCCTCAAGCTTTTGCTAGATCTCTGGTGATGGATAAGGGATTGGGGGGAGCAGAGTGCCACATGGATAGGGCGGGAAGGGTTGTGTTTGAGCTCCCATTTTGTTGGGAGTGAATGTTAGGTAACAAAATACCCCCCCCATTCTCCAGAAGAATGACGATGTCTGGCTTATTGGAGTTTCTAATATTGCAGTTTTTCCTGGAACATTTGACATTTGTGGATCTACTTCTGGGATCTTCTGTGTTCTTGTGACTTGTATTAGCCACTGTCAGAGACAGGATGCTTGGCTCGATGGGCTTTGGTCTGACTCTGCATGGCATTTCTTATGTAGCCAACTATTCTTTATTTGGTAACGGTCTGTCTGTGTTCTGCAAGTGTGACCGAGCTGAGGCATTCTGCTAGTGTATAGAAATCTGCAACAGTCTTGTTCATTATGTTTTCCTAAAGGGAGGTGTATCAGTGTTCTAGGACCCAGTGTAATATTTGCAGTGCTGCCTTTTCGCAGGTAAGGTTATCGCTGTTGGAGTCCCGTGAGTTACGGCGGATATGGCATGGCAGGTTTGCTGTACATGTGCTGAGTGGTATTTTTTTTTTTTTTCAGGATTTTGTAATATTTCACAATGTGCCTAATAGTGGAGGGAGTTGTGTTACTGTTGCTTAGATGATGCCAGAATTTGAATATTTTTTTATGTGGTGAGGTGAACAGGGAAATGTCCTGCGCTGCCCCCAGGTGTGGAGGGAGGTGCGGGGGATCCCGTGGATACAGAGTATATATTATTTACAGAACTGGCGGTACAGGGTGTATGTTTGATTTGTCTTGCATTTACATTGACAAAATAAACCTCGCTCTTAAGCCAGGGTCTGTTGGGTATTATCATAATTTCTCAAATTTACTGCTGGTGCTCTTAATACTTGCATTGTGCCAAACAGCATCTCTCTGAAGCTTGTTTGGTGCGAAATATATATTTAGGAAACATATCGCGATGAGTTTGGAATTATTTTATAGTCAGCCAAGTGGTGCCCAAACAAGTGGGATTATTTCTTTATCTTTAGGGGACACTTTTTTGGTGTTTGATAACATCTCTTGGTGCTTGATAATGCCGTTTTTATTGTTTTTTCCTCTCCTATTATGTCTGGGTTTCTAGCATCACGTTTTTCATTGGTTGGTCATGGAATGAATAATTGTACTCTATGATTTATGCAAAGAATGTTATGTAGGAAAGAATAGCAGCAACTGTAAAAGTAAAATAAGAAATTGGCAGTGGGAGCTGGGGGTGGAGCTTGGTTCCCCTCCCCCCCCCCCCCCCAAGAAAAAGGCGCTCCGCTAAATGCCCAGTTTGCTGTGTGTCAAATTGTCCCCTAGTTTCATGATGGGAGAGGTGATTCAGTAGGCGAAGACTTCAAAATCCTTGTATGCCAGTATCGACATAAGAATTAAATACATATGAGAGAAAAAAGGGTTAATTTAATGTTGATTTTCATTCGGTGCTTTTTCTTTAGAAAGGAAGATGCCAGTACTCAGGAGTGTGTGTGTGTGTGTGTGTTAGGGGGGTTAATAGGAGCTCCCACACGCTTTCACAATCTCTCTGCTTCCCCAGGATATCTACCACCACCTCGCTCCATGCTCTCTCTCTCTACTCTCTACTCCCTACTCCCCAGTCCACTTACCCACTCTCTCTTCCCTCACTACTCCATTACCCATATGCTCACACACTCGCTACTCCCATTCTCTTTCCTCTCACTCCTTTCCTCCTCCTCTGTTCTCCTGTCCCTTCTCCCATATTCTTTTGCCCGCCTACCTCTGTGCAGGCACAGCAGACCACACGGTCAGCACTGGGGCATGTGGCAATAGTGGGAAACCATGTCTGATCCTTTGGGTCTTCGGCTGATGAGGCCCTGAGGATCCCCCACCTACCGTGCTGCTTTTAATGCGCTAAAAAAGTGACGATACAAGGTATTAGCATGAGCCAGCAGAAGAAGAGCCCTGATTTTTGAGCATTCTGAGGTCAGCATTGAATGTGTATGCAACTTTTCAAGTTAGTACACAGAAACTGAGCTTTGAATATTTTCCCCTGCCGAACGCACGGTTTTTGTGCACGCAAAATTTACCTGCATGAAAGAGGGCAATATCCCGGGGTGGGGCTTAACTTTTCCTGGTGAGCATGCACATTCAGCCTTTTCCAGGTAAAACTACATGCACAAGTCTGTTTGGGGGAAAATAACCACCCTGGCTTAAGAGCGAGGTTTATTCTTGTCAATGTATATGCAAGACAAATCAAACATATACACCCTGTACCGCCAGTTCTGTAAATATATACTCTGTATCCACAGAATCCCCCCGCACCTGGGGCAGAGCAGGATTTTTCCCTGTATACCTCACCACATAAAAAAATATTCAAATTTTGGCAAGACCCACTGAATATGCAGGACAAGTTATGGAGGTCATTTTCAAAGGAGTTGCACAGGTAAATGTTACTACTATCATAGCAATTTTCAAAAGCCATTTACCCACATAAAGTGCACTTCCGTGTGTAAAACCCAGTTTTAAGTGCATAAATCCTTTTGAGAATTACCCCTTATGTGCTTAATTTTCCATGGAGAAATATGCCACTTGCCTTATCACTGAATATTTTTTTTTTTTTTTTTTTGCTGCTATTTTTGCTTTAGAAAGATTAAAACCTCAAAAGGAAATAGCTCCTTGTTATATATGCAGGCACAACTGTGCCAAAAATATATTAATGTGCTGCTGTCTTCATTAGCTACATCTGAGCTACCCATATCTTACAGGAGCAAGCACTCCATAAAATAGCACACGTTCTGTGCTGGTTGAAGCTAGCGGAATGATTATCCTCATGTACTATGCAAATGATTGTAACACATCAGACACACTAATTAATCCACTCTTAAAGCACTCATTCCTATGGGATGTGTGGAGGAAGCTTGGTGGATTTTATTTCCTTCATATAGGCATGAATTTGAAACTCCTGTCTGCCACAGAGTGACTTTTTATGTGACCTTAGATAAGTCACTTTATCTCTTTCTGAATCTGGAACCCAGCTGAAATCTTTGGCACTTGTCCTAATCTATAAAGTTTAAAAAAAATAAATTCTATGGAAATTAAAAAAAAAAAAAAAAAAGTATAAACAGAAAAAAAACATGTCCATGAATAATGTTTTGGCTCACAGAATAATTTGACAAACATCAATAACTATGACTACTGCTATTGCACCCAAAATAGTCTCCAGCATCTGGAGGCATAAGTTATGCCAGAAATAAACCCACTGTGCTATAAGCAAGCCAGTCACTTCAGACTTCCTGCCAGCTAGAGGCCTAGGGAAAGTCTAATGAAAAAGCCCTCCATTAATTGCACTGCAACCCAGGCAAAAAAACAAAATAGAAAGCAGCAAATACAAAACCAAGGAAGCAACAAATGCAGCTGCAGTCTCCAAGTACCGGAAAACCACCTTAGAACGTAAAAAGAAGCTAAAGCACGGCGCGTGCATCTCGGAGAGAGAAATATCCGAAAGCAAACCAGTAGGGATGTGAATCATTTTTTGACGATTTAAAATATCGTCCGATATATTTTAAATCGTCAAAAATCGTTAGGGCCACGATACAATACCAATTCCCCCGATTTATCGTTAAAAAATCGTAAATCGGGGGAAGGGGGAGGGCAGGAACTTACTTACTTGCCCTAAACCAATGGCAGGAAAACCGGCACACTAAAACCCCCTAAAACCCACCCCCGACCCTTTAAATTAAATCCCCCACCCTCCCGAACCCCCCCAAATGCCTTAAATTACCTGGGGGTCCAGCGGCGGTCCGGAACGGGCTCCTGCAATTGAATTGTGTTGTCTTCAGCCGGCGCCATTTTGCAAAATGGCGGCCGCAAAATGGCGGCGGCCATAGACCAACACGATTCGACTGCAGGAGGTCGTTCCGGACCCCCGCTGGACTTTTGGCAAGTCTTGTGGGGGTCAGGAGGCCCCCCCAAGCTGGCCAAAAGTCCCTGGGGGTCCAGCGGGGGTCCGGGAGCGATCTCCTGCCGCGAATCGTTTTCCGTACGGAAAATGGCGCCGGCAGGAGATCGACTGCAGGAGGTTGTTCAGCGGGCCCTGAATGACCTCCTGCAGTCGATCTCCTGCCGGCGCCATTTTCCGTACGGAAAACGATTCGCGGCAGGAGATCGCTCCCGGACCCCCGCTGGACCCCCAGGGACTTTTGGCCAGCTTGGGGGGGGCCAGCTTGGGGGGGCCTCCTGACCCCCACAAGACTTGCCTGCAGTCGAATCGTGTTGGTCTATGGCCGCCGCCATTTTGCGATTCACATCTCTACAAACCAGTGCAATGGTACGATCACACCACCCAAAAGTTATCTGTTGTAGGAGGACTACTTGTTTGCCAAGCATTCGGAGAGCTCCCTCAGATTCAAGGAACATTTATTGGCGTAAGACATTAGCATGTGTTGCCAAAGTAATACATAAAGGTAGGTGAAAGGGAAGAATTGCGACGCGCAAACGAAAGGCTCAAAAGTCCCAGTTCCACGGTGTTTCAGCAAGTTGTGTGGGTGTCCAGGGCAGCCCTTAGTGCTTAACCTTCATGAAGGCACTCCCTGTTGTCATCAGTTTCTTTCTGCAAAAGAGACAGCATCCTTTAGACTGCAGCCAACATTATTCACTTCATGGACCTATTTACTTTCCTCCATGAAACTGAAGATACTGGTGCTTTTTTAACATTAAATAACTTGTTCCTGTTTGTTGTTGGGTGGAGGTGTGGGTTTTTATTTTTGGGGGGGAGGGGAATTTATAATTATGATTATAAATCTTTCATCACTTTTGAAAAGCCATGCACTGTCAGACTAGGATTAGCCTTTTGTATGAATTCCCCATTTTATCACACTGTTCACACTGCTTATTTAATTTCTGTGAAGATTCTGTTATATGTGATCACTGGTTACGGGGGGGGGGGGGGGGGGGGGGTTCTTCTGTTGACTTTAAAACAGAACATTTCAATAGTTCTTCAGTAGGTCAAGAGAGGTCTGGTACATTTAGGGTGTCCACAGGTGCTTCTCTGTTTGCCAGTTGTTGCCCTGCTTTTCACAGTGTTTATTTATTTATTTGTTTTTATATACTGACATTCATTGGGGTATATCACATCGGTTTACATTATAACTTGAGAATAATATGACTAAGAGGTCTTATTATTGTTACATTAAAACATTATAACATTACAACATTAAAGTAGGGAGAAAGGGTAACTTAGTTAGATAAATTTACAACATTATAGTAGGGAAATAGAGTAACTTAGTTGGAGAACTTTAGGCTGAGTGGAGGGCATCCAATGTGGTGTCGTAACGTCTTAGCAGTGACCTGTATCCAGGAACTTGGAAACAAGATGGATATTGGGTCTGACAAGGGGACTTAGAGAACTTTAGGCTGATTGGAGAATATCCACTGTGGCGTTGTAACATCTTGGTAGTAACTTGTATCCAGAAGCTTAGGAACAAGGTGGATTTTGAGTCTGATTAGGGATCTTGTGTGGTGGGAAAAATTAAATTGAAAGCGTTATCCACGCTTACAAACAGGGGAAGGCTATAAAAAAAAATCTCTAAACATTTCAATCTATCGTTCCCCTATCAGAAACATTGTTAAGAAATGGAAGTTGTCATATCTTGTGTGGTCATGGCCAGACATTTCGGTCTTTGTTTCATCAGTCCAAAGCACTTTGTCCCAAATAGTTTCACATCAAGGTGTTGTCATTCATATTCTAGATGATGACTTTTGTGATGAGGTCTCAGAAAATATTTCTATCTGAAAACGCTCCCGTGAAGATCATTATTTTGTAAGCAACGCTGCACTGTGGACAACTATTCCAGTTTCAGCTAAGCTTTTTAGCAGGTCATTTGCAATGATCTGTGGATTCTGTTTTGCAGATTTGACCAGTTTTTGGACAGTTCTAGCCAAGATTTTTTTTTTTTTTTTTTATCTTTCGGATCTTGCCTTGATTTTTAAGCTAGAACATGTGGGAAAGCTAATAGATGCTCATCAGATGGTTCAAAGGGAAGTGTCATCTAGAGATACTGGCAAACCAAGTTAGAACATCCCAATAGAAAAGTAATTGTAAAAGCTAAAAAAGCCGAAGTATATTTAAATACAAAGAACACAACCTGTATCAGTTGATAATAAGCTGGTTGTGGGTATATTTAAAAATGTATCACGAACATTGTTTCACAATTGTTTCACTATTAAGACTCGCACACGCACACAAGGTGAATGTTAAGTACTGTTCTTTCTAATGCTCTGTTACAAGATATTATACACTTTTGTAAACCGTTATGATGGCTCAACCGAATAACGGTATATAAAACTCATCAAATAAATAAATAAATAAATGGTAGAAAAGACCGGGTGGTTCAGTTTTTATTGAACACGCCATCTGGCTTGCTGACACCTTTAAAATAATGAAGCCTCTTTGATGATTTATGGTATTTTGGTTCCCTGTCCTTTTATGTATACATATAAAAATAGACATACAACTAAACCTGCTCTAACAATATCTGGAGGTGAATGCCAGTAGTCTGAAATATAAGACTGGAGACTTAGAATGTATGGCACTAAAGGAATATATAGACATAATAGGCATCTCGGAGACCTGGTAGAAGGAGGGATAACCAATGGGACATTGTGATACCAGGGTACAAATTATATCGACATAACAAGGCATATAGGGGAGGGATGGCACTATATAATAAGGATAGTAGAGTCAAGCAGGGGAAATGTTTTGCAGCAAACCACACTATGGCATCCTTATAAATAGAAAATTCAAGGGTAAAAAGGGAAGAGTATAGTAGTAGGATATATTACTGCCTGCCTGGCCAGAATGAGGAATGAACTGCAAAATGCTAACAGAGATTAGACTGGCTACTAAAATAGGTAATGCAATAATAATGGAAGGCTTCATTATCCAACTATTGATTGGGTAAATGTTACATTATTACATGCAAGGGAGGTAAAGTTCCTAGATACCATCAATGACTGCTTCAGGCAGCAGTTAGTCATGGAACTATATTAGATCTAGCTTTCAGTGGAATGCAAAACCTGCTGCAAGAGACAAAGGTGATGGATCCGCTTGACAACAGTGATCATAATGTAATTACATTTGACATGATCCCTTCTAGGGACAGGGAAATACCTATAGTACCTGAATGTAATCCACTTTGCAATATCTTAAAGTCAGAATTAAGAAGAAAAAAAAATCAAATCAATGAAGGGTGAATACTTAGGAAAATTAAGCAGTAGCATTTAACTATAAAAAGGGAGACTATGATAAAATTTATTTATTTAAAATCTTTTCTATATCGTTGCTAAGTTATATACCATCGCAACGGTTTACATGTAGGCACATATTTAATGTAGGTAAAAGTGTACTATAGTACATTCTAACAGGTGCCGTCAAAGGTTCGGTTACAATATATCATTAGACAAAATAATTTTTAGAGAAGTGGGTCATGACCGAGTGTACTGAAAGTACTTTTACAGGTAAATTTATCATACATAGTGTTATCAATATGCTAGTTGTGATGTGGGGATCATAGACTACTCTACTGTATCGTCCTAAGTACTGTGTGTTGGTGCTTATCTGCTTATTCCTGAATAATTTCTATTCTCCCGTCTCCTTGTAAAATGCCTGTTTAAAAAGCCATGTTTTTAAACTTTTCTTAAATGCCTTGAGATCACTTTGTAACCTGATCTCTGGAGGCATTGTGTTCCAAATTGTGGGTCCTGCTAATGATAAGGCCCTTTCCCTCACTTGGGTTAGTCTTGCTGTTTTTACTGAAGGAATGGTTAGGAGTGCTTTATTTGCTGATCGAAGATTTCTGTGTGGGACGTGTACCCGTAATGCTGTGTTTAGCCAGTCTGATTTCTCATCATGAATTAGTTTATGGATGTTACATAGGGTTTTGTATTTAATTCTGTGTTCAATCGGTAACCAATGTAGTTCCGCTAGGGTTTCGGTTATGTGGTCCCTCCTCCTTTTTCCGGTTAGTATTCTAGCTGCTGTGTTCTGAAGTATTTGAAGTGGTCTTAACGTAGTATTTGGTAGTCCTAGCAGCAGGGCATTATAGTAATCCGTGCTGGAGAAATTTGTTAGAAAAAACTGAAAGGAGCACTTCACATAGTTAAAACTTGCAGGAGGCATGAACATTGTTTAAAATGTTCACTAATTCCCTGATTTTTTCTCTTCATCTTGATTACCTCTGATGGCTACTGTACTGTTCTGTTCCTAACCCTTGTTCCCCCTGAGCTTTGTATCTCCCCTGTTTTAGTTTCATTGTGTGTATTCTCATTGGCTAGCATAACTATTGTTTTGTCTCTTGCTCACCCTGTGCTTCTGTAATCCCTGCTTTGGTTTTGTGTAAATTGGCCCTTTACGGCCCTTACTATTTTGTAGCTTGCTTTGAGCTCACTTGCTGAAAGAGAGTGGGTAATCAATGATGATAATGACTTGAAACCCATACGGTATTGGGTTATTCATGTAGGGTGTCAGCTTGGACCTCCAAAAAACCATGAAAAACTGAATTAAAATTACAATATAGTAAACATCCTGTACCAGAGCAGCACTAACTGCTAGCACTCAAATAGTAATAACCCTACCTACCTATGTAAAGCTGGCATTGCAAATCTTACATCAGGCCCTAAACAACAATACCCTTCCTGTTAGGAAAGCAGAACAAGCCAGGCTGCTATCAATCCCTACAAAGAAACTACAAACTAGCAGAATATCTCACCTTGGTCACACACATGCACAGATATTCATACCCTCACCAAATACAGAAAAAAGAGATCATAAAGTATAAATAGAAATGTGTGGACAAAAACTGAACTAGAAAGCACAAAAAGCCAGATTCTGTATGCAGTACAACAATAGAAAACATTACATTCCACATAAAACATCAAACAAAATTAAGAAATATAAATCATAATAGTAAAATGATTCTAATAGCAAATAAATATTTCAAAATGGATGATGAATAGAACATCCAATAATTAAACACTAATAGAAATTTTTTTGAAAATTTTCCAATCAAATATTTCAAAACAGCAGACATATCAAATAACACCCAATAATTAAAGCTAATAAGGATTAAAAAAAAATCCCTTGCTCTCCACACCTGTCATCTTGAGATTATTGTGGATTAATTGGGTGGGGGGGTATGGAGGGCGCACAGACTTTCCTCTCTTTTTCTCATGTATACACACATGCTCACGCACATACACATGCTCATGCGCACACACACACACACACGCTCACGCACACACCTCCTCTTGTAAACACATATTCACACAAATGCTGTCACATGTAAACATGCTCATACACATGCACTCACTTTCACACTTACACATGCTTACACAAACTCATGCTCCTTCTTTTTCTTGTGCACATATACTCCTCTGTTTCTTGCATACTCATACTTTGTCTTACTCACACAGTCCTCTCCTTCTCTCTTTTTGGTTGGGATTCGTTCCATGGCCTCTGAACTTTGACTATCTTTGGGTTGGGGTTGATCAGTGGCCTCTTGGCCTCTTCTGGCCTTTGGCTTCCAGCAGATTGGTGTCTGCTAGTGGCCTCCAGGCTGTCGCCCTTTGCAAGCTGCCGTCTTGTGCAAGTGCATGGCTTACACAGTGGGTTGTGCCAGCTTTGCCGAAGTATGTGGTCAAGGTAACTAACATAGTGGGGTTCAAAAAAGAGTTTGACAAGTTGCTAAAGGAAATGTCCATAAACATTTATTAGCCAAGAAGACTTGGAAAAATATTGGGGATCTGCTGAGTACTTGTAACCTGGACTGGCATTGTTGGAGACAGGATTCTGGGCTCATTGGACCTTGGTCTGATCCGGTATGGTGGTTGTTATGACTTCAACAGTTCTATGTAACTTTTATTTTTTAACAATGTTTCTGACAGGTGAACTTGCTAGCTGGAAGCATTTAAATATTTTTTAATAGTCTTCCCCTGCTTTATATGAATGAATTATCTTCATTATTGTGTTTAATTTTGTATAGTGTAGAGGTTGTGTAAGCTTCTGTTCTCTTAGAGAGTGATTGAAACATGCAGTTTGATCAAGGATGTCTAAACTTTTGCACACTACTATATTAATAAAGATAGATGCAGAGCTCACTTAAAAAGATATATAATCAGGGTTAGGGAAGCCAAAAAATAATTTTTTTTGAAAAAACTAAATCAGGTGATATCAACTTGGATAAGCTATTTCAAGTAGCTAAACAACCTAAAAGAACACCAGGTAGTTATTTGATAGGGTCCATTGTCCTTGTCCTATAATCCCTAGGCTGGTTGTACCAGATAGTGGTACCTGACGCCATATTTCAAATTACAGTTTAAGATGGCAAACTTCCCTTATTGTTAAATTGTGAAAATCATCATAGGTTCCCTGGCAGGAGGAAAGATACATTTCAAGGCCCTTCACATTGCAACGTTTAATTCCCTGTTCACAGTTCTTGTACACAGTACTGATAAGCACTTAAGTCATTTTTCAGCAAAAAGAACACTAGAAGCTGACTTTGGTTTCCAACAATACTTTTACTGATATAGTGCTCAGTGATGAAATGAACTTTACAGCGGTACTTTGATGTCAAGATGTACATTTAAGCTCCTCAATAAATTTATTTATTTGATGTTTAATATTCCACTTTTTACCATGAATGGTCTCAAAGCAGATTACAATAAATTTAAAGTAGGGTTATAATAGTGTTAGAACAACAGACAATATTGGTTGAGGATCTATATATTTAAATACAGATTCATAGTTACAGTATTTTGCTGTTGCTGTAGAAATAATATTTCTGTGGTAACTTGGTTGATGGATAGGAAGTCTCTGTTTTGAATGCTTGGTTAAAAAGCCATGCTTTAGCTTTCTTCCTGAAGATGAGGTAGTGGGGCTCCAAGCGTAGGGATAATGGAAGCATGTTCCAGATCTTTAGTGCATAACCGCTAAAGGCCCAAAGTCTGGTGTAGGACAGTCTAGCAGAGGCCAAAGGCGAGGTGGAAAGTAGAACCAATTGGGAAGATTTGAGTTCTCTTGGGGATATAAGAGAGAAGGAGTTGACAGAGATATTCTGGGGCTTGTTTATTCATGCACTTGAAGACAAAGCAGAGTGTTTTGAATTTGATCCTGCTCTCTATTGGTAGCCAACATAGCCTAGACAGAATAGGCTTTATGTGGTCAGATGCTTTTGCTCTTACCAGAATTCTTGCTATTGTGTTATGTAGAAACTGAAAGCATTTTGAATTGTTTGGGAGATGCCATTGAATAAAGAATTGCAGTAATCTATTCAGCTGGTGATTAGTGCATTGATTACTATAGCCAGATTGTGTTTAAGAAGTTCTGTAGTTGGTGGATCTGACGCAGATACATGACGTTTTTACTACTTTGGATATGAGTGTTTCAAACTTAAGATTCCATCACATAGGACCCCTAAATTTCATACTGGCATGTCTAACTCTTGGGGGGGGGGGAGGGGGTAACCATAAGGGATAATCTTGGCAGCTAATCCAGAGAAGTTCCAATTTAGAGGGGTTCAATTTGAATTTCTGGTTGCTGAGCCATTGTGCCACTGACGTAAGTAAATTAGTGAGATTTGAAATGGAGGGTGATTGATCGGTTCCAATTTTGATACAGAGTTAAATGTCATCCACAAAAAGATGGTACTCAAATGTTGAAAGCCTGAATGAGGTCGCATATTGGATGGATTTAAATATTGAAAAGAATTGGGGAAAGGATTGAGCCTTGGGTTACTCCTCATAGGAGACTTCTGAAAGTCTTGTTTAAGGTTTAGATGGTAAAGCTAATTGATTCAATTGTTAATCTGATGTTTCTCCCATCAGAAGCTTTATACTTCTTCCCAATGTAGGTGAAATATAAAAATTAATATCTAGTGGTCAGATGCTTCTGCAATAAATAATGGAAACTGTATAATGGTCACAAAACGAAAAATAGGAATATATTAGAACAAAAATTGTTGGAGCAAAAATTACATGAATAAAAAATCATAAAAATAAAAAAACTAACTTACAGAACATAAAAACATATATTATCACCAGTATGCTCAAAAATGCAGTGAAGCACGCATGTGTACTAAATGTGAACTAAAGAGTGATGACCTGTTGTGACTATATGCGGCTACAATTAGTAACAAGGCTCAAGGTTATTTGTCAGGTGACATTTTAAAATGAGTCAATATGAAGAATATAAATAACAAATACGTGAAATACTATTTAAGTGAAATTACTCCGCCAAGTGATTTAACAAGAATAAACACTGCTGAAGTGCTCAGAAAACTTAAAAAATAGTACCAAAACCTTAAATAAACCTACCTATTTAAAGTGAATATTTGTGGAGACTAACGACATGTCAGTGCAGCGAAAAGACTGACTTAATATTTATAAAAACTACGGCACAGCAGCGAAAAGATTGATTGTATGTCCTGTATTGTTTACACGATTGTATTTATTTATTTTAGCCCCGAGGCAGCCCCGGTGGGGGCGAAACTCTGGCCTGAGTCGGGCACATACATAAACTATTGGTCTCCATTTCAATAAAAATTGTACTTGGACATTTCTTTGGCGCCTAACCTCCATTGTGTGAGTGTTTGTACACAGAGAGCCACTGAATGTGAACGCCAGTGCCTGTGTTTGTATATGCAGAGAGTCACTAAATGTGAGAGAATTCCTGTGTGTGTGAGGGAGAAAGAGCCACTGAGCATGAGTGCCTTTTGTGTGAGAGTGCCTGTCTGAGTAAAAGCCAGAGTATAAGAGTGCCTTTTTATGTGTGAGGGAGAGCAATAGTATGTGTGTGTGTGTGTGTGTGTGAGGGAGAGAGAACCATTGAATGTGAGAAAGTGCCTAAGTATGTGTGTATTTGTGTGGAGAGAACCACTGAATGTGCCTGAGTATGTATGTGTGTGTTTGAGGGAGAGAGAGCCAGTGAGTGTGCGGGAGGGAGAGAGAGTCACTGTGTGTGTGTGTGTGTGTGTGTGAGGGAGAGAGCCACTGAGTGTGAGAGAGTGCCTGTGTGTATGAGAGCCACAGTGTGAGAGAGTGTTTGTGAGGGAGAGAGACACCGTGTATGAGAGACTTCTGTGTATAGATGAGGGAGACAGAGCCGTGGCGTGTGAGTATAAGAAGGGGAGAGAGCCACTGAGTTGTGAGTGTGTGACTTTATATGAGTGCCAGTGCCTCTGTCTGTGAGAAGGTGCCTTAATATGTGGGAGGTACAGAGAGCCACTGAGTTTGAGTGCCTTTGCCTATGTGAAGGGGAGTGTGAGAGTGTCTTTGTGTGTCTGTGTGACAAGAAGAAGAAAAAAGAGCCACTGAGTATGTGTATTAAGAGTGTTGTATGGAGGAGAGAAAGAGGATAGAGTTTGTACACCCTCCCTCCCCCAATTAATCCAAGACAATCTCAGGGTGACTGGAAATCGAGTTCCCAGGTATGGAGAACAGAGGATTTTTTTTTATCCCTATTAGTTTTAATTGTTGGATGTTGTTTGATATGTCTCCTGTTTGTAAATGTTTTATTGATGTAATATTTGCAGTGGTGGTCTTTCCTGGGTAGGGTTGTTGCTGTTTAAGTTCTGGGAGTTAGTGTTGTTTTAATATAGCAGATTTGTCTCTTGGAGTAAACTGTATTCTTGGTAGGCTATGATAGCTTTTATGGGAGCTGTGTAAATATTATCCCAAAATACTATATGTGAGCTGTTGAGACAATATATAGGACCTGTTAGATGTGAATATCTCTGATCTGACATCTGAAAAAGGGGCCTATGACATTTTAAAAGCTCTTGTTGAATATTTATAGGTAAAGGTATTTGGCAGGCATTTGTAGGCAGCTTGGCTTGTTCTGTTTACATAATAGGTGGTGTATTGGTGTTTTAGGGCCTGATGTAATATTTGCATTGTTGCCTTTTTATATGTAAGGTTTTTACTTTTTGAGTACTGGCAATTAGTGCTGTTTCAGTATGGGAGGTTTACTGTATTGTGATTGTACTTGATTTTATAAGGGCCAAGCCCATACCCAATGCGTTTTATAAAAAGCCTAATGCCATATAGGTTCCATCTGTCTTTTGTATGGTGGGGAAAGGGGACAAAGGGTGCGAGACTGCTGAAGGGTTGGAGATGGGGTGCGGAAGAGTAGAGGGAACGGAGGGAACAAGATTGGTGACTTAAGAGTTGGGGACGGGGGGAGTTGGAAGTGGAAAGGGGGCTGAGGGAGCGAGACTGACTCCCTAACTATAAATGTTACCACATGCCACTGATTAAAAGACTGCCACTGCTGCAACAGATGATAACCGGATTACTTAGAGGCAAGAGAAAAACATCATCCGATTATACCTGTCCTACATAGGCTACCCGGCTGCCAATTGAAGCTAGATCCAAATTCAGCATCTTATATCTTGTCTTGAAGAGGGTAATTTTCAAAGCCATAAAATCTGGTTTTGTGAGCATAAATGGCTGCTTTAAATCATCCAGGGCTCTGTGTGTCAGTAAAAGAATCAGAAGTGCGTTTAATATCCACAAGATGGTCAGTGTTTAGCCACTTTGGCTTGGTGATCTAGAATTCAGTGCCCCTGAGCTTCAGGGTGAGCTTAATTATTTGTCTTTTATAAAAAAAAAAATAAATAAAACCATGGTTATATACCCAGGCATTGGGGTGGAAATTAATTATACGGTCTGTCTGAGGAAAGGTTTGATATTCCTTCCCTGAAGCATTTTTCCCAGTTGCAGAGTTTGATTAGGGAGCTGTGTTATGTCTAATGTTTTTACTTGTCATGTTATGCATGAGTATTCTGTGTCTCGTTGTAAGCATTAGATGATGATCTTATTGTAAGCCGCTTTGATGTCTGGGTGAGAGATAGGAAACTTAATAAAATAATTATGGTGTTTTGCTTTAGTTTTTCACCCTGTGACTTCGTCCAGCCTTTCCCCTGACTGATGCATCTTTCTTCCTGCCCCACTATATCGTAAGGTGTTGGGTGCAGCTTAGAGAGTGCAGTTCTTGTGCATGCAGGAATTTACTACTATAATCTATCAGATCACTCGCAAGGCAGATGCTTAGCACTTCCGCTGCATACAGTTTGTCACTCACTGACAGTGCATCGACCACACCTTCCCCCTCAGAAGCCTTTATGACTGTTGTCTCTCTCCTAGTCACTCTGCTCAAGTGTCTTCAGCTTGCTGCTGCTGTTCCTGAAGGCGCCACTAGGCTGAACGGTGTGAGGAAGTTGTATGCGGGTACTCCCACGTATCCTTCAGATTTTTTGAGCGCTCTTTGCCATCTCACAAGTGTTTCTATGTCTTGAGAGGAACCAGAGTACCATTAAGAAATTACTTCACCAAGTCTAATTCAGTAGCTGTGATACTGCAGAAATGTTTTGGCATCTGAGTGCATCAGCCACTTAGGATTGCCTCAGCATTGTGACATTTTAGTGGTGCCTTGCTGCTTTGATGCTGCTTCTGGGCCTGAAATGGTCCTCTGGGAATCGCTGCCTTCAAACGTGCTTTAGCATCTCATGAGCATGCCAGTAGATGGAAATATGTCTCAATGCAGCAGCACCTAACTCAGTCTCATACTCAGTTCAGTATTGTGTGATGCTTAAAGGCTGCTCCTGTCTTTTGTGAGTGTATAAATGCCTCAAGTGTTTTCGCTGCCTTAAAGCTATTTGCAGTCTCATAACCACTTGAGGTCTTTGAGATCACCTTAACATGGCATAGCACTGCACCTGAAGTGTAATCTGACTTTTTGAAACTTCCTTGGCTTCCCAGAAGCGACAAAGGCAAGTGCAGCAATGTTTTTAGGATGCCGGGTGTTTCAGTGCGCCGAGGGTATCTGCCCTAGCAGTGCTGCAGATTGTCCTGCATTTCATTGCCCTGACGCGCTGTGGCCCTGATGAAGTGTTTTGAGGCCTTTCGTTACCTCAGAAGAGCAGCACCTTCAGAAACGTGCTCGAGTGCTGTGGGCTGCTTTTCTCAGGGGTGCTTTCAGCCGCATTTTGCTTTGCCAGCTCACAGGTGTCCATACATCACTAATTTGGCAGCACACCAGCTCACGTCTGGTACTAAATGTCTCAGTACAGTTCCGGTGTCCAGCACTCAGTATTTAGATGTCGGTACCCTACACTAGGGGGAAGGCTTGCAGGGGCTATAACCACCCCTAAATTAGTCTTGGCTCCCACACCCCATGACCGTCCCTCCACCGCAAAGGTGAAAAGCGGGGCTGGTAGGGGCAGAGAGCCAGTGTGCGTCTCCCCCATCCTGTCCCCATGGTATCCTAGCACTCCTTGAAATGAGTCACTTCAGTCCCGTGTACCCGCATGGTGTTACGACACTTCACGAATGCAGGGATTACTTCCACGTTCCTTTTTACTTTCCCCCTTCTCCCCTCCCCCCATCCCCCATTGCTGGGAACTGGAACCATGATCCTTCCTTCACAACTGCCAAGGGATTTTTTTAATATCCTCTCCCGACTTCCTGCAGTCCTCTGCCAGGGGTCATGCACCAGGGCTCCTCCCAGAACGCTGCAGTCATGGAGCTTTAAACCTGCTACTACCTGTCACCTCTGTACAATGACCCGGGACTCACCCCCTCCAGGGGCTGTGAATTATCGACTTAATTTTCAAATTCATTAATTGCCTCTCCCCAGTAGCCCACTAGGCAATGTAGAAAGGGAATCATAAATAGACTTGAACAAAATCTCCAGCCCCGGCCGACCCAGGGAGTAGAGGACTTGCCCCAGGAATCAAATCTAGGGTCCTTCTTTGTATGGCAGTGCATGCACTGGTGCCACTGAACCACCACCCGCCTGGTCTCATACAATATTAATATCTACTAAATTTAACTTAAGAGGCTTGGCATGACCCTTCACCCGACCCTTTCGCTTCCGCCTTGTTAGTATTCATTCCTTAGCCTATGTGGTTGTTACAGCTGGCTGCTTGGCTTGGCACGCAGTTCCATCTGCTCCGAAAATCAGAAGGTTGCAGCAGAAAAAGAGAGGCTGATTGCTATTGCTGTAAATGACTGTTGAAACATGGAGGTGATTATCTCTTGTGTGCTCTTTTTGAAACTGAAGTGCGTTGTTCAGCTCCTGGGGGTTGGTCGGGTAGGAATGAAGCCTGTCACGAGTGGAGGCAGGTGCTTGGCAGCGTTTGGCAGTACGTTATCACTGATTAGGAAATATATCCTTGGCACTTCCATGCTCATAGACAGAGAGACAAAAGTATGGTAAAAACAAACAGATTCCATGAATCTTTTAGATTGTTACTTGGCAACAGTTCATTTCAGTCTATAGGAAAGAACATTTATGTTAAATGAAATTTTTTTTTATTTTTTTTTAAATTGGAAACTGAAATAGTGGGATGGGAGACCTGTCATTTGGCCCACACCCGGTGTTCTGTTTACCTCATGGATCCATTATCGCATTGATGAGGTCTCTGATACAAACAGAACGGTGAGCATGATAGTGATCAAGCTGTTTGTAAATTAAAATGATTTATGAGCTTTATGTTAATTTAAGTTCTAATGTCTGGCTTACAACAGAACTACTTCTGTGCTCAGCACAAACTCTTCCCTCCCGTCCTTTTAGCGGAGCCAGGGGCAGATACATGGTGCTCACATGGTTGCCCGTTCCTCCTCCTTGCTCCCTTGCCATGGGGGAAAAGCCCATCAAAAGGGGAGGGGCAGACATGCTGTGGGAGTATCCTTGAAGGCCAATGCTGCCCCCATGAGTCCCTAAGTGGTCTGTGGCAAAATAATGGCATCAAAAGCAGGGGGATGATGTGGCCCTGGGATGCCAATTTACCATGCAGTCCAGCAGAGCACCTGGAGACCTGCAAGGAGTATGTCAACAGCTGTGGTCGTGCTGCTGCAACAGCTAGCAAGGTCTTCATTGAGTATGGCCAGTAGCAGCATTCCTGTAGCAATGGCCCAGTAGGATTAGAGCAGTGGTCTCCAAACCTGTCCTGGAGGGCCACCAGCCAGTCGGGTTTTTGGGATATCCACAATGAATATGCATGAGAGAAAATTTGCATGTTATGGAGGCAGTGCATGCAAATTTTCTCTCATGCATATTCATTGAGGATATCCCAAAAACCTGACTGGCTGGTGGCCCTCCAGGACAGGTTTGGGGACCACTGGATTAGAGGAAGGAAAACAGTGGTGACATTGGACCTAGCAACTCCAGAAAAACAGAAGGTGGCCAGCCACCATGAGATATCCATAGGGATTTTGGCAATACAAGTCCATTGGCAATATTAGTGGGAGAGGCAGTAGTCCCACAGAACAAGCAATAAGCTAATAGCAAGATAAGATGTTGTTTGTGACTCAAACTAGTGGGGGGGATGGGCTTTGAACAATCCAGAAGGGAGGGCAAACTGGCTGCCCAACTGGGGAAGAAAAATAATGGCTGCGCTGCAATCCAAGGAGGGAGGAAGCTGCCAAAACAAAGTGACATCAGTGGAAGCATGCCAGGGCTTAGTCATGCTGCTCTTTTGGTGTATTTTACTGCACAGCTAAAAGCATCTATGAATCGCCCTTGTGAGCTATTTGCCCTTGTGAACCAGTTGATCGAGTTCTCAGAAAGGTCAGCAAAAGAATGGGTTAGTAGTGCTGATTTGATGCAGTTCTGGGAAGATAAACATTTGAAGATTGCTACGGCTACTGCTATGGAATGTATAGAGGTGGATTGGCCAAACTTTGATTTCAATTATCAGGTTGGATGGGGCTGTTTTGAAATGCCTGCTACAACTGAAATTGATACAGTTCTGTCGAATGTGAAGAAGTCTCATAGTCCTTGCTGGTTTTTATGTGTTCATAGAGAGCTATTTACAGATGTCTTGTTGACATTAGCAAATAAGTCCTTAATGGAGGGATCCTTCCCTGATTTGTTTAAAAAGGCAATTGTGCATCACGTTTTGAAGGGTTCAGGTACTGGATTGTGCAGGACTGACCCGGGGAATTATCGCCCAATTTCAATTTTACTTTCAGTAGGGAGAATTATTGAAAAATTGGTGTTGAATCAACTAACATCATATCTGAAGGATAATATATTGCACCCTAAGCAGAGTGAGTTTGTAGTGTGCACAGCACCAAAATTTTCTTAATTTCTGTGGCAGATTATGTCCTTTGGGAATTAGATAGGAATCATGCAGTAGTTATGGTCTTTTGGACATATCGTCCGCATTCGATTCAGTTTCTCATTCTTTATTGTTGACTAGGTTGGCAGATATTGGGATAGGTGGTATGGTTGGAAAATTGTTTCTCTTGTACTTGAAGAGTCTATCATTTCAGGTTCGAGTAGGTGATGATGTTTCCAAGTAGTTGGGCTTGGAGCACGGTGTGCCACAGGGATCTTGCCTATCTGGCACGTTGTTTAATATTTTTTTATTGCCTTTGTGTAACTTGTTTGAGAGGAACGTGGATTTTCATCTTTATGCTGATGATCTTCAGTTGTTATACCCAGTGATTAATAATATACAGGAGACACTCTCTCATATAAATCAAAGTATAGAAGAGATAATATCATGGATGAAATGGAATGGTTTATTAGTGAATGTAAAGAAAACAGAGATGTTACCGTTTACTTGAAAAATTGAGTTAGTTCTCCCTATCCTTGGTCAGGTTGGTGGTGTTGCCATTCTGGTAGTAGAGATTGTTTGAGACCTTGGGGTTCTGTTGGATATGGGCTTTACGCTACAACCACAATTACAAGCTGTTGTAAGAAGAGGTTTCTATAAGTTACGAAAGTTGTGTAGATTGAAGTATATTCTGAATCGAGATGATTTTAGGTCAGTTATGCAAACATTTGTTCTAACTTGCTTAGATTAATGCAATTCCCTGTATATAGGGTTTCTTAAATGCTATATGGAGGCATTGCAAATATTAATGAATGCTGTAGCTTGAGTATTCTCGGGTTGTCCTCTTTCTGTCCATATTTCACCAATCTTGCAGGATTTACACTGGCTTCCAGTTAAGTTTTGGGTATGTTTTATCTTTAGTTCGTCTGGTGATTTATGGTAAGAGTTCTGTTTATTTCATGCAATTAGTTGGCATCTATCACCTTCGATAGTCTCTGCATTCAGAATCTCAACAGTTGTTGACAGCTCCAAGTGTCAATGAGGTATGCTTGCAGCAAACTTTGAAACGAGCTTTTTCTTGTATAGGGCCAACACTATGGAATAATATCCCTTTGGAAATGTGTTTAAGTGATTATAAAAGTTTTAGGAAAGTATTAAAAATGTATTTGTTTAGGGAAGCTTTTAAGTGATGAATTATACATTTCTGATGATGTAATCTGCCTCAACTTGTTTGGTAAGACTGCGGAATATTAAGATTTAGTAAATAAATAAATAAATAAGATATAGCTGTTTCCCCCCCCCAACTTTTTTCAGCCCAAGGCACACTTACATAAACAAAAATAATTCATGACACACCAGATTCCCGCCCCTGCTCCTTGTCCTTCCCCTTCCACACAACATACACCTCATTGGCCCGAGCACATTCTTAATAAAACAAAAATTGTACTCTCTTTTTCATTTTATATTTATTGTTTGCTTAAACTGTGGCCCTCAGTTCCATTGCTCCATTCCAAACCTCTGTGGATTGAAAAGGAGAAGAGTTTGATGGAACGAAAGAGCAAGGGAAAGGCTATGATGGGGCAATGGAACTAAGGTGAACAGAAGAGCTCTGTAGATTGGGTTTGGTGGAGGGAGGGGCAAAGAGAGAGAGAGGAAGAATTTCATGCTATACAAATACATTGCAGAGATTTAAAACTGTTTCCTTATTTGCTCTCTTTCTATTTAGGAGCATTCACTTACTTTTGTACAGGTTGTGACCTCTACTGTGTGCTGCCCTGCTCTTGGTATCCTCCAATTGCCACCAGCCAGCAGGGCCGGTGCAAGGGTCTGTAGCACCCTAGGCAGACCAATGCAGCACTGCCCCCCCTGAAAACCCACCCTGAGTTGACTGTGCCCCTCTTACAATGGTGATATATGTATAGTCATATTCTCCTCCTTACAGTGCTCTCGCTCTCGAGTGATCCCTGCCTACTTCCGCGTGTCAGGCATTATAGGAGTGGTGGTTTTTGTGCCTCACTCCCGGCATTGATTGTTAAAGCCGAGTTGCAGGATGGGCTCTGCAGCCACGGCACACCAGTTGGGAAATGCTGAGATATAGGAACAGCCACTGCAGTGTTCCACCCAGGAAGAGCTGCCACGTCAGGCTTCAACCCAGGAGGAGCTCCTTCTGCTGCTGGGTCCCTACTCAGGGAGAGAGATCACAGCTGTTGCCCACTGGGGGAAAAGAAGTGGTGAGTTTGGGGAGGGGACTGGGTAAAGAGCCAGAGAGAATGAGGCAGTGGAGGGGAGAGAGGGAAAGGAGAATAAAGGCAAAAAGTGTAAAATAAATAAAATAAAGCAACTCGAAACAAAATAAAAGAGATGAGCAAACTAAGAAATATACAAAAATAGAGAAAAAAAATAGGAAAAAAGGAGAAAAAAAAAGTTGGGTAGAGTGGGACGGAGTTTTTCTCAGCTCCTAAAAAATTATGACTGGTACTAGGTGGGCCCGATATTTAATTGGAGCCCACGGGTTACCTGGGCGAGTGGAGGGCAGCCGGGCGCGTCGCGTGACGTCATCGGGACGCGCCGCAAGAGCGCGTCGCGTCCCGATGACGTCGGGGCAGGGTTCAGCCCCAGTGGGGGCGTTCCTGGGTTTGCGTCGGCAAGAGGGGGCGGCGCCAATGGGAAACGCCGCCCCCCGAGGCGTTCCCGATGACGCCGGAGCCCGGATCTCCACCCCCTTTTGGGGCGTTCCTGCGGCCAGCGTCATCGGAGGGGGCCGGCACGGGCCGATGACGTCGGTTGAGGTTTAAAGGGCCGGTGCCTCGAGGCAGCCGGCCCTTTTCCCTGGAGAGCCGTTTCCCCACCCTCCCACCCTCTACAAGTTGTAAGGTGTAATGGAGATAGGAGACGGAGATAGAAGGGAGCAACGCAATGTCGCAGCTGGGGGCAGGTACCCGGGCTTATAGGACTTAGGGTAAAGGGATCAGCCGCGGGCTGACAAGCAGATTGCCGGAAGAAAAGGGGGACCACGCCCGGAGGCAGGGCCCCCCTGCTTGCTACGCGGCGGGGGGGCCGGTGAACGGAAGTCACCTTGCTTGGAGCGCAGCAGGCGGCATGGGGTGGGTGTGGTCCCGGGAGAACGTGTGGCAATAAATATACATATATAGGTATTGGCCCGGGGTGGTGGGTTGTTATGATTACATTGTGTGCTGTTATATAAACATATGGTTAAATAAAAGCTGCGGCCAGTTTTACCCAAGATACGTTTTGAGTGGTCATTAAGCACTGCAGGTGGGCGAGCGCCCGGGAACAAAGGAAGTCACGAGTCCCAGAGTCAACTAAGTATATTGAAAAACTTTCCAGCCTTTACCATTGTGGTGTATGTCCTGTGTGTTTGGGTGTGGTGTGGTATTTGTGTGTCTGTGTTTTTCTGTTGTGCTTTGATATGTCTGCCTGTCTGTCTCTCTGTGTCTGGGTGTGGTGTGTCTGCCTGTGTTTGTTGGATCTATGCTGCTCTCTCTGTGTCTGTGTGTTGTCTGTCTTCTGTCTGGGGGTGGTGTGTTTCTGTTGTTCTGTCTAGGTAACGTATGTCTATGTCCTGTGCCTGTCTGGGTATCAGGTTTCTGTCTCTCTTGGGGGGGTTGTCTGTCAGAGTATGGGGTAAAAGTCCTGTCTCTGTATGTCTGGGTATCTGTTTCACTCTCTGTTGGTCTTAGAAGAGGTTATCTTTTTATCTCTGTCTCTCTGGGTATGCGGTATCTGTGTTTTCCTAGGTGTGGGGTGTCTGACTCTTTGTGCCTGTGTGTGTTTGTGTGAACTTGCTCCTTTCAGCAACTTGAAGATAAACAAATTGGAGGCTTTGAGCCACTGGTTGGCAGTGTGGCTGCCTGGTGAACACCCTTCATATCTTTTATACGTCAGTAGATGTGCACGGCGACGCGATAGACCCTTTTCCCTTTTCCCTCCCAGTCCGCTACAGCAAAGGAGCAGACTTCCTAACCCCCTACCTAACCTGCTTCCCTTTTACCCTATCCGCCCTGACCCCTGAAACCCTGCTGACTACCCTTGCTTTTTTTTGTTTTGTAACTTACCCGCAGTAACTTGTGTGGTCCGGTCACGCGCTTCAGCAGGACTGTGCCTAATGGTGCTATCCTGGCCCGCCCATGCCCTGCCCAGAACCCACCCAGACACGCCCTTGCCCACCCCTTTTTCTTTCAGCCCTTCCAATGCGCATACCGGGAGATACGCACATGGCTACAGGCCTCCAAAAGTGCGCACGTGGCCTGGCCACGCACATATCTCCCCGATTCTGTGCTCATAGGCCTTTGAAAATTCGGCCTATAGTGAGCAATCTTTGACTCAGATTTTACTTTCTACTTGCCCTCTTTTTCCCAAGATATATGCCACAGTCCTTAACTCAACCAAGGGATTACAATTGCTTCCTGTACTTGGAATTAAAGTTGTTATTACCTACCTGCAAGGGATGAATACCATCTTTTCTAAATAGTCCTGGACAATCATCTGTTAGCAATTTGTGTCAAACAGCAAAGCCCCGGTAACACATAGGAAATTGAATATCTATTAATCTACCTCCTAGTTCTGATAAAAGCAGAACAATTGGGTATAGAAACCCATATCCTTCTTAAAATGGTATTAGATCAACTGATTCACAATCCACCAAACTTGGACAAGAGATGTATGATGTCCTGCTTGAGCAGTAGCCAGTTGTTAGAACAGTGAACTAAGGATCAGGGTTTGAATCCTGCTTTCCCATCAATACCCTTGTGATCTTGGATAAGTAATTTTGTCCTCCATTGCTCCAGCTACCAACCTAGGTTAGAAGCCCTCTCTGGGGCAGGGATCTAACTACTATACTTGACTGTAGCTCACCCATTGCCTGGGTTTAGAAAGGCAAATAATTACATTCAAAATCCATATCCCTTCATACTGCAATTGACCCCTAGGTAAATTACCAGCATGTGACATCTAATATTCTTGAATAATGACCAGAATCGATTGGTCCTAACTCATTCCAGTCAGTGCAATCTGATAGTCTTTGACACTAGACCCAGGAGCTCTCCATATTATCTTTCACCAGCTCATTTTTTTTGCCCGTAAACATACGAGTAACTGTAAATCCATACTTGTTCAAAAACAAAAACACCTTAAATACACCTTTATATATGTTCAGTTTATAGTCCACTTAAATATAATCACCGTCATGCCCTGAACATTCCAGGGTCACATCTGCATTATCACTAAGGGAAGATGATCTAGTTTTGTTCTAGACCCTTTTTGAAATAAACGAGTTCCTAGTTTAGAAGCATCAAGGCCAATTGCTTTTAAAAAAAAAAAATGTCATAATGTTGATGAACTGGAATTTGATAAGATGCAGTTTATCTGCCTCAATGAAAAGTAATGTTTCACATTTGTGACAAGCAAGTCATTTTGCTCTTGGCTCTGGCTAAACACTGTCCTACCTCTATCAAGCTAGTCCATCTTAAATTTTTGGACTATGAAATGCATAACTTAGCACCATATGGTTATATTAAATAATAAGAGATCACATCTGTCTGGGATTGTCATTTCACCTACAATATTTGCAATGCCATGAGAAAAGGCACTACAGAAAGCAGCACAAAATGCTGTCTCAAATCTCAAAGAACACAATCACCTGCAGCACCTACCATAATCTCTCTTATAGGTCTACCATGATTGGCCAGCACAAATTCCGCTTCTTATTCTCTATCCTGGGTCATCTCTGCAGCAGTTTGGTTTTTTTTTAACCCAAGAAACATTTTTGTAAGGTTTTTTTAAACCATGTAATTTCAAAAGTATGCTATTTCTACTAAAAGCCTGTAGTTTCCAGCCTCCTCTCTGCTAACACTTTTGTGAAGCAGGACCACAATCATCATTCTCCAATCTTGTGGCACCACTCCCACCTCTAAGGATCTATTGAACAGGTCCTTCAGTGGACATTCCATCACTTCTTGGAGTTTCTGTAGTATCCTGTGATGTATCTCATCTGAACCCTGGCCTTGTCAACTTTGTTTTTCTAGTTCTGCTCCAGTCCTCGAGTGCCACAAAAAGGCCAGGTTTTCAAGATATCCACAATGAATATGCATGAGATAGATGTGCATACAATGGAGGCAGTGCATGCAAATCTTTCTCATGCATATTCATTGTAGATATCCTGAAAGCCAGGCCTGTTTGTGGCTCTCAAGGACTGGAGTTTGCCATCACTGTTCTATCCAAACCCTCTCTTCTGTAAATGGGGTTGTATCTACCCCACTCCCATCTGTACTCTTGCCAACCAGCAAAGTCCTCCTCCATGGTCGTCTTTAGTGAACACTGAACTGAAGTATTTGTTTAATATTTATGCTATTTCCTCATTTTTCTCCACACCTTATTCCTTGTCTCCTTTCAATCTTACAATGCCACCTTTAGCCTTCCTCCTTCCTCGGATGTATCCTCACTGGATGAATTTGTGTTTTTCTAAGTTGTGGAATATAAGTAATTTAAATAAATGAATACAGTAGGGATGTAATGGTTTTTCCGATACGACGGTATATAAAATGTAATAAACTAGAAACTAGAATTAGGCAATATCAATGAAATTGCCTAATTCGTCCTTGATCGGGGATCCCAAAATCTGAAGGAATTTTTCGGGTTTAGTGCACACTAACGAAAAATTGTTAGCAGGCGCTAACGGGACTTAGTGCGCACTAATCCCCTTAGTGCTCACTAAACCGAAATTTGGGTCTCCCCGAATTTAAGGCCCAAACCGTGGGAAAAATATTTTGTCATATTGCTTTTCCTCTTGTGATTCTTTCTTCTACTTGGGCTTCTGCTATCCTGATTTCTTTCCTTGTCTCCTTCAGTTTCCCCAAATAAATATTCCGTTTTCCTCCCCTTGATTTCCTTTGTTCTTTTTTTTTTTCCAGTATCTTTATTGGGGCATGAAATATGGTACAGTCAAAACCAACAATTGAATACAGTAAACATTACACGCCACCATGTTTTCCCCGATTATATTCCCTACCTCCCCCCCTCCCCAAACCCCCTTATACATTGTCTTTGGGAGTGCCGGCTATCAAAACATTTTGGGACACTGTCCGTCGCAAATTATCAGGGCTTCTCCACACCGATATTCAATGGTCTTGTTCTTTCTGTATTCTAAATAATGATGTTGGGGATTCAAGTCTTAATATAGACAACTGAAATTGCCTAATTCTAGTTTCTAGTTTATTAAATTTTATATACCATCATATTGGAAAAACCATCACATCCCTACTGTATATTTATTCATTTATTTAAATTACTTATATATATTCCACAACTTAGAAAAACACAAATTCATCCAGTGAGGATACATCCGAGGAAGGAGGAAGGCTAAAGGTGGCATTGTAAGATTGAAAGGAGACAAGGAATAAGGTGTGGAGAAAAATGAGGAAATAGCATAAATATTAAACAAATACTTCAGTTCAGTGTTCACTAAAGATGACCATGGAAGAGGACTTTGCTGGTTGGCAAGAGTACAGATGGGAGTAGGGTAGATACAACCCCATTTACAGAAGAGAGGGTTTGGATAGAACAGTGATGGCAAACTCCAGTCCTTGAGAGCCACCAATAAGCCTGGCTTTCAGGATATCTACAATGAATATGCATGAGAAAGATTTGCATGCACTGCCTCCACTGTATGCACATCTAGCTCATGCATATTCATTGTGGATATCTTGAAAACCTGGCCTGTTTGTGGCACTCGAGGACTGGAGCAGAACTAGAAAAACAAAGTTGACAAGGCCAGTCAAGGTTATGGCTCCGCTTGAGGGAGTACAGGCAAAATGTATTTGATGCTTACTACACGCCAGGGTTCTGATATATGATACTTTGCACCATATGTTTTTATCACTTGACCACCACGAGGTTCCTTTGCTCTTTTTGAATGCTGATCTTGTTTCATCCTTGGAGTACCATATTGGTTTCCTTTTCCTCTTAACCTTTATTTACTTTTTTTTTATATAAAGGTTTATTGCCTTTATTATGGCTTTTTAAAATTTGGTCCACTGTTGTTCTACTTCACCCATTTTACCAAAATCTGTATTTTTGAAATCCAGGACTTCGATCTTTGGTGAACTCTGTTCCTCTTGGCTGTTATTTCAAACCAATACCATCTTATGGTGCTCAAGTGGGCCACCTAACCATAGTATTTATTTTTATTCGGGATTTAATAATTTATAGTTAAAACTGATAAAAATGTGTGTATGTGTGTCAGTGTTCTTTTTCCTGAGGTTCTATGAGGGTGAAAGCTTGCTGAATTGGTTTGCTTATTTAGTTGGGAGGTTGCAGTTTCTTTTTAAAAAGGTTGCAAAGAGAAAACTCAAGGTGACCATGCTGTCTGTGTCAGGGTTAAATCCTATTAAGATATTCACGCCAGCAAAATTGCAAAAGGAGCATATCTTGTTAGATTTAAATAGTATTTAATGTAGACCTTCTAAAAATGTAAATGAACTGGAAAATTCAGCACAAATACTTGTAAGTTGGTTTACTTGTACAAACCTGAAATAGTGCATCTTTTATGACTGCCAAAGTAAAACATTTCTTATGAGGAAAACAATAATCAAAACCCTGCCAAATGTTTTGCAGAAAGCACTGTAGGAGTTTTGCCGAAGGCTTATACCTGCTCAGAAAAGAACAACATTAACCATGCAGCTCATATCCATTCAATACTGTAAATGATTATTATTGATGTATAGTGTTACATGTGAGAAGGTATAGGATTTGCTGCTCAAGTTATTTGATTGTCTTATACACTATGAAGATGAGGAGACCACATGATGTGTTAAAAGCCGTGCTATTTAAATTGATGTATTTCCAAAATTTGTATTGTAAAAAAGCAAAGCAGAAGCCCTGAAAGTATAGGAAAGGCAAACCATATGCTGAAAATGTATCTGATTAATCAGTGTTTATATGAAGTTGCTGTATGTTCTGGCCTTCCAGATTATACAGTTCTGCAGACAATTTGCACCAAGTGAGTTGCCACATAAGTTTATGTTCATCTTTGCAGGTTCTCAGCTACAAATTCTGCATATACCATCATCATGTAATTCAAGCTATCCTTCCAACAGGCCCTGCTTACTAAGCATGCTGCCAGAGAGAGAATTTCTCCAGTAAATTATGCTCAAAATCGAGAAAAAAAAGTTTAGTAAAATCTTCATTTAAAAATTCAGTCGGTACATGCCTGACTCTTGTATCCGGAAATGTTTTCTGATTTTTCAGAGTTTCCTTGAAATTTCTCTCTAACTTAAATCTGCAAGATTCACACTGCCTTAAACCTTTCATAGAAAGCAGCTTGTGGGGTTCTGAAAGTCATTCATTGATGGTCATGTGCCAGAATGTCAAACTGGGACAAAATTCACTCTCTAAATCAGGGGTCGGGAACCCATGGCTCGCGAGCCAGATATGGCTCTTTTGAGGGCTGCATCTGGCTCGCAGACAAGTGTCGCCATACTTCGCGGTTCCCCGCTGACCCAGCTGCTCCCCGGTCCTCCGCCGCCCGGGCTTAAAATGCTGTCAGCCCGGGCGGAACGCGGCAGGACAGCTGGAGTCAGCGGCACCGGCGTGCTCTCTTCTCCCCCCCCCCCCCCGCGGCCCGGAAGAGGAAGTGGAGAGCATCGGGTGCCTGCGCGGGAAGAAGAGACCACACTAGCGTGGTCTCTTCTTCCGCGCAGGCACCCGATGCTCACCACTTCCTCTTCCGGGCCGCGGGGGGGAGGAGAAGAGAGCACGCCGACTGGAGTCATCCGGGTGCCTGCGCGGGAGTCATCGGGTGTCAGCCGGGTGCCAGCGCTGGAGTCATCGGGTGCCTGCGCGGGTCTTCCCGCGCAGGCACCCGATGCTCTCCACTTCCTCTTCCGGGCCGCGGGAAGAAGAGAGCACGTGCTCTCTTCTTCCCGCGGCCCGGAAGAGGAAGTGGAGAGCATCGGGTGCCTGCGCGGGAAGACCCGCGCAGGCACGCTAGTGTCCGACGGGAAGAAGACTGCAGCGCGGCTCGGAGGAAAATGAAATCTTCAACCGCGGCCGATGGGACTCCGCCTTCGCCTCCGCGAGGGCTGAAAATGAAGGAGGTTAGCGTTGGGAGGTGGCTGCTGCTGCCGCGAGTTCCGGGGGGGGGGGGGGAAGGGGGAGAGAGAGAGTGAATGAATGAGCGAGCAAGCATGTGTGTTTGAGATCCTGTGTGTGTGAGTGAGAGATTGCATGTATGTGAATGATTGAGAGCCTGTATATGTGAAAGAGAGTATGTCTGTGATTGAGATCCTGCCTGTGAGAGAGAGAGCATGAATGTAAGTTTACCATTGGGAACCTGTATGTGTAAGTTTGTAATTAAAAACCTGTTTGTTTGAAAGAGTATGTGTGTATGATTGAGATCCTTTGTGTGTGAGAGAGATCATGTGTATGTATGATTAAGAGCCTGTGTGTATAAGTAAGAGAGAGATCATGTGTGTCTGTGTCTGATTGACAGCTGGTTTAGGTGATGGAGCATGTGAGTATGTGATTGAGAGCCTGTGTTTAAATGAGAGAGAGAGACCATGTGTGTCTGTGTGATTGAGAGCTGATTTAGGTGAGGGAGCATGTGAGTATGTGATTGAGAGCCTGTGTTTAAATGAGAGAGAGAGACCATGTGTGTCTGTGTGATTGAGAGCTGATTTAGGTGAGGGAGTATGTGATTGAGAGCCTGTGTTTAAATGAGAGAGAGAGACCATGTGTGTCTGTGTGATTGAGAGCTGATTTAGGTGAGGGAGCATGTGAGTATGTGATTGAGAGCCTGTGTTTAAATGAGAGAGAGAGACCATGTGTGTCTGTGTGATTGAGAGCTGATTTAGGTGAGGGAGCATGTGAGTATGTGATTGAGAGCCTGTGTGTAAATGAGAGAAAGAGAGGACATGTTTGTAAGCATGTGAATGAGAGTCTGTGTGTGAGAGAAAAAGACAGCATGTATTTATGTGATTGAAAGCCTGTGTGTGTGTAAGCGTGAAAAGATAGACAGCATGTGTGTAAATGTGTAATTAAGAGCCTATATAAGTGAGAGAGAAAAAACATTTGTATATGTGAGTGACTGAGAGCATGTGTGTATAGGTGTGTCATTGAGAGCCAGTGTGAGAGAGAGCGCTGGTATGTGACTGAGAGAGGAGAAAGTTCCAAGCAAACCACCCCACCTCCTGCTAATTCAGAACAATCTCAGGACACCTGGATATCAAACGTTCCCAGGTATGCAGAGCAAAAAAATTTTTGTATCCTTATTATTTTTCATTACTGGATCTTTGTGTCTGCTATTTTGAAATATTTTGTTGGTATCTGGAAATGTTTTATATGACTTTTTAATTATTGGATATTCCACTCATCAGCTGTTTCGAAATATGTTCTTTTTGTTAGTACAGTTTTACTGCTGATGATTTTATATTTCTTGATTTGTTTTATAAGGATGTGTGATGTTTCTTTTTTCCTTTGTTACACTGCATACAGAGACTCTGGCTTGTTGCAGTTTCCAATTCAGTTTTTGTCTGCATGCTTCTTGTTATGCGTTTTGGTCTCTTTATTCTATGTTAGGTGAGGGACAGCACGTGATTCAGGTGAGGTTTTCTGCTGGCGTGTAGTTTCTGTGTAGGATTCTATAGCAGCCTGACTTGGTCCGTTTTCCTAATAGGAGATGTATTGGTGTCTTAAGGCCTGGTGTAATATTTTCAGAGACTTATTGTACTTTAAAAGTGTGATCTTACATAAAATGCACACATTTACTTGTATTTAGTTTTAAACATATTGTATGGCTCTCATGGAATTACATTTTAAAATATGTGGCGTTTATGGCTCTCTCAGCCAAAAAGGTTCCTGACCCCTGCTCTAAATGGAAGGAATTGAGAAAAGGGTGAAAGATAAAAATAGCATGGCAAATTGTCGCCCTGTTTTCTTCAATTCCAGTCTCCTTTGTTTAAGTAATTGCATACTTAATAAATAATAATAAATGATCCCAGAGGGTGATAAAGGATAAAACACATTCTTCGGTCTTTCCTGCTATTTATAACCTACTCAAACTGTGCTCTGAGGCTATGACATGAACTGAGGCTCTCCAGGGAATTAGTCTTCTGTGTATTCCGGTGCCATTTGTTGTCCTCTGCTTAATTGGTGCCATTGATCTATAATCCCCTTACATTATCTTTTCTTGTGATTGGGAAAAAAAAGGCATTCACTGTCTATATTTTCACAGGACTATGCTAAAGAATAATGACTTAAGGTCAAGGCAAGAGTTAACTGCCCATCTCACCAATCAGTGGCCTTCTCCAGGAGCTCTGGATGTTAATGCTGTTGCCCTCGATACCTTGTTTTACCGAAAGAACAATGAGCAGTGGGATGAGTAAGTTGGAAAGTGAAATTTCTCCATTAGCTGTCCATTTCACTCACTCATCAGGCCTGCTGTTCAAAATCCTAAGGTGCACGTATTCCCAAATGGCATCCTCCATTCATTAAACGTTGCATGTGTACCGATTTTAGTGTGCAGTTAAGATATTCAAGGCCAACTGTGTGTGTGTATGTGTTTCAAATTGTACAGTGGACTCATTGCAGAACCCGCAGAGCAGAGTTATTTATTGCTTCTTATAACTTATCCTAACCGAAGCAGTTTGGGGGGAAATTCTTGTAAGTACATACATTCTGGTTAGTTGCTCTAAAGTCTAAAAGCATTCCCAAACATAACAAAAAAAAAAAAAAAATGAAATGAGCATTCACAAAACTAAAAACATAATCATCTGAGTTTAACAAATTATGACACAGATGGGAGGTAACTAAACAGACATGTTAGTGAAGGAAGGTAGATTCCAACTCACAAAAAAAAAATACTAGAGCCTTACCAGGAAAAAAAAATCATGTTGGAATGAATTTAAGAAACTATTTTTGTAAAGCCTCTGTTTTACTATAGAGGTAGGACTTGAGAGCTTTATTGGAAAGGTTGATAGTTTGACTGATATACTTCATGAGTTCCACACCTCCGATCTGTAGGACTGGTAGTGCAGAGCATTAAGGCTCCTGGAATCTTCACCAGGAGAGCTCTGCCCGAGTGTTACTAATCAAAAATGTCTTCAGCAGGGGAGGAGAGTTTGCAAAGGTTTTTACCCAGGGCTAAAGATTGCTGAACCTTCAGCAGCTAAATCCTAGTTGTCAAGTTTCACTGCTTGGGCAAATAGAGCCGGGGGCGGGGACGCATTCTCAGGGTCGGGGTGGGAGAAGGAAGGTGTGTTCAGGGGTTTGATTTCCAGATCGCTGCCTGTACTGCCCCCAAGTGGACCCTGCCCAGAGTTCAAGCAGGTGCAAAGTCTGCAGGGACTTTTGTACTCTCGGGCCTGGCAGATGCAGATTTTCAGATGGAATCTACCTACGACCAAAGAACCCCTTACGCTTCCAGACTACCCACCCTGCTGAAAATCTGTTTATCTTTAAAAGACAAAATACTCATTTATGGTTTTGAAACCAAATATATCATAAAATTCAGAGGCCATAAAGTTACAGGCCTGACAGCGCACGTTAATGAAATGAGAGAGCCGTCAGCAAAGTGCTCATTGTACCAATTTGTGTCTAAGCTGTTCCTCATGGTTGATTTCACAGTTTTCATTTCAAGCCTGCACCCAACCTTATCGCACACGTGCTTTTCCTCACCTCTTCATCCATACCGTTGTTTCCATCCCCTTGGGCTGAGACCCTCGCTCACTAGTTGGCAATTGTATGAGACATTTAAAGTTCAGGTAAAAGTGGTAGAAAAAAGTGTGAAAAGCCTGCAAGTTGTTTTCTTTTCTCTGTTTTGAAAGAGGGGATTAACACTTGAGCAAAAGTCGCACTTTCTCCAGGGTCCTCCCCTGAAAACAAGCCAGAGGCCACCTCTGAGTACTGCAGAGCCCTAGCAAACTCGTTGCAGTGCTGGATTCAAGATTCTTCTGGGGAGGCGGGGGGGGGGGGGGGGAGGAAGGGACAAGAAAAAGCTGCAAGAGACAAGGGGGGTCATACTCAATATCTCAATATAAAGTCCTGACGCTGGGGGTTCTAAAACAAAACTACTTTTACTGAACACAAAAGTATTGATTTTCAGTACAAAAGAATAGAAAAGACAGTTTTAAGGTTTCAACAGTCCCATCAGCATGCCATTTGAATAAATCGGGGGGTAAAGTGTGACATCCTCTTGCTCCTAATGGGTTTCTCCCTTAGAAGCCTTTGCAGCACCCGGACAAGCCCTCATCCCCCTCTTGACAAACTGAATACATGCCTGGCAGGTGCAGCTGATTCCTGGACAAGTCCCCCCACCCGATGACCGGGATAGCAGCCTTCCTGGATCACCGACAACAGCTGGGTCCCTCTTGATAGAGAGACGGCAACCCAATCTCTCAAGGAAATGGTAGCCTGGAGAGCCACAGCCCTCACTGCCTCTCCCTAGCCCCTCTGGACAACATCTCCCATCATGACATATGGCATCACCTTTATAGGTTTTGAACAAATGACCCACCCTATAGGGGGGTGAGCCCTTTCTGTCACTCACTGCAACTCTCCACCCATGGACTCTACGACTGCCGGACCTGTCTACATTATACATAATTAGTGAAGTCAGCCTTATGCAAGGATTTAATGTACTGCCTCTTCCAGAAAGGAAAAACCTAACAGAAAAATAAGCAAAAGCCTTGTGCAATAAACACTGTGGGACTTGTGTCTAATTTCTTAATACTTTTGAGCCAACATCCTGGAGTCATTTTTGCAGAAGTTTCTATTTGTATTCTATTGGATTTTTTTTTTCCTTCCTAAAGTTGCACACAATTCAAGGGTTAAATTAAAGAATCAGATATAAGTCCTGTGCTGTATTTTTGCACATTCTTTTGCTTACACAATATCCGTTAATTAGAGCCCAATCCTGATTCAGGAATGCATATTCTCATGAAAATTGGGTATGTCACATTCTAGAAAGCACTGGATTTTCAGGATAATTATTAAAACTGTATATTGAATTGCCCATTTTTTCATTACTGAAGTCCAATTGTAAGCAACAAGAATCGTCTCATAAATGTTTCCTTCACCATTAAAAATGAAATTAAAATGGAGTTTCTAAGAGCTCCCTTCACCAGATTGCTGTAAAAGGGTATATTCCCCAACATATCCATTGTCATGGTAGCAGTTAAGCTTTCGCATAGCATTTTTTTGGTAGCCAACGCTTGGTTATCTTTCATTATTACTTCTTGTAATTTACATGGTATTGTCTGAACTGCTTTATAATTATGGCTTCTGGGTTTCATTTCAAACTGGAAATCTTTGATAACCTACACCATCCCCCCCCCCCCCAATAGGAAATTGTATATTCTCAGTTTAAACCAAAAAGCACTGCCAACTGCCCCTACACCAGGGGTGGGCAAACTACGGCCAATAGGCCTCAACCAGCCCATCACCACCTTTTTTTGTAGTCTGCCTACCTCTATTGTGACCGCCATTATCTCCATCCCGCCAAAGTTCTGAACTAACGCCATCATCGGTGGTCTATTACGTCTGTTAGGGCATCATTTCGGACCTCTGTGGATGGCATTGGGTCAGAGGATTAGCAAGCGGAAGGAGTCCCAAGGTCTGCCCTGACCAGCCCACGCGGTTGAACTGAGCAGCAAAATTGACCTTGCTGGCGATTGCACTGTAGCGAGCGCCGAAGGAAAGGCTCCAGGAGCTTTGAGATGCGACAGTGAGGCAGGCTCGCACACCAGGCGACCACCTGGGGAATGGAGCCTTGGTTTGGGGGTCCCCCACACGATCAGTTTGCTGCTTGGGAGACCCTGGGACTGAGATTCAGCAAGAATTCGGTCTGTTCTGGAGGCACGTAATTCGGTCTGTTCTGGAGGCACGTAATGATTTCAGCTGCAGCATTAATGCAAAGCTCACAGGAAGGCCGGAGCTGAAATCATTACATGGAAAAAGACTGGGCCACGATAGATATTGGACAGGAAAAGGGACAGAGCAGTAACATGGAGAAATCAGAGCAGAAAGACGCAGCATATGCTTATAACAAAATAGGAATACATTTGTGAAAGAAATGAAAACTCTATAATCAGATAAATGCTTCTGTTTAATGGTGGAAGAGCTGACTAAATAATATGAATTGTAAAATTTTTGGGTCTGGGAGAGGGTCAGAGAAGGCCAAGTTAGGTAATGAATGGGATCTGATAAAATTCCAAGTTTTATTCATTGTGGTAGCAGCTACAGTGCTAATAAAAATCGGACATTTACTAGGCTTGACTAACCCAGCTTGTCATTTTGTCTATTCTTATGGAGAACTTGCAGAATGTTGTGTGCATTGTTTTGGAGGTGTTCCCAAGAATGGGGTTAGATTGGGGGGAGGGAGCAACTCAGGTAGTTTTTGGATTTTCAAAACTATGTGTGTAGTTTTGACTGGAAAAGAATCCACAGGAAAAGCAGGTGCAAATTTCCAAGGCAATTTTCAAAGGAGAAGTGTGGTTACGCATTTCCTTTGAAACCTGGTGCACGGCTCCAAGGGAAACCCCTCCACCCTGCTGGAGGAACTCTCCAAGGGGGACATCCCCCCCCCCCCCTCCTTGAGAAGCTCCCTTTCTCCCCCACTTGAGAAGCTCCAAAGGGGACCCCCCTGGAGCAGACAAAAGCCAGTAATGTGGCCCCAGTTACAAAAAAAACCCTCAGTTTGCCCACCCCTTCCTTAACTGTCCGCTGCTGCTGCTCCTTCTCCTACAAGTGCCATTGTTTGAGCCCATGTTGTGGGTCCAATTTCTTTCACTGTTCTTGTGAGAATAGCACTGGATTATGGGAGCCACCTGGGCTGAAATCCAAGGGGGTGGAGCATTGAAACCCAAAGTGTATGAGGCCTGATGGTGGGAGTGCCAGAGAAGTCTGTGGTGTGGCAGCAGCAGAAGGCCAGAGGAGGAGCCACAGCTGATTGCAGTGAGGACCGAGTAAGCAATAGCACAGGGAGACCTGGAGCAGACCTAGGACCGGTGAGCTGAGGACAGGCTGTGGTGGGGAGGGGGAAGGTGAGTGTGCAGTGGGGTGTGTACGCGGGTACGCAGGCGTGAGAAACTGAAGATGTAATAATTTCATTACAGTGTCGTACTGCCAAAACTTCCCCAAAGACCCCAGAATTAGCTAGTAAGCAAACATCAAAATGTACATTTCATAAATGCCTAAAAGCAGAAGCCCTAGTTATGTGGTTTGCCTAATGTGACTCCCTGTGCACAAGCACATTCTTTCATTCTGTGTACCCAGAAGGCCTTAAACCTTTGCACATATACAGTACATCTGTATTCTTAATTTATTGTGTTTTTCTCTGGTGCATTGTGGTTTTCTTAAAAAAGAAAACAAAAAGGTTCTGGGTCAGGCCCGCTGGCAGCCGCCAACTTCCACTTTGTCCTAATGGGGAAAAAGGAAACCAATCCAAAAAGGTTCAGGGTTGGTGATCTGGCAGAAAATCGTCATTGGTGGTGGTGCTAATGCTTCTTTCAAAGTATAGAAACATTTAGTCAGCGAAAGATCGTCTCTTCTAATGGTATTTCTTGTGTTCTCTGTACAGGGGAAGCCTTTTTTTTTTTTTTTTAATGGGGGGGGGGGGGGCAGTTAGAGGAATGTGTGTGTTTGATCTGTGGCTCTGGTGTCACCTTGTCTGCGTGAAGCCGAGGGCTGCTGGGAGGATGAGCTGTGCTTTTCGTTTCAGGACCAAGTGCCCCTCTGTAAAGGCTCTCAGAAACAGTCGCCATCACCTCTAAAGTGCATGGGAGCTGGTGAAACCCGATGACTGAACTCATGGCAAACCTCTCCTCTGTATCTGCCACCCCTTTTACATTCCACATGTAGAGCCGTTTTATCTCACAAGATATGAAGGATGGTTTTGTGCTGTCCCTTATCTGACAGCCCAGCTTATGGCTTTCTTTTCTTTTCTGATCTATGGCACGGATATCCCTTTCTAAGATGTCCATAAGACTGTGTGAAGTGATATTTGGAACACTCTATTCATTTTTCCTCCCATCCTTAGTTCATGGGTGGGGGGGTTACAGAAGAAACATGCACAAACTTAAAACAAAAAAAAAAAAAGGAAAAGACAATACTATCAGATTAGATCACAAACATTAATGCAAGCCATATCCTACATACCGCAAAAGACCAAAAGGGGAACCAACAAGCTCTACAAAACCAGTAGCCAGGCCTCAAAATAATGGTCATAAACAGAGCCAAAATAAGGACAGCCAATCACTTACAGGCCCATACAGTAAAAGTTGCGGGAGAGCGGGCGAGCGCACAGGCCACTCTCCTGTGCGCGTGATTTAGTATTCAAATGAGGACCCGCGGTAAAAAGAGGCGCTAGGGACACTAGCACGTCCCTAGCGCCTTTTTTTGACAGGAGCGGCGATGGCAGCGAATTTGACAGCCGACGCTCAATTTTGCCGGCGTCGGTTCTCAAACCCGCTAACAGCCATGGGTTCGGAAACCGGACGCCAGCAAAATTGAGCGTCCGGTTTTCAAGCCGCGGGCTGTTTTAAATTTTTTAAATTATTTTTTACTTTTGGGACCTCCAACTTAATATCGCCATGGATATTAAGTCGGAGGGTGCACAGAAAAGCAGTTCTTTCTGCTTTTCTGTACACTTTCCCGGTGCCGGCAGAAATTAACGCCTATCTTTGGGTAGGCGCTAATTTCTGAATCACGTGGGAATAACTAATGTTGCGGGCGCTATTAGGTTCGGGGGGGGGGGGTTGGACGCGCGTTTTGGACGCGCTATTACCCCTTACTGAATAAGGGGTAAAGCTAGCGCATCGAAAATGCGAGTCCAAACACGAGTTAACAGTGCGCTCCGCCGGAGCACACTGTACTGTATCGACCTGTTAGTATCAGTGAGCGAGCCGTAGACACCAAGTGCATTATGTCTCAAGTTCAAAAGCTTGCTTAAATAAAAATGTTTTGGGATGTTTTTTTTAAACTGGCCTGTATAGATTAGTAAACGAAGCTGCTCAGGAAGGAAGTTTCAAGAGAGAGGACTTGCAAATGAAAAAGTACCCTTGAGTTGCGTCTAAATATGCAGACTGCAATGAGGGTACCTCTTATAAAAATAAACGGGCAAATTTTTAATCCATCGCACGCATAAAATCCGGGGGTTATGCGCACTGTTGCGCGCGTAACTCCTGTTACGCGCAGAAGTGCTGAGCCAAAGAAAAGGCGGTGGGGGGGAGGCTTGAGGCGCCGGTACAGTGGCCATTTGCTGCTGTGCCAGCGCATGCAACTTCCTACTGCTCCTGTTGAGGAGCAAAAGATTAAAAAAAAACAAAACGGGTAGATAGGAGAGGGTTGGGGGTGGGGAGGAGAGGGGAAGGGAGGTTAGGATGGGGGGTAGTGAAGTTCTCTTCCAGTCCGTGATGCATCGCCAGGCGAATTTGCAGAACTTTATCTCCCCCCCCCCCCCCGAGTGCGTGGATTACAAAATCCATCGCGCACGTGCGTGCGGGCCAACGATTTTGTAAGATGCACGTGCATGTTATAAAATCAGCGTGTCCATGTATGCGGGCGCACCAATGAAAATCTACCCCCAAATCTGTAGTGGGCAGAGCGCTGGACATGCGTAGGTTGGTAAAAACATGTGACCAACCCTTCGGTTAGCCACTAGATGGCCTTATGGCCCTTACCATCAGGACCAATAACAACTTAGAGGGATTTTCTATTCCTTTTCTGTCTCTCCAATGAGCTGACTGTGACTGGCTGTCCTAAGGGCATAAGGGGGAGCTAAAAGTCAGAGAGCGTGGTCATTTTGGTTTGGCTCTGAAAGAGTTAGGAGCTACTTTTCCTTTTACCCTGCTGAGTTTGGGTTCACTAATGGTATTTTTTCTTATGTTCAGAGATTCCTCATCAGTACGTTCCCTGTCTGAGAGGGTCTGTCTCATTTTTGGAAGAGAGAGAGATTTTTGGAGATTTTTAATCAGATTTTTGATTAATTTTCTCATTCTGGGGAACACCCTGTGCTTTGGGAGAGGGGCAAGCCCCAATCCTGAGGGCAGGGGCTGGAGACCTGTGAGCTACCCCTCTACTCCCTAGAGGAAGCAAACAGTGACAGCCCTACCCAGCGTGGGATTTTTGGAGTTTGAACAATTTGAATTTTCCCCTTTTTTGTTAGTGTGAAGGATTTTTTCCCCCACCCGTCCTCACAGAATTGGAGTTGGGAGACGGAGAATTTTGTTCAAGACTGGAGACATCAGACATTTCCTCCCGAAAAGTCACACAGAGTGGAAAGAGAGTACTGGATTGAAACATCAAGATCTGGAGACTCCCAACCGGATCTCCACCCCAAAGGGCCAGGACACAGGCTGTGGGCGAGAGAGAGAGAGACCTTTGGACTCAGGTAGGATCTTTTCGTGCTTTGGGGTTCCCCATTAAGATTCTGCCTTCAGTTTGGGGCTTGTACACTGATGAATAAAAAGTGGTCAGTTCCCCCCTCATGACGTGGAAAACAAGGATACAAACTAATCCTCGGAGAGGCTATGCAAATATACAGTTTCAGTTGTGGGAAGTATGCTGGACTATGATAATCAGTAAATTTTATTTGAGCACCCAGTCTATCCCCGAGGAAAGTTCCATACTGGAGAGGGAGAGACACTTAAGGGGAAACTCTCCATCCCCTGGGCCTAGAAGGATTTCCTCTCCCCCCCCCCCCCCATCATCACCCAGGATCTGAAACAAGAGAGAATAATATGGAAAGAGTAGCCTCAAGGAACAAATACTTTTATGGCCCTTGGGGAAACTGCAAACTCCCCGGCAAAGCGTTACAAAGGAAAATAGAATTCAGTGATGTTGCAGAGGTACTCTTTATAGCATCATGAAGCAGTAAAGCAATCTTAAATGTGACCCTCCCCTGAATCGGAAGCCAGTAGAGGGACTGAAGACCTGGAGTAATGTGCTCTTGAACACTCGTCCCAGCCACAAGCTGGGCAGCAGAATTCTGCACAATCGTCAAGGCCCTGAGCAAATTTGAGGTAATATAGATGGAATTGTAATAATCCAACCCAGAAAGGATCGGAGCCTGCACCACAGTCTAAAAATAGTAGAGCCCAAGAGGAGGTTTTAATCAGCATAATAACCAAAGTTTAAAAAATGCTGCCGTCACTGCGGTCCGAACCTGGGCTTGCATTGGTAATTCAGTATCTAAAGTTACCCCTGGATTTTGTACTAGGATAGGAATATTACAGCCTTCAAATGTAAATTGTGTAGGAAGTCAGACATAAAAGATCTACTCAAAATTATCAACTCTGAGAGCAGTAGTCAATAGACCTTTTAGATGAGAAGGGATCTGGCTAACAATAGCTGGATAATGTGTTCAGTATAATCAGCTGGATAAATGTCCAGCTGAATATACCTGCTTAAAATTATCTGACAACATGTAGCCTGATAACTTAAAAACCTAACTGGCTATGTTTGAATACAGCTGGTTAGGTTTCTAAGTTATCCAACCTTGTGTGGCCAGATAACTTGCTAGTTATCTGGTTATCTTTAAAAGTAGCACTGTTAAGTCAGTATTAAAAATAAAAGAAATCGAAGGGCCCATGGCTCCCAGCTGTATCTTTAAATTGCAAACATTACCAGGCCGTCTTGCCACCCCCCCCCCCCCACACCCCCGCTTAAATTTGGTCTCATGCACCCCTCCCCCACCCGCCCACAGTTTGAATAGAAGCTAGCCCATCCCCCATTGGACTCCCTATCTCCCTTGGATCCCCCTCCCAGTGACAATTACCATCCCTGCCAGGAATGAGGGTCTCACTCATCTGCTCCCGGCGGCTCCAGGGCTGCTTCTGATAGGCAGTGCTGGAAGCGAAACTATGCTCAGTTTACACTTCCAGTGCTCCCAAGGGTAAAGATATCCAGATAAGTAGCAGGTGATCCGGCCACACAAGGCTGGATATGACCAATATTCAGCTAGGTTAGCCGGATATCTCAGCCCCTCCTGGAACGCCCCTGGAATACCTCTTTTTTTTTTTTTTTTTTATCCAGATAAATTCTAGCCAGATAACTACTTTTCCGGCTGAATAAGTGGCTGACTATGCCACATTTGCTTTTTAGATGGATAATGTTTGAGTTATCCGTCTCAATAAGTTCTGAATATGGACCCTTCTGTTTTGCTGACATGTAGCACAAGCTTGTTGTGAGGTAACCAGCATTTAATCATTGCTTAAACAGAAGGAAAGAAAACCTAGAGTAGCAGATCATGATGAGTGACTTGGAATAAAAAAAGCTAGAAATCGTCAGAATAGATTTTGTTACTTATGCCTAAATCAGCAAGTAGTTTACACAGTGCAGCAAGATAGATATTAAAAAGGGTATCAGATAGAGCTTGAGGATTCCCTATGATGATATTTTGTCAGGAGGAGACCATGGAACCAGTGCTCACCTGCTACAAATGTCCAGATAGATAAGAGGAAAACTATTACAGAACAGTACCAGATAGCCCAATCTCATTCAGATGGGCAAGCAAAATTGAATGGTTCAGGATATCAAAGGCAGCAGAAATATCCAAAAGAATCAGTACGAAGCTTAAAATCATTCTCAAAGCCGCACCTGATCATATCACGATTAGACAATAGTAGCACCTCCGTAATAAGATTCTTATGAAAACCCTATTGATGACAATCAAGAGGAGAATGGTCATTCAGTTGGCTGAGTACAACACTTTTGGCCACTTTAGATTTAAAAAACAAAAAGAGGAAGTGATGGGAGAGGGCGATAATTAGACAATACAGATGGATCAAGGGAAGGTTTTTCTTTAATACTAGTTGAATAGGTACCTGCTTCAATATAGCTGGACAGAGCCATAGCCAGGCAATTTGGCGCCTCTGGCCAAGTGAAAAACTGCACCCTCACTCATTACACAACACATGACACCATGAGCTGGGAGACTCTGTTCAATGTTTGTACAGCAATGCCCATGGCTAGTGCAAGGGGATTAGGTGCCCTAGGAAAACTTTACAGCCTTGCACTCTCCACCCCATCACACCCTCCTCACACACTATTAAAACTTATACATTTATAACATATTTTATATGAAAAAGAACATTCAAAGCACAGTCTTCTGAGGTAAAAATATCACTTACAATATGTATATAATATTTACAAGCACTGCTGAGGTGCCAACCAGAAAACCCTGCAAAAAAGCAAGAGATACTTGGAACCTGTATGGTATTAGACCTACTGTATTGTCAAATGACAATTTTATTATTTGTTTTATAAGATAACCCACTACTGTCAGACCAACTGGTATTAGGCCTATTGTAATGCATCTTGGGTATGGGCATGACAGAGAGCCATTCAAACAGCAACAACCCTACCTATCGGGCCGATACAGTACAGTGCGCTCCGTTTTCGACGCGCTAGCTTTACCCCTTATTCAGTAAGGGGTAATAGCGCGTCGAAAACACACAGCCAACCTCCCTGAAACTAATAGCGCCCGCAACATGCAAATGTATGTTGATGGCCCTATTAGTTATTCCCGCGCGATTCAGTAAGTAAAATGTGGTGAAGCCGCACATTTTACTTTCAAAAATTAATGCCTGCCGGCGCCAGGGAAGTGTACAGAAAAGCAGAATAAAATGCTTTTCTGTACACCCTCCGACTTAATATCATAGCGATATAAGTGATATTAAGTCGGAGGCCCCAAAAATAAAAAAAAATCAAATATTTTAAAAAAAATAATTTTAAATCGGCCCGTGGGTCAGAACATGGACGCTCAATTATGCTGGTGTCCGTTTTCCGAACCCATGGCTGTCAGCGAGTAACCGATGCCGGCAAAATTGAGCGTCAGCTGTCAAACTTGCTGACAGCCGCCACCCCTGTCAAAAAAGAGGCGCTAGGGACACGTTGGTGTCCCTAGCGCCTCTTTTTACCGTGGGCCCTAATTTGCATAGGCCACCCTCCTGAATCGCACGCCCAGGAGAGTGGCCTATGCGCGCACCAGGAGAGTGGGCGCTCGCCGGCTCTCCCGCACATTTTTCTGTATCGGCCTGTATGAAAGTTAATTCTACAAATATTAGATCAGGCCTAAAATAGCAATATACTCACTATTAGGAAAACAGAACAAGCCAAGCTGCTATAGATCCCTACATAGAAACTACGCACTAATGGAATAACTCACTTCAGTCACACATGCAAAACACAGATAGATCCTCAAATACAGAATAAAGAGACCATACAGTGTAAATAGAAATGTACAGACAAAAAATAAACTGGAAACTGCAACAAGCCAAATTCTGTATGCACTGCAACAATGGAAAAAACAGAAACATTACCATTCCTCATAAAACAAAATTAGTAAAGCCATACCAATAAAAAGAATAATTCAAAACAATTAGGGTTCGATTTTAAAGGCGGCGTGTGGTTTCCAGTGAATGCAGATGGATGAGCTGATTTTATAACGTGCAAATAAAACTGATAATTTGTTGATATTCATTGAGCATTAATCAACAAAATATTCAAAGAGACTATGGCAGAAGGCAAAATATATTTATAAATGGTCACAGGTACAAGGTAGGAAGTCAGGCTTCCATTCTACACCCCATACAGTCAAAAATCATAGCAGATATATTGCACAGAGCCATTAAAAAGAGTTAAACAAAGCCATCCACCCGAGCCCTTGCGCATCATCCTCAGTGATGTCACGAGGGGGGTGGGGAAATCAGGTCACAGCACTGGCTAGAGTTTGCAGCAGGAGAGAGGTGGCATGATGACAGGCTCGCTAAAGGTGATCAGAGGCTCATATCCTCTCACTGGGTAAGTCACTGTACTTGAGGAGCATTATAAAATTCTCAGTTCCTATCATTCTGATTTGTTTGGAAGGAAGTTTTAGAAAAATTTACAAATTGATGGGTAAGATAGGACAAACAAATAAGGAGTTGAAGGATTTCACAGTAAATTGGAATCTTGCTTGCTTTTTTTTTATCTGTAAACCCTAGGTTGGGTGTATGTGTAGTACTGCTATAGAACGAAGGAGGAGGAGTAGAAGGGACCTCATGCATGTTTATTCCAGTGCAAACATTGTTCCAGTTTTACATCATATATTTTGCATCTGAAGAAATACTTGCATTAGAACAAAACTTTAATAAATCTGTATTTTATAATCACTTGTGTGTAGATTAGGAGTAAAAATCTCAGCCTCTACTCAGATCATTAAGACCTCATCATCTTTATTGCAACCAATTCTGGAGGCTGCACATCCAAAGTGATGTAAACAGAGGAGACCATTCCAAGGAAGTGCTAAACAAGAAATCACAGTGCACATAAAACCCCTGTTTCGCTGCAGAGCAAAACAAAAAAAAAAAAAAATCACACCAGTTACTCCAGATCATTACCCATCTGACTGATCTAAGGTCATGAAAAGGAATTGGGAGGGGACAGAGGGAGGTATTAGGAAGCAAAGACAGAGAGGCATACCACAGATTTCCAACAGTTTAAATTCTGGCTGGAGGCTTTCATAAAAATAAACTGGAACCCAGAGAATTCATACTGAAACTTTCTTCTTTTTCTGAAGCAAAGTAGACAGCTGATCTGGGTCCCAGCTTACATGTGCAAGAATTGTTCCCTGTAAAACAAGTCCCAGAGATAAAGCTTCCTGTTTCAAATCCTAAATTTCTCCTCCTAAACTGAAATCATCTTAAAATGGCACAAATATATTTGAACTTTCAAGCCAAGAAACAAAGACCCTATCTTCTTTAAAAAAAAAAAAATAGAATCAGTTCCGATCTGAGTACAAAAAGGAGGGTTAGTAATTAGGTCCCTCTTACACAGTCTTGAGTAAATGAGCACACAAGATCCCCTATTTAAGTTACACCCAATACTCCTCCCTTCTCGTGTCAAACCATAAAACTATTGCTCAAAACTCCGGGCCTGCTAGGTCCTTCCTGCATAGTCTGTGTGACAGACATGGCTACATGAGCACCTGCAGTTTCATTAGGTTTTCTCATTATTACTGTACATGCAGTCCTGCCAGACAGGCCAAGCTGCCAGTTTAATTGTATGATTGCAGCCTACATCCATGGCCCATGCTTTTCCCTAAACAAGTTTAAATTCCTTCCAATTTACCCATTTTCTGTTCAAATCCATCTTTTTCGCACCCATTTCATTTTGCCATATTCAGCTGGGATGATATCTGACCAGATGGTCTTAGTTTAGGGGAATAAAGCTGCCATCCAAATCTTTTCAAATCTTACTATAAACTCATCTCCCTTGCAGGCTATCGCCCTCTGGGTGAATCGGAATGCAGTGCAGAGGGGTTGATGGTTTCTTCTGTACATTTAAGTTGGTATCAGTTGTGCTATTTTCTATCTAAAGTACTTTAATCTCTCAGAGGTTCGTATTACGCAAGTAACTACCCAGACAGTCAGTGGCACTTATCCGGATTAAAGTGTCACCAGGTATAATCAGACAGCTATCCGGGTCACTTTGATGCTAACTGGGCTTTGGGAATTGGAAACAAGTAGGGAATTAGTGGCACCCCGATTTCCCCCTCCCTCCTGACCCTCAGGATAATGAAATGTGGTGGGTCTGTGGTGCTCCAAGCCCTATCCTCTACCTTAAAAAAGAAAAATAAAATGTGGTTTGCCAAATCCCCTTCCCACCCTGAAACTCCCAAAAGTATCCCTGAAGCCCAGCACTTAATATTCATTTATTCACTGCCCTCCAGGGTGGATAGACCAGTTCTTGTTCAGAACTCAGTACTGAATGGGAATTAACTCCTTCCCTGTCAGTGAGTTCTGAATGGGGCTTGGTCCCTTCACGGATATTCAGCACTAGGTGAACAAAGTGAAACTGTGCCCCAAGAGCGCCTTCAGCACCACCTCTTTATAACGGGTTAAATTTGTGTGAGTAACTGTTTGTCAGGACAAAAGTTTGCCCGTGAGCAGTGGGAGGAGGGAGGAAAGGAAATTTCAAACACCAGCTGCTGTTTGGTTCACTCCAAAAGTTAGCTGGACAAATCATTTGAATATTGACCTCTTTGGTTCCAATCCTTGCTGTTCTCACCATCTCTCTGCAGCTTGCATCCTGGCCCAAAACATGGGAGTAGCCACAGAGCCAAACTAATATTTGATAGCTCACTGGGTACTGCTTGGGCTTAACCTCCTTTCAGGGCAGTATCCTCACACTACCAACCCATTGCATCAATCTGACCGATCTCAGGGGAGTAGTGGCCCATGGTACCAACCCAGGTAATCCCACAGCCTGATGCGTCACTGGATCATGCTTCTGCTGTCTTTTCAGTTTTTTTGCATCCAAAGATCTTTACTTAGCAAGTTACTTAGCAAGTGTTTATCCTAAGCCTTCTTGAAATCATTTATCATTTAAGCCTCTAGCCATAATGATAACTTTCATTACTTACAATCTATCTCATGCATATTCATTGTGAATATCCTGAAAAGATGACTGGCTAAGTGTGTTCCGATGACTGGGTTGAGATCCCCCCCCCCCCCCCCCCCTGTGTTATGGAGTAGCCCACCTGGTCCCATGGCTTTGTCCACTCTGTTTTGCTAGCTAGCTCCATATAAAGACACTCTTTGGTAAATGGTTTTGTATCTATCCCACTTCCATACATACCCTTCCCAAAAATCCAGGACTTTGAGCTTTATGTGTTTCCTCTTCCCCTTACATCAGATATTACTGTCTAATGCTCAGTGATGTTCAGATGGGCACCTACCTAGACGTTAGACACTTTTTCAATTTGTATGAACCAGGTTCAGTATCACCTCTTCCCTCTGATTCTATTATCATTTGTCTTAGGAGAACCCCTTAAAGAAGTCCAGGTCGATTCTACTCTAACAGAATCTGCAGCTAGGTTACTCCAATCCACATCTGTCAGGTTAAGATAGCAATCCAACAACACCTCAACCTTCATTTCCACTTTTTGGATGTCTTTTTCCAGATACCCGTCCTTGATGCAAATAGGAGCCAGATAGCCTTCTAGCTATTTCTCCTTGAATTACCTACACTATAGCCTTATACCTATTTCCCTTGTATATCCTGCCGCTCTAGAGCAGTGGTTCCCAACCCTTTTTGTTTTGGGGCACGCCTGGCACACCATCCATTTCATACAGTCAGGAGGCGTGTAGAGAGAATGAAGGTTCTTCAACTCTTGGAAGATATTTCTATTCAATTTATTATATAGGTAGCTCCTTTATATACAAACAAATAAGGTTAACAGTCTTTTGTCAAGGTCACTCGACACGGACCTTGTGTTTCGCCCGAAGCCTGCGTCGGGAGGGATTGCACCATTTATAGTGAACACTACAAATAAGAGGAAAACAGTATTTTCAATATAAGAATCACAATACATGGGAAAAATACTACTAAACAGAAATATGACATACCTCTTTAGCTGGATGAAGGCTTTATAACATGGAGCGCAAACAGACTGACTGTTCTTACTGACATTTAAAGCCAAAAAAGGTGCCAAAAGAGGCTAATCAATCATAACAGCACAGCAAGATACAATGAGCACCCAATCAAAAGCATTGAGCAAAGTAGAACCAGAAAGAGAACTTAATAGACAATGAAAAAGAAATACAGCATAAACTGTCAATAGACAAGAGGACCTGCTTTGGGTTTCCAAGAAGGCTGGGTCTTATCTGCATGGAGCAGCCATGCTTATAACCCTAACATCAATGAGCTTAGGGTGACCAGATGTTGTGGACAACAGCCTAACTAGATTTGATGGCTGTTTGAATTATTACAAAGCGTAGTGACAAGAAATGGGAGGAGGCCTGGGTGTTGAAGTAAGTATGGAATATGTAAGACCCAACAACAATGTCAAGACATCAAAGTCTGTAACACTGTTTAAACCTACTGGAATCAGGATATAGAGAGCACAGATAGGAACCTGGTTGAGAAGCTGGGCTTAAGACATAGGGGGAGCTATTATTGGTTAAAGTGTGTAAACTTATATGTTCATCAACTAAATGTGGCAGAGAATCAGAAATACAACTGGGCAGACTGGATTATCTATTGTGATCTATTATATTACTAAAAGTGTAAAGACCTGACAAATATTACATGGAAAAAAGGTGTGTGTATGCATTCATTCATTCATTCCCCAACCTCCCCCTGCAACTGGGAATGTTCCTTTTCTCAAATAGCTTTAAGTATGTGCATAGTGTAACATGTTTTCCCTTGCGTGAAACATGTGCAAAATTGTCATCTTGTATTGACTCATGGAAAACATAATTTTTATCGTATTTCATGTTCAGTTAGCTTATTAAAGCTTAATTTTTGGTGGGATATCAAGAGTAAACCCCACAGAAGCAAAGTGTTGGAAGGTCAGCCTCAATATTGTATTTTGAGCATGCCTGATAGTGTGACCAATATATAAATATAAGCAAATTATACGTAGAGAGAGATTACTATGCAACGATATGTGAATACATACAATGGTTACATGCAGGTACTCTTCTCCCCTGTATAAACAATTTCAGCATTACTTCCAGTACACTGCCTAAAGAAGGAACTTTAGCACATTAAAGATCTGTAAACCTCCTAAGTCAGGGGCTTCCCAACCTTTCAGAGAATGTGGACCTCTTTTCAGCCTCCAAAACATTAGGACCCCCCCAGGCATTTTTCCTTTACTTTTTGCATGACAATAAAGGAAATAAATGATACGCACTCTAGAATCATTCATAATGTATGAAATGTACAATTCAATAATGCTTACCAATCTAAACTGACTAAATAGGGAGGGCAATTTGCTAAGCTATTTAAAAATTGCCCTCATAATTGAAGGTTGAAGCAAACAGTGGCCTGCACCTCCCACTTCAGCTGCAGTGGGGAAAAGGGAAAAAGTTCAGAAGGGTTCCAGGTTGGCAGCTTGGTGCGACCTGGCAGAAAATCTGCACCGATACCTGCAGTCTAATTTTGAAAACTTGGCCGACAGAGAGAAGCCGGTACTCTTGAACCTGCGTCATTTGCACCTGCTTTGAAGTGCATGAGTGAAAGTCTGCACCAGAATTTCACAATTAAATCCTTGCATGTACTTTCCCTTCCCCTATCTACCCCACTCCTTTTTTTCCCCCCATGCTGGTAAAAGTCTGCATGCTCTTCTCAGCGCAAGCACTCTGACCCTTAGTAGCCGGGGAGTAGCAGTTTTCAAAGGGTCTTTTTAAGTGGGTAAATAAATACGTGTTTACCCACATAAACAGATTTGCAAATTACCTTCCCTGAAAATTGACCCCCTTTTAGCCTGATTTTCTTTTAAATTTTATTATTTTCTTTTGTGATTCTTACAAAAACCTACAGAAAATTATAGTCACTAAATAATTTAGATTTTAGAATAAGCAAAACAATAACCTGCTTTTCAAAGGGAAGAAGGTTTATGAGATCTCCATGTCTGTCTGTTGCCCCCCCCCCCCCCCAAATAACTTTTATGTTTAATGTCACAGCCACACCTGGCTGTTGTCTCATCCTCCCTCCTCCTTGATCTCTGGTGATAATCTCTCCCTTCTGCCCTCCTGGACCCTAGTAGTCCTCCATCCCTCCCTCCTGTCCCTCTCTCTTTCTCTCTCTCTCTCTCTGTCTCTCTCTCTCCTTCCGGTGCAGCAGGATTCCTGGGGATCCTCTCCTCTTCCCCAGTGGGCTTATCTCCCCTAATAAGCTGCCATCCACTCTTTCTTCCCAGGTCAATCATTGGATTTCCGTTTCCCTCTTTATTCTCCTTTTCTTCCTTCATTTGTCTTATTCCTTCTCCCTTCTGTCTTTCCCCTCAGATTATCAACCCCAGTCCTATTTCCTCCTTTCTTCCTATGAGCTATTCAATTTACCTTTATTGCTGCTGCTATCCTCCCTCGTTTTTGGGGCCAGTGGCAGACCCCATGGCAGTGAAGTAGAGGGAAGTGCTTCTCACCTCTGTGAGCGTTATGCTTTCTTCTGCTTTCCTCAGTGTGCAGGACTAAGCTGCTGAAGCTTCCAAAAGCTGCAGTCAGGCTCTGATCTTCCCCATCCTCACTGTGTAGTACTGGGTTTATGACTCTTGAAATTAGTCCCTCTCCCCCCTTTCACTACTGGACATGCAACAGTGTGGTTTGAGGCTCCTACTAGGTGCCACTGGCCCTTCTCTGTCGCTCCTCTACCTAGCCTGCAGCAATGTGGGGTGAAGAGTCTGGGGCATTAAAAATTCAATAAATAAACGATTTAAAAAAAAAAAAAAAAAAAAAAGGAGAAGGTGACCTCAGTTCTATTCCTGCCTCGACTGGGTATTCTGTGGGGGTCTCTAGAAGTCAAATGCAAAATTTGGGTGAACCGGGCCTGAAATGAATATACTATGAAAACCACATTAAATGTCTTTCATATCAGTGACGGTATTATTCAACAAATACTGTATAATGGAAAAAAAATTGGAAAGGGGTCCCTTGGAAGTGCAGTGGCATTGCTACGCTGTACTTCTCATTTAAGTTCCTTGGTTTCTGGCTTTGCTAGTATGCATATAGTATAGTCACATACGGGTCACAAACAAATAAACAACCTCTTTATCCCAATAATGTATAAATACTACAAAAAAGAGGATCTCTTCAACAAATAAATTTGTTTTATTCATATGTAACATTCACCTATCTAACAATAAAATCTATCTAGCACAACCATCCATCTCATACATACACCCACATAAAAACATTTATCATCAAAAAACAGGAACGATGTATCACATGTAATGTATATAAAGATATAAATTTTATACACAGTGTCTATTCAAAAAACAAATTACATAAAGTGCAAATGCTTTTCTCCAAATATATTTATCTTAATCTTAAACAATTTATATAAAGTGCAACTGCTTTTTCTTTAAATAGTAATTTGCATAAATCACGACACAGATAGTAATCCTTATAAAATCCTAAAGTGCAACTGCTTTTTCTTTAAATAGTACTTTGCATAAATGTTAGTCCACATAAAGTCCAACAAAGATCTTTGTTTCGCCTGATCTCTCAAAGGCTTCTTCAGGGAAGGACTAAAGCGTCAGAATGCAACCAGCCCTGTATATCTCTCAACGGGTGTGCTTATAAATCTCATCCGTATGCTGAAAGTCTTCTACCAGACAAATTTTATCCAGGCTCTTAAATATGTCAAATATAGTCCCTTGAGCGGGACTTCATCTTCTTTCAAAACTATAAATAAATTACACACAAATATATATCAAGAATTGATTCAAAGGACAAGTCCCTTAATAACATGCATATTTTTATTTTTATTTATTTATTGTCACGCCCCCGTACTAACTCAGACACGAAGCTTAACCCCAAACCTATTACATCACGCACTGCATCAATAGCGTTACCACCCCAAACACCAAACTACAAAATACTACCAGTACCTGCCGAAAGATTTTTTCTCCATATGGTAGTTCCCAGCTAATTTAATTCGAACATCCGCATCTATAACAAAAATACAACTAAAGAAAATTACATATTCCACAAAACACTTTCTTCATTAAATCCCACAAAAGATACCTTACCTTCAACCAAAGCCTTCAAATCTCTATCATTGCCTATTTTTCAAAAGAAGTTCTTCAGAGATTCATGTTCTTAAAAACTGCACCACCTATTTCAAAACAAAAGTCCATCAGAAATATACCCATATAACCTAAACGATTATTCCCAACTCACCAACGCGGATTACCAACGACTCCTTACCCGGAAATGACATCATCTCCATGTTTGAAAGCAACGGGATTACCACATATCTCGCGTTCCCTTATATACTCCCTAAGTATTTCACATAATCAAACTTAATTGCACAAACAAGAGCAGGCATTCAAAAAAAGGCACTCCATTCCACCAGTCCATTAAGACCGAGCGGTGCCATAGTTTTCCATTTGAAAACAAAACTTTGCTCCGCGCGGCGTAAAGCCGCAGATAAATCGCCTCCATGCCTCAAAATCACTTGTTTAATAACAAAGAAACGAATGTCCTTCCACGAATGATCAAATTCCCTCCAATGATCAACTAAGGGGGCATGTTCCTTTAAAGCTTTAATACGACTACGATGTTCGATAATGCGTATTCTCACTGGTCACTATTCGTCTGAATATTTTTCGAAAATCATGTGTTGGAAACGATACATTGATGACTTGTTTTTCGTGTGGTGTGGCTCGGGGGAGGAATTCACTCAGTTTCTAGGTATTTTGAATTCCAGCGATATACATTTGAAATTCACTACATCTATACACTCTAATACAGTTAGTTTTCTGGATATGCAGGTGTTCAGTCATGAAGGGAAACTGATTACTTCTGTTTACAGGAAAAAGACAGATAAGAATACCTTACTCCATTATGAAAGTTTCCATCCCAAGAGGGTGAAAAATAATATTCCCGTGGGCCAATTTTTGAGCTATAGGCGCTTATGTAATTCTACACTTGACTTTAAGATTCAGGCTCAAAAACTATGGGAGAGATTTAAAGCCCGCGGATATTCTAATTCATGTATAAAGAAGGCGTACAAAAGAGCATTGTACGCAAATAGGGAGAATCTTTTTTTGCCCAGTGACAGAGAGAGTCCTTCGAGGGTAATATGCTCAGTCACTTACTCCATGAAAGCTTTTGCAATAAAAGATTCCATCTTGAAGTATTGGCATATTTTATCTCCATTGAAGATATTTGATGAATTGCCTATATTTGCTATAAAGAAACGTCAGTCCATACGAGACAGATTGAAGGGATCAACTGTGAAGAATATTGAGAATAATCAGGACCAGGGCCAGAGCCTTTGTGGCTCTTGCTCAGTGTGTCAACATGTTGTGTCCTGTACAAGTTTTCAGCCTCCTAATGTGAATTATGTTTATACATTACCAGGTTCATTTTCATGTGACAGTAGTGGGGTGGTGTATATTGTTCAATGCCCTTGTGGCTTGATATACGTGGGACAAACGTGTAGACCAGTGAGAATACGCATTATCGAACATCGTAGTCGTATTAAAGCTTTAAAGGAACATGCCCCCTTAGTTGATCATTGGAGGGAATTTGATCATTCGTGGAAGGACATTCGTTTCTTTGTTATTAAACAAGTGATTTTGAGGCATGGAGGCGATTTATCTGCGGCTTTACGCCGCGCGGAGCAAAGTTTTGTTTTCAAATGGAAAACTATGGCACCGCTCGGTCTTAATGGACTGGTGGAATGGAGTGCCTTTTTTTGAATGCCTGCTCTTGTTTGTGCAATTAAGTTTGATTATGTGAAATACTTAGGGAGTATATAAGGGAACGCGAGATATGTGGTAATCCCGTTGCTTTCAAACATGGAGATGATGTCATTTCCGGGTAAGGAGTCGTTGGTAATCCGCGTTGGTTAGTTGGGAATAATCGTTTAGGTTATATGGGTATATTTCTGATGGACTTTTGTTTTGAAATAGGTGGTGCAGTTTTTAACAACATGAATCTCTGAAGAACTTCTTTTGAAAAATAGGCAATGATATAGAGAAATTTGAAGGCTTTGGTTGAAGGTAAGGTATCTTTTGTGGGGTTTAATGAAGAAAGTGTTTTGTGGAATATGTAATTTTCTTTAGTTGTATTTTTGTTATAGATGCGGATGTTCGAATTAAATTAGCTGGGAACTACCATATGGAGAAAAAAACTTTCGGCAGGTACTGGTAGTATTTTGTAGTTTGGTGTTTGGGGTGGTAACGCTATTGATGCAGTGCGTGATGTAATAGGTTTGGGGTTAAGCTTCGTGTCTGAGTTAGTACGGGGGCGTGATAATAAATAAATAAAAATAAAAATATGCATGTTATTAAGGGACTTGTCCTTTGAATCAATTCTTGATATATATTTATGTGTAATTTATTTATAGTTTTGAAAGAAGATGAAGTCCCGCTCAAGGGACTATATTTGACATATTTAAGAGCCTGGATAAAATTTGTCTGGTAGAAGACTTTCAGCATACGGATGAGATTTATAAGCACACCCGTTGAGAGATATACAGGGCTGGTTGCATTCTGACGCTTTAGTCCTTCCCTGAAGAAGCCTTTGAGAGATCAGGCGAAACAAAGATCTTTGTTGGACTTTATGTGGACTAACATTTATGCAAAGTACTATTTAAAGAAAAAGCAGTTGCACTTTAGGATTTTATAAGGATTACTATCTGTGTCGTCATTTATGCAAATTATTTAAAGAAAAAGCAGTTGCACTTTATATAAATTGTTTAAGATTAAGATAAATATATTTGGAGAAAAGCATTTGCACTTTATGTAATTTGTTTTTTGAATAGACACTGTGTATAAAATGTATATCTTTATATTTATTTATTTTATTTTATTTAAAATTTTTATATACCGGCATTCATGTTGCAAACACATCATGCCGGTTTACATATAACAGGGGTGTACAGTGAACAATTCAATAACCTATTTGTGTAGAAGGAAGCAGTTACAAATAACAAGGTAAAAGAACTGGGAGGAGAGAAGAAAAGGGAGAGAATAACATTAGGTATAGGTATTTACATTAGTAATAACATTTTTACATGTGGAAGTGGTAGAATCTGGCTGAATAGAATTAATCGGTGTCCGGGAAAGCTTTTTTAAACAGCCAGGTCTTAAGTCTCTTCCTGAAGGTTGGGAGGCTGGGCTCCTGTCTAAGGTCCGGTGGGATGGAGTTCCATAGAAGGGGGCCGGCTGTTGAAAAGGCCCGATCTCTCAAGGTAATGTGTTTGGTAGATCTGGCTGGGGGCACTTGAAGAGATCCTCTGAGTGTGTCTCTTGTTGGTCTGGCGGAGTTATAAATTTGGAATGGGAATTGTAAGTCGAGTGGGGTGTGTTGATGGATGGTTTTGTATATTATGGAAAGAGATTTGTAGAGGATTCTAAAGTGAACAGGCAACCAGTGGAGATCTTTTAGGATTGGAGATATATGGTCCCTCCTCCTGGAGTTTGTCAGTAATCTTGCCGCAGCGTTTTGTAACATCTGGAGGGGTCTAGTATAGGAGGAAGGTAGGCCCAGTAGGATAGAGTTACAGTAATCGATCTTAGAAAAAATGATAGCTTGTAGAATGGTTCTGAAGTCCTGAGTGTGGAAGAGTGGTCTAATTCTTTTCAGAACTTGGAGTTTGTGGAAACAGTCCTTGGTGGTTCTGTTGATGTAAGCTTTAAGGTTCATCCGGTTATCAATTAATACTCCTAGATCTCTCACCTGTGTAGTAGTTGGGATAGTTGGAGGATTAGAGATGGCATTGTTATCTGGGGAGATGAGAAGCAGTTCTGTTTTAGAGGAGTTTAAAACTAGGTTTAGGTTAGCCAGGAGATGTTTAATTTCGAAGAGACAGTTTTCCCAGTGAACCAATGTTTTTGTGTAAGATTCTTTAATGGGTATCACGATCTGGATGTCGTCGGCGTAGAGAAAATGTTTGAGGTTAAGGTTGGAGAGGAGTTGGCAGATAGGTAAAAGATAAATGTTAAAGAGTGTAGGTGACAGTGAGGAGCCCTGAGGGACTCCTATGGATGCGTCCATTCGTGAAGATTCTTTGTTCTGTATCTTAACCTTGAAGCCTCTGTTGGAGAGAAAAGATTTAAACCATGAGAGAGCGGTGCCTGAGATACCTATAGAAGCCAGAATGGAAGTGAGAATGGAATGATTGACCGTATCAAAGGCGGCTGATAGGTCCAGTAGAATTAAGAGGAAGGATTGGCCTTTGTCAAGGCCCATTAATATGAAGTCAGACATGGAGATGAGGAGGGATTCTGTGTTCAGTGATTTGCGAAATCCGTATTGTGATTGGAATAGGATTTTGTTTTCTTCTATGAATTCGGAGAGTTGAGTATTGACAACTTTTTCTAGAATCTTGGCTATGAATGGGAGATTGGCGATAGGACGGAAGTTGTTGGGGTCTTTAGGATCCAAGTTGGGTTTCTTGAGTAGAGGTTTGATGGAGGCCAATTTGAGGTCGTCAGGATATAGTCCTTGGGAGAGTGAGCAGTTTATGATGTCCGACAATGTTTTAGCGATGGAGTCAGGGATGGCCAGGAGCAGTTTGGTGGGGATAGTATCCAAAGGGTGGGAGGAAGGTTTCATTCTTCTTATAAGAGTTTGTATCTCTAAGATAGAGATGGGTTCAAGTGTTTCCAGACCATTGTTGTTGGGGGATGATTGTTGAAGAGACTGGTAAAGAGCAGGGTCGGTGGGATTAGAAGGCAGATGAGTTAGAAGGCTGTTGACTTTGTTGTGAAAATGAAGAGCAAGTTCTTCAGCTTTGGGTTGTGCTAGGTCGTTGGGAATCTCCTGTGGGATGATTTGGGTGAGATTGGAGACATAGGCAAAGAGGGCTTTTGCGTCGAAGATTAAGTGGTGAATCTTGGATGCATAGTAGTCCCTTTTGGATTTAGAGGTAGTTGACTTGTATTGATGGAGGGTGGCTTTGTAGATGGATCGTGTATTGGTGCTTGGGGATTTGCGCCAGTCGCTCTCTTTCTGTCTTAGATTTTGTTTTAGCTTTCTTAGTTCTTCCGTGAACCATGGTTGTCTTTTGGAGGCGTTTGGGAGTGATTTTTTGGTTGCTAGCGGACATAGCTTGTCGGCTATGGAATCTGTGATGGCTTTCCAAGAGCGGAGAGCTGTGTTCGGGTTTGAGAGATCAATGGATGGAAGTTGAGAGGCTAGGTGTGAGCTGAGGTCTTCTGTAGAGCAGGATCTTCTGTATGGGAAGGATGGTGAGGGCCCTTTGGAGGTGGAGGGTTTATTCAATGAGAATGCGGTTGAGATAAGTGAGTGATCAGACCAAGGGACCTTCTTGCTTTTGAGGCGTGAAGAATGTTTGATGCCAGGGTTAATAAAGATAAGATCCAGCGTGTGGCCTGCTTTGTGTGTGGGTTTGGTAACTAATTGATTGAAACCCAGGGCTGAGAGGGCTGAGAGAAAGGATTCACAGCTGGATGATGGGCTAGGGTTGTCCACATGCAGATTAAAATCTCCTAGGATAATTGCTGGAGCGTCCAGTTTGATGAGGGTTGTGATTTCCTCTACTAAGGGGGAGGGGTCTGTCTCAAGGAGGCCCGGAGGGGCGTAGACGAGTAGGATTTGTAGTTGTTCCGAGGTGAAGAGACCCATTTCTAGCTTAGAGACTGAGTTGTATGGGTGCTGGATGAACCCGAGGTCTTTTTTTGATGCAAATAGGAGTCCTCCTCCTCTTTTTTTCGGTCGGGGGATGGAGAAGATGTCGTAGTTTGATGTGGGGAGTTGGTTTATAATTGCTGTGTCCGTGGGTTTGAGCCATGTTTCTGTTATAGCACATATATCTGGTTTGGTATCAAGGAGATAGTCGTTGAGGATTAGAGATTTCTTGGACAGAGATTGTGCATTGAATAGTGAAAGTGAGAATACAGTGAGGCCTAAGAGTTGGGTGATGGGTGTTATCAAAATTGGGGTGAATGATTTAAGGTTTCGGTGTAACGCCTGTCGTTTGTGTTGTAGTATGAATGATCTGTTAGGTTTTCCTATTGCTGACAGGCTGTGTTGTAAAATAGGTATTGGGAAGGTGGGGAACATTTTAGCGTGTAGCGCTTGTGTTGTAGTGGTGCTGCGTTTGTGCTGTTGATGGACCGGGGGGAGAAGGCAGTCTTTGTGAGTCTTTTGCTTTAATGTAGAGTGCTGAGAGGTAGTTGTTTTGCTGTTGCTTGAGTGTTGTTTGCTCAGGATGGTTGCTTGTTCAGGATGGTTGCTTGCTGAATGCTTGTAGTATGGTTGTTAGCTGACTGCTTGCAGGATGGTTGTTAGCTGACTGCTTGCAGGATGGTTGTTTGCTGAATGCTTGTAGTATGGTTGTTAGCTCAGGATGGTTGTTAGCTGACTGCTTGCAGGATGGTTGTTAGCTGACTGCTTGCAGGATGGTTGTTAGCTGACTGCTTGCAGGATGGTTGTTTGCTGAATGCTTGTAGTATGGTTGTTAGCTGACTGCTTGCAGGATGGTTGTTAGCTGACTGCTTGCAGGATGGTTGTTAGCTGACTGCTTGCAGGATGGTTGTTAGCTGACTGCTTGCAGGATGGTTGTTTGCTGAATGCTTGTAGTATGGTTGTTAGCTGACTGCTTGCAGGATGGTTGTTTGCTGAATGCTTGTAGTATGGTTGTTTTGCTCAGGATGGTTGTTTGCTGAGCACTTGTTGAATGTTTGCAGGATGGATGCTTGTTGAGAGCTTGCTGAGATGACACTGGCTGGGTGCAGTATGGTGCTTGCTGGGAGAGAGCTGGAAGAACGTGAAGCAAGATGGATGCTGGCTGAGTACTAGTGCAGCATTGGTGCGATGCTGCTCGGGGAAGTGAGGATCGAAAACGAAGGGGCGAAACAAAGGGGCAGGCCCCTTTGTCGCGCTCCTTCGGCGCGCGACGCTCGGCGCGTGGCGCCTAGCAGGGTCTGATTTAAAGCCCTGCCGGGCTCTCTCTGGTTGGCTGCCTTCTAGTTGAGGGCGGGCCTAGGCGCGTTTCTTTTTAGTTTTTCGTTCGCCGGAATCGGCCTCGGCGATCGCGGCTGGCGTCGGGGTCCCCCGGGTGGGGAGGCCGAACACTGACCTGACCTTCCCCCGGTGGGGCTCCGGCGCCGGTCGCGCAGGTCTTCGGTTGCCGCGTGGAGGAGGAAGAGAGAGATGGCGCCTAGCAGGGTAGGATTTAAAGCCCTGCCGGGCTCTCTCTGGTTGGCTGCCTTCTAGTTGAGGGCGGGCCTAGGCGCGTTTCTTTTTAGTTTTTCGTTCGCCGGAATCGGCCTCGGCGATCGCGGCTGGCGTCGGGGTCCCCCGGGTGGGGAGGCCGAACACTGACCTGACCTTCCCCCGGTGGGGCTCCGGCGCCGGTCGCGCAGGTCTTCGGTTGCCACGTGGATGTGATACATCGTTCCTGTTTTTTGATGATAAATGTTTTTATGTGGGTGTATGTATGAGATGGATGGTTGTGCTAGATAGATTTTATTGTTAGTTAGGTGAATGTTACATATGAATAAAACAAATTTATTTGTTGAAGAGATCCTCTTTTTTGTAGTATTTATACACTTTGCTAGTATGCAGGCATGGTCGGTGCCTCTGCGTGCCACAGCACAGTGAAGGAGTTGTATGTGCCTCATTGTCAACATGCTTGGATTAACAGTTTTATGCATGATGTTTTTGTTGAAATAATCTGTGTGCCGCTTTGGACAACCTCATTGAGGTTGTTTAGAAACTTGATACTTGCATAAATCAGTTTGCTTTATTTAAGGCCAGTATGCTGATACTTGCACGTACAGATCTGGATGGAAGGACAGATGGATTTTGGCGTCCCTTCAGCGTGTTCTTGCATTGATTCACAAAGAAAAAAGATCAAGTTACAAGAAGCTTTTGAAATTAATAATAGGGTTTCTCAAATCTGGTCTTCAGCGGCTGCAAACAGGTCTGGTTTTTAGAGTAATCAACTTAATGCAAATTAGCCTTATTCTTACAGAATTTCTTATATTCTGCCTGTCATAATCAAAATGTATCTCGTGAATATCCAGAAAACCAGACTGGTCTGAAGCCCTCGCGGAGAACCCCCTGTCTATAAGGTTGAGATGAGCACAGCGGTCGATAAATGACATAGATACTAATCCCAGTATGTCTGCTTGGTTTCATCTTTGTGAAAATGTTGTGTTTTTTCTTTATTTTTCATGCAGAAAATTTTTTCAAAATCTGGATCAGCTCTCTGCAGATGGTGGTCTTTCTCACAGCTCTCTTCATCCAGGTCAATCCCAGGATGGCGATGGAAAGCATGACGGGTCAAGCCTGCTGAGCGAAGGTATCTTTATCTAGCTCAAAAATCTGTAGTCGTTTGAAAACGAGGAAAGGTATTTGGTTACTTATGACCTAGTGTTAGGATTTAATTTACTTCTCTCATCGTATCACATATAAATTCCAAAGACAAAAATAATTGCCACACTTAGTACTCATTTTCATTTCTTTTATCCAGCTTGGTCAAGTATGTTGAATTTTGTGAAATAAACATGAACCTTATTGGTAGAGTATATCAATTCTTAATTCAGTGGTCTATTGTAGGAAACAAAGCATGGACTACATTTATTTTAGGAGAACTGAATATCTAATATATGTGGATCTGTAACTGCTTTTACACTAAGTATAGTCAAAGCTGGTTAATCCATGGTTGGTTTATCCACATATCAGGGAGTGAATATCGAACTGGAAACACATCTTGCAATATGTATTGAAGATTGACTGTCTGCATTGAACAAAACTTCAGATAAAGCAGATATTGGGGATTCAGTTTTAGTGTAGACTGAAGGTATTTAGCCTGCCCTTTTTGTCTTAGCTCAATTACAACAGTCTAGACTTTTATAATAGCTATTTATTGGCCAAATAATGGCTGGTTAGGAAGTAATTGTTCCAGTTTTATACCTAACACTTTTTCCTGTTGCTTTCTGAATATTTTATGAAAGTCAGTTTATTGGCCTTTATGGGAGGGTTTCATTTTTTTTTTTTTGGAGTAGAAAGATTCATTGTAGTTTAGTTTTAATTGAATGCAGATATAAAGCACATTCTAGCTGCTATGAAAGACTTCCCTGACACAGGTGAACTAGTATTTGTTTTGGAAGGTTGAAGAAAGATATGTCTCGGAGATCCCCAGCCCAAAAACTGAGAAATTAAAGATCCTACACTACATATTTTAAGACTATAGTGGTTTTCATAGGTAGAGAGAAACATGTTTAGGTAAAATCCTTTGAACATGTACAACTGATTATCCTTTATATTTTGTTTTACTTATCTTCATAGTAGACGTTTTAACACTCAACAAGTTGGGTGGAGTGTATTTGTATTTGTGCTCTCTGCTGTACATTTTTTTTTTATGTTGAAACGGTTTTTATTGAATTTTTTCCATAAGAAATATACAACTACCAGAGGGGAGTGGTTCCTGCACCCCTCCGGACCACACTAACCAACAACAACCATACCCGCCCCCCCCTTTCCCCCCCCCCCAGAGGAGCAAACAAGTTAGCATTTAGAGTGATACGAAAAGTCACAACTTACAAAAAAAATACAAGGCGGACATAAATAACACATGGAAATATGGTCCTAATCATTGAGCACATAGCTGCGCGCACGGTGCGGGAGGGACTGAATGTAAGGCTGCCAGTTAACTAAAAACCGGCGTCGCTGGTTCGGAGAGGACCGGGCTGCCAAGTCTTCCATGGTCATCATGAAATGAAAGCTGTTCCTCCACGCCCAGAATGATGGATGGTCCTTTGAACACCAGCCGGAGAGAAGGATCGTCTTTCCCACAAGACAAGCCTTGTGCAATAACATGCGCGAGCCAAGATCTCGAACACGGATGGGGGAGACACATCCAAAAAGCATCCAATGTGGTGTCACCGGAAATGCCACATCTAGCAAATCTGCCAAATAATCCCCCACCTTCTGCCAGAACTGTCGCACAGGAGGACAGGACCAAAAAGCATGAGAGAGAGTGCAGGGGGGTCGCGCCACACCGCAAACAAGCCTTGGAAAAGTCGGCACTAAAATGATGCGCCCTGGCCGGTGACACATAGGCCCTGGAAAAGAATTTAAACTGCATGTCTCTATAATAATAGTTATTCGAGATCTTGGCTACGCGCCGAAATCCAGCACGCAATATACAGGTGGTCACAGAAAAGTCCCCATCCCCATTCCACCGGGCCACCAAAACGTCCATATAATCCTCAGCTTGCATTTTCCTGACCCCTTTATAATACATAGATAAGGTGGGGGCCTTTGCGTTCCCAAAGTGAAACACCTCTTCTAAAGCACGGACCACCGAAGGCGCTTTATAGGCATCCGGAAGTGCACGAATATAATGGCTAACCTGAAGATATGGAAAAACCTGCTTGGGTGCCAGCCCATACAACTCCCCCAAGTCCCTCAAGGATAAGAGAACCCCCTCTATACTAAGTAAATGGCCTATCCGTGTGATCCCCTTACGTTCCCAGGTAGCAAAACTAGCAGACTGGTATCCCGGAGTGAAGTCCACATTGCCCCGTACGGGCAAAAGGCTGGCACATTGCCGCGGCAGTCGCATCAAACTAGTTAAGCGTCGCCAGGCCTGTCGGACAGGACGTACCAGTCCCGTGGTGCGTAACAGGGGTGGCAACTTACCAGAGGGAATCTGCAAGACACACGCGGGTTCATAGGGAGCCATTAGTGCCTGATCCACAGAAAGTGGGGTATGGACCGAGGAACCCAACAACCAGTCCCGAATAATCCATAATTGGCTTGCCAAATTATAATCCATCAAATCCGGGACTCCTAATCCACCTTTCCCCCACCGCAACTGCAGCCAACGTAGTGGCACCCTCGGTTTCCGGCCTCGCCACAGAAAACGATGTAAATCTCCCTCCAGTCGCCGGGCGTCCCTCCGACACAACATAACGGGCAGCGTTTGAAATAGATAAAGCCACCGGGGCAAAAGAACCATTTTGAATAAGTTGACCCGCCCACTCAAGGAAAGAGGCAAGTTGGCCCACTTAGCCAAACAGTCCCTTGTAGACCTAAGCCGGCCAGGGACATTCACCTGGTATATACGGGCGGGGTCCGCCGGAAGTTGGATCCCTAAATAGGGCAAAAAATCCTCCACCCATTGTAACGGAAACGTATCCTGCCATGCTGCGCGCAGGGCCGGCGGGTATATCAACGCAGAGGACTTAGATTCATTCAATTTCAATCCAGAGAACACCCCAAAGTCCCACATCAGGCGCAGCAGTAGGGGCAGAGATGTCTGAGGGTCGGTCACCAGTACCAATAAATCATCCGCAAATGCAACGGCTTTAAAAACACTAGCTCCCAACCTCACCCCTCTAATCTCACGACGACTCGACAGCGCTATTAACAGCGGCTCCAGTTGCAAAATAAAAAGCAGCGGGGACAGGGGGCACCCCTGCCTAGTGCCGCGAGCTATCTCAAGTGGGGCAGACCGCGCCCCATTCGCCAAGATCACCGCTCTAGGGTCGGAGTAAAGCAACCGCACCGCCTGAAGGAACATCCCCCTGAATCCCATAGATTCCAACAGAGAAAACAGGTAACCCCATTCTACCCTATCAAATGCCTTTTCGGCATCAAAGCTGATAACCAAATGGGGCAGATCAAGTGCCCTACAGACCGTCAACGCCGTTAGTATGCGGCGCACATTAGCCATGGCGTAACGTCCCCGCACAAACCCCACCTGGTGATCTCCCACCAGCGAGGGCAGTATAGGCGCCAAACGTTCCGCCAGCACCTTCGCCAGGATCTTGTGATCAACATTCAGTAACGAAATCGGGCGATAAGATCCTGGCTCCAGTGGGTCTTTCCCAGCCTTAGGGATAAGAGTGATCAATGCCACATTATCTGGTGAAGGGAAGGAACCCTCCTCAATCAATGCCGTAAACGCTGCAGTCAAAGGGGCTACAAGCTTGTCAACCAATAGTTGATAGAATTCCGCAGTGTACCCATCAGGGCCCGGGGCTTTCAGAGGTTTAAGCTGGCGGATAACCCCCCGAACCTCTTGCACCGACAAGGGCTTATTCAACTGCTCGAGTTGCTCTCCAGTCAGAGCGGGAATGTCTATCTGAGAACAGAACCGTCCACCCTTGTCTCCCTGCCCTGCAGAAGACGCGTACAAGGCAGCATAATAGTCCCTGAACCCACGTAAAATAGACGGAGTATCTCGTGCGATCTGCGTGGGGGCCAGCCGCAATGCCGGGATCACCCTACTAGTACGCGTGGACCGAATCAAATTCGCCATTGTGCGACCCACCTTATTACTGTACTGGTACAAGTGAAATTTGTAGTATAAAAGACTTTTTTCCCCCCTCTGGTGTAACAAAGAGTTAAGCTCTGCCTGGGAGGACCGATATTGCGCCACGGCCTCCGCTGTACGACACCTCAACAGACGGCGCCTAGCCTTATCCAACTGTGTATTTAATAACAGAATGCGTTTGTCAATCATCCGACGATGATGAGCTATATAGGAAATAATATCGCCCCGAAGGACCGCCTTCGCCGTGTCCCAATACAACGCTGGTTGCGATACATGTAGCTGATTTAAGGCCGCATAATCCTCCCACTTCCCTTTCAGATATTCTCGAAATTTCACATCGCGAGCTAGAAAATAAGGATAGCGCCACAGCCGATTAGTCGACTGTGAAGGGGCGAACCGAAGTTCTATCCACACCGGGGCGTGATCCGGGATCACAATGTTCTCAATACTGGCCGCCTGAACCAAGCTAAACACACTCCGGCTGACCAAAAAGTAATCCAGGCGGGAAAGGGAGGCGTGGGCCCGTGATAAATGCGTAAAGTCCTTCTCTAAAGGGTTCAATGTGCGCCAAGCGTCTAACAGGTGCAGAGAGTCCACCAACATGCGTGGGCCCCGGCCCTCCCGCCTTCTACCCCCGCCGGACGGTGAGGTATCCAAGGTCACATCTTGCACCGTATTAAAGTCGCCACCTACTAACAAAACATCATTTATGTGGGGAAGGAGGAGGGAATAAATTTGGCGAAAATAACCAGGACTGGAAACATTAGGGGCATACACATTGCAAAGTATCACGGTACGGCCGTATAGTTCAGCTTCCAAAACCAGATAACGACCTTGCGGGTCAGCGACCTCTCGCTTAATCTGGATAGGCAAATTCTTATGCAGTAAAATGGCCACCCCTGCAGATTTGGAGGTGCCTGAGGCGAAGCGTACCTCCCCCACCCAGTCACGTTTTAATTTCAGGTGCTCATCAGGAGTAAGATGAGTCTCCTGTAAGTAAGCTATATGGGCTGACTGACGCCGCAATAAGGAAAGAATTTTGGTACGCTTAATCGGCGTGTGTATCCCACACACATTCCAGGAGAATAATCTAGTGGGACTACTCAGAGAAAACTAACAGAGAGAACAAAACCTCGGGATCAAACCTTATATCCCCAGAGGGCACCCTCCCAGCTAAGGTCCCCCCAGACAAAATCCCTTCTATACAGCAACCCATAAGGACCAAGATGTCCAGAAAAATAAAGTAACTCACTCCAGACCAAAGATGTCTTACCCTCCTCTTGTTCAGCAAGCTTCCACCTCCACCCCCTCCTCCCTCCCCTCTGCCCCCCCTCCCCCCTACCCACCCCCCCCTAAGTCAAAAAGACTAACCCCTAACCCCCAGGTCCCACCTGCTAGTCCCATACCTTCTGAACAGAAGGTAGAGGTCAGGTCATTAAGTGTCCCCGACCCAGCCTCTTTATAAACTAACACTGAAATCTCATCCATGCTTCAGATCCCCGACAAGGCTAACGCCCGCTACGGGCAGACCCACGCAACCCCCGCACCCCCATGCAACCCCCCACATTCACGCATGTGTACATTTTTTTTTAAACAATTGTGAAAGGGGACTTTATGATCACAGCTTTGGTTTTTGTAGGTTCATTTTGCAAAAGCAGGAGTGCCTGTTGTCAAGGGTTTGTCTGTTTTGTCCGTCTCTTCTGTGTTGCATGCGTACGTTTTGCAAGGACACCTGCGCATCCTTAGTGAAGTGAATGTGCACATCCATGGTAGTCAAAGGAGGAACCAGGAGGAGCAGTGGGAGTCCAGGCCATTGTTTTGGCCACCACTGCTGTTGCCAGATAGTGGAAGGAGACGCAAGAGTCTCTGACGTCACTCTCCCCACTGTCCTCAGGGAATTGGGGCTGCATCAAGAGCTTTTGCTGCTGCTGCAAATGTCTGCTTATGCCGCTGAGCTTTTTAGCAATGGCGGTGGCAAAGGCAGGGCGGATAGGTGAGTGACAGAAACAATGCTTGCGGCATGCACTTTTCAAATTCAGCTTTCATCTTCTCTGTGAAAAATGTAATTTTGTTTGGGGAATTATCTTTAGTTGAAATTGCATACTGCAGATAGCAGGTGGGCTTTAATAAAGCATTCCCATAGTCTAAACTGGCCTCTTTGCATCCAAACCAATAAGCATAAGGGGGAGGACATAGGAAACAGGAAATCGGGATTTATTGTTTGGCTTTTGGGAAAGAGGGTATTTTTTTTTTTAAGGACACTTGACTCAAGACCTCCAAAGTTGAGTGAGATGCAGGGTTGTCAGCTCTGCTGAGTTATGGGGATTTTGCATCCTAGTCCTCTGTAAAGCTCAAGACAGAGGATGTGTACTGTTTAAAACTGGATAAAAGGCCAGTGCTGACCTAATCACATTTATAAATTGCATGATGATAACATAATTCTGATTACATGCTTCTTGAGCAGCCCTCCGCCTATTCTTTTAGAAGCCAAGAAAAAGTATTAAAGAGCATAAGAATGTCTCGAGTACAAACTAAAATCCCTTTTGGGAGGAGGCATTCATCAGTACAATAATGAATCATATTCAAGTTATATATTGCAATACGGCCAACATTGTTTTGTTGTTACATATTTATTTATACAATTTATAAAATGTTAGGATCAAGCTCTGGCATTACAGACAGTTTTACACAGCACATGTCCTCACAAAACACTCATTTAAGGGGGTTATTTACTAAAGGTTTTCTCTCATGTTGTGTCTATGGGAAAAATGCTTAGTAAATAGGGCCCTTACATAATTAAAAAGACAAATGTACAAAGCCACACAAATAGTTACAAATTCATAGCAGCTTAGTATCTACAACACTATTGAAAACTGCTTGTGATTGGTCAGAATATGTTTATTGTTTAGTGGACATCATTATGCTGTCCCGAAGGAACGTCCAGGAAACCCATGGCTGGAATAGGTTTTATTCCTGTCAGAACTGCTTCCCACTGTTAAAGCTGCCAGAGCAGTTCAGGTAGCAGCGAGTGGGTACTGGGATAGCTGTTCTCACGGTGAAGCCTGCTGAGGGTAAAGAGGAGGAACAGCAGCTGCCAGGGGTCCTGGGCATGCGCCGTCCCTGCCAGTCTGAGGCATTGAGCCAGGTAGGAAGGAGAGATGAGAGCACATGAGGGAGGAGGGAGAAGGGACAAGGAACATCGGGGAGGAAAAAGGTATTCAAGCATATTCTGTTTTGGGTGTGATTGGGGCTTTGCTGCTTCCTTTAGGACCATAAAAGTGTTTATTCTTCAGGACCACTCTCTCCAATCTATTCCCTCTTTCTGCAGATCACGGGGTGGGGGAATCCTTCTTGGCCCAGGAGATGGAGTGTTTCCCCATAAATGTGTGCGTCTCTCTGGTGCTGTATTTTCTTCAGGGATAGACAGGCTGGGCAACGACTGGGTGTTCAAATAAAATTTACCGATTAGTTTCAAAATGTCAGTCATGGTCCAGTATGCTTTCCGCAACGGAAACTGTACATCAGAACTATTTACATGGTCCCTCTGCTGGGATGCTCATGTCCATCTCTCTAGCTCCTGGGGGGAGGGGGGGGAAGCTTGCCATCTTTTCCTCATCAGTGGACAAACAGCCCCGAGTGTAGGGGAATCCTATTAGGAAACCCCAAACGCACACCAAACTCCTACCTGAGACCAAAGTTCCGTCTCTTGCCCACATCCTGTGTTCTGGTCCCTCTGGGGTGGAGATCCGGTTGGGAGTCTCCAGATCTTGATGTTCCATCCTGCACTGTTTTTCAATTCTGTGTGACTTCTCTGGGGGGTAAAAGTCTGATGTTTCCATTGGCTGGCCCCTGTCACATGGTAGGAGCACTGGCTGGCCAGCGCCATCTTTAAAGATGGCCGCCACCATCTTTAAAGATGGCCGCCGCCGTCGTAAAGACGGCGCCGGCCATCCAGTGCTCCTACCATGTGACAGGAGCCGGCCAATGGCACGGATACCCTGTCACATGGTAAGGGCAAAGGGCCATCGGCGCCATCTTTATGAGTGGCAGCCGACGGCCTGAGAACGGGAGATCACTCCCGGGACCACCACTAGACCACCAGGTAATTTTAAAATATGTTGGGGGGATCGGAAGGGTGGGGGAAGCTAAGGGGTCGTTTTTAAAGGGTCAGGTGGTTGTTTTTTTTATCGAGCCATCGGCGCCATTTTGAGTGGCAGCCAAAATGGCGCCGATGGACCGAGAGCAGGAGATCGGTCCCCGCGCCCCCACTAGACCACCAGGTACTCGTAAAAAGTTTTGGGGGGTTCGGGAGGGTGGGGGAAGGTAAGGGATTAGTTTTATAGGGTCGGGGTGGGTTTAGGGGTTGTTTTGGTGTGCTGGTTTTCCCCGCCCTCCCCCCTCCCCCGATTTACGATTTTTCACGATAAATCGGGGGAATTTCTGTTGTATTGCGACTCTTAACGATTTTTGACGATTTAAAAAATATCTGACGATTTTTTTAAATCGTCAAAAAACGATTCACATCCCTAGTGATCACAACATGATCAAATTTAACTTAACTGGAAGGAGGACTCTAAAGAATCTACTGAGACAGTGTTTAACTTTCAGAAGGGTGACTTTGATAAAATAAGGAAAATGGTTAGGAAAAAACTAAAAGCAGCTGCAAAAGTTCAAAGTTTACATCAGGCATAGACATTTATTTAAAAATACCATCTTGGAAGCCCAGATCAGATGTATTCCATGCATTAGAAAAGGTGAAAAGAAGGTTCATTGACTACCAGAATGGTTAAAAAAGTGAGGTGAGAGAGGCTATAATAGCTAAAATATCATCTTTCAAGAAATGGGAAAGGGATCTGAATGAAGAAAACAGGAAGTAGCATAATCGCTGGCAAGTCAGATACAAAGCATTGATAAGGAAGGCAAAGAGAGAGTTTGTAAAGAAGCTTGCCATGAAAGTAAGACACATAATAAAAACGTTTTCAGGAACAGTTGAATTAAAAAGCCTGCAAGTGAGTCAGTTGGACCCGTAGATCAGGGAAGCTCAAACCGGTCCTACAGGCTCCGCCAACCAGTCAGGTTTTCAGAATAACCCTAATGAATATGCATGAGATTTATTTGCATACATTACCTCCTGTGTATGCAAATATTTCTCGTGCATAATCTGGTGTCCCTGGGTCATAGCCGCTGCTCTAACCACTAGGCTAGGGGGCAGAATCTTATTGAGGATTGCAAACTGGTTAAAAGAAAACAGAAGGTGGGGCTAAATGGTAAATTTTCCCAGTGGAGAAAGGTGAATAGTGGAGTGCCCAGAGATGTGTTCTGGGACCACTGCATTTTAATATATTTATAAACAACCTGGAAATGGGAACAACGAGTGAGGTGACAACGAGTGAGGTGATCAAATTTGCCAATGACACAAAATTATTCAAATTTTTTTAAATCACAAGAGGATTGTGAGAAATTGCAAGAGGGAATTGCAAAACTGAGAGACTGAGCATGCAAATGGAAAATGTAATTTAATGTGGACAAGTGCAAAGTCATGCACTTAGGGAAGAGTAACCCAAATAATAGCTACACAATGCAAGGTTACACTTTAGGCATCACCACTCAGGAAACGGAACCTAGGTGTCCTCATCGATAATACGTTGAGATCTTCTGCTCAGTGTGCAGCAGCAGCAGCCAAGAAAGTAAACAGAATGCTGGGAATTATTAGGAAAGGAATAGAGAATAAAACTGAGAATATCCTAATGCCTCTGGTGCAACAAGTATTGTGTGCAATTCTGGTCACCACATCTCAAAGCAGAATTAGAAAAGGGACAAAGAAAGGCAACCAAAATGCTAAAAGGATTGGAATAATTCCTTAGCAGGAAGGGCTGAAGAAGTTAGGACTCTTCAGCTTGGAGAAGAGACAGCGGAGGGGGAGATAAGATAGAAGTCTATAAAATGAGTGGAGTGAACAGGTAAATGTGAATTGGTTGTTTACTCTTTCAAAGAGTACAAAGACTAGGGGACACACAATGAAATTACTAGGTAATGCATTTAAAACTAATAAGAGAAGATATTTTTTTACTCCTTGCATAATTAAGCTCTGGAATTCATTGCCAGAGGATGTGGCACTATTAGTGTAGCTGCATTTAAAAAATATTTGGACAAGTTCTTGGAGGAAAAGTCCATAAACCATTATTAATGTGGGGTTGCAGAAATCCACTTCTTATCCAGGGATAAGCAGCTAGGAATCTATCTACCCTTTGGCATCCTGCCAGGTACTTGTGACCTGAATTGGCCACTGTTGGAAACAGGATATTGGGCTTGATGGACCTTTGGTCTGAACCAGTATGGGAAATCTTATGCACTTATGTAATTATGGGGTATAGGGCGCAGCATATGTTAGGTCACCTAGTGGTTAGAATAATGGACGGTTAAAATCTCCTTCTGACACTGACACACTGTGATCTTGAGCAAGTCACCATCTTCTATTGTAAACTCTCCAGGACAGAGACTTAGAGTACCTTTCTGCATTTTGTTATAAGGTATCCTGACTTAGGGCCTCATTTTCTAAAGTATCGCAGACCTGCGATACTTTAGAAGATGAGAGGCGGGGGGCCAAAATGGGGGGCGGGCCTGCGCTAGACAGCAGCAATCGCACCGTCGCGGTGCGATCACTGCCGGTTTCGCACCCAATAGCGCCACCATAGGAGGTGTAGCTATTGGGTGCAAAATAGGACGCGAAAAGGCACTTACCTTTTCGCTGTGCGCACCGTCGTCGCAGAGTCGGCCCCGGTGACACCCCGACTCCTCCTCTTCTGGGGCTGACTCCGCCCCCATTTTGGTATCTCACGCGAAAAGGGACATTTCGCATGAGAAACGACCCTTACCGCGTGCGATACGTTTGGAAAATAAGGCCCTTAGGGTGGCATAAAAATACCAAAATATATAACTTGAAAAAGATCACATGGCAAAATGCTAAGCAAGAAAGCAGTCTGTCTGTCTGTCATTTGGATTCTGTTTACGAAGGACTTATATCCTGTATATGCCTCTGATTATAAGGAGAGTTCCTGTTTAATTCTACAGTGTTTTGCTTTCTTGTTCATTTAGCACTTGGGGGACTTGTAATCATTTTCTCTTTGTTTTTGCTGGTTTGGTTCTGCTTATGAGACCTTCAGGGACATAGTAGTCAAGTCCCAACTTCAGACTGGCAGCCCTGGTGCTGCCTTGGAGGAAGAAGGTCTCATGATGGGAGAGCACCAACCAGGTGCAGCAGGAAAGGATCCTGTAGCAAGGACCTGCTCTCCAGGTGATGCATTGTCCTTTCGCACTGAGGATATCTCCCCAAGGCCTACTGCCCAGGAGGGAAGGGTTAGGTCGGCCGTCATAGATGGTGATTCGATTATTAGGAATGTAGATAGCTGGGTGGCTGGTGGGCGTGAGGATCGCCTGGTAACATGCCTACCTGGTGCGAAGATGGCGGACCTCACGCGTCACCTAGATAGGATTTTAGACAGTGCTGGGGAGGAGCCGGCTGTCGTGGTACATGTGGGCACCAACGACATAGGAAAATGTGGGAGGGAGGTTCTGGAAGCCAAATTTAGGCTCTTAGGTAGAAAGATTAAATCCAGAACCTCCAGGGTAGCATTCTCTGAAATGCTCCCTGTTCCACGCGCAGGTCACCAGAGGTAGGCAGAGCTCCGGAGTCTCAATGCGTGGATGAGACGATGGTGCAAGGAAGAGGGATTCAGTTTTGTTAGGAACTGGGGAACCTTTTGGGGAAGGGGGAGTCTCTTCCAAAGGGATGGGCTCCACCTTAACCAGGGTGGAACCAGACTGCTGGCGCTAACCTTTAAAAAGGAGATAGAGCAGCTCTTAAACGAACAAAGGGGAAAGCCGACAGTCGCTCAGCAGCGCATGGTTCGGAGAGAGGTATCTTTAAAGGATACTAATGATGCATTAGAATTAGGGCATCCCGACAGTGAGGTTCCAATAATTAGAAAAGCAGTCCAAGTGCCTGTAACTAAAAACTCACCTGAGCTAAAAAATTCAAACTTATCCCTATCAATTAAAAAGCAGAATGAAAATACAAACAAAAAACAAACAGGTCTATCCAGTAAAGTGCGGCCATGTTTACCCCGCTCCTAACCCGCGTTCTGCTCACTTTCCGACCGCGTTAGCCCTTCCTGCGATCCACAACCCCCTTTAACCTACCCTTACCGCGTCCTAAAATCCCCAGGCAACCCCTTCCGCACGGGGCATGTATATTGCATGTAAACGAGCGAATTCGCTGTTCCCTAGCATCCAGTAACCCGCGCCCCGACTATCGCTATTTTACCCTGCTGTTTTGCCGCGCGTTTAACCTGCTAACTTACCGCCTACCCTTACCCCTGCTTTAGAGGCAGGGGTAAGGGTAGGGGGCAAACTTTCCCCCAGCCCCCGCTCTCCTGCCCTGGCCGCGTCCATGGGTGCTGGTCTCCGGGGCAGCCCCAGTCCTCTCCCCTCCTCCCGAAGCAAAAAAAAAGCGAAAAAAAAAAGTTGCAAGAGAGAGAGGGGAGAGGACGGGCAATCCTACGCTCGGCGACTTACTTTTGCAGCCCCCCTCCGGACATCGTGGTTTCCCCCGTGCCAGTCCCCTCTCCCCTCCTCCCGAAGCAGGGTGCGAAAAGCAGCCTTGCTCCGGGAGGAGGGAAGGAGGGACTGGCAGTGTAAAGCGGCAAAGCGACTTACTTTTTGCACCCCCCTCCGGACATCAGACGACCTCTCCTACCTCCAGCTGCTCGCGAAGATGGACGCCTGCACAGCCGCTGAAGACGTGACATCATATGCCGTGACGCCAAACGTCGTGACGTCACGTCTTCAGCGGCCGTGCAGGCGTCCATCTTCGCGAGCAGCTGGAGGCAGGAGAGGTCGTCCAATGTCCGGAGGGGGCTGCAAAAAGTAAGTCACTTCGCCGCTTCGTACTGCCAGTCCCTTCTTCCCTCCTCCCGGAGCAAGGCTGCTTTTCGCGCCCTGCTTCGGGAGGAGGGGGGAGAGGGGACTGGCAATCCCAACTTCCTGGTATCTGTCATTTCAAATGACATTTGAAATGACAGATACCAGCGTGGCCGTGAAGCGTTAGGGCCGATCACCCAGGATACTGTATAGGCGCTCTATACAGTAAAATGGGTTGCGCGGGCCTAACGCTTCACGGACGCTTCTTAGACGCAGCTTGCATTTCCAAGCTATTTACATACAGGATCGAGCGGTAGGTGAGCTGCACTGTGCGTGCGGCAACCGCGGGTGCGCCGGGCACTAACGCAGCTCTTCCTATCGCTCGTTACTGGATAGACCTGAAACTTTGAAATGTTTGTATGCTAATGCCAGAAGTCTAAGAAGTAAGATGGGAGAATTAGAATGTATAGCAGTGGATGATGACATAGACTTAATTGGCATCTCAGAGACATGGTGGAAAGAGGATAACCAATGGGACAGTGCTATACCGAGGTACAAATTATATCGCAATGACAGAGAGGAGCACCCGGGAGGAGGTGTGGCGCTTTATGTCCGGGATGGCATAGAGCCAGCAGGATAAACATCCTGCATGAGACTAAATAGAAAATTGAATCTTTATGGGTAGAAATTCCTTGTGTGTCGGGGAAGACTATAGTGATAGGGGTATACTACTGTCCACCTGGTCAAGATGGTGAGACGGACAGTGAAATGCCAAGAGAAATTAGGGAAGCTAACCAAATTGGTAGTGCGGTAATAATGGGAGATTTCAATTACCAACAACAAAAGTGGACAAAATGAAATTTAGAAATAAAGGCTAAAGAAGGCGTCAGCAAGCCTGACGTTGTATGTTCACACAGAGACACCAACCGGTCTTTTCAATCATTCGCCTTCTTTTAAATTTATTAACTTCCAACAACAAGATTTCAATTACCCCAATATTGACTGGGTAAATGTATCATCAGGTCACGCTAGAGAGATAACATTCCTGGATGGAATAAATGACAGCTTTATGGAGCAATTGGTTCAGGAACCGACGCGAGAGGGAGCAATTTTAGATCTAATTCTCGGTGAGAGAGGTAATGGTGGTGGGGCCGCTTGGCAATAGTGATCATAATATGATCAAATTTGATTTAATGACTGGAAGAGGAACAGTGTGCAAATCCACAGCTCTCGTGCTAAACTTTCAAAAGGGAAACTTTGATAAAATGAGAAAAATTGTTAGAAAAAAACTGAAAGGAGCAGCTACAAAAGTAAAAAATGTCCAAGAGGTGTGGTCATTGTTAAAAAATACCATTCTAGAAGCACAGTCCAGATGTATTCCACACATTAAGAAAGGTGGAAAGAAGGTAAAACGATTACCGGCATGGTTAAAAGGGGAGGTGAAAGAAGCTATTTTAGCCAAAAGATCTTCATTCAAAAATTGGAAGAAGGATCCAACAGAAGAAAATAAGATAAAGCATAAACATTGGCAAGTTAAATGTAAAACATTGATAAGACAGACTAAGAAAGAATTTGAAAAGAAGTTGGCTGTAGAGGCAAAAACTCACAGTAAAAACTTTAAAAAATATATCCGAAGCAGAAAGCCTGTGAGGGAGTCAGTTGGACCGTTAGATGATCGAGGGGTTAAAGGGGCAATTAGAGAAGATAAGGCCATCGCGGAAAGATTAAATGATTTCTTTGCTTCGGTGTTTACTGAAGAGGATGTTGGGGAGGTACCCGTAATGGAGAAGGTTTTCATGGGTAATGATTCAGATGGACTGAATCAAATCACGGTGAACCTAGAAGATGTGGTAGGCCTGATTGACAAACTGAAGAGTAATAAATCACCCGGACCGGATGGTATACACCCCAGAGTTCTGAAGGAACTAAAAAATGAAATTTCAGACCTATTAGTAAAAATTTGTAACTTATCATTAAAATCATCCATTGTACCTGAAGACTGGAGGATAGCAAATGTAACCCCAATATTTAAAAAGGGCTCCAGGGGCGATCCGGGAAACTACAGACCAGTTAGCCTGACTTCAGTGCCAGAAAAAATAGTGGAAAGTGTTCTAAACATCAAAATCACAGAACATATAGAAAGACATGGTTTAATGGAACAAAGTCAGCATGGCTTTAAGCAGGGCAAGTCTTGCCTCACAAATCTGCTTCACTTTTTTGAAGGAGTTAATAAACATGTGGATAAAGGTGAACTGGTAGATATAGTATACTTGGATTTTCAGAAGGCGTTTGACAAAGTTCCTCATGAGAGGCTTCTAGGAAAAGTAAAAAGTCATGGGATAGGTGGCGATGTCCTTTCGTGGATTGCAAACTGGCTAAAAGACAGGAAACAGAGATTGGATTAAATGGACAATTTTCTCAGTGGAAGGGAGTGGACAGTGGAGTGCCTCAGGGATCTGTATTGGGACCCTTACTTTTCAATATATTTATAAATGATCTGGAAAGAAATACGACGAGTGAGATAATCAAATTTGCAGATGACACAAAATTGTTCAGAGTAGTTAAATCACAAGCAGATTGTGATAAATTGCAGGAAGACCTTGTGAGACTTGGAAATTGGGCATCCAAATGGCAGATGAAATTTAATGTGGATAAGTGCAAGGTGATGCATATAGGGAAAAATAACCCATGCTATAATTACACAATGTTGGGTTCATATTAGGTGCTACAACCCAAGAAAGAGATCTAGGTGTCATAGTGGATAACACATTGAAATCGTCGGTTCAGTGTGCTGCGGCAGTCAAAAAAGCAAACAGAATTTTGGGAATTATTAGAAAGGGAATGGTGAATAAAACGGAAAATGTCATAATGCCTCTGTATCGCTCCATGGTGAGACCGCACCTTGAATACTGTGTACAATTCTGGTCGCTGAATCTCAAAAAAGATATAATTGCGATGGAGAAGGTACAGAGAAGGGCTACCAAAATGATAAGGGGAATGGAACAACTTCCCTATGAGGAAAGACTAAAGAGGTTAGGTCTTTTCAGCTTGGAGAAGAGACGACTGAGGGGGGATATGATAGAGGTGTTTAAAATCATGAGAGGTCTAGAACGGGTAGATGTGAATCGGTTATTTACTCTTTCAGATAGTAGAAAGACTAGGGGGCACTCCATGAAGTTAGCTTGGGATACATTTAAAACTAATCGGAGAAAGTTCTTTTTTACTCAACGCACAATTAAACTCTGGAATTTGTTACCAGAGAATGTGGTCAGTGCAGTTAGTATAGCTGTGTTTAAAAAAGGATTGGATAAGTTCTTGGAGGAGAAGTCCATTACCTGCTATTAAGTTCACTTAGAGAATAGCCACTGACATTAGCAATGGTAACATGGAATAGACTTAGGTTTTGGGTACTTGCCAGGTTCTTATGGCCTGGATTGGCCACTGTTGGAAACAGGATGCTGGGCTTGATGGACCCTTGGTCTGACCCAGTTTGGCATTTTCTTATGTTCTTATGTTCTTATGTGTTTTTAACCTTTTATACAGTATTAAAGTGCTCTGTGGCACCTTACAACAAATATATTATTATTATTGTAGAATATTTTCCTTTGATCTTTTCTCCCATGCTATTTTGTTTAATATTCTTTTTTAGTCACAGCTTGCTTGCACGGTGGAAGTGAAATACATTTGTTTTAGGATAAATGAAAATGCTCCTAAGAATGGATTGATGCTCTAAAATGAGTTAGTAATATTCATGATAAATACCCCTCTGTTGCAACTGATCTTGTCTCAGAATTTAGTACCAATGAAACTGCATCATATGAAATGATGAACATCTCACATAAGAGATTTCACTTTACATCGATTAAGTTATTCATTATTCTGCTGGCTGTTGAAGATAGAGGCTCTTTGAAGCTTACTAACGCTTTATACAAGTTCTTGTTGATTTATTGGTGCCTGTCTACTGACGATGCATTGCTGTATTATATGTGGCAGAGCGATTCGGAAACATAGAAACGTGATGGCAGACCGTATGGCCCATCTAGACTACTCGTCCACCCAATTAATTTAGTTTTATAATTCCCATCACTCACTTAGAGATCCTCTGTATTTATCCCATGTCTTCATGAATTCAGATATTTTTTTACTTCCTCCTCCTCCACTGGGAGACTGTTCCATGCACCTACCACCCTCTCTGTAAATAAGTATTTCCTAAGATTACTCTCATCCCATGACCCCCTCATTCTAGAACCTTCTTTCCATTGAAAGAGGCTCACCTCCTGTGCATAGAAACCTTTGAGATATTTAAATGCCTGTCTCGCCTTTCCTCTAGTATACATATATTTGGATCTTTAAGTCTGCCCTCATATGCTTTAGAACAGAGATCAGTGGCCATTTTAGTAGCCACCCTCTGGACTGACTCCATCCTGTTTTGTATCCTTTTGAAGGTGCGATCTCCAGAACCGTACAGACACAGGATTCCAAGTAAAGTCTCACCAGGGACCTATACAGAGCTGTCGAGATGATTCTCTTTATAAGTGATGCACAAAAGAGTCTGATTGCCTGACTGTTTTAGTGCTCTTTTACATATATAAGATGTTGTTCGGCAGTTCCTAGGCTACACACTGAGAAATCTGTCTAGTAGCACTATAGAAATGATTAGTAGTAATTTTGTACCTGGTGGCATCAGGAGTGGAGTTCAGGCAGCCTAGGCACCCTTTAGCTTACAAATGAACACTACAGGAACTGCCAGCTGTGAGAAATGAAATGCTGATTTCTATAGTTCCAAAATCTCATTCATGGTTTGCTCGCCTTACTCTGTTCCGTTAGATGTTTTTGTAAGAGTGCAGGTCCAGCTGTGCCATGGAGGTCATATTATCTATGATGCAGCAAATCATGCTTTATTTTCTGTTGCACACCAATTCATTCATCTTGAGACTTAGATTTTTTTCCTTTTCCTTTCTTCTCTTACTTTATTTCAGACATAGAGGAGTTGATGATCCTACTATAAAACATTGATGTTTTAATTATATAAAGGTTTCACTGCAGCTTGACATCTATCATGCCCAAAAGGTGGCCTGCACGGAGCGGCAGTTGCTACTACCCTTAAAACAAATAAAATAAAACTTGCTGGGCAGACTAGGAGGGCCATTTTGGTCTTTATCTGCCATCATCCACTATGTTATGTTATCTCGTTTTGTTCTCACTTATAGATCTACCAGCGTGAAATGTGCTCCTCTTCTCAATGTTACCTGTAACTTGACTCTTGTAAGCTCATTACATGAATGAAACACGGGAGTTTTTTGTGTCATTTGAAAATAAGAAATGCTTCCTTTGCTCATTCAGGAATTTATTTAGTTATAATGAGCTAGACTGTCTGCTTCCAGGGCCAGTGGAAGGTTATTGGGCACCTTCTGCCTTGAGGCCGCCCTGCACCTCCCTCCCTCCCCCCCCCAGTCTCGGCCCCGACTCCTACTTCATTCACCCCCGCCGAGTGTGTACTTCTCTGGGCCGCGAGCTCGATGGGCACTGCTCGAGGCCCACCGAATCTCTTCTCTTTGCTGCGAGCAGGATAGGCTCCGCTCACGGCCTTACATAGCTGCTCTTTGATGCCTGAGGCGACCACCTAGTTCACCTAATAGGATGCACCGGCCCTGTCTGCTCCCCATGCAGCTGATAACACACAGATGCATTGGTTGCCACCACAACTTTAGAGTCCTATTTTGAAAAGAGCTTTACCAGGACCACAGAATCAGGGCCAACTCTAGCGTAAATGATGCCAGGGTGAAATGTTTCGGTGGAACCCCCCCTCCCTCATTCAGTCATTCTCTCTCCTGGTCCCTCTCTCCCTCCAGGCATTCTCACCCTGCTCCTCCTCTCCCCCCCCTTCTTCCCCATCCCTCCATTCTCTCTCCTTTGTCTAATCCTGGGTATTCTCCCCTAACCTGGATCTTTCTTTCTCCTGCTTCACGTCCCCATCCCAAGTTCTCTCTCCCTCTCCTCCCACACTATATTGTCCTACCCAGTCTCGCCCTCCCCCCCCCCCCCAATGTGGGTCTACTTGTTCCCTCCATTACTCTATTTACAATCTCCCTCTTCCTGCTGCCCATCACCCCACATCACATAAGTCTCCAATCCCTACCCACGACCGCTAAATGTCAAATATAAATAGGGGCAGCAGAATGTCTTTTTGTTTGCCGGGGCGGAGGGGGTGTGTGGTAACCAAGTTCTGCCCCTAGCTGCACCAACTCCTCCTCCATCTCCGCCCTCACTCCCACTGCCAGTTTCTTCCTTTTATATTTACAATTAATGCTATTCTTTCTTATGTACATTCTTCACATAAATCATAAGGGTATAATTATTCCTAGACCAACCAATAAAATGCTTCATGCTAGAAAGCTTCAGGGGTTTTCTTTCTGCCTGCAGGTAGGGATGGCCTGCCCCTGAGAAAAACAGCATTACCAATAGAAGTCTCACTACTAAGCGACTGTTCAGTACTATGCAAGGAGAGAAATATCATCAGGTACCAAGTGATGTAATGAGAGACCTAGTTCTTCTTTGGGCCTTTCATTGTCTAGCCACAGCGGTTCTCAACCAGTGTGTCGCAACACACCAGTGTGTCGCCAAGCACATGCAGGTGTGTCACCACACTTCCCGGTCCCCCACTGGTCCTGCTGCTTCCCTTTACCCCAGCGAGATGCAGACTTCTACTCCCTGGTCTTGAAATGCTGATAGCTCGGGAGGAACATGGCAGGATAGCTGGAGTCAGCGGCACTAGCAGCATGGTCTCTTCTTCCAGTCCCCACGGCCTGGAAGAGGAAGTGGTGTGTAGCTGCCTCTCGCGCAGGAAGAAGAGACCATGGTAATTTTCAAGTGCAAGCAGCATCAGGCTGAAGCAAACAGAAGAACAACGGCAGCCCCCACGGCCAATGGGACACCTTTATCGAGGCCGTGAAGGTTGGAAGAAGAGGCTGCCGCGGCCACCAGTTTTTTTTCTGTGGGGGAGGGAGAGAGACAGTGAGTGAGCGAGCAGGCATGTGTGTTTGAGGCAGCATGTATGTAAATGTATGATTGACAGCTTGTATGTGTGTGATTGAGAGCCTTGTGTGGTGAGTGTGTGTGAGAGAAGAGAGCATGTGTGTAACTATGTGATTGAAAGCCTGTGTGTGAGAGAAAACATGTGTGTGTATGATTGAGAGCCTGTCTGTGTGTGTGTGATTGGGAGCCTGTGTGTGTATCTGTGTGTGATTAATATCCTTTGTGTTTGAGAGACAGCATGTATGTAAGTGTGTGATTGAGAGCCTGTATGTGTAAGAGAGAGCATGTGTATGATTAAAAGCCTATGTGAATAATTAAGAGACAGAGAGAGCATGAGTGTGTGTGTGTGTGTGTGTGATTGAGAGCCTGTGCAGTTGAGAGATAGCAATGAGTGTGACTGAGAACCTGTGTGTAAGTGAGAGAATGAGAGACAGCATGTATGTAAGTGTGTGATTAAAAGCCTGTGTTTGTGTAAGTGTGATAGAGACAGACAGCATGTGTGTAAATGTGTGACTAAGAGACTATGTAAGTGAGAGAGAGCATGTGTATATGTGTGTGATTGAGAGCCAGTGTGACAGAGAGAGGAGGAAATTGCAAGCTAATTCAAAACAATCTCAAGGCACCTGGATATCAAACATTCCTATGTATGGAGAGCAAAGGAGAAATTACTGCTTACCTGATAATTTCCTTTTCTTTAATAAGGACAGGTGGATCCAAAACCAGTAGGTGATGCACCTCTACCAGCAGATGGAGACAGAGCAAAGCTGACATCATGGTATATATACTCCTGCACTGACATCAACTTGCCAGTATTCTCTGCAAAAGCCAACTGTGGACAAACTAACAAAACTTGATTATTAACAGATAACCATTTCAGCACTCAGATAACAGGAAAACACTGAGCTCAGACAAGGGGTGTAATAACACTAGTCTAGGTGTTGGTTTTGAGGCATAGTGTGGACTCTTAGTCGCAGTGGTGATGACTCCTCCCACGGGGAGGGGCCCCGTGGGGAACCACAGCGATAGGCTAGACTCAGAGAGCAGACACTGGAGATGGAAAGCTTTATTGTACTGCTGTAGAATGATGGTAAAGGTGCAGGAGGATATAGCACAGAAGTCTAACAAGGTGCCAATATGTTCAGACAGCCTCAGATGACTAGATCTTACCCAGATGTTGAAGGTTGGTAGTGTTCCGCAGAGCGGGATAAGCCGAACCTGGTGGGTAGAATTGGAGAGCTGGATCATAGAAGTACTCACTGAAGAGTAGTACAGGACTTCCCCTGGTGGATGGTGATGGTGGGACCCGAGGTCCGTGGTGCAGGATACTCTGAGCTGGATAGGCCCTCGAGGAGCGAGTACCTGGAAGGGCAGAATCCTGAAAAGAGAAGAAAGACCATTGAGGAGCGGTTGTCTAGTTAGAGGTGAAACCCCGAAGGGTAGTTGGAAGCAAGAGGCCCCCGAGGAGTGGGTGCCCAGAGCTTCTTCAGGAGCGAGATACCCCGGAGGGTAGTGAGGAGTAAGAAGCGGTCAGAGTAGCTAAACCAAAGTCCTTGCTAACTCGTTCGTTCTGAGTAGAGCGGAGGCTTAAATACAAGGAGGTATGAACATCATGTGGTGGGGACGCCCCCGAGATTCCCGCCATGACGTTTAGATAAGCGTAGGCAGCATGCGCACGCGCCCTAGGAGGCCACGGGAAGGAGCATGGTGGACGGGGATGCCCATGCTGAATTGGAGACGCCGAGGATTTCGGCACTTGGCACCGGAGGCAGCCATCTTACCCATGGAGGTGGAGAGAGGCAAAAAAGAGGTGAGGCAGAGCAGTCGCAACCATCTGCGAACAACGGATGCAACAGTACCCCCCTTCAAAGGGCCTCCTCCAGGACCTCTTCCTCCAGGAAGAATCCTCAATCTTCACACCAAGCCTCAAATACTCGCCAAACCCGCACATAGGCTAAGGAAGTGGAGAACTTTCTTGCTTATAGCAAGGTGGCAATCACCGCAGTAGAATATCCATGCTTCAGCAACTGAGCCCTCTCAAAGGCCATACTGTAAGACAAAATCGAGTCGGATCTTTGTGAAGAACAGGTCCCTGTCATAGCAGATTCCTGTGAGCTGGAAACCGGAGGGGAGAGCCTATAGGAGTCTTTGCAAATCTGCATACCATGGTCTTCTGGGCCAATCTGGTGCCAAAAGAAGCACCATCCCTGTGTGACTCTCAGTCCTCCGAATCATTCCTCCTAACATGGGCTATGGGGGAAGGCATACAGTAGCTTGCCCTCCAGCCACTCCTGCATGAGGGCATTGATACCTAAGGACTTTGGATCTCTCCAGCCACTGAAGAAGCGAGGAACCTTCGCATTGAGAGAAGTCACCAACAGATCCAGAAATGGAAGGCCCCAGTGATCCATTATGAGCTGGAATGCCTTGTTTGACAATTCCCATTCTCCTGGATCCAGACTCTAAGTAAGTCGGCTCTTACATTGTCTTTTCCTGCAGTGTGCAAGGCTGAGATCTACTGAAGATGCACTTCCACTCATTCTATAAGTTGGGATATTTCCTGCGACACTTGCTGGCTTTTGGTTCCTCCCTGCCGATTAATGTAAGCCACTTTCATTGCATTGTCAGACATTATCCAGACCACTCAACCCCGATATCAATCACCGTATTGTAAGCATGCCAACTGGATGGCACAGGCTTCCAGCTGATTGATGCAGCAGACACTCTTTTGTACTCCAGTGCCTTTGCGCTGTCAGCTCCTGACAATGAGCCAAATTTATTTATTTATTTATTTATTTAACAACTTTTAATATACCGACGTTCGTATGGCACATCACGCCGGTTTACAATTAACTCAAATAAAGGAGGAATTACAATGAACAGGGAGCAGGGGATGGGAGCAGGCCAGAAAGAGGAGGGGGGTAAGGGAGACAGGAGAAGAGAGGGAAAAAATAGGTAGCGTGAAATAGAGAATAAAAAACAACCGTCAAAATAGAAGGAACTTATTTACAGAAAGATCTATTTACAATAATTGCAACTAAAATAAGATTGTTTACCTCAGTTTAACTGAACAATTTTGTAATATTGCAGTATGATAAAATGATAGGGCGGTGGGGGGATGGCAATAAAATATTGCCTTAGGATAGGGGAAGGGCGGGCAGGGGGGAGGGGGGAGGAGACTAGGAGAGGGGGACTGGGTGGGTGCGTCTAGGTTTGGTTGGTTTCAGGATAGGCCTTTCTGAAAAGCCAAGTTTTGATACCTTTTTTGAAGATGGCCAGGCAGGGTTCAAGGCGGAGAAAGGTGGGAAGGGAGTTCCAGAGTGTAGGGCCCGCTATGGTAAAGGCCCTTTCTCTCGTGGAGGTGAGATGAGCAATTTTAAGGGAGGGAGTATGTAGGGTACCTGCGAGGGAGGATCTGGTTGGACGGTTGGTAATACAGAAGTGAGGCGAGTCCTTGAGCCAGGGGTTGGTTTTGTAGAGCAGATTGTGAAGGATGGTAAGGGTTTTATACTGTATACGGAAGGAGATGGGTAACCAATGGAGGTCCTTAAGTATGGGGGTGATGTGGTCTCTTTTTCGGGTGTTATTGAATAGTCCTGAACTCCAACGAGACAGCAGAGTGCGCTGAAGGCGGCACACATGCACCCTCGCCCATGGCACAACCTCTATGGTCATCACCATCCCTGCTTCATCAGCTTCTGAATACGACCTTCCGGCAGGAACACCCTACCCTGCTTCATGTCGTACCAATCACAGAGATACTCTAGTGACTGTGATGGCTGATTACTCTTGGCCAGATTCACTACCCAACCTAGCTCCTGCAATGAGAAAATCACCTTGCGCGAGACCCGAAGACTCTCTTCCAGACTCTTGGCCCAAATCAGCCAATTGTTTAAATAGGAGTGCACCAGAATCCCATCCTTTCTCAACTCTGCTGCCACCACCACCATAACCTTGGAAAAAATTCTGGGCGCGGTGGCCAAACCAAAAGGCAGCACTCAAAAATGAAAATGCCGCCCCAAAACTGCGAAATGCAGAAATCGTTGATGCTCTAACTGGATGGAAATATGAAGGTATTGTTATGAATTGGCTCCTGCGGAAGGGAGGAGTTAGCAATCTGATATGCTCAGCTCCTGTAGAGGGAGTAGTAAACAATCTGTTAGGGTTTAGACTGCGGAGTAGCAATCTGTTATGAATCTGTTGCTGAAGACTCCTGATGGAGAAAGAGTAGCAATCTGTTACCAGCGGAGTACTTGGAGAGGCACTCAGCGGTAGAAGAATGTAGATAGGTGGATCCTTGGGCCGATGGCAGATGACTGCGCCCCCAGGAGGATATCCTGAGAGGGACCACTGGCTAGGCTTGGGTACGGAGACAGACACAGATAATTCTTTTATTAGACAGAATAGTAGAACCACCAGAGGTGGCAGTAGTGAGCTGATATGCCCAGCAGGCCTGAAGACCTTCAGGTACTGGAACAGCGATCCCAGGGTTGCTGAGCTGTAGAGAAACTATAGATAGTGAGTAGATAGGGTATGCTGTGTTCATCGCCAGAACTAGATGACAAAACTCACATAAGGTCTTTAGGAAGCTTAGTAGCTGGAAAGGGTTAGGCCCTCGAGGAGCGAGTACCTGGTTCCAGGGAAAGCTCTGAGAGAGCGATGGTAACTCACAAATGTCTTATCTGCGATAGCTTCCAGGCAGTAGAGAATCTTCAGAATGTTCAGGAACATGGGCCCTCGAGGAGCGAGTACCGGTTCCTATCAGCAATCTGAAATAAAGAAAAGAAAGCGAGGCCCCCGAGGAGCGGGTACCCCTGGTAAGTCCGAGGAGGCAGAGTAGCTTGGGAGTAAAGCCAAAGCAATCCCCCTTGCTAACGCGATTCGTTAGCAAATACTGAGACCTTGTATATTGGAAGCGGATGACGTCATCTCAGGGGACGCCCACGAGGTTCACGCCCTTGCTGGTACATCAATCGGAGCGCACGCCCTACGTCATCAGGAACATGGGGGATCCGCAGTGTCGTGCCGGTCTGGGGACGCGGGAAGGAGACGGCAAGAAGACGCCGCGGCAGCTAATCGTCCATCAGACCCGGAGGGAGTCGCCACAGAGGTAAAGAGGGTGGAGTGAGGGCGTCGAGCAGCGACGGACGCAACAGATATGCCTCTGACAAGTCCAGAGAAATCAGAAGCTACCCCGACTGTACTGTCATTTTCACTGAGTGCAAGGTTTCCATGAAAAAAAACGAATCACCTGCAACGATGATTGACCTCCTTGAGATCTAGGGTGGGACAAAAAGAGCCTTCCTTCTTGGGCTCAATGAAATAACTTTGAATATCAGCCTGTATTTTCTTGAGCTGTGGGTACTGGAACCACAGCTCGCAGGCTGAGGAGTCTCAACAATGTACACTCCACTTCCTGTCTCTTCTGCGGAGAGACACCATGAAAATCTTCCGAAGAACACTGTGAAACTCCAGTTCACATCCATCTCTTATCGCCTCCAGAACCCACTGATCTGACGTGATCTCCACCCACCTGCAGTAAAAAAGAGAGAGGCGACCCCCTATCTCTTGTTCCTGGGGGTGGGTTAGCACACCTTCATTGGGAGGTTCGAGGGCTCCACTACCTGCACCCCATCGGGGCTGCCTGGGACGAAAGGACTGAGACCTACCCAAAGATTGAGCCCTCTGGAAAACCAATTCTCTGTAAGGTCGAATACATTTGATCCCCCTAGTATGACCTGTCATGCTGAAGGAGCGCGACATTAGAAATACAGAAATAACAGAGAAAAGGACCAAATAATCCACCCAGTCTGCCCAGCAAGCTTATGCAGTATCTGCTGCACTGTGCAGGTTATCCCCATTCTTATCAGTTTCCCAGACCATAAAAGTCAGGGCCCTTTGCTGTTTGAATCCAATTTCCTTTACCCGTTGCTGTGAAAGCAGAGAGCAATGTTGGAGTTGCATCAAAAGTATGAGGCTTAGTGATTAAGGGGAGTAAGCACCACATAAGCCAGTTACCCCCATGTTTATTTGTTCCTCAAACTGTAAAAGTCGGAGCCCTTGTTAGTTGCTGTCTGAATCCAATTCCCCTTTTCTCACTGCCAAGCAAAGAGCATGAGGTTTTATGCAAAAAATCAAAATGGGATCTTTCTTTGACTCAGACATGGATTCAGCCCCCAGTACTTCCAGCATCTTCAGTGTCTGGGAAATCAGAGCTGGTAACTCATCTCTATGAAAGAAATGCAACATAGTTCCATATGGCTCCAATCCCAGAGGAATTTCCCCATCCTCCAGGGAGTAAGGATTGGTTTCATCATCCGTGCCATCTGGGTCCCTATCAGTGTGACCCTCAGCAGGTCAGGACGTACTCAGACACTCACCCGCAGCACCAGGCATGCGGGAATCCACAGCCTGTGATCCTGACCTGTCATGATTGGCCAGAGGCGCGAGGACTGTGCCTGGACCTGCGCTGACATAATTACCTTCCCTCACTGGCAAACCAGTTAGAGGAACCCAAAAATCAGGTGACATCTCTGGCAGATCTTTTCCTGCATCAGACTGGGAAGAACCGGGCTTAGTAAAATCAGACGGAGGCAATTCTCCCTGAGCCTCCAAACAGCGCTGACACAAATTAGAGGGAACGCCAGGCTGGGATGCCTGAATATGACAAACAGCACAAAGGGTAAGGCACTTAGGCTTTTTTGCTATGGGCGCCATCAGTCTGTCAATTCGCCCTAACAGGCATCTGATGAGAGTGCGCCCAGCTGTGTCTGTGCTGCAAAAACTAGGTGCCCAGAAATTAGGCGCATAACACTGTGCCTCGATAAGTGCACAAAACTGAGCTCCCACCAGGATGCTTCAGATAGTGCGCGTAAATAAGTGCGTGCATGTGTGCGCTCCTATGCACCCAACTAGGCATACAATCTGCACGCATAGCCAGGCGCACAAGCACAAACCGACACAACTGAAGATGGCAGCCTTACGTGCAGGAAAAACGCCACCGTGGTCTACCACACGGTGAACAAGACTAGCTTGAGAGCGGGGCCTAGCCAAAAGGCTGCTCAACCCGCCAAGCTACCCACGTCCCCTAAGCTACCCCGGAAATGGGAACGAATGTCGGATCGACATACCAAGCACGGAGACTGGGGGGTGGAGAGGAACTCTACTCTAACTCCCCTTCCATTCTTTTTTTTAAATTATTTTTTACCTGAGCTCAGCCCGTCCCAGCTGAGCACAAGGTCGGTCTACAACTGCAGGGGCAGAGGGGAAGGACCTTCACAGCCGTGCTTGGCTTCCTTTTTTTTTTTTTTTTTTTTTAAACAGCTAAGTCCACACTGCCTGAAAAACCAGCTACCAGACTAAGGCACTCATCTGAGGGAGGGATCCAAAGATATCACCTCAGGAATTCTCATCTGAGGGATGGACCAAAGGTATCACTACAGGAGAGTGGGCCAAATAAATCTCCTTCTTCTTTTCTCCTTTGAATTTTTTTTTTTAAACAATACCCAGTAGGGAGATGCTCGTCCACCATCTACTAAAGACGGAGAATACTGGCAGGCTGATGTCACTGCAGGGGTTTATATACTGTGATGTCCGCTTTGCTCCATCTCCATCTGCTGGTAGAAGTTTTGGATCCACCTGTTCGTTTGCTAAGAGAGCATTTTTATCTCATTTTTATTTATTTGGTCTTTATGTCTGCTGTTTTTAAATATTTTATTGTCTGGATATTTTTTTAGTTTTTAATTATGGGATATTTAATTCATTAGCTGTTTTGAAATAATCTGTTCTTTTCATTAGTATGGTTTTATTGCTATTGATTTTATATTTCTTGATTTGATTTATGAGGAGTGGTGGTTTCTCTTTTTTCTTTTTTTACACTGCATACAGTCTGGCTTGTTGCGGTTTCCAGTTCAGTGTTTTTCTGCATATTTCTAGTTAAGCTTTATGGGCTCTTTATTCTTTGTTATGTGAGCTGGGGTGAGGTATTTTGCTAGTGTGTAGTTTCTGTGTAGGGCTCTATAGCAGCCTGTCTTGTCCCGTTTTCCTAACAGGAGGTGTATTGGTGTTTTAAAGCCTGGTGTAATATTTTCAGTATTGCCTTAGGTAAGGTGGTTACTGTTTGAATGCTGGAAGTTGGTGCTGTTTTGGTATGGGAGATTCACTATTTATGCAATTTCTGTTCAGACAGAGTACTTATCTTTCCCTTGTGTCATTCTTAACAATAAAAATAATTCTGGGCCTTTATTTTTTATTTATTGTAATGTGCAATGTGTCACGTGTGCGTTGGCTATCAGGTGTGTCACATTGGAAAAAAGGTTGAGAACCACTGGTCTAGCAGGAGTAATGTGCTTAATAGCTCATCAGCTTCCTCAGCTGCACAGGTCCAGTCTCACACGGAAGAGGAGGATAATGCACTCGAGTGCCATTCTTCTTGCCAGCCGAGCGCATGGCTGGAGGCAGATCTGGCCTAGCTCAATGGGTGTTGCCAGTGGTGCGGAGGCTTACTTTGAATCACAGCACCCCTGGTAAATACCTGGCTTGCTGCATCCTGAGGCTAGTCCTGTCCCAAATCCTTTAGAAACCTGACTTTTGTAGAACCCTGCTAATCCTTTCAATGTTCTTGCAACAAGCGCCATCCTGTGGCCAGTTCTGAATTTGCACTGAATGAGCAATTCTGTCTGTATATTGCTTTTTCTGGGTTTTGAAATGTAATCTGCCGCTGACGAGCAAGTACCTGATAAAGTAATCTGTTTGTCGTAGTATTGTACTAATTTTCGGATGGGTGAAGTTCAGTTAAGAGGAGGAAACAGGGCAATACATCAAAATGCAGGATGTTCTGTGGCAAAAATATCCTTGCCATTCACATAGAAGGAGAAGGAATTGTTTTAAAATTAATTTTTTCTCTTTAAAGAAAGCATTAGGGGATTGTTCCAGTGGCTCAGTTACATAGTAGTTTGCTGTGTTTCAGCGTCTGCACGTCTGCGCTGGAGGAATGTGGGCATGTCCTAGAAGTGATGTGCTGAGGGGGAGAGGCGATCAGTTTGTCGCTGCAGGGCCCGAATGTTTTAGTCATGCTGAAGGCTTACCTTCCAGTCCTCAGCCAACAAGGAGGAACATATGTCACCTGGCCAGTTATCTTGGGAGGAAGGAAACAAAGGGGGGGGGGGGGTGGTCGAGAGAAATAATTATATTAGTCTTTCAGATCATGTTTAAATAAATAATAATAATTCCCTACTAAAATCCTTGAGGGCAGCACCAGCCTGATGGCTTGCATTGTGGTGTAAATTCAGGAGCCCCAGCTTTCAATCCCTGAGCATCATTTTGTACTCCTCTGGCCGGGGCAGGCTTAAAGGCACACCTGTGGCAGGATCTGGAGGGAATCCCAGCGCATTGCTTTCAGGCAGAGAGCTGGCTCCAGGATGGCCAAAAGCCCTTGTAGCTGTGAGTGAAGGTTCTGGCACCCTAATTCCAGCCCGAGTTGGTTCTGATTTCACTAGAAACAGAAACTGAAAGGGAAGAAGCTGCTGGCTCCAAAACAAATTCTCGACACATTAATAGCCTGTATATTTTGGTTTATTGTATTATAAATCTAGATCAGAACACCTGGCAAAAACACAATAATTTTTCTAAAATTGTCAATTTTGATTTTCCTGAACAATTACCATTATCAAGATTATGTACATTTAATATGTAAATCACCTAGAGCTTTGGCAGGTAGGCAATCAACAAAAGCAAATAAATACTAAATACCCCAGTGAGATGGAAGTTCCTCTCCTTTTCATGGAGGGAATTTTTTTTTTTTTTTAAGACTTGGACCCTTGAGTGCAACTTGTGAGGCTGCCTCAAAGCTAAGCTCTGCTGAGGTAATTAATCTCCCTTCCCCAACAGGTCTGAGTGTATTACTTCCACTGTCACCATTTTCCCTCTTGCCTCTTAACAGAGAGAAGGTCAAACCTGAACTAATGTGTCATCTCAGGAATCCCACGTTCTTATCACCGAAAACAGAGGAAGTGTCTGTCAGGGATGGTTCTATAATGAGGCAGAGTGAAAATTTTGGAGCGGCAAAACGTGCCCTCCAAAACCCCGGGCGCTGCCTCACCTTGCCACCAGATTATATGTTTAGGTAAACATTGGCAGGGTTCCCACCCCCCACCCGTGACCACAAAAGGAGGAGGCCCCACACTCCGCTGGCAGAAGCAAAACCACCAGCAGCAGGAGGAGGAGAGTAGGCCTTGCACCAACAGCGGAGCCCAACCTGCTGGCAGCAGAAGTTGAAGAGGAGGACCCAACAGCAGCCAAAAGAAAAAAGGGAAAGAGCATTTGTGAGTGAGGTAGAGGGCGTGTGTATGTGTGCATACAGAAAGTAGGAATTTTTAAAATCCTTATTAGTTTTAATTAGTAGGTGATGTTTGATTGTGTGGGATGAGGGTAGAGGGGCTTGGGAACAAGGCTGCAAAGTTCCCTTAGGGGGTCTAACGCCCTTGCACCAAGCTGGAGAGAGTGTGTACCTCACAAAGACCCCCACCATTCATCCATCTGCAGGGGAAAAGGAGGGAGGCGGGTCTTAGAGCTCCTGGGAGTGTGGCAGGGTTGCCAGCTTCTTAGAAACCTGACAGGCTATCTGCCCCTCCTCTGGGAACTCTGACTCCTGCTTTCCCCCTTCCACAGACATCAGACACCCCCCTTGCTGCTCTTGATCATTTGACCTGTACCTTGCCTTGAGTGGGGGGGGGAGGTGCCAGCTCATCCCTTGCCTCAGGCAGCAGATTGCCTGGAGCCGCCCCTGGTATCTGTCACCATAAATAGAGAAAAGCAAAAGCATGTTGGAGTCGAATTTTGTTTCGTGATGTTAGACACGTTTTTCCAGCAGTAATGAAATCAGGTAACTGTTATTCGAGGATCCACAGGCTTTTTGCCTTTGTTGCCCAGCAATTTTTGGTTGGCAATTTAATCCCCGGGTAGTGTCCTCCCTTTTAGGCATTAGCGCCTATCTACGTTTAGAAATAGAGAATGGATGAAAGAAAAGTTATGCTCACACAAACAGCTTTGTCTGCAGCCCGTGTTCCTGCATCGGTTATGGCACAGAACATGAGAAATAAAACTACAAGGAAATGAAAAGGAAAAAAACCCCACTGTGGGTATCTGGTTGTATCCTAGTGCCTCTTTAGATGCTCTTATTGTTGGTTTGTACTGCATTTGTTGATTTGCTTGCCATTTTTCCCCAAAGGATGAATTAAGAAGCGTCCTCCAAATAGAAATTTCCACTGTGCACCAAGCAGCCTGGCCAGCTGGAAGACGGCTCTTTCAGTCCTAGAAATACCATTTTGTTGTGATTAACTGTTCAGAATGGGGGGGGTTTTCAAGTACACCATAAGCAAATTTTAGTTTCTCATTGCAATAAGTCCCTCTCTGCAGGGCATTTATTTTCATGCGTTTTTGTTGGATAAAGGCCCTTAATTTTGCCTTGTGTTGTCAACTTCTCCACACCTGTGTAATCTCAAAAACTTATACACAGCATCATCTTCGCACAATTCTTCTATTGATTCAATTAACTATCACAGCCAGAAAAGGAATCCTGATTGTTTTTTGTTTTGTTTTGTGGGATGTAATATGGCTACTAGAGCTTTAATCAGGAATGGAGTATTATTTTCTGTAGTGCTCCCAACTTCAAAGTTACGCATAACATTTCAAGCATGCACAAAACAACTTGATTTTAAAACAAAAGATACGTCCATAAAATGAATTTGAAAATCAGCTTAGGTGGCTAAATATGCACTGTAACTTTACCTGTTGCAAAGTAGGATGGGAATGGATGCACATAAATGGCATGCCGTTTACATGAACGCCTTTGGAAAATGTAATGTGTGCCCCCAAAACTACCTTTTATTTTTTGTAAAAATTGCAGCCAAATTTCTGCCCATTATGAATTTCCAAGCTTATTTTTAGGTAGCTGAAAATCCACCCAAGTACACATGGCTATGACAATATTGCACGCCCAATTTGTGCCTAAGCTTCTGGAATTGTACCCCGGTCCGCCACGTTCTTTAATCATATGCTCTTCTTTGGACAGGAAAAGAAGACACCCCTTCTCTGCTTGGCCTTTGCGGCTCTCTAACATCTGTTGCGAGTTACAAATCTCTAACCAGCCTGAAATCAAGTGAATGCCTTGCCAGCCCTACCACAGAGATGACCAGCCCAGGCCTAACTCCCTCGTGAGCCGAAGCGCACGGCAGCAAGGAAGAGCTTCGTGTGTTTGTGTGCATTCAGTCACATTCCATCATTTGGACCGCTGTGAAGAATTTTGGCTTGAAAATTGAAGCGAGAGGTGTTTCTGCCTTTTGCTGCTTCATTTTGCTGCACTTTCTCCACAGTGACGGTTTGAGGAGCTTGGTTCATTCTGTTCTTTCAAGGACCTTTTCCTTAATTTATTCAAAGATGAAATATCACAGGGACTTTTTTTTTTTTTTTTTTTTTTTTTAAATCTTTATCAATCTTCGTTTTAACATTTCATTCCAATGTGCATTATGTGATTTATCATGGTTCTTTGGAGAAAATGAATTCTTAATAGTCTAATAATATGCAGAAAAAAAATATATTTGTAATATTCTGAATTTGGATAAAAACAATCAGGCATAGGGATGTACTTCACTCCCACCAGTAAAGAATCCCAGACGTGCATAAGATAAAACAGTGATCTCATTGTACTGGGTTTTCTCCTATGACAGATGAATTTCTTTGTTGCTTTGACTGTGTAATAGTACTTAAAACAAGTCAGACAGTTTTAAGTCATGCACCGTTAATTAACGTATTTATACTTCTAACTTTTTAAGAGAGTGATTAAAAATTAGCAATACAAAAGGGAAATGATAAATCTTCTACCAGGTCATATTTTGTTGCATGCAATGCAATTATTTTTCCAGTTTTAATCAGTTGTCTGAATTCTTCGTTAAGACGTAATTTAAAACAAAAATCTGTATTTTCCAGTATTCTAAGAAACTTTCTTTCCTGATATGGAATCAAAACCCCACTGGATGCAGAAAGAACAGGATGGATGAAGTTATTTGTGTGTTAAGCATGCGGGAACTATGCTTTGTTGTGCCAAAGAAGTTTACAAATATGCGTGTCCTAGGAGCAGCTGCCATATCGTGTGGATCTTTGGTTCCGTCTGTTCATGTGCTAGACAGTTTTGTTTACAACTACTTACTGCACCGGGTTGCACTGTGCACTATGGTGGTGGTTTATATTTTTAACACACAGAAGTCTCTCTGTTCAGTTTTAGCACTTTGATGATAATTATGGCAGTGAGATTGCTGCTGCTGCTGCTGCTGCTGCTGCTGTCCTAGTGCAAACAAAACTCAGATATTTTAAATTGAAACAAAGAAATGAGGCATCTAGGATGTCCCACTTCCAGGAAATGCATGTTGTTTTCAGACCTTTCTTGAGATTTTTGCAAGAAAATTAATGAAACGTAGACGCCTTTTAACTGTGCAAGATGTTAGCTAGCTAAAGCCACCAATTCCAAAATTGTCTACATTTATTCATTAATGGTAAAGAGCTCAGCCATGCCTAATCTATTCCACACATCATTGCTGTGCTCTTCATCATAAAGGACTGAATATTCCAAGCCATTTACAAACACAAGGCACAGTTTTATGCGTGTAAAGGGCTTGTTAAACAAGTTTCCAGTCTTTCAGGCCGATGCAATATTGGCGCGGAGAAAACGGACGCTCATGATTGAGCGCCCACTGTCCTAATGTGCGCAGATTGACCTCCCAAGAGCACCCAATTTAAATATTAAAAAGGAGGTGCTAGGGGAAATTGCGCACCCCTAGCACCTCCCTGGCAAGAGGCGCCCAGGAGAGGTGGCTGTTAGCAGGTTAGGAAGACGGATGCTCATCAATTGAGCACCCCTTTTCCTAACCTGACCACAGCACACTTTTTTTTTTTTTTGTTTTTAAAGGTTCTTTTCCTTTTTGTTACTCCAACTTAATATCCCCATGATATCGAGTCGGAGGAAGTACAGAAAAGCAGTATTTTCTGCTTTTCTGTACACTTTTTGGGCTGCTCAGAAATTAACGTCTGCTCTGGGCAGGCGTTCATTTTAGAGGGTAAAAATGTGTGCATCGGGGGGGAGAAGAGCTAATGGCGTCATGAACATGCATTTGCATGTGGTGAGTGCTATTAGCTTTGCACATTTTGGACACGCTAATCCCCTTATAGCATAAGGGGATGTGGATGCGCATCCAAAATGCACATCCAGCCACGGGTTAACCAGTGCGCTCAGCTGAGTGCACTGTATTGCATCGGCCTGAGATTGTGAAAATATTATGCATGTATTTTGTTCATGCAAGAAAGAGGTGTTTTTGTGAGGCCGAGTTGGATTTATGCACATACGTTTGACTTTAAATCGTATGCACGTAAATCTACACGCACAGTTTACATCATGACACGAGCAAGTGAAACTTTGGATGGGGGAGTTTGTGTGTGTGAAAATTTTCAAAATGTTCTTTCACCTTGAAAGTGCGCGGAAAGCCTGCAGGTACATGTGCCTGCGGACGTTCCCATCTTTGAAAATGACTCCCCCAATCCCCTATTTGATTTTTCCCAACTCAAAGCTTTGTGCCACAGTATTAAAATGTCAATTCATATGTTTCACGAGTGAACGGCGTTCCCGAAGTAGTCTGTTTTCCAACCGTTTCAGCTTGGCATTGGTGTATATTGACGGTTGCAGCGTACTCTAAAGCCTGCTGTTCTCCAGTCTGTGCATTTGAACCCCCATCTCCATTATGTTGTTCTCCTTGGACTGGGCTCATGAACGTCTATCATGCCTACTGGCCGCTTTCAAGAGGGAGCTATGAATGTACAGTTCATCTATTACCTTGCAGTTTCAGCCTTTTCCATGGCCACTCCCCATATCCATGTTGTAGTTTGATCTCAGAATGTTTCTTAAATCAGTTTCTAAGTCTTCAGCTCTCCAAGCTGGATAAGACTTCCATGATTCAAGACAATTTGAATGCGTAATAAATGCTTAGACTTGTATGTGTATTTCATTGCCTTGATGTGTCATTACTGTTGTATGTAAATTAAACATTTTGTACTGTCAATGTCCTGAGCCGTTTTCTTTGTGCTGCCATGGTCAGCACTGGTGTGAAATGTGGTAACTTCTCTGCTGGAGCCAGTTAACATTTTTATTGCCCAAAGTAAAGCAGTAGTCCTTACTGGAAGAAGGCAAAAGAGACTCTTTTCAGCTTCCCTTAGGAGCACCTGAAGATGGCACACAAATGGTAGGAAGAGACATGAATACACTGTCAGGCACTTTTACACATCTTAGCCTTGCAATACATGACAACTTTATATACCTTCTTTCATACAAACATATCCCAAAAAGCTTTCTGGTGACTACAGAAAATATAAAAACCATACAGCAAATGTTAAGCGGTGGGTGAAAGAATGAGAGATGAGTCTATGAACTTATCTTGAGTGTTTGCTTAACACATGGCCATCTTTAAGTCAGTGCAAACCACAGCAGTTCCACTTACACAGGCCAAAAAAAAAAACCAACCCAGGCCAGTGGGAGCAGTGGCAAAGCCAGCTCCCACTCAGGACTGCTGGCAAAAGAAGGGACAGAAGTGGTTCCCTTGCAGCACCCACCACCAGGCAGGAGAAGCAGCAGCTGCACTAGCTGGCAGGCAAATCCAGGAGCATGGCGCTCCCTTCCTCTCTGCCAGCACTGCTGTCCTTCCGCTCCAGGACAGCAGGGATCACAGCAGCCACTGGAGCAGGGACCAGGAGGAAGCACAGCTGTGTGAGAGCACTGCTGCGTCTCCCACCTCCCTTTTGCTGATTGGTTCTCTTAAGCAGAAGAAGTAATAGCTCTGATGTGTTTCTTAGCATCCAGTGAGATGAATTTTGAAAGAAATTTTAATTCAGTGAAGTTTTCCAAGGCTAGAATTGTGATCATGCTTTGTGATGCAAGTAAGAAATTGCATTTTGGACGTCTTAAAATATAGAAACTTTGGACTTGATTACTACTACTATGAATGATTTGTACGAGACATACGCAGCATTGTACAAATACACACAAAAGAGAGTCCTTGCTCCATTAAGATTTGAATCTATTCAAGGGAGGACAAATCAGAGACAAGGAGTTTAATTTATAAAGGAAAATGATTAAAACCAGAACATCCGGTCTCCTGCAGCAGATTTTTCAAGATTCTGCAACAAGAGTTAGCAAATTCTCTGGCAGATTTTTCAAAATTATGTGGCAATTGTGGCAAACTTGCATAAGTTTGCATATATTTTCAATTTAAATAGTATTTTTTTTTTTCATTTATAAAAAGTCATTTTCTGACTGGTCTGTGTCCAGCTAATTAATTTGGTTCTTTATTAGAGGAAAAGAGAGAGTGATTGTGCTGGGGAAGGATTGAAATGGGGAGAGAGGGACTGTCAGGGAAGGGAAAAATGAAGAAGATCTCAGGAGAGGCAGAGGGATATAGGATGGGGAAACAGGATAAAGGGAAGGAATAGGGATCAGGAATGGGGAGGAGTGGGGATGAGGATAGAAGAGGAATGATTGGGGATGAGGATGGGAAAGGAAGGAGGAAAGATTGGGGCTGAGGTGGTTGGGGAGGGGGGTGGAGAGAGAAGAAACCTAGTGGTTAGAGCAGCAGGATCCGGTACCCAGTACCTAGTGGTTAGAGCAGCAGGATCCGGTACCCAGTACCTACTGGTTAGAGCAGCAGGATCCGGTACCCAGTACCTAGTGGTTAGAGCAGCAGGACCCGGTACCCAGTACCTACTGGTTAGAGCAGCAGGATCCGGTACCCAGTACCTAGTGATTAGAGCAGCAGGACCCGGTACCCAGTACCTACTGGTTAGAGCAGCAGGATCCGGTACCCAGTACCTAGTGATTAGAGCAGCAGGACCCGGTACCCAGTACCTACTGGTTAGAGCAGCAGGATCCGGTACCCAGTACCTAGTGGTTAGAGCAGCAGGATCCGGTACCCAGTACCTAGTGGTTAGAGCAGCAGGATCCAGTACCCAGTACCTAGTGATTAGAGCAGCAGGACCCGGTACCCAGTACCTACTGGTTAGAGCAGCAGGATCCGGTACCCAGTACCTACTGGTTAGAGCAGCAGGATCCAGTACCCAGTACCTAGTGGTTAGAGCAGCAGGACCCGGTACCCAGTACCTAGTGGTTAGAGCAGCAGGATCCGGTACCCAGTACCTACTGGTTAGAGCAGCAGGATCCGGTACCCAGTACCTACTGGTTAGAGCAGCAGGATCCGGTACCCAGTACCTACTGGTTAGAGCAGCAGGACCCGGTACCCAGTACCTAGTGGTTAGAGCAGCAGGATCCGGTACCCAGTACCTACTGGTTAGAGCAGCAGGATCCGGTACCCAGTACCTAGTGGTTAGAGCAGCAGGATCCGGTACCCAGTACCTACTGGTTAGAGCAGCAGGACCCGGTACCCAGTACCTACTGGTTAGAGCAGCAGGATCCGGTACCCAGTACCTAGTGATTAGAGCAGAAGGACCCGGTACCCAGTACCTACTGGTTAGAGCAGCAGGATCCGGTACCCAGTACCTAGTGATTAGAGCAGCAGGACCCGGTACCCAGTACCTACTGGTTAGAGCAGCAGGACCCGGTACCCAGTACCTACTGGTTAGAGCAGCAGGATCCGGTACCCAGTACCTAGTGATTAGAGCAGCAGGACCCGGTACCCAGTACCTACTGGTTAGAGCAGCAGGACCCGGTACCCAGTACCTACTGGTTAGAGCAGCAGGATCCGGTACCCAGTACCTAGTGGTTAGAGCAGCAGGATCCGGTACCCAGTACCTAGTGGTTAGAGCAGCAGGATCCGGTACCCAGTACCTACTGGTTAGAGCAGCAGGACCCGGTACCCAGTACCTACTGGTTAGAGCAGCAGGATCCGGTACCCAGTACCTAGTGGTTAGAGCAGCAGGATCCGGTACCCAGTACCAAGTGATTAGAGCAGCAGGACCCGGTACCCAGTACCTACTGGTTAGAGCAGCAGGATCCGGTACCCAGTACCTAGTGGTTAGAGCAGCAGGATCCGGTACCCAGTACCTACTGGTTAGAGCAGCAGGACCCGGTACCCAGTACCTACTGGTTAGAGCAGCAGGATCCGGTACCCAGTACCTAGTGGTTAGAGCAGCAGGCTACGAGCCAGGATTCAGTACCCACTGCCAGTCCTGGTCACCATTGCCTCAGGTGCAAACTTGGATTGTTTAGCCCTCTGGGGACAGGGAAATAGCCATAGTCCCTGAATGTAATCCACTTTGAAGTGTCTGAAAAGCAGAATATAAAATATAGATCCAGAGAGAGGAGAGGGAAGTGTCCCTCCCTTGACTCTAGCCCTGCTCCCCCTCACATCCCAAACCCCAATCAATACTCAATACCCTCTCTCCACCCCCAATTCTTTTATTGCCATGCACACACAGGCCCCATGCATCCATCCTTCCCCAGTTCCACTTGCACTCAAACCTTGATTCCCCAGTACTCCTAGCGCACATCCTCCATCCCCCAGTCCCTTGTCACACACCTCCCCACGAGCCTTTTTCCCGTAAGCCACCCAACCTATCATAACCCTATCCTGTTTGCTACAACCCCCATCTCCTCTTTCCTTTCCCCTTTCACCCCCCCCCCAGCCTATTTCATAACCCTCCCCCAGCCACTTTAAGTCTCCCTTATTCCCCCCCCCCCTTCCCCCCCAGTGCTGGACACTGGAAGGGGAGGAGAGCAGCAGTACATTCAGTTGTCTGCTTCTCCTCCTCTGCCGGACAGACTTGATTGCTGCTGTCACCCGCGGGACACTGAACAGTCCCCATGGTGGAAAGCAGTGGTCAAGCCTGGCCAGCAGAGGAGGAGCACGTGGCCCGATGTGTTGCTGTTCTCCTCCTGCCCCATGATCAAAACGCATACTGGAGTCAGACCAGGAAGCGGTCTTTGGCGTTGCACTAGGAAGGCAGCATCGGTGCCGGACCAAGAAGAGGTATGACAGTGGCAGCAGCATCCTGAGCAGATAGGACGCAGCTCCCTGGACTCCTGTGGCAATTCCACAGGGATCTGCACATTTTGTGGGGGGGCAGATGCAGCATTGCAGGAGATCAGGGACCCTGATTAAAACCAAGAAGGGTACAATCAGGAAAACCAGGAGTTAAGATTTAAAGGCAGCCTCAAGAAGGTAGGGTTTTAGGCTGAATTGAAATAAGGCCAGAGAGGTAGCATGACACGCTGACTCAGGAAGTCTATTGCAGGTGTACGGAGCAGCAAGGTAGAAAGCCTGGAGATGGCAATAGAGGAGAAGGGTGTGGAAAAGAGAGGCCTGCCTGAGGAGCAGAGTTCAAGAGGAGGTGTGTAGGTACAGATAAGGGAGGAGAGGTAATGAGGAGCTGCAGAATGAATGCAGGGAACAGAAGCTTGAACTGTATCCAGAACCGGACAGGGAGCTAAGGTAGTGACTTGACAAGAGGAGTTCTGGGGATAGTGATATTAGTGGAAGGTAAGTCCTGGCAGCTTAATTTTGAATGGATTGCAGGGGAAAGAGATGGTTCAGTGGGAGACCTGTGAGGAGCAGAAGATGGTGAAAGTGTGGGTAAGGGTTTTGGTGGTGCATTCAGAAAGGAAGGGATGCATTTTGGTGATACGGAGGAACAAATGATACATTTCAGCAGTATTTTGGCTGAGTGTAAAAAGAAGCGAGAGGGGAGTGGGAAGTACCTATTTGTATATAATTAACCCTCTCTATCTCTCTTTATTTCTTACAATCCCAGTTCATTAGCCCTTGTTAATTGTAACTGCTTCTTTTCATCACGTTTTATTATGTTTTTTGGTTGTATTCTTCGCACCCCTGTTTTCTGTAAACCGACATGATGTGAACGAGTTCATGAATGCCGGTATAAAAAAACCTTAAATAAATAAATAAATAAAATAAGTGAGGAGACCTGGAGGATCACTGTGTCATCCACTTTCTCCTCTCCTAGCAGAGAAGCCCAGATCCAGCTCCAGCAATGTCCCCACATAACAATTGAGGGGGTGGGGAGAGAGAGGAAAGGATTGCATGTGGCTGGCAAAAGAAGAAAAAAAAAAGAAGCAGAGGCCCTCGTGGTGGGAGGGAAGTAGGGCGTGAATGCCTGCAAGGAAGGTGAAAAAGTGAGTGGCAAAAGCCAGACCACAGGTAACTGAAAATGGAAAACAGAGAGACATAAAGAGGGAAGAAAAGTGAGTGGGGAGATTTGGCCCCACAGTGACGACGACAAAGGAGATGGCGGGATGAGAGGAGGATGTCCCCAATAAATGTTAATAAAATGCATTTGCGTTACAGCCACCTGCTCATTTGGTTCTGAAAGCTAGCCAACAAATGTATTAAATTAGTCAAACAAACAGGTATCGCCTTCTCATTTTTGTTGACTTTTAATGCAGCCCAGGGAAAATGGACACTGAACAGAAGATCTGCCCAGTATGGGGTTTCCTGAAATGAAAGGACAGGCAGGTTTATGGAGTGGGAAAATGTGTAGAGGCCCTCTAGGTCTGCACTCGAAGGTTCCTACCTCGGGCTTTGAGCAGGAAGTGAGGAGGAGAGCAGACCATTACGAATCAGCACTTCTGAGGATGGGGTCTCCCACCTGCGTGACTGCAGGAGGGGGTGTAGTAGGGATTGCTCTTTTTTTGGTTGAGTTTGGAAGAGTGGGAGCGACTCCCCTACTTCAGGCCACAGCCTGATACAAGGGAGAGGTGCAAAGGCAGATCGCTGGTTCAGTACCTGACGGGTTTGGCTCAGGTGTCGGAGAAGTTTATTTGTGAAGGGTTTCCTGTTCCTGTCTTTGAGTGGATTTTTACCCCGGCTTGAAGGAGGGCAGGAAAAAGAGGATCTAGAGACTCCTCCTCCAACAGCACATGAAGGGATAGCATTCTCTTCCCAAAAAAAGAAGGTTGCTGTTCGCAAAGAGGATTTTTGTTCCATTTTGTTTGGGGGGGGGGGGGATTTTTGTCACCATTCCTGCCTAGGCAAAGGAGTAAGGAGTTCAGTTTGCACTTTCTGACTAAAAAATCCAGCTCAGGTCAGAGGAGACCTCTGTGCCCCCACTAGGAGCCTGCCTGCCACCTTGAGGGACTGAGACCAAAAGTGGACCTGGATTATTTGGAAGACTGAGTGCCAGCTACTTGTGTTGAAAACTTTTGCTATAGTTTGGATTTTGGAACAGCCCCACTCAAGGATGCAGTGTGTTCTTGGTGCTAGAGAGGATCCATAGGGTGAGCAAAAGAAAGAGGCTATGTTTTCCCTCTGTTCACCTTGGGCCCTGGAGGTTCAGTCTCCTCCTGATTCAAAGAACCCACACCCCAGGGTGACAGGATTGGTGCTTGTGAACTGAGACTGTGTGTTCACTGCCTCTAATTTGACCTTAAACACCAAAGTAAGTGGCTACAACTGTCTCTGTAAAGGCTTTGCTATCCATGTTCCTCCTACACTGTCTCTGTTACTGGATTAGTGGCTGGGATTTGATAATGTTCCTGTTCAAGGGGATTTAAGATGAAGAGAAATGTCAAGGGAATCTCCTTCCTTTTTCTGCTAAACTCATTTAGGCCAGTTTCCAAACAATATAAACTATGTCAATACTTTATTACACAGAAATGGGAGTATGATAGAAAATAAAATCTGCATGTCACATCTAGTCTGTCCATTTTCTTTGTCTACTATAATACCACAGATCCTACTTGATCTTTGCTTTTATTCTGATTTTCCTACCAGTAGGGATCCTCTGCTTTCTTAAATTCCTTTTCTGATTTCCCCCATCAGCTTCCCTGAGCATCCGGTTTGTATGGCTACTGGAAGAAATGATTGCTTATATTAATCCCAAATCTATTTCCTTCTAGCCTCACATCATGACCCATTGGTCTGGAACTTCCTTTCCTCAGAAAAAAATGCTTGTCTCATGCATTATTTATACCTTTGAGATATTTGAGGTATTAAATCTCCTTTGAACTAGAACATTATTAAATACAAGATGATATGCAATAAAACACAGAAGGGATGTAAGGGGACCATGAATAACCAGCCTCCATAGAGATGACGTCTTCCCATTTCATGAAACTGCCTTTCATTTTAAGAAACAATTTTTGACAGTAGATCATCTGTTCAGTGTCCACGGTCCCTGGGTGGCTGTAAAAATCAAGAGAACATATTAGGAGGTGGTTCCCTTTTAATTTAATAAGTTTGTTGGCTAGTGAAGGCACAGTGGGAGTGATCCTCCTGCACCAAATACTACACTAAGCCTCAAAGAAGGTTTAGGGGGTGACAGCACTCAACCACAGGGATTTCTTTTGTTCTGAGCTAGTGGGGGAGTCTAGATGCCAGGGAACTTTTTTAGTTAGGGATGCAGGGGGAGGGGCATTGCTTGGGTTATGCAGCCTTTTCTTTTTAAAAAATGGTGGTCAAAATCAAGACACCTAAACATTTTCAGGTAAGTTGATTTTCAGTTAGATTCATTTGTAATGAACAGAAAATCAGCTCATTCATTGTGTTTTATCTATATGGGTAAAAAGAATACATATCCCTCTCCAACTAGAAATGGCTGCCAAATGCTTGTTAAGGGTTGAGCAGGGCTTCTCGAAAATAGAATCACATGAGCAATAAATTTGCAAATCATCCACATAGCAATGAAAGTTGAACCTAAAAGACTGAATAACATCAGAGACATCTATAATATAGCAGACAAAATTGCTCCCTGTGGAACCCCACAGTCCAAGCCACTTGGAGGTGAGATCTTTCCTTTCCAGGAAATTGACTGTGATCAATTGGACAGAAATGTGACTTGACCGACTGTAACATACTGCTTTCGAAACCGATGTCCCTTAATCTACTTAGGAGAATCTAATGATCACTGGTGTTAAAGGCAGCTGTCAGATCTAACAGTATCAAAAATAAGTGGCTGTCTAGAATCAGATGCCAATCTTAAGTCATCCACCAAAGGGACCAATGTACTATACGCTTCATGGAAGCCAAACTGACAAGAGTCCAGGCAGATGTAATTGATCACAAAATCATTAAGTTGGACCAAAACAGTGCTCTCAAGAAAATTAGGCAAAAAAAATCCCCATTTGAGACTGCCCTGTAGTTGACAACATTGTCGGCATCCAATAAAGCTTTTTTAAAAATCAAAGGTATAACCAGGGCATGTTTAAATGCATGAGGAAAATGGCCCAGCTAAGCAATTCATTAATAATAATAATAGTGATCCTATCTCCCAGAATATTCTCTGAAAATTTAATTAAATATGGACAAGGATCTAAATCACATGTAGAAGGACAAGCCTTGCCCAAAGATCGAAAGCTTCATTCTCACTTACTGGCCTAAACAGACCAGAGGCCTGCTTTCCCCAAAATGACTGTAGTAGCAGCATCATTTTCTTTAAATACATATTTTTATTAAAGAACAGTAATTATAGTAAATATATACATGTTAAGATGTCTATGCAATATATATAAGACTGATACATCACGCATTTCCAGCATAGCTCCCTGCTTCAACAGCAGGGGAGAAGAAAAACAACTAATAAGGACTGTATAACATAGTCTGGGTAAAACAAATAAGCATGGGTGTAGCTTGCTTATTGCGGCGTTTACTACCCCTACTACCCCTAACTAATCAAGCTAGATATTTCAATGGTGGGGATGGAAGGGAAATAGAACCAAGAGCTAAGAGAAACAGATAAGTATGAGAGAAAAAAATGTGTGAAGCTTGCTGGGCAGACTGGATGGGCCGTTTGGTCTTCTTCTGCCGTCATTTCTATAATATGTAATATTCCTCTAATGCTTACTGAACCATTCTTTGATTTTCCCGTTTTCCACCCTTTCTCCCTTTTCCCTCTCCCTCAATGGTTCTCTAGGTATTTACTTTTCTCCCTATCTCTTACTGTATTGATTTCTGTTCTCCTTTCCCATATTGTCCACAACGAATTTCCACATTTGTAAAAATGTATTTTATATGTCCTTTCTCGACACTGTTATGTTCTTCATCAGATGCACATTCCAGATCTTTTTATACCAAGACTGCAAACTGGCTGTGTCCTTTTTATTCCATGCAGCAGTGATTTTGCATCTTGCTGCTAATGAACACCGAGTAATCAATCCATCTTTCTGCCTATCTATTTCTTCTAGTTGTAATCCAGGATAAATATTTTTGGATCCCACGATAAGATTTTCCCCACAATCTTTTGTTGATCTAGTCCTCAGTGGAACACAGGGTCTAGTACAAGGGATTACTGTGGTGAGGCAGCTTAGCAATATGGATCATAATACAATCAAATTTGACAATCACTGGAGGAGTGGGGGACATTAAGTACATAAGATATGACATACTGGGTTAGACCAAAGGTCCATCAAACGCAGCATCTTGTTTCAAACAGTGGGCAATCCAAACACAAGTACCTGGCATGTACCCAAACATTAAATAGATCTCAAGCTACTATTCTTTACTAATTAATAGCAGTTTGTGGATTTTTCCTCTAGGAACTTATCCAAACCTTTTTTAAACCCAGTTACATTAACTGCCATAACCACATTCTCTGACAATGAATTCCAGAGCGTAACTATACACTGAGTGAAAAAGAATTTTCTTTGATTTGTTTTAATTGAGCTACTTGCTAACTTCATGCAGTAGCATATAACTTTAAACAGGGAATCTATGATAGAATAAACTAAAGAGTAGCAAATCACCTGGACCTAGGTGTACTAAAGAAACTAAAAAATGAAATTTCTTATCTATTAGTTAAAATTTGTAACCTATCATTAAAATCATCCATTGTACCTGAAGACTGGAGGATGGCCAATGTAACCCCAATATTTAAAAAGGTCTCCAAGGGTAATCCAGGTAACTATAGACCAGTGAGCCTGACTTCAGTGCCAGGAAAAATAGTGGAAACTATTCTAAAGATCAAAATCTTAGAGCATATAGAAAGACATGACTTAATGGAACACAGTCCTTCCTGGGGCAAGAGACATGGAAGAAGCGTTATGGGCTGTCCTAAAACAAGAAGATGGCACTTCCATTTACACTGGTGTGGTGTACAGGCCTCTGACTCAAACAGAAGAACTGGGCAGTAATTTGATTGAAGACATCCAAAAGGTGGGAAAGAAGGGTGAAGTGTTGCTTGTTGGAAATTCTAATCTGCCAGCTACGGATTTGGAGCATCCCTTCTGCGAAATCTTCAAGAAATAGAGAGAGAGTGAATGTTCTTCAAGGGACTCTGCTCAAACAAATGGTAATGGATCCTACGAGGGTGGGTGCTAATGGGAATAATGTCTCTAATGTTGTCGTAGGTGCCCACCTGCACACCAGCGATCATCAGACAGTATGAAGATCTGTGTTTTGAATTTCTGGAGCAAGAAATATAAGACTGGGAGAAAATGGGTGAGGTGGAACAACAGTGGGACAAGGAGCAATTACAAAGGCACAAATCTCTATCAGGCCAATACAGCGTTTTCGACGCGCTAGCTTTACCCCTTATTCAGTAAGGGGTAATAGCGCATCGAAAACGCACATCCAACCCCCCCCCCCGAAACTAATAGCGCCCGCAACATGCAAATGCATGTTGATGGCCCTATTAATTATTCCTTCGTGATACAGAAAGTAAAATGTGCAGCCAAGCCGCACATTTTACTTTCAGAAATTAGCGCCTACCCAAAGGTAGGTGTTAATTTCTCTCGGCACCGGGAAAGTGTACAGAAAAGCAGTAAAAACTGCTTTTCTGTACACCCTCCGACTTAATATCATGGCGATATTAAGTCGGAGGTTCCAAAGTTTAAAATAATAAAAATAAATAAATAAATAAATTTAAAATTGCCTTGTGGGTTGAAAACCGGACGCTCAATTTTGCCGGCGTCCGGTTTCCGAACGTGGCTGTCAGGGGTTTGAGAACCGACATTGGCAAAATTGAGCGTCGGCTGTCAAACCCGCTGACAGCCGCCGCTCCTGTCTAAAAAGAGGTGCTAGGGACGCACTAGTGTCCCTAGCACCCTTTTTTACCTTGGGCCCTAATTTGAATAAATTATTTTTCTGAATCGCATGCACAGAAGAGTGGCCTGTGCACGCGCCGGGAGAGTGCGGGCGCTCGCCTGCTCTCACGCGATTTTTACTGTATCGGCCTGTATGTTAGAAAAGTAAACAAAAGAAAGAGAAAAAAGAAACCAATCTGGTTCTCAAAGGAGGTGGCTGAAAAAATAAAGGCAAAAAGAACAGCATTCAAGAAGAGCAAAGGATCTGTTTTCTGCTGGTATTCAGGAAGCACCTTCAGACAGCTTTATGATCTAAAAGGCAAATTTATTGATAGCAATACAAAGACAATATAAGCAATTTAGAAAGAGGAACAAGGAAAGAGGAAGTCGTTGTTTCTCTGGAGACGCAGGTCAGTGGCAACTGGGCATCAGGCTTGCTTCTCAGCTCTGGACTGCTCGGGTTGAGACTTTTAAACTTTTTTCATTGTCCAATAGAAATACATTGATGCACATCCTGGGTGTATTAATTTCTTCTAATATCCAATTATGAACGTAGCTTTATTGTCCAATCAGGCACCGTCTCTGGGGTGTTGCCTTCTTCCGGTAATGAGCTTTGCCAAAGCACATGGTGGTGAAATATGTTGCCAGCAGAATCAGGAAATACACATTCAGGCTTAAGGCCTATATACATTCCCCCCCTTGAATCGTTTGGGAACGATTCACAAATAAAAGGCTGAGATTGTATTTCCTGGAATGAAATGGTCATAGCAGCAATTTAGTATGACCCACCTTTTGGACTGTTAAAAATGGCTTCCATATTCTTTATGGTGTTGAATCATTATTTTTATACAACTCACACTCACAATCACAATCACAATTGTTCAGGCATACTCAGTTTGTACTTTGTTTTATTGGCATTCAATCTCATATTCATTCTTCATTCAGGTATTGTTCTGGCCTTCTTCCAGTTGATCCAAGATTCTGTAATGTGGTCCTATTAGCAGCATATGAATCAATAGATCTACTTAATGATTGATTATTGATTGTGAATAAATGGTTAGAATAGTTGAAACAATAATCCATCATTCTACTCAGGGTTAATGCCACTGTCTTAGGTTGCCCAGGGTACGCAATCCTAATGATTTGCTACCTGGTGCTTACCCGTCATCGTTAAGCATAACAGCCTGAGGAAGTAACATTGCTGCTGGTAAATGAAAGGCTTTCTTTAATATGGTATAGGAGTTCATAGTTGTCTTCACAGTAATGCAGGATGATGTCTTAGGCCATTAAAATAACAAACTTCATCCATTCTCACAATTAACCATTGCAAACTCACTTAGAAATGTAAGCCACTTTAAACTGTGTTTCCCATCAATTAAACCAAATTATATGGAAATGCAATCTTTTCCCTTGGAAAATCTCATTAATTAGTTTCAGAAGGGGATTCAATCATGCTCATCATTAGATGTTGACGGACTGCAGCAACTTGAGAGTAACTTGAGAGTATTTGAGACATAGCAGAAGCAATAGTTGGAATTAATTAATAGAAGCAAAACCATGCTTGGGAGTACTATTACTTATGTCTTGGCCTATCATGCATTTGAACATTTTGGGAATATAAACAAATGCTTAAAATCTGAATTAGGAGTAGAATGTCGAAAGAGACATCCATATGGATGAGGGATAAGGAATCTCTGTAACCAATGGGATGGTATCTGCAAACTCTACTAAATGTGATGTTTAAAAATAGGGAAATCAAATGAATGTCATAATTCTGTCTTCAATTACCAAGAATATCTATATAAACATTTGGGACTACATTAAACCTCTAGAATCACTAGTCATGCATGTTCTCTTCAATTTGGGCATAGCTATAGCTGGTCTGTGCAGCCTATTCACATGAGCCGCCCAAGAACGGTGTGAAGGCTGAACTGACAAACTATGCTGCAGCACATTGCGCCGGTCTTTCACTGACACGCAGATGTCTGAACAAGTCTGGACTAAAAGGGCAGAGTATATCAACTGGAGATGAATATAACGTGGAAGGCAATAATGAAATCATAGATGGTAAGTCAAACCAGTTATCTATGGGACCTAGGGATGAATGATCATCTTAATTAATCATATAATGGATATGAGAGAACTGGGAATAGCAGCAAAACTTTAGTATTTTAAATTAATGTGGTGTGTAACATGTTGGTGTATGTAGGTGTATGTAGATATCCAAATCATGGCATTTGCAAAATGGCATATGGGCTTGGAGTATATGGCAATCAATTATCATTGACATTTGACAAAGCATATTGTGGTGTAATGTATAACAATTAGTCTTTGTGTAAAGAGCTGACAATAATTGGGAATGGATCTAATCTGATCAGGGCAATAAGATTCACACAATCATGAGAACTGCATTAATGTAGAGTACAACAACATAAAGGCAAAATATAATCAAGCAAGAGTAATAAAGTTCAATGATGAGTGGAAGATGAATTCTGTGTTAAGGCCGAAACTTCCGTAGAAGGGATGGGAAGAATGGAGTAAGTCCCATAAATGTTGTTTTCAAGCTTTCAGTAAGGTGTAACAGCTTTTCATTCATCACGGCCTAGTGAGAGTATGTGCTTCTTTAATAGTTTCAGATACCTAATATGGTAAAGTAGCATAAAAGCAAATTAAGCATTTAAAGAAAAGTCATCTGTGGTAAGCTAAACCACAAATAACACGTATTTCAGACATGACATTAAACATATGTCACATTGGACTGACATACACTCATCCATCCTTCAAATATACATTCAATGTCGTCTTCACATAGGACAGACAACAGATAACATATAATATGAGCTCAAAATTCGTATCAAAAATGTATCAAAAGAAAGTGAATTAAAAATCAAAAATTCAAAAATGTGTATGAAAAATAAAAGTTCAGAATTCTGTCAAAAAGGTAGAAGTCCTATCGAAAAGGTAGAAGTCCTTGAAGACCTGAAAAGTAAATACTAGCATACAATTCAAATATTGTACATATAGATTTCCAACCAATAATATTAAATAAATGTAATCAATAATGTTCTGAGCTTATAGTCAATGTGTCATATCAAATAATTAAAATAATTAGAACTTAAATATCAAATAATTAATACTTAAATATGCTACATTTTAAACTAGTAACTATTTCTCCTTTTTTTCTCTTCCGTTCGTAGCACAGCTAGTGCTGGCAGAACAGATAAGCTGTACTCTGCATGTTTGCAAGAGACAACTTCCCCTTTTTTTTTTCTGTTAAGATACAGTTTGACTCTTTAGTTATAAGTCCTTTCAAATTCATAATTCTCCTCTCAGAATCATAATTCAGCAGCTCAGACTCTAAATTCTAACACTAGTATATGTTCTTGTCAGTACTCAAGTTCAGTATTAAAGGAATGTGAAGTCAGTAACGTAATAAAGAATCAGTATGTAAAGTTGAGAGCAAAGGGGATTTATTTTGGTGGGAGACGTGTCTCGCTCCCCCCTTGATCCCTCTTATACCACAAATGTACAGTGTAAAGCAGAAAGGAAATAACATGTTGTAAGAGAAAGGTATCGCATGCGCTTGGTGATCACCTTAATAAAAATACATTCACATTGAAAAGAGGAACTTACACTTAAAACTTAAAACTATATGGTACCGTTTAAAAATTAACTTAATTATACTAAACATGCTTACACTAAAATATACCTGCAAATGGTAACACAAATAAATCTTAATAGCTTGAACAATAAGACCAGTAAATACATTAACATAGGAAGCCTAGCAACCTGTTATATCTGTCCACAAGCTTATTACTTTTAGGGCGTTTAACATATGTGATGGCACTACAAAAGTTCTCAATCAGATAACAACTGACTGACCACATGCATCTGATCCCAGTGCACGGCTGCTGTCTTCTATAGTAGGGACAGCACGTAATTAGTCAGACAAAGTCTATAGAGACATATCTATTTTTGGATTTTATATACCGGAGGTTCCTGTATGCAACGCGTGTCACTCCGGCTTACATGACAGACATCGGGAAGGCTGGCAAGGATTTACTAGTCTTATGTACACAAATATCCTAGGTAAGCAAATTCTTATTTTAGCTTCTTTGTCCTGAAATGAATATTGCAGTAAAGCAAGCAATGGCTATAAAAATAAGGCTCAGAATAAGGAGATCATCCTAAAGGATGGTCGTACTAAATGTGGTTCCATTTAAAACTGTGTTTCATATTAAGTTCACACTGTGTCCTGTCCAAGCTTCACCAAGGTGGCAATGTAAGGTCCTACATGCGCTGATACCGTCTCTGATAGGTGTGAACTCACTGTATCTGGGGACATGCTCTCTAAAAACTCAGGTTTCCTGTAACGGAATACAAGGGCCCATGAAAGGCACTCCTTCCAGATGTTTTCTGCTTGCCCCATTACTTGGCGTAATCTGGTTTGAAACAGGCCATTATATTGTCTCACCAAATCATTTATTTCACGCCGACACTGTTTTTGTTTATTATACCACTGCGATGTCAGTAGTGAAGCTACCTGGCCCAAGGTCATGCATCTGGTCATGCATTTGGAGGCATGGTTACGGCTTCCAGCACTCCGAACAGTGTTCAGTGCAATTGCAATCAGGGATCCTTCTAGAGGACAGACTCTCTTCTGTGGGCTTAAGGCAAGTGTCCATCCATGAAATGAATCAACCCAAATAGTGACATAGAAAAATGAATGATCTAATTTAGCAATTTTGGCTGCTGGAGGACCAGCTGCAGCTGAAGCTACAGTGACTAGTTCAATTTCCTCACTACTTTCTGTATCCTCATCGCTATCTGCAATCAAATTAGGCATAGGTCGGAGGCAGGGAATGGGTGACAGGTCAAAAGGTTCAGGAATTAATGGCAGTTCAGGAATCTCAGAAGGTGGTGATAATACTGGAGGTGGCGGTGTAGGAGGAGGTGAAGGAGGAGGAGAGGGAAGAGGTGTGGGAGGAGATGGTGGACGAGGGGGTGATAAATCTTCTGGCACAAGAATAGTACTCAGTGCAGAATCTACTGGCATTGCAGTGTCTGCTGAATTGTGCATATCTACAATTACTGGGCTTTCTACTGGGTCTACTAACCACATGCCGTATTCCTCAAATGCAGGAATAGCATCTTCAAAAAGGTCATCTTCAATCTCAACTGTACTGAGTTGGGGTGTGCTTGTGGGAACTGTGGGACTTACTTGGGGTTCTCCTTCCCTTTCTGAAGGTACAGCAGGATCTGTATGTAAATTACCCACTGCAGTCACTGTTTCTTCAGGCTCTAAACAATCACGAACATATAGTGAATCATATGGGGGTGGTGACACCTCTCCGTCACCAGTAATAGCAACTAAATATGTGCCTGTCATAGCGAACCATCTGGACACTTGTATATGGTCCGCTAGCCTCTTATTGTCTTTTGCCCTTGGCTTGCTATACCTGTTCTTAAAATAGGCTATTAGCTGTATGAGCATGGACGGGTCAAAGGAGCCCCCTACTGGCCATTCTAGGGAACTATCCCTTGCTGCCCACGCAACCCACTTAGAGTGGCATTTGCGAATTAATTTCTCATTGGGCTTATGCAGAGCAATGACTCTGCTCAGGGGACATGACGGACAGACCTCCCCTGCTATCTTGGGACCTCTTAATATTGCAGACCAAAACTTCGACATAATTATTTAAAAATGATTTTCGTGTAGCCACTCTCTTATGAGAAAGAGTGGTTCAACCTTACCTTAATTGTAGTTTTCACCGTACCGTGAATTCACGCTTCCGGTGTGCTGTACTTCTTCAAACACGAAGGTATTCACAGCGGGACAGGGAGAGATAGCCTGCAGATAATGGTACTGAAGACCTATCTACTCCTTACCGTTCCGTTCGACTGGTTACCGGTTCCTACTTAAATTACTTGGGCTCCAGTGCGTTACCGCCGAAACAACCGGGATAGGGCCAAAAGGCAGCGTCAAGTCTGCCAATTGTTTTCGAACTTATTAGTACACTAACGGAAAAACCTATGACTCACTCGTATAAGACAAGTGTTTACTTACCTTTCCAGACTGTGTAGCCAGCTCCAAGCACGTATTCCTTGGAATGCTGGATCTGAAGGCTTCTTTTTTCTGCGGCACGTAATCCCGCTTCGGAATCCACCTGACTAGTTTCTACTCCGTCCCGGCACGTATCCCGGCAAAAGCCCGGAGCCCCAGGTGGTTATGTCGCAGTATTCAACTTGGGCTTATTGATTGGTACTGTACAAGATCTGCCAGATAGCAGTGCGCGCCAAGGTCTAAGAGATAATAAAAGTAACTGAGCAGTTTTATTTTTTTTTTTCTTTTCTTTGAAAGTAAGACTTACTTCCTCAAAGTGGTTACTGAAGTGCTTCAGGTCTCAAAAATCTCAAAGTAGATTTAGGATGCTTCAGGGCAGTTTTCCGCTCCCGATCAATGGCACCCTCACTTCCTTCGATGCTGGCAATGAGGTATCCCTGAAGGTGTGCTAGCCCGCGATACCCGCATCAGGCATTAGGCTTTCCTTTCCGTCTTCCGGCTCGAAGGACCATATGTTTTCTGCTGGTATTCAAGAAGCACCTTCAGACAGCTTTATGATCTAAAAGGCAAATTTATTGATAGCAATACAAAGACAATATAAGCAATTTAGAAAGAGGAACAAGGAAAGAGGAAGTCGTTGTTTCTCTGGAGACGCAGGTCAGTGGCAACTGGGCATCAGGCTTGCTTCTCAGCTCTGGACTGCTCGGGTTGAGACTTTTAAACTTTTTTCATTGTCCAATAGAAATACATTGATGCACATCCTGGGTGTATTAATTTCTTCTAATATCCAATTATGAACGTAGCTTTATTGTCCAATCAGGCACCGTCTCTGGGGTGTTGCCTTCTTCCGGTAATGAGCTTTGCCAAAGCACATGGTGGTGAAATATGTTGCCAGCAGAATCAGGAAATACACATTCAGGCTTAAGGCCTATATACAGATCCCAAAAAGAGAAAGATAGGGAGGAACAACACTTAGTGAAAGTTAAAGAGAAGAAAAAAATCAGGAAAGCAAATGGTCAGGTGAAAGAAAGGATTGCCAAAGAGGTAAAGTGAGGTGACAAAACATTTTTCAGATATGTCAAAGGAACGAGGCTGGCCTGAGGTGCTACCGGTATAGTGAAATTGAAAGGTGACAAAGACTAATGTGTAGAGAAAAAGGAGGAAATAGCAGAAATATTAAACAAATACTTCCGTTCAGTGTTCACTATAGAAGACCCTGGAGATGGACTGCTGCTGGTTAACAAAACCATGGATGGCAGTGGAGTAGATGCAACCCCGTTTACAGAAAAGAATATATGGGAAGAGCTAGGAAAACTGAAAATGGACAAGGCCATGGGGCCGGATGAGGTACATCCCAGCATACTGGGCGAGGTCATAGATGTGCTGGTGGGTCTGTTTAAATACCAGTTCAATAGATCCCTGGAAACAGGAGTGGTGCCGTAAGATTGGAGAAGAGTGGTGGTGATCCCTTTTCACAAGAGTGGTAGCAGAGAGGAGGCTGGTTAGTTTCTCCTCAGTGGTGGTAAAATTAATGGAGATTCCACTGAAGGAAAGGAACGCAAACTATCTACAAGCTGGTGGATTGCTGGACCTGAGGCAGCATGCATTTACCAGGAGAAGGTCCTGTCAGACAAATCTGATTGATTTTTTTTTTTATTGGGTGACTAAAGATTGGATTGAGGAAGAACGCTTGATGTGATTTACTTGAATTTCAGCAAAGCTTTTGTTATGGTGCTGATTAAGGAGGTTTGCAAATAAAATGAGAAGCTTGGGAGTGAGCGCCAAGGTGGTGGAGTGGATGGCAAACTGGTTGACTGATAGGAGCCAGCATGTAATAGTAAATGGAACCTATTCTGAAGAGAAAATCGTGTTAAGTAAAGTGCCACAGAATTGGTCTTGGGACCGGTTATGTTCAATATCTTTGTGAGTGACATTGCAGAAGGGATAGAAGGTAAAGTTTGTTTATTTGTAGATGATACTATGATCTGCAGAGTGGACATCCTGAAGGAGCAGAGAGAAAGAAGAATGATTTAAGAAAGCTTGAAGAGTGATCAAAGACTTGGCAGCTGGGATTCAATGCCAAGAATTGGAGACATGGATCTGGGGTGCGGTAATCCAAAAGTTCAGTATGTTATTGGGGGGTGGGGGGGGGGGGAATGGTTAATGCAGATGGACTGGGAGAGGGACCTTGGTGTAATAGTGTTTGGTGATCTGAATATGGTGAAGCAATGCAACTAGCTGATAGCTAAAGCCAAAATAATTCTGGGCTGCAGAGAGATGAATAACCAATAAAATTTAAAAAAAAAGGTGATGATGCCCTTGTACAGGTCCTTGGTAAAGCCTCACCTGGAATACTGTGTTCAGTTCTGGAGACCATATCTCTAAAAGGATAGAGAGAGAATGGAGGCAGTTCAGAGAACGGTGACCAAAATGGTGTGGGATCTGTATCAGAAGACTTATGAGAAGAGGCTGAAGGATCTAAATATGTATAACCTGGAAGCAGTGTTGCCAGATGCCAAACATTTTTAGAACCCAACCAATCACAAAGTCCAGCCCAAAACTCAAAAGTTGCAAAAATAATTATGAAAGATTATATACAAATTCCTGCATTGAATGTAAATTGTAAAAAATAATAATGTTAGGAGATCACGCGATGTGGTGGGCTCAGTAGGCAGCAGCTAATCTGAGGTCCGGCTACCACCTCAGCTAAACCCTCCACCATCGCATACATCCCGCTGTTTTGTCATCACTGCTCAGTGACATATTGTTGTGGGGCACCGGGGACTTGTCTGAGCGGTACAACTCGAAGATGCATGGCCTCCCGTGTAGTAAAAAAAGACAAGGAGAAGGTGAAGGCCCCGGACCCTAAAATGGCTGCCGTGCACATGGATGTTGATGCTCTGATAGAGGAAATGCTAAAAGATAAAATATCACAAGTGGTGGTATCAGCTCTAGATATGCGTCTATACCAAATTTCGGAGCAGATTGCGGAGGTACGGGCCTCACTCTCTGACTTTGACTCTCATGTGGAAAGGGTGGAAGGCCGGTCTCACTCGTCAAGAATGACGTTAGTGCTTTAGAATGGCGCATGGGGGAATTGGAAAAACTGGTGAAGAGCAGCGATGAAAAGTTAGATGACTTAGAAAATCGCTCGCGCTCAAATAATTTACGATTTACCTTGGTGAATGCAGATTTACCTCGTTTACTGGAGGCCTGGCTCCTCAGTATTGTCCCCTCCCTTGCATCGCCATCCGGAGGTCTCCTGGAACGGGCGTACAGACTGGGTCGGAAGATCGAGGCAGAACGGGAGCGGCGCCCACGAGTAGTCATCACTCGCTTTCTTCACTTTGCCCATAAATCTTTAGTGCTACAGCACTATCGTAAAGCAAGAGAGTTCTTCTATGAAACCCATCGCATACTTGTATTTCAAGACTTTTCACCCAGGGTCACACTTCAGAGGAAGGAATTCAATGGAGTCTGCATTGATCTTTTTAATAAAAAGATCCAGTTTGCGTTGATGTTCCCTGCAAGATTACGGATTTCACACCAAGGCTCCACCAGGATCTTCACCTCGGCCACTGAGGCCCAAGAATATGTGCAGGGCTTACACGGGACTGAGCAAACCGCAAATTCCTGATCAACCACAGAGCCGAGCCAGCAGGAAAAGTTATGTTAGAGTGGTGAATCTACTTAGATTCAGCAGCGGTACTATGCATGGTGCTCAACGTTACTGGGCATGCTTTTCTATAGAGATGTGGTTCGTTTATCACGAATTAGGCAATTTCAATGAAATTGCCTAATTTGTCGGGAGTCGGGGGCCCCGAACCCCGAAACGGATTTTCCCCGAACTTCAGGGAAAATCCGTTTTTTGTGTTTGTACGGGGAGAGGGGCACATTTTATTTTTTTAAATTAAAAACCACCCCAAGCATTACAATTAAATATAATACAAACCCCCCCACCACCACCACCACCACCACCACCATCCCGATCCCTCCTCAAGACTTACTAACATCCCTGGTGGTCCAGCGGGGTCCCGCGAGCGATTTTTCCCTCCGTGCCCGGCGTGCCTGCCTCGCTCAGAATGGCGCCGATAGGGGGGCTGATGACGTCAGCGGCTCGAGTGGCAGCCTAGCCCGGAGCTCCTGGCTATGCCGGATAGCATCCAGATAATATCATAGCCATCCCTCCACCTTTTGACGTGGCTCCAACTCCAAGCGCACCCCTGACGGCAGCTGATGGCGAACCAGGCCCCCAAACCCGACTTTTGCAAGTTTTCTTACCAAAAATCGGCTCGGGAAAATTCTCCGAAAAAAACAAAATGGCCGCCGCATCGGGAGCAGTGATCTCGGAGGCCTCAGCTGCAGCATCGGCACTCCCCGATTCGGACATCCCTACTCGGGGTGAGTTTAAGGCTTGGTTTGGGGAGCTCAGCCACGATCTAAATTCTTTTAAATCTGAGATCCGAGAAACGGTGGGTGAAATGAAGGAGGAACTGTGTGAAATGGGGAGGAGGCTTTTTGAGTATGAAACCCTCACTGAATCTCAAGCGGATAAAATGAGCTCGCTGCAGAATAGCCATAAGGCAATGGCTAGTGAAATTCAGCAACTCTCCTCCAAACTGGAAGATTTAGAAAACAGGAATAGGAGGGCTAATCTGCACTTTCGGGGCATTCCTGAGACCTCTGACTTTGCTAACTGTGTGCAAGTTATTACAGAGCTTTGCACTGATTTATTACAGCAAGATGCAAACCAAAATGCTGCAGGCTCTGGAGGGTCTCTAGTGGTCAAGCTGGAACGGGCTCACAGGGTCCAGGGTCAGAGAGCTCCTAATCAACCCAAGGATGTGATCGCTTGCTTCCATGATTTCCCTGTGAAAGAGAAGATCCTGGCCCTGGCGCGCCAGAGGGGGAAGGTGCAGCTGCAGGGACATGATGTGCAAGTCTATGCTGATGTTTCCCCGACTACTATGAAGAAACGCCAGGATATGAAACCTATTACTGCTGTTTTGATTAAAGAAAACATCCGGTACCGCTGGCTCTTCCCCTTTGGCCTCAGCTTTACTGTGCAAGGTACAACGCACAAGGCACAATCCGTGCATGAAGCGGCGGGCATCTTGAAGGACCTTGGCTATACTGTGACGGATTTGCCGCCATCTTCCTCGCCACGTGCCGACCGCAGGGAGGAACCTCGCTGGCAGCGGATGGGAAAGGGGGGAAAGAGACTGCGACGCACCCCGGATCCAGATATCGCGAACAGAGCCCCTACATGATCTGGCTGCTTTGGCTCTGAAGGCTTTGACACTGTTTCTTGTTAAGCCGCAACGGACGTGGAGGGTTTGGTTACTGGTTATATGTTTGAAAATATGCTGATGCTACCGGGTGGGACGGCACTTGGGAAGCTGTCTTCACTCACCCCTAGATGATGGGGGACCCAAGAGATGATTGTGGTTCCTTTGGGGGGGGGGGGGGGGGGAATGGGGAATAGTGGGGATCTCCTCTCTGGGAGTGCATTGCCTTGTTTTTTATGTTATTTGTTCATACTACCTTTGCAGGAGCTCCCAGGGATGGTAGGGGGGAAGGGTGGGGGGTGAGGGGAACAGGAGGGGGGGATATGTTTACACAATAACTGAGAAAAGCAGAGAATCTGTTGTAAGTCTTTATTGCATCTATTCTACTGTCAATTTTGTTATTGTACATGCTTCACAGATGCTGTATGGTTTTGTATTGTCGGTATTATCTTTCTCTAATAAACCTTAAATTTCAAAAAAGAATGGCGCCGATAGCCTCTGAATTACTATGTCACAGGGGCTACCGGCGCCATTGGTCAGCCCCTGTCACATGGTAAGAGCACAAGATGGCGCCGATGGCCATGTGACAGGGGCTGACCAATGGCGCCGGTAGCCCCTGTGACATAGTAATTCAGAGGCTATCGGCGCCATTCTGAGCGAGGCAGGCACGCCGGGCACAGAGGGACAAATCGCTCTCGGGACCCCGCTGGACCACCAGGGATGTTGGTAAGTGTTGGGGAGGGATCAGGATGGGGGGGGTGTATTTAATGTTTTATAGTAAGTTTTAATGCTTGGGGTGGGGATTTTTTAGCTTCGTTTTCCCGCGTTGTTTTTTGAGCTGGTTTCGTTTTTCTTAGTTTTTTATTCGTTTGTCAAAAAAACTAACCGAGGAAAACCGAATTTTACCCCGAAGTGTCCGACTCAAAAAACGACCCGGTAGTAAAAAACGAAGCTCATCTCTGCTTTTCTATGCTTTTAACGGTCTGGTTACCTGGGGACCCAGACTTATTATAGCTCACTCTGCAGCAGTGAGGCCCGGTTTCTTTTCTTTTATTTTTCACGCAGATTGCAAGAACTGAAGCCCACAGGACCAGATGAGTGAAGTTTTTACTCCATTGAGTTGTTAATACGGTTTTATGGGGATAATATGATTTCAGGATGACTTGTTCTTTCCTACTACATGAGAGGGTATGGGGTAGTAGTCGAACACATTTTTCTCCATCTATGTTTTCTTTATCCCTGTATAGGGATTTTTGGTGATTTTTGGGGGAGAGGATGGGACCTCTCACCCAGAACCACGTTCAGCTGCTGTTTTACTCAGGCTGAATGTGGGTCTCAGACGGGGGGAGGGGAAATTACAGAGAATCTCAATATAGCTATAATTGCAACAACAGACAGCCGTCGAAAGGGGGCCACCAAATTAGTGAACACAAGGGACCTAATTTCCTCTGCAGGCATCTAAACCTGTTGGACTTGTGGTGAACCCTTCACCCTGGAGAGCGTGAATTTTATGCATCTTGCTAGGGCCCATCCCACAAGCTCACGAATAGACTATCTGTTTATATCTGAATCCGTATTTTCCAGATCCTCTATTGAAACGCTATCCAGTTCTGACCACTGCCCGGTAGGGACATTTGGGCAGCAGAGTTGTCCCTCTCAGAGCCAGTGGAGATTCCCATCCCACTTAGTTGCTGACCCTGAATTCCCGGCGTTCCTACAAAAGAAATGGCGCGAGTTGCCTACACTTTAATCAGCAGCACGGTGATGACCCGATCCTCCTATGGGAAACCGCAAAAACTGAAATACAAGGGGACATAATCAGCTATGCTAGTTTTCAGAGAAAGAAACTAGATAAAGATATCATCTCCCTGGAAAAACAAATGAGGGCTCTTAAACGGAAAATGCTTATTCAAGGGAATAGCACTCTGCTCCCCCAGTTTAAGATGCTTCAAGTGGCTCTAAATGAATGCATGCTAGAGCTGCCAAAGCCTTGCGTCACAGGCAGTTTAATATCTCTCTCTTTGGCAATAAGGCGGGACGTCTTCTTGCACATTTAGGGCCGGATTTTAAAAGGGTTACGCGCGTAACCCTTTTTAAAAACCCCTGTGCGCGCCGAGCCTATTTTGCATAGGCTTGGTGGCGCACGCAAGCCCCGGGACGTGTGTAAGTCCCGGGGGCATGTGGGCGGTCCAGGGGTGTGGCCGAGTGCTCCGACACAGCGGCTTGTGTCGGGGCCTGCCGCGCCAGCGCGCTTAAGTTACTACTGGGCAGTAGTAACTTTTCAGATAAAGGTGATGGGGGGGGGGGGGCTAGATATTTATTTATTTTATTTAGAGGTTTTTTGTTTTTTTTTTCTATACCGGCATTCATGATACAATCACATCTTGCTGGTTTACAAATAACAGGGGGTGTAATAACTTTGAACCTTGAAAAAGTGAAGAGAATCAATGCAGTTACAATGAAACAAGGCTGCTCAACTGGGGGAAGAGGAAACAAAGCTATAGTAACTTAACAGACAGAGGTATAATTATTTACATTTTTCTGAAGTGTCTTTCTATAGTTGATGCTGAGAGTCAGTTCGGGTCTGGAAAGGCTTGTTTAAACAACCAACTCTTAAGCCTTTTTCTGAATGTTAGAAGGCTTGGTTCCTGTCTCAGATCAGGGGGAATGGAGTTCCATATCGAAGGTCCCGCTGTAGAGAAGGCCCGGTCTCTAAATGATAGATAATGTGTGGATTTGGTTTGTGGTACCTGTAGTGATCCTCTGTAAGCTTCTCTAATGAGTCTGAAGGAGGTAAGTTGTCTGAGCGGGATTTGTAGGTTAAGTGGAGCATGATGATGAATGGCTTTATAGATAATGGTGATGGACTTATGAATAATTCTGAAATGTATAGGGCCGGGAGGGTGGGTTAGTAGGGAAAGGGAGGGGAAGGTGTGGGGGGTGGAAGGAAAGTTCCCTCCGAGGCCGCTCCGATTTCGGAGTGGCCTCAGAGGGAACAGGCAGCGTGCGCAGGGCTCGGCGCACGCAAGTTGCACAAATGTGCACCCCCTTGTGCGTGCCGACCCCGGATTTTATAAGATACGCGCGGCTACGCGCGTATCTTATAAAATCCAGCGTACTTTTGTTCGCGCCTGATGCGCGATCAAAAGTACGCGCACGCACTGTCTTTTAAAATGTACCCCTTATTGAAGGTGCAAGAATCTTCAAAGTTCATTGATAATCTTAAGGACCCCCAGGGGACAATTAAGTCCTCATCTGCCAAGATTGCACAGATATTCTCGGACTATTATTGCATGCTGTATTCAGCTGACCCAGTGGATGACACTGCTATAGCAAGCTGAGTTCCTCCGGTCAGTTCCCTTGCCCAGCCTGACACCAGAACAACAGCCTCGGACACAGTGGCCTATAGAGACTGTTGAGGTTTTGGAGGCAATAAAAACGCTCCCCAACCACAAGGCCTCAGGTCCTGATGGGATGTCGGCAAATTTTAATAAGTCCCTGTCTCCTTATTTGGCCCCGCTGCTTCAGTCAGTGTTTGAGACCACGCCGGCCACCATGAGAGCGGCCACTATAGTTGTCCTTCCAAAAGCAGGTAGGGACCCCACACTTCCCTCCTCGTATAGGCCGATCTCCCTGCTAAATTTGGATATCAAGATCTATGCCAAAATCCTTGCTAACCGGTTAAAACCCCTCATACCATTGTTGGTATCTCCGGACCAAGTTGGTTTTGTGGTCGGGAGGCGGTCTACAGTCAATTTACACAGGGTGTTAACTGCTCTAGAAACATGTAATTTGTCTGCTCTTCCTGAACCCCTGCTAGTGACTTGTGACGCCGAGAAGGCCTTTGACAGGGTTGCCTGGTCCTTCTTAAGACAGATTTTACACAAGATGGGATTCACCGGAAAGATTATGATTGTATTACACTCCTATACTCTAATCCCACAGCACGGATCCTTGTTAATGGGTTGCTATCCGAAGAATTTCACCTAGCAAGAGGCACTAGACAGGGATGCCCTTTCTCACCTCTCTTGTATATAATGACGGTGGAACCACTAGTGAGTAAATTGAAAATCACACCAGGAGTCGTGGGGATTCTTGTGGGAGCCCAAATGTATATTACGCTTGTGTTTGCAGATGATATTTTGCTCTTATTGTCACAAGTGCGCACCACCCTTCCAAACACTTTGCGGGTGTTTACTACTTATCAGGCCCTATCCGGGTTCAAACTAAATTTGGATAAAACCGAAGCATTAGATATCCGGGGCGCACTGAAGGAAACATGGCCAGATTTCCCGGTAAAATGGGCTGCTTCTACTATCAAATATTTGGGCATTATTTTTCATTCCAACCCCAAGAAGTGGTATGCCCTAAATGTCCCCCAGAGATTAAAAAAGCAACCAAGAAACTGGAAGGTTGGCAGATCCTTCCGTTATCTCTGCACGGCCATATAGCTGTGATCAAAATGGTAGTTGCCCCGCAGTTAATATATACATTTTTAATGCTCCCTTTTATCCTTCTCTCTAAAGATCACTGATCAATCCAAAAAGCAATGAGAAAGTTTATTTGGAGGGGGAAAAAGCCCTGGCTTCCATATTCCACGCTGATCACCCCTAGAATACAGGGTGGCTATGGCTTACCAAATTTCATGATATATTCCTGGGCAGCCAATTTGTGTTTCTTGGGTGATTGGGTGCTGGGCACCTCAGAGTATACAGACCCCCCCCCCCCTAGTTATATTTTACATATCTCAACTCAGTTTTTCCAGAAAATGCCAAAACGTTTTAGCTTAACCCAAACAGTCAGAAAGATCTGGGGACTTACACGCAAACTTCTCAATCTGCCTACCCACATACCCCTACAATATCCGATACGGGGCTCCACTCTGGATTCCCTGTCTCTTCTCCGAGAGAAACACACCTTTCATATTGCACCAAACTGGCCCCTCAAGAACTTGTTAGACCCTAATACGGGGAAAATATAAATCCTTTGAACAATGTCAAGCACAACTGGGTTTACGAAACCATCACTTTTTAATCTACGGGTACCTGAGGGAGTCTGGCCAGGGAGTTCTAAAGGGGAAAGTCGGTGAAATTGATAACTCACTGCTTGCTGACTTGTTTGAATGTTTTATAGCAAAGAAAGGTACTTTATCCTGTTTGTATGCTTTCTATAACTCTGTACAAAAATATGATATTTATTTATTCCACCCTTCTGCTCAAAAGGTCGAGGGACTGTGGAGAAGAGCTGGAAGTTCATATGCTCAAGAACTCTTATCTCTCAATTTATAAAATGACCAACAATGTTGGGCTACGGGAACTGCAGCAAAGAATTTTCCACCGTACTGTTTACTCTCCTGCGAGGGCTTATAAAATGGGGCTCATTACATCTGATTCTTGTCTTAAATGCACACATCCTGCAGCTTCATTGATTCATTTTCTCTGGCTATGCCCAGCTATACAATCTTTTTGGAATAGTATTCGTCGCTGGCTCTCATCTCTCTTTCATATGGACATTACTTGGTCTTGTTCTTTCTGTCTCCTGAACAATGAGTGGTCTTAATATAGACAATGTGGAGTCTGTACCTAAAGTATGCTTAATTGCTTAAAAAATGTATCATGCTTCGTTGGATAGAGACGGCGGCCCCCACCGAGGACCTATGGTCCGCACTTATGATGGAATTATATCAGCTGGAATATGGCTCTATGTACAAAAGGTTTATACCTTGCACGAAAAGGTTGTTCCAGGAGATCTGGAGGAGATATTATCAGTCTCTCCCCATGTACATCCAATCACTGGCTCCACTGGAGGGAGATTTAGTCAGCCCTGGCAGCTAAATCTGTGATCGATCCCCGCAGAGCATTGGTCTTGCCCGTTCCTACCGATACTACAACTTCTTTCCTTCTCTCTCCCGCATGTCCTAGTACTCATTAGTATTAATTGATAACTGTACATGGCTAAATGGTAATTCAATGTTCCAGGTTAAATGGTACTTACCTGCGTATGATGGAGATTCTCTCTAAGGGGGAGTGGGGTGGGAAGGGGAGGGTTTTCGGGGGAGTTCGGAATAACTTGGAAAAATGAGGAGGCAGTTCATTCATGTTTGATCCTGTTCTGTTTTGCTTTGTTTGTGCTTCTTTAAGCCTCAATAAATAAAATGGGAAAAAAAATAACAATGTTTATAAAAAGTGAAAAAAATGCTAGAAAAGCCTAAAAATTGAGATTGTCATGTGCAGTGTTGCCATAACATCTCTACATATTGGATGTAAGATGAATCAACATTGATGTTGCTGGCTCAAAACTGTTACAGCACCATTTTGTTTTCTGGACACACTAAATCCAGCTGGGACACACTACTTCACGAGCATGTTCATTTTTGCTTTGTCTTATTTGCCATTCAATTGCAAATAATGTTTAACATAAAACTTTCTTTTAACATGTTTTTATCTGAGTAATTTGTATAGACAGCAAGTTAGTGTAGAAATATATAAATATTATTTTCTACCTTTTCAATTTTAGTTCAAGGCAGTTTATAACATTTCCCAAAAGAGCTTACAATCGGAGTGGGTACCTGAGGCAACGGGGAATAAAGTAACTTGCACAAGGTATGGCAGTGAGAGAAAGTAGGATTTGAACTCTGCTTTACCTAGCCCATGCCCTCATTTAGCTTAATATTAATTATTACAGAATTTTTGTAATAATATTGCTCCTGGGGCAATCTGGACTCACTGTAGGTTTCAATGCATAAGAATTATCCAAGGATGTTGCACATATAAACTTTTACAAAATCCACTAATATATGTAAGAGAGAGTATTCATTAACGCTGCCCTGAAGAAGAATGACTCTTCGAAACAGGAACCCATCTATCGATTTTGTGAAATGGGACTCTGTGCAATTTTACAGAAAATCACATTTGATTTTTTATGGATTGAGGACAAGGAATGTTTGGACATCCACTTGGAGATAAATTACATTTTTAGCTGTATATTACATATGCATAAAAGCACAAAAAAAAGCAAAAAAAAAAAAAAAAAGTTTAATATTCATCAGATAATATGACCAATGATTATATAGGACTGACTTGCATACAAGAGTATGAATTGGCACCATAAACTGATGAAGCCTAGTATGATGGTCATAATTATATGATGCTATGTTTATCTGAAGAATAAAATATTGTGGGATATACATTATGGGGCAGATTTTAAAACCTACGCATGCGGCCTACATTTGTGCATGCTACCCGGCGCGCACAAATGTACGCCCAATTTTATAACATGCGTGCGCAGCCGCACGCATGTTATAAAATCCAGGGTGACGCATGCAAGGGGGTGCACACTAGTGCACCTTGCACGCGCCGAGCCTTAGGGGAGCCCCGATGGCTTTCCCCGTTCCCTCCAAGGTCACTCCGAAATCGGAACATCCTCGGAGGGAACTTTCCTTCCCCCCCCCCCCCACCTTCCCCCTCCCTTCCCCTATCTAACTCGCCCCCCAGCCCTACCTAAATCCCCCTCCCCCCCCCACCTTTATTTTGTAAGTTACGCCTGCAGGCCGGCGATCCCCCAGCACAGCAGCAAATGGCCGCTGTGCTGGAGGCCTTGGTCCCATTCCTGGACCGGCGCCCCGTCCCATCCCGCCCCTTTCACAAAGCCCCGGGACATACACAAAATAGGCTCGGTGCGCGCAGAAGTGGTTACGTGTGTAAATCCTTTTAAAATCCACCCCTATTGTTAGAAACACAAACATTCAACATCATTTAACTTTCTGCAGAAATGGCATTGTTGGATAATTCTTTTCTTGGACCAATAAGAGTGATCACAGTCTGTGAAGAAACCATGCCATATCTTACTGTGGCTTTAAGGCCATAGGCCCTGCCCCCTCTGCTCTCCCCTCCCCCTTCCAGCAAGATGCCTAAAAAATGCACACATGCCAAAACATTAGCCCAAAATCCCACAACCAAAAATAGCTAAAAATTTCCCACAACCACTCACAAAAAGTAGCCCAATTGGGTGTGAAAACTGCCCATCTGCCACCACTGCCTGGAAGAGAGGAGGTACATGGGAGATATGATACAGACATCAGATACCTGAAATGTTTTAATGATGCACGATCTTCGAACCTTTTCCATTGGAAAGGAAACTGTAGAACAAGGGGTCATGAAATGAAATTCCAGGGGGCATGACAGAACTGTCAGGAAATACTTCTTCATGGAGAGGGTGGTAGATTCCTGGAATGCCCTTGCAGAAGAGGTGGTGAGGACAAAAATAGTAAACAAATTTAAAAGGGCTTGAGATAAACACCGTGGATCCTTAAAGACTAAAGGTTGGAAATGAAGAAAAGGATGCATGGGGGTAACCATCAAAAAAATGAATCCAGCAAATCACCCCATTGACAGCATTCCTATACCAACGTTCAAAGCCACCGAAACAACATTAACCAAAACTGTAACCGACATTGTTAATTTTTCCCTCGCAGAAGGAAATTACCCTGACTGTTTAAAATCAACAATAATTAAACTCATCATAAAAAAAAGAACAATCTCGACCCAGACAACCCACTAAACTACCACCCCCATATCTAACTTACCATTCATTGCCAAGATAATTGAAAAGATCATACACTCGCAACTCACCGATCACCTAGAAAGAAACAACATCCTATACCCTGCGCAATTTGGGGCGGATTTTCAAAGGGTTACTCGCGAAACCCCAAGAATCCGCTCCTGCGCGTGCCGAGCCTATTTTGCATAGGCCCGGCGATGCGCACAAGCCTCGGGACGCGCGTATGTTCCAGGGCTTGAAAAAGGGGGTGGGGAATGGGCGGGGCATGGGTGGGGCTGGAGCCTCCAAGCCGAGCGGCCATTTGCTGCTGTGCCTGGGATCGCGGGCCGGCGCGCACAACCTACGCCTGCCCGGAGGCAGGCGCAACTTCTAAGTTAAAGGTAAGGGGGATTTTAGGAAGGGCTGGGGGATGGGTTAGTAGGGGAAGGGAGGGGAAGGTGGGGGGCGTAGGGAACGGAGGAAGGCTGTGCGGCTCGGCGCGCACAAGTTGCACAATTGTGCACCCCGACCCTGGATTTTATAACATGCGTGTAGCTGTGCGCACATGTTATAAAATCGGGTTTAGATTTGTGCATGCCGGGTTGCGCGCACAAATCTACGCCTGCGTGTAACTCTTAATTTTCGGCCCTTTGGTTTCAGAAAACACCTGAGCACTGAAACACTACTCCTCTCATTAAATGACACCATGCTCAGAGGCTTCAACAATGGCCAAAGCTACCTACTAATCCTCCTTGATCTATCAGCAGCATTTGATATGGTAAACCACATAATCCTTCTCGACCGTCTGACTGAAATAGGATAACTGGGAAAACTCTGCAATGGTTTTCGTCTTACCTATCACACAGAAGCTACCAGGTAACAACCAACAATACTCTTTCTAAGAAAATAAACCTAAACACCGGAGTTCCCCAAGGCTCCGCCCTATCCGCGACGCTCTTTAACATTTACCTACTTCTGATATGTCATTTTCTAGCTGGTCTTGGACTGACTCACTTCCTATATGCAGACGACATCCAAATATTAATCCTGAATCATAATACATTGGACGAAATCTACAAAAAAACAGCCATGTGTATCTCTGAAATAAAACAACTACGAACTAACATAAAACTCATAATAAACATCGAAAAGACTGAAATAATTATCTTGGATAGAAAAATAGCCCATCACCACCACCACTCAATATTGAGAATCAAAAGGCAGCAATTTCCCCAGTCACACATGCTCGCAACTTAGGAATCATCATCGACCGTGAACTATCCTTCAAGAACCACATCAATACTAAAATTAAGGAGGGATATCACAAATTACTAACACTAAGACAGTTAAAACCATTCCTAATCCCAGATAACTTCAGAACAGTCCTACAACTACTCATTTTCTCCAACTTGGACTATTGCAACTCATTATTTGGCTTACCACTCTCCATCATCCGTCCACTCCAAATCTTACAAAATACAGCCACCAGAATCCTAACAGGAACAAAAAAAATACGAACATATTACTCCGATTCTTATATCTCTACATTGGCTCCCAATAAAATTCCGATAGATTACAAAATACTGACCATACTACACAAACTAATACACGAAAAACAGACTGACTGGTTAAGTACAGCAATCAAACTCCATACACAACAACGAAACCTCTGCTCAACCAAAGGCCTCCTGACAATTCCACCTGTTCGAACCACACAACTGATCTCAATTCATGAAAGAGCCATATCCCTCGGAAGCCCCAAACTTTGGAACACACTTCCAACCAAATTAAGATCACAACCCAACTTAAAAACCTTCAAGAAGGAACTGAAAACCTGGCTGTTCACCAAAGCTTACCAAAACACCCAATGACAATTATGTATCCTCCTCACTATATACCATGCTACTGGACCTCTCTATGTCCATCTCTCTCAACCATGATAACCTTTATATTTAACCTTATCTATATAACCTCTCTCAACCATGTGCATATTTAACCTTACTTTATCTCTAACTATAACTTTTATCATAATGTCTATACTAACTCATTAATATACTCTATTCCATAGAAACTTCTCTAACTATAACTTTTATCATAATGTCTATACTAACTCATTAATATACTCTATTCCATAGAAACTTGTAAACAGTTATGACGGCGAAACTGAATGACGGTATATTAAACTCGATAAATAAATAAATAAATAACCTGCATGGAGCAGAAGTTACTACCCTAAAAGGAAGGCACAGGGATTATAAATTTTAACCAATTAGCCTGTTTGTGACACAACTGCAACATTGCTCTCTGCTTCGATGGCAAGGAGGAATTAGATTCAGACGACAGTCAAAGCTAGGCCCTGACTTTTATGTTCCAGGATACTAATATGCAGACGGTAGGTAGAAAGCACAGAACTGCTTCTACAGCCAAGTCTAAAAAGCAGAGCACATTAAAGCACCATTGTCTTAATGATCATGAAGGCTGCCCATCCTGCAAAAACAATTTTGGAATTGGTTTGACAGTTGCTTGGTTTAGATTGTTAATATTGTTACCCTTAACATAAAGGCTTGGGGTAACCTGCACGGAGCGGCAGTTACTACCCTCAACAGAAACACAGATTAACCTGCATGGAGCGGCTGTTACTACTACCATAAGAATCTTGCTGGTCAAAGTGGATGGCCCATCTGTTTTTTCTGCCATCAGTACGATGTTACTAAAACTTAACATACCACTCATAAAAGTACATTTATCCAGGTGGTTCAATCAAACGCCTGACAACACAGCCAAGATTTGTCTGCCTTCCTGAATTTTAGATATTTCAATTTTGCAGATAGGCAGGATGAGGGAATTCCATAAAACCCGTGCATGATAACTAAACGAGGACTCATGGGTGCTCTTCAGCCTAACTGTAGAAATAGATGGAACTTGTAAGTGACCATTTTGAGATGAAGGAATTAATAAGGAAAGGTAAATAAGGAATTAATAAACATGCCAAGTTTAATAATGACCAGTATGTAATGCATGAAAGGTTAAACAGAATTTTAAGACAAATGTGACAGATAAGTGGAAGCCATTGGAATTTCATAATTAATTGTCTCAAACATGCCTCCTCAAGGGAATTCAAGTTTTCCTGGCTGCTGACTATAATCAGAGCTGGGGGATCCCAGTCAACATCTGACATATTTAAGTCTCCCACTGGTAGTGTATAGTTACTGTCTTTTAGATGAATCTCTGTACAATTCTTCTCCTTTTGCAGATCAACAATGTGAATAGTAGTTCATTTCCAATCACTAGGGTAACCCAGATTGCTAACTCTTTTTCCCTATATTAGTCATTTTTACATTATCCCTTGTGCAAAGTGCTACTCTTCCTCTCTTTGTTTTGTTTGTTTTTTAATTTTGCCTACTTTGTCCTTTCTGAAGAGAGTATAACCACTATGGTGATATCATCATACATCTGTGACGACATCTTTAGCCATTCCCATTTCTTCACAAGTATATAACTTACTTGGGTGTACAGATTGACTGTGCTCTAGCCTTAAAAACTCAAGTCAAGAGTACTTTTAAATTTCACATTTCAACATTGTTAAGCCTTTTTTTAAGTGAATCAGATTTTAGAACTGTAATGCAAGAGTTAGTTACATCTTTCTTGTCTGTTGTAATGCATTATACATTGGCCTCACAGTTTGCAGGCTCATATACGTCCCTTCTGCAAAACATATCAGATTAGCCAAGTCGCATGATAGGCTCTTTGTGATTTTCCATTCCAAGCCTTTGGAACACTTTGGTGATGACCTTAAGGCCAAAATGTCAATCTTTAGGTTTCAAAAGTTGTTGAAGGCATATCTATCTTTTTGCACAGGCTTTTGAGGACTTGTAGAACTAACTAGTAATATGGAGACAAGGTGTGCAACGGGTCATTTTGCTTTGGAGGTTGTGGCATGGAGAGTTTGAATTTTATTGATGCATGGTTTTGTTTTGCAGTGCTTAGATATTTATTTTTGGCTGTGTTTGTCTTTTTTTATGTGCTTATATAATTATGGATATAATCATGTTACCTGCCTAGAATATGAATATAGCATTTTGACCAGTACACCTATATGAGATTAAATAACGTCTGTCCTTGCCTTTGGCATTGACTACCAGTTAAATGGCAAGTACAATATAAACTTGCAACCCTTATATATACCTTATTGCACAGTGATACTGCCTTCTGGACCCATGCAGTTCTATGCATTTATATATCCTCATGTACTTTACAGTTTACCAATAAAAACTTACTGGGGATTCGTTTGGCAAGACTGGCTCACCTAGCCTTAACTGAGAGAGTATGTGTTGTAGCAGGCTGAATATTTTGGAACACTCTCCCAGCAAATCTGTGAGCAATGGCCTGTCTGACATCTTTTAAAAAGGCTCTTAAAGCATATTTCTTCTTACAAGCTTTCAGTAAGGTTCCATCTTTGTATTGTGGGTATTAATAATTAAATTGGTCAGGAATGAAGTAATACCAGGATTGGCAGGCTTTGACAACTGTATGTCGCTAGGAAAGAAGTAACACCAGGGTTGGTGTGCAGCTAAAAATATATACTAAGAACATCTGATAAAAATTTCTTATTCTAAGTCATGGTCTTAGGTTTAAATAATTTGGATCATCATAATATGCAAGGAGTAGCCTTTCATATCTACTACTTGATCAATAATCCCACCTATTTGTGTATTTTAATAGAGCTCCAGGCAATATTTTATATGGTCTTCTGAAATTTGTATGGAGAGGAACCCTTGAAGCAACCATGCAGAACATATATCATCATGTTGGGCAATGGGCAGTGAGAAACTTGGGATGTAATTCTTTCTTATACTTTATATGCAATTATCAAAAATGTATCTCAAAGTTTCCATGAAAAGGGACTGTTTGTGGACCCTATCGCAGAAAGACACTGATAGTAGAAATAAAACATGGAGCAGTTGGTCGACAAAAACCATATTTCCCTAATGAACACTTATAATACTTGCGTTAGTCTCAATATTTGCATATACTTTTTTCCAACGACAACTATCTTAGCCCTAGATTCATCAAAATGCTATAATAACCCCTGGATAACACCCGTGGTAAGAAAAAGGGGTGTGTTTATGGTAATTTTAGAATTATCACACAGCGCGCCAACATCACATAGGGGTGCGATAAAGTTTTCGCACCCTGTAATACTTCTATTTTGCAGATCGCAAAGTGCCCAGATATATAGCTATTACTATTGTTGAGAGACAGAGACTATTTATAAGGCCTTCATAATAGTCAATTATTTATATCTTGATAGGAGGGCCAGCTAATAGCTCGAGGTGAGGTGTTGGTGGTGGTTTAGGGACAGGTTTACATGCACAGTGAGACATACGAACAGCACAGTACACCTCGGTAAAGATTTGACGTCATTTGGAGTGAGGAAAGTCTCAAAAAGATGAGATTTCTACAATGTTCTCTCGCCCTAGCTTGATGGACTATAGCAGGGTACACCTCACCTTGAGCTATTAGCTGGCCCTCCTAAACTGATATAAATAGTTAAATACTGTGAAGGTCTCCCCAGAGGCTCTCTCTCCTCTTCACTCCACTCTCTCTCTCCAAGCCCAGAAATGACCGAAATGCAATATTTATTGCAAATTGCATTACGACCGTTTCAGGCATATTACACAGCTTAACGCTAGGAAAAAAGATGCAGTTATTTCCGGCATTAAAAACATGCGATAGTGTGCATTATATTATGGCACAGTGCCATGTTGCCCCCTCATTTTAATTAATCCTGCTCCTTCAAAAAATTTGATTTGCATCCTGTGGAACCATGATTATCGCATGCATTATAGTGTTAATGCATTTTGATGAATAACCCTATTCGTGAGATGACATATCCACCAATCAGTTGTAAAATCCAGAATGACATCACTGGACATGTATAATCATCTCTTCAAATTTAATACATCCAAGGTATTTGACCAAAAAGTAATCATATACAGTACTGTTCAAAACAATACCCGAACACCCTCTATTTAATCAAGGAGTTAAAAACAAATAGCTCACTCTGGGGCGGATTTTAAAAGGGTTACAAGCATAAGTTACGCGCATAACCTTTAAAAACCCTCCCTGCACGCGCTGAGCCTATTTTGCATAGGCTCGACGGCGCGAGCAAGCCCCAGGACGCGCTTATATCCTGGGGATTTGCTAGGGGGGGGCGTGTTGGGGGGATGGCGCAACGTTTGGAACGTTCCGGGGGCGTGGTGCTGGCCCGGGTGCGTTCCAGGGGGCGTGGCTGAGGCCTCTGGACCAGCCCCCGGGTCAGGTGATGGCGCGCCAGTGGGCCACCAGCAGGCGTAACCTTTGCGATAAAGGTAGGGGGGGTTAGATAGGGCTGGGGGGTGGGTTAGGTAGGGGAAGGTGGGGGGAGGCGGAGGGAACGGGCAGTGCGGGCAGGGCTCGGCGCATGCAAGGTGCACAAATGTGCACCCCCTTGCGCGCACCGACCCCGGATTTTAAAAGATACGCACGGCTACGTGCATATGTATTGAAAACCGGCGTTCTTTTGTTTGCGCCTGGTGCGCGAACAAAAGTACGCGCTCACGCTTTTTTGTTAAATGTACCCCTCTGTTTCTTTATTAAGTCCTTGAGAGAATACTGTTTGCATGCTATGTATCCCAATTTGTTCGGTACTTTGTACAGCCCGAACCCTATCCCTCGCTCTCCAATCACCTGGTACATTATCCAGAATCGTCCATGTGATATCAGAAAAAGAATGTCCCATATGTAAAACAATGTGTGACCAGAGGTGCCTCCCACTTGTATGTGTGAAGACAGCACTTATGTTCAATTAATCATATTCTTATTGTATGTTTCATCATCCCCATGTATTGGGTGGGATTTTCAAAGGGTTACGTGCATCCGGTCTATTTTCAAAAGGCCCGGCGATGCGCGTAAAGCCCCGGGACATGTGTAAGTCCAGGGGCTTGCAAAAAGGGGCAGGGCAGAGCGGTCCAGGGCGGGGCCAGAGGCCCCTGCATGGCTGCTGTGCTGGGGATCGTGCGCCAGCAGTTGGCCGGCCCACACAACTTACTTCAGCCCCGGGGCTGAAGTAAGTTTTAAAACAAGAAAAAAAAAACTAGAAAAAGGGAAAGGGGAAAGGGCGGGGGAGGTAGGGGAAGGGAATGGAAGGTGGTGGGGGGGGGGGGGGGAGGGAACGGGGAAGGCAGCGCAGCTCGGTGCAGGCTTGGCCCGCGCAAGGTGCATAATTGTGCACCCCCTTGCATGTGCCGACCCCCCATTTTATAACATGTGCGCGCCTGCTTTATGAGTTGGACCTGTAACTATTTGAGTCCAGCCCACAGCAGATAGGGCATCAAGAAAGAATTCACAGTGTGCATAGAGGGGAATGGCATCAACATGGATGTTGAAATCTCCAAGAATTACAGACAGGATGTCAGGATTTAAATTGTTCATAATGAATTAAATTAAAGGTGAACAATTGTGTTCTAAAGGTTCTGGTGGACAATAAATGACACATACTTGTAGACTTTTGGATTTAAAAAGAGCAACTTCAAAAGGAGAAGATATGCTAATTTGAGATAGGATTAAACTGAGATTCTTTTTTGCAATAAGCAAAATACCACCACCCTTACGATTTAATCTGGGAATAGAAAATACATCATATTTATTATCATCAATACTATTGCATGGACTTATTAATTTGTTTTAGTTATTGTAAAGTCATATTTTGTATTTAATATATTTTATTGTTGAACTCCACCTTGAACTCTGCTGCGAGTGTGGATTAAAAGTTCTTTTAAACAATATGAATTCTGATTTAAATACATTTTCTGCTTTTGTATCTTCCCTTCTTTTCTATCCCTTCTCCTCTTTCTAGATATCCCAAAGATGGGAATCTCATAAATATATCTCCAACCCAATCTTGTGTTGGATCAGGGACACAATTTGCTTTGATCTGCCACTCCCAAACTAGTTTCAACTCTTTTAAGACCTCAGCCTACATCCATCCAAGAGAGGGGCTATCCCATCTTTAAAGTTTTACATCCCTCCAAATGCCCAGGAAAGTCAACCCCACTCTTCCTTGCCCCAGGTCCTTCAACCATCTCTGTGACTCTTAGTACAGTGCTGGACAAACTATGGCCCATGAACCACATCCAGCCTCGGTCAGCATACAGTCGTCCCAATAGCCTCAGTGAGAACAGGAGGCATAGCAGCCACTTAGCCCCTATATCAGCTGCATCAGTGGTGTTTCAAAAGGGGCACCAAAGCAGCACGATAATTCTCCCTTGGTCACAGAGAGCACTTTAGCCAAAGAGTTTGCTCATGCCTGCCCTAATACAGCATATCCTGTCCTGCAACATTACCCCCCCCCCCCCCCCCCCCCCGCAACTGAAGTAAAATTTTTTGGTCTGGAAATTTCTATAGACTTACAATTCAATTGGAAACAAACTCAATTGAGGTTAAAGTGCCAAAAACCTACCTGGATTTCTTTATCCCAAATTATTAACCTTCTCCCCTCTAGCCCCGTGCTTGTATCAGTCTTCTGGCAAGGTCACAGAACACAGCTCCTCCTGTAACCCACCAGCATAAGAAGCTTGCTGGGCAGACTGGATGAACAATCTGGTCCTTTTCTGCTATCATTACTATGTTAGGACTGCATACTCAGAACCATGGAAATCAAGAAATATGCATCTTTTATTGTAAAAGAAGCAAATAATTTACACTGTATATATTAATATATAATAAAAGCTGTCCCACTGCAAATTTGAAAGAAAATCCAAATGAGTTCAAAGTATATGATATAGTAAGCAAACAGCAATGTATATAATGTCCAATAATAGCAAATTATCAATTTGTTGTGACTTGGCTCATACATTATTTAACAGCTATTCACAAGGAACACACTCCTTTAAAATGATCTTCATGTTGTATAGGCACAGAGAAGGAAATGCAAATGAATATATAGTTGTATGTGCAGCTGTGCAATTGCAGGTTTTTGCTACAATAAGTAGGTGCAGATATACACAATGTAACCCTATAAAACCTTTGCAACTATTAGAAAAAATTGGAACATTGTTAATGGTGAATTACAAGTCATACTTTATTTTATTAAATGAACTTCTTTACGATTGCCTGAATTCAGAAAAATCCAAGCTGTGTAAATGATTGCAGGTCAGGCCACATTATTTTTTCTTATCCTGCAGAAAAGGACAGTACCTACACCAATGTACCCCATGTATAGGGACCTTTGTTTTCAGTTATTTATTTTTCCCAGGAATTTATTAGTGTTTATTATAACAAAAACTGGAGAATGATCAATAGAAAACAAAAAGTCATTTTTTCCCACTGATTTTCTCCTGCTTTTATTGGTTATAACAAATACAAATTCCTGGGGAAAATAAAATAAAAAGGTCCCTCACCATCTATCTATAGGTTTCCTGTGCACTTCTGCATTTCACACACACTAGAATGACAAGTTTGCAAACTATTCTTGCTGAGCATTTTCACTGAAACTGAAATACACATTTGTGCATATAAAATATAGCAAAATTCATGGCTACTTTGATACACTGACATCCAGCTTAGCCTAATGCTTTAGCCCATGTAACAACTAATTATCAGTAATCTTGTAAAATAAAACACTACATGGTTTGTTCAAAGTTTATTTTTCGTTTTGTTTACGCTTTTTTTCATAGCTAGTGGGGGAAGGGGATAACTTGATGGTCACCTAAATTACTTTACTCAAACTAGGGCTGGTGCAAGAGTATTTGGCACCCTAGGCGAATCTTTGGTCTTGCACCCCCTTCCCCAACTTACCTCTAGCACAGCCACTCCCTCCTACTGACTGAAGTGGATCCAGAACAGTCGTCCCCTCTTTGGCGGTATTAGTGCTGACACAGCGCTCCTCTGGGCCTCATGCTGGCAGGATTGTGCCGCTCCCAAAACTCTGGGCGACCGCCTCATTTGCCTAATAGAAGCATCAGCCCTGACTCAAACCATTTCTACTGCTGCTCCTTGGCCCACCGGTAGGCAGCATCAAAGCCTCAAGTCTGTGGGTTGCCTAAAGAGCAACCTCAGTCAAATATCTGGAGACAGCCATCCCATGACATTCTCCCAAACAGTCAGGCCGATACAGTACAGTGCGCTCCAACGGAGCGCACTGTTAGCCTGCTCTTGGACGCGCGTTTTCCCTTACCCCTTATTCAGTAAGGGGAGGAAAACGTGCGTCCAACCTGCGGCACCTAATAGCGCCCTCAACATGCAAATGCATGTTGAGGGCGCTATTAGGTATGCGCGCGGGATACAGAAAGTAAAATGTGCAGCCAAGCCGCACATTTTACTTTCAGAAATTAGCGCCGACCCAAAGGTCGTCGCTAATTTCTTCCGGCGCCGGGAAAGTGCATATCATAGCGTTATTAAGTTGGAGGTCCTGAAAAGTAAAAAAAGTTAAAAAAAAAATTTGAACTCGGCCCGCGGCTGTCGGGCTGAAAACCGGACGCTCAATTTTGCCGGCGTCCGGTTTCCGAGCCCGTGGCTGTCAGCGGGCTCTCCTGGCGCACGCACCGGCGAAGGGCCGGTGCGTGCGCCAGGAGAGCGGGCGTTCGTCTGCTCTCCCGCAGACTTTACTGTATTGGCCCGAGTATGATTTGAGCTCTGTCCTGCAGAGACTGCATCCTATACATATTTTTTTGCACACATCTAAAATTTGCAATGGACATGTCCAAAGGCCCGGGAGCTAACTCTCATAACCACAACGGTGAGCTGCAGCGCATCAGCAGAGTGAGGAGCTGGAAAAAGGAATCAAGTCTCCTTGTGGAAAAAAATGAAGGCACTAAATATCAGGTAAGATCCAGCAAGCACTACCGTTTATTTTTTAATTCAGTAAAAATGAGTTTTTAGGATGATACAGAATAACTCTGTTTCCTACAGATACAAATGATAAATATCACATTTATTTACACAAGATGGTAGCAAACCAGTTGAACATCAATCAAAAACTAATCTCTGGTCACATCATGAAAATTAAAACATTTCCATCTAACAAAAAAAATAAAGCAGGTGTAATAGTTAAATTTAAATAATATATTTTAGGAAGATGATAAACCTGACGTATCAACCTTCACGGTTGAAAAATGAAACGAAGGTACGTATTTTATATGTAGTGTTCTCCTTGCGCACAGCATCCTTTTAACAATGCAGGAAAGCAGAGCAGCCACAAAACATGACTTACCGCACTCAGAGAAAGTGGTGGGTAGCACGTGTGTTCGACAGGACAAGCTCAATTGTTATTCAGCAAGCACCCTGCTGTGACTAGGGCTCCAAATGAATCCAGGCGACTTGATTTTGTACGGAGATGCAGTGACAAATGGCAGCTCATGAAAATGATTTGGCTTTCTTCTCACTGACTATCTAACCTTTTTAGGGACACGTTTTATTGCTGCTATTTTGTGCACAGCTAGATTTGCCCTTTTATGCAGGAGATATTCCTGAATTTCCAAGCTGTGCTTCCTTCCAGGGACTGAGCCCACAGCACTGGACACTAGCCATATTGCTCTAATGTTTTTACTGAAATGTCTATTTCTCCTCCTCCACTGACAATTGGCAAAACTGGATACAGCTCTAGCTTAAGTAAGGCTGCATTCAAAAGATTACTTCTTTCATGTTTGAGGGGTAGGGAAAAGGAATAGTTCAAGCATATTGGTCTTTTGGGTAAGATCAAGGGTAGCATAAAAAATGGGGTTTTGAGTTATAAGCCTTCTTGTCCTTTTGGCTGTGATTGAACATGCAGGGGTTACTGCCAACTGAACCCAGTGGGGAGAAGCTGATGTGATGACCAATGGAAAAGCAGGAGGATTAAACTGCCTATTAAAAAAAAAAACGAAACCCTGTGTGACAGAATGAATAACTGGGTGAAAAGCAGATAATGGAACTTGGACCAGCCTAGTTTGACAGTTCTCAGTAACTAAGTCAGGCAAGGGTGATTCTTCTGATTACCAAGTCAGATAAAGTTTTAATGTGAATGTTTCGCATTATCTACCACAAAAAACACAACAAAAAACCTTCTCCCTATTTTTGACAAATGTACAAAAGCCTTTTAACCTGGGTTTCATTCTTACAATAGGCAACATTAAAAGGTAGGCTGCAGATTGGTTTTCAGGATATCACTAATAAATATGCATGAGATATATTTACATACAATTGAGGCAGTGTGCACACAAATCTCTCTCATACATATTCATTACAGATATTCTGAAAACCCAACCAGTTGGTGGCCCTCAAGGACTGGAATTATACACCTTTGACATTTAGCTTAGCAAATGATAGTATAGATTTTTACTTGCCTGAAATGTTACTGTACTAAATGAAAATGCACAAAATTAAATTATGTATGGCATAAATACATGCCACTTCATGGAGGGTGTTAACCAGTGACAACAGCAGCTTTCTTTGCTCAGCTAACAGTACTTGGGGTCCTTTTCATGTTCCTTATTTGCCTGTGCATATGAGTGATCACAGGAAAGCATAAGTTGATCAGAGTTGCTTCTTATCCAAAGTGGTTAGGGATGTCATAAAAGCTCAAACATTCTTTATAAGACAATTTTATGAAAGAAACCAGTATCAAATAGGAAAGTAATGGTACATTTTCTAAAGCACCAAACTAAGGGCCCACTGCCTCTAAGAAGCTTGGGGGTTAGAAGAATAAGATTAAATAACCACCATATTTGCTTTCTGTTAGTAAAGCACTTTGGTCAGAAGTGCTATACAAAGACAGAAACATTATTATTACTTTGGAATACAGGTGGCACCGTGTGCCTTTTTAACTCACAATCTAAGTAAACAAAAAGGATAAAACTGGTACAAAGGTTTGATTCAGGACTTATATGTTTCTAAATTTTCATACAAATGACAGGGAATGTTGAGAAAAAAATAATTTATACATGTTTCACCTTTAGTAGATCATTTTCTTCTATTCAAGATATGCCTCCTGCTTCATTAATATAAACCTCATGGAATAATTAAATCTATTACAAGCTGGTCACATGCTCCCTGAATGATGTTTTATACACAATATGAAAGCTACTTCCAAGACAAAATTGTAACGCAAAAGCAAATTCTTAAAAAAAATCTGCTTGATTTAAATATCTTTATGAATGATTTGACCTTGCCCATGTTTACATTTTCCCTGATCATACAATATCTTCTTGGCTCTATTATGTACAACAGAGACTCTCTAATTAATGTTTAACTATATTTAAAATGGAAAAAAAAACAGATTGGTTGTCTTTCCTTGCTTAATTGTCTTAAAGAATGGTGACAAAAATCAACATTCATAAAAAGAAACAACAAGTAACAAGTACAGCGCGTACTGAAGCTGTGATCAGGCAAGACGACGACGGGTGACATCATCATGTAGACTGGAATGTACTGTAGACTGTATTGTTTGTGCATTTGTCAATAAAATATCAATAACAACAAAAAAGAAACAAGCCAGCGTTGAACAGGATGTAAAAAGAAAAAGAACTAAAAAAACAAACTATTCATCTGTTTTTCACTTAGCAATGTTTCTTTTGCAAATGTGCGATGATTTCGCCCAAACCACGAAATTTGCTTCTTGTTCCACGTCTTATGTTCCATAGGCTCAGAATGATGGAAATATATTGTTGTTCTGCACATTTTAGTCCACTGCACTGGTTAGCAACTCCAAACCAGAATGAAGATGTTTGACAGATGTAAAGTTCCACGTTAGCCCAGCATTTCTTTTGGACTTTTCCCATCTGTGGGGGTTGATATTTTAAATACATTTTAGCTGCTGCTGCTCTTTGTTCAGTTTACGAAAAAATGCCTTTCCGAATTCATAAGTGCTAATCATTATGGCACAGGCTGGTGCAACTTTAATTAGCCGAGGGATTAAACCTGAATTTAAAAAAACACAAACACATGAATGAGATGATGCTTCAACAATCCTAGCAAAGCACGAAAAGGTAGTCTCGCTTTTTGTATCGCTCAATGCAGCTTCTTCTATGGCATGGAAATCAACTTTAACTAACACAAAACACAGACCAATCAAATGCAACATTTTGCAATCATTACCAGGACCTTAAGTATTAGTTGTACAACAGTGGTCGTATATTTCTCATTTAAACTGAAATTAAACTACGAATCAGACTCAGACGTTTGATCAGAAACTAATAGCGCTCATCACATGCAAATGCATGTTGATGAGCCTATTAGTTATCCCCGCGAGATACTGAAAGTAAAATGTACGACCACGCCGCACATTTTACTCTCAGAAATTAATGCCTGCCCAAAGGCAGGCGTTAATCACGGACAACACTGGCAAAGGGTAAAGAACAGCAGAAAAAACTGCTTTTCTGTACACTCTCCGACTTAATATCATAGTCATATTAAGTCGGAGGTCCCAAAAAATAAACAAAAAACAAAACAAAAACAAACAAACAAAAAAGGCTGTCCGCCGGCTCGCGGGTTGGAAAATGGACACTCAATTTTGCCGGCGTCCGTTTTCCAAACCCATGGCTGTCAGTGGGTTCGACAACCAACGCAGGTATAATTAAGCGTCAGTTGTCGGACCCGATGACAGCCGCCGCTTCCGCTATTGAGGCGCTAGGGACGTGCTAGTGTCCCTAACACCTCCTTATTAGCGCGGGCCCTAATTTAAATAAAGAATCGTGTGCCCAGGAGAGGTGCCTGGGCGTGCGTTGGGAGAGCGGGCGCTCGCCTTGAAGCGCCGGCTCTTCCGCAGAGTTTTTTGAATCAGCCTGTTAGTTTCTAAACAGAAAAACGCCTCCACCTTTGGAAAGCAAAGTTTCTTTCCTGAGGAACTAAGGGATATAATTTGGCCAGTGAGAGTCTCCCCTTAAAATCTGCCTCTGGAGACATTCACTCGAGATCAATCAGATCCTTCACTGCCTTATGAAGAGGAAAGGATTAGAATGGCTTTCTATTACTAACCATAATGGGATCCTCTGCTGAAATGGAAACTTTCTCTTTTTTATCCTCTGTAGTATTTAAAGTACACAGGGACTGGGAAATTAAGGATGTAAGCTCATCCTTATGAAAGAAACATACCCATATCATCCTCCCCCTCAGGGGATATTCCCCTTTTTCCAACTCTTCCTCGCTATCACCTTCAGGCATTCTAAGAAATCCATCAAGAGTATCCTCGGAAACAGAACTATTTTCCTTTCTTTCTCCTCACCGGGCTTTTTCTTGCTCTGCCTTCCTGATAAACCTGAGAAAGTTGGAAGAGCTAAGGCAGTTTCTGGGACTACACTCTGAGCCAAGCAAAATGCCTGCTGTAAATATTTAACAAACTTTCTAGACACTCCACTGGAATATGCTAACAGATTTACCTGGAAACACCCCAGGAACCTCAACCAAGTACTTTCTACCTATTACCGAAAATTCACTAACTGGGGAACCCTGGACACTCCATTGTTTCCAGCATCAACACCCTCACAATAGGACTACATGGACTCCATCCTCAGATCCTTTGCCACCAGCACTCCTAGCTATCTTCAAGACACCACCGACTTTCAGAGGAAGAGGAATCTTCATTCTATTGGTCATCTCCCAGACAACACCATTCAGGTAACCATGGATGTTGAGCCCTTTATATCAACATCCCCCACAAAAATAGATTACAAACCATCAGGAGTATCATCCCAGATGCCACCACAGCTGAACAGGCCAATAAACCTTAACATTTTGTCTCACATACAAGTCCTCTTCAGGTTTGAAGAGGACTTGTATCTGCAAGTCAATGGCACTGCCATGGGTACCCACATGGCTCCATAATATGCCAATATTTTAATGGCTGACTTAGAACATTTCCTCGACTCCTACATCTAGAAGCCACTCCTCTACCTAAGGTATACTGTTGACATCAGCATCATCTAGACCCATGGACCTGAAGTACTTAAAGAATTCCACCAAGAATTTAACTCCACCCCACCATCAACCTGAGCCTAGAACAATCTATACAGTAAGTCCACTTTCTGGATACCACTGTCCAACTTCATGAGGGACACATAAGAACTACATTACATCGGAAGCCCACAGACTGCCAAACATATCTCCATGTGTCCAGCTTCCACCCACCCCCTACCACCAGGTCCATTGTCGACAGCCAAGCCCTATAGTACAATCTATGGTTCCCAGTTGAAACCACTGAAACACATCATCAAGGATCTACAACCCATCTTAGACAATACACTACCCTCTCACAGGCCATGGGTGTCAAGCCTATCCTGGCTTACTGATAGCCCCTCATCCTCAAATAGATATTCACCAGCAATCACAAATGGTACAACAATGACACCAATTGAGGAACCAGACCCTGCCAGAAACCCAAATGCCAACTTTGTCCATATAATAACACAGGCAACACCATCACAAGACCCAACATCAACTACAACATCCGGGGCTCATTCACCTGCTCTTCTTCCAATGTAATGCATGTTATCACCTGCCAGCAATGTCCCTCTGATGTTTACATAGGACAAGCAGGTCAATCCCTAAGGAAAAGAATAAATGGAATAAATCTGACCTTAGAAATGGCAACATTCAGAAACCAGTAGGAGAACATTTCAACCTTCCAATGCATTGTCTTTCTGACTTTAAGGTTGCCATACTCCTTATAAAGGAACTTCAAAGGGACACTCCAGCGAGAAATTGCTGAATTGGAACTGCTTAGATCATTGGGATAATGCGGTATACTAATTTAAAAAATAAATAAAAAATCTTAATACCATCACCCTAGGTCTGAACAAAGACAATGGCTTCATGGTACACTATAGATATCTATGAGCTTAACTGTTTTCAGATCTTTCTGTCTTGTCACACTTACCTCAGGAGTCAAACTGAACTATAATCCTATTAACACTCTTTCCTTACCCTTTCCTGCCTTGTTGAGTGCCTTCTGTTCGTTCTGTATCCTTCCCTCCCATCTACTCATCATAGTGTATACTGTACCCACCTCCTGTACTACACTTCATGCATTTGATGGTCTCTGTCCTCAAAAACTCATGCCTCAATAAATTGGTCTATAAGATGCTACGCGACTCTTGTCAATTTTTCTATACACTAAGGCCCAGGCCAAGGAGGAAGCCTCTTTAAATGGAAGAACAGTAACTGTCCCTTTAAGGCCTGCTCTAACCTGCACAGGGCCTTCACGGCTGGGTGAAGGAGGCTCTAGCTTTTCTTCACTTCCCTGAGGTCCCAAAATAGCTGCTTTCCTGATTCTAAAACATGTGGCCCAACAGGAAAAGAGTGCCCAGCCAAAACCATAACCATGGATGCCTCCCCACCACCAAAGAATTGAAATTCCTACCCCACAGTTCTCCCTTGTCCTTACTACATTCGCGGCACCACCACCACTGGCATTTTCAGATCACAAGTAAAGCAGAGCACAATTTTCTTCCCACGCTCTGCGGCAGCTGTTATTACTCCAGTCAGTGCCATGATTCAAGGGTAGCCACAAATTTAGAAACATTCAAGCAACTCACCCAGGGAGTTCCAATCCCCCTGCAAAGATCTCCCGAGATCAGCTGCTGCTGCCGCCTGTGTATTCTAGCCATCCCAATCACAGAGTTCTTTTTTTTTTACTTTATTCATGGGTCTCTGTACAGAACTAAGGCTTTAAAGAGAAAGGCCCACAGAATGGAGAAGCAGCAGCTGGGGGGAGGGCAAGGGTTAGAAAAGGGCTTAGCCTAAAATCCCCCAAACCAGAGAAGACCCCTGGCCTAGGTTATGCTCAAGTGAGGGAGGAAGCACAAGGTTTTCACCTCAGGAACTGTCTTTTTTTTTTTTTTTTTTTTTTTAAATCTCTTCTCTCCGACCTTGCTCAGCTGAGGGGAGTGAGAACTAGTCTTTCACTTCAGGAGCTCTCTCAGAATTTCCTGTTCCTATTCTGCCTACCAGGCCTCTGTCTCCAGCAGATGGTAGGCGAACATCTCATGCTTTGGACTGAGAATGCTAGCAGGCGGAGATCAGCACCGATGCACGTAATTGGTGACATCATTTAGCCTATTGACCTTTGTTTCCATCCGCTAGTTAGTGGTCATACCTGGTTCATCTGGACTGGTCTGTCTAGATGAAGAGGAAGTGGATGATATCTAATTCATACTAGCAACAGAACCAGACCCATGAACAGCAATAAAAAAGCTAAGTAACTGCCTCACAGCCATCCAAGAGTGGACTAAAAACAAACTCCATCTGAACAACAACATAAAATAAATAAATAAAAAGATTCTCTGGATACAAAATACTAATGAACAGAACTCAGATTTGAAAATCCCATTCAGAATCTTTGAGCTCCCACTAAACAAACAGGTTAAAAGCCTCAGAATTAACCATGCTCCCACAAATTCTAGCAACAATAAACAGCTGCCTCTTTCAATTATCTACAAGGTCCTAAGAGAAAATGGACCTAGTTACCTAATAAACAGGCTCTTCTTCTACAAGCCCTCCAGACCTCGAAGTTCCTTCACTTGGTGCTTCCATATCATTGATGACAAAAGAAATAAAGAATGGATACTCCTCAACAAACTTTCGTGGGAGCAACACCTGCCTTATGGAACACTTTCCCAGAAGAGCTCTACCAAACGCATGACTACTACAACTTCAGGAAGCAAGTAAAAGCCAATCCCATGATTACCTCCACCCTGAAAAGCAGTCTGAAACCTGCTCCTCTATATGCTTTATAATGAAACTGACTGTTATTAATTGCCTGGCACCATATATTATTGTTTGAAAGGGCTGCTATAAACTAAGAAAATATGAACATAAGAACTTGACATACTGGGTCAGATCGAGGGTCTATCGAGCCCAGTATCCTACTTCCAACAGTGGCTTATCTAGGTCACAAGTACCTGGGAAGATCCCAAACAGTAAACAGATATCACTGCACGATAGCAGCATTGGAAATAGTGGCCATTTCTTAAGTCTACATGGTTAACAACAGTTTACGGACTTCTCCTCCAAGAACTTTTTTAAACCCAGCTACACTAACTGCCTTAGCCACATCTTCCAGTAATGAATTCCAGAGTTTAACTGTGCATTGAGTGAAAGAGAATTTTCTCTGATTTGTTCTGAATGTACTACCTACTAACTTCATAGCATGCCCCCTAACCTTTGTATTTTTAGAAAAAGTAAATAACCAATCTTTATTTACCCATTCTATTCCACTCACGATTTTATAGACCTCTATCATATCCCACCTCAGCTATCTCTTCTCCAAGCTGAACAGCCCAAACCTCTTTAGCCTTTTCTCGTAGGGGAGCCTTTACATCCCCTTTATCATTTGGTCGCTCTTCTCTGTACTTTTTCCAATGCAACTATATCTTTTTTGAGATGTGGCCTCAACATGGAGCGATACAGAGGCATTATGACATTCACCATTTTATTCTCCATTCCTTTCCTAATATTCGATTTGCTTTTTTTGACCGCTGCTGCACACTGAACAGAGGATTTCAAAGTATTATCCACTATGATTCCCACGTCCTTTTCCTGGATGGTAATTCCTAATATGGAACTTAACATTGTGTAACTACTTGTGGGTTACTTTTCCCCATGTGCATCACTTTGCACTTGTCCACATAAAATGTCATCTGCCATTTAAATGCCCAGTCTTCCAATCTCACAAGATCCTCCTGCAATTTTTCACAATCCACTTGTGATTTAAGAACTTGGAATAATTTTATATTATCTGCAAATCTGATCATTTCACTTGTCATTCCCTTTACCAGATCTTTTATAAATATATTAAAAAGCATTGATCCCAGTACAGATTCCTGAGATACTCTACTGTTTACTCTTTTCTGCTAAGAAAACGAACCATTTAGTCCTACTCCCTGCATCCTGTCTTTTAACCGGTTTGCAATCTAAGAGGACATTGCCTCCTATCCTGGACATTTTAATTTTTTCAGGATTCTCTAATGGGACATTTTGTCCAATGCCTTCTGAAAATTCAAATACACTACATCCACTGGCCTACCATTATCCACTGGTTCATTAACCCCTTCAAAAATGTAGCAGATTGGTGAGGCGAGATTTCCCTTGTGTAAATCCATTAAACCATGTCTTTCTATATGTTCTGTGATTTTTCCCAGGTCTGAAGTCAGTCACCGGTCTAGAGTTTTCCAGATCACTCCTGGTGCCCTTTTTAAAGATCAGGGTTAAATTAGCCACCCTCCAGTCTGCAAGCACAATGGACGATCCCAATGATAGGTTACAAATTACCAGTCTTACATTTTTCCTAATTTAAAGAAAGGAGTAAGGAAGGTTTCCCACTTAGGAGTCAGCCTTCATTGACTTGTCTATCCAGCCCTTAAAGCTTGTTTTGACTCTTTTTAAGCCTTTTTTTTTTTTTTTTTTTACCATTCCCTGTGAGCACCTTGGTACCTTTTTCGCAGTGGATTGGGGCATCTGCTGTGTGAGGGCAGATCATGTGCTAGGGAAGATTCTGGCAGACTTTTATCTCTCCTCCAAAGAATAAAGCTGTCTGGTGACCCGCTGAAGAGAAAGAATATTTTTTAATTAACTGTCTTTTTGCACTAACTCCTGTTTGGAGGCAAGGAAGTTTTATTCCACCCTTCCTGCTTCTTGGTTGATTTTTCCCTTTGTTTGGATTCAAGTAATATGTTTGTTTCACTTGGAACTGATGGCCCTTGGTACCTGGTGCTTAGTAAACCCAACCCTTGAGAGATTGGAGTATTTCATCCTGAAAGAAACAGAAGCGGGGAGAGATGCATCTAAAGGAAGGATCCCAACAAAGTGCACTATAGGAAGAACAAAAGATACAAAGTAAAGGTAACAAGAACTTTGTTGCTGCTGTGTGAAGTATTACATAAAAGGAAGAATGAGGTGCCTACCAGGTGCTGCCTAAAGAGTTAAAGTAATTAAAGTGGATTAAATCTGGAATTAAGTTCTAATAACATATGTATGTGTGTGTGTGTGTATATACACAAACACACATTAACCACCTTCAATGGGAAGATCTGAGGATTAAATTGAGGAATTGAAGAAAGACTGAACTAATTTCAATCTAAAGGAATAGTGGAGTTGAAGAAATTAAAGAATGAAGGTATTCAGTGTAAATACAGATCTTCCATTAGAAGTAGAGGCTTTGCTAAAGAAGTGAAGTCACAAGTTTATTATATATTCCTGCTGTCTTATTATTTATTGAATGGAACTAGGACCTGAATGAAGTGAAAATAACATTCAGTCATCTAATCAACTATCAGTAAAGAAATTGGAAACCACCATTCTTTTCATTGAGTGTTTATTGGATGCAAAGACTGTGTTAACTATTAGTGCTTGAACAAAGGACGGAGAAGCGCTGTGATTGCAAAAAAGCAGGGTATAAGAACTATTGCTCATCCCCACAATTGGAATCCTGAGACTCAGAACTTAAAGCTATCTGGTGAAGTGAAGGAGAGACTGAGAGACAGTGAAAGATTGGTGTGCAGAAAGGGTCTGTGTCTCGTACTTATTCTATGTGCCCTGGGTGCTAGTGAAAGGATCCATCCTGCTCTAGGAGATGCTCTGCTGCCAGGAGAGTCACTAATTTCCTTTCACAGGGTAGGAGCTGACTGCCATGTCATCACAAACACTGCACAAATCCATCCAATCTCATTGTGTGTGATGTCATTTGGACACTAATCCACATGTGACTGCTTTCAAAGGATGTAAGTTATTCATCTGCATTGTGCTTAACGAATGGCATTAAATTGCCAAAGCAGCTCATGTAAATTGGGACACGCTTCCACTTACCATCCTGCTATCATCATCAATAACAGTACCCTGGTAAGCACATTCTGATGTTGGAGAAAGATGAATGAACTTTAGTACTGGAGCCTGAAGTGCACAGAATGGGTAATGTCGCTGCAAAATTCCCTTCTCTGTTCTGTTACTATGCTTTCATCTGCTTTAAGACAAGACTGACCCTCTTCATGTCCTCTGCTACTCTTGCCTAATCAGATGATGTTTGTTAATGTCACGGATACTTGTCCACCAGGCCTGGATCGAGACTCATTGAGCTAAAAGAGAATGGCTTGTTGAAGCCAATTACACATCTGTTATTAAATGTACACTGCACAATATCTTCTAAAAACAAATCAAGGAAGAAAACACTCACCAGCAAATAATCCACGAAAACCATCCTCTGAAAGGATTCTGCTAATTGTTTTCCATGTAGATGCAGACCACTTCTGGGAAACTAAGGGCAATGCCAAACAAAATCAATACATGAAAAGCAAATCAATGATGCACAAGAGTTGTAAAAAAACACTCCTGAAGTAAGGCGGCCATGTCACTGGTGTGTATCTAGAGGGATCGTCTATCCTGACTACAGTTACCACACATCAAGAGCATTTCACTATGTTCTGGAAAGATGATCAGTTTAAGATGTGGAACAGTTTGTGAAAAAAATTAACAGGAGCTGGCAGAGTCTGTAATAAATACAGTAAGCATAACTGTCCTATTCCATATTCATGTCTTTTAGCATCAGGTGAGTTAATGGTATTCTTTTGAAAGAAAATATATAAATACAGTGGCCAGTAACTATAATAAAACAAGCAAAGTCCTTTACTAATCACACAAACACACAGACACAGGCCGATATAGCAAATGTTGCTTACCTATAACAGGTGTTCTCACAGGACAGCAGGATGTTAGTCCTCACATATGGGTGACATCACAGGATGGAGCCCAATCACGGAATACTTTTGCTAAAGTTTCTAGAACTTTGACTGGCACCTACTGGGTATGCCCAGCATGGCACTAACCCTGCAGCAAGCAGGGGTCCCCCTTCAGTCTTGTTTAAAGCTACAGGAAGTGCCGAAAAATAAAATAAGAAAATGAACCCAACACTGCGAGGTGGCGGGCGGGTTTTGTGAGGACTAACATCCTGCGGTCCTGTGAGAACACCTGTTACAGGTAAGCAACATTTTCTTTCTCACAGGACAAGCAGGATGGTAGTCCTCACATATGGGTGAGTACTGAGCTGAGGATGTCCGAGAAATGCACCAAATGTACCCAAGATGTGCAATAGGCACAAGGACTGGAGTGGAATTTGGTAGAGGGCATCCTGAACCCTAACGGGCAGGCGGAAGGGTGTTGGTACGTCAAGTTGTAAAAAGGTTGCACAAGACAGACTGGCTGAAGATGGAATCTTGTCTTCCGGCCTTGCTAAGCAATAGTGGGCTGTAAAGGTATGGAGAGAACTCCAGGTAGCAGCCCTGCAAATGTCATGAAGCAGCACCGAGCGTAGGTGTGCTACTGAAGTCGCCATGGCCCTCACAGAGTGTGCTTTAACACGGTCTTGAAGCAGAATGCCTGCTTGCTGATAACAAAAAGATATGCAGTCCGCTAATCAGGAGGAGAGAGTCTGCTTACCCACAAGCTGCCCCAATTTGATGGAATGGAAAGAGACAAATAATTGAGTGCTTTTCCTGTGGGCAGCTGTACGGTCTAGATAGAAAGCTAGAGCCCGTTTGCAGTCAAGGGTATGCAGAGCCTGTTCTCCTGGATTGGAGTGGGGCCTGGGAAAGAAGGTAGGTAATATAATGGATTGATTAATGTGAAACTCCGATACTACCTTAGGCAAGAACTTAGGGTGAGTGCGGAGTACTGCCCGGTCCTGCAGAAGTTTAGTGTAAGGCGGATAGGTAACTAGTGCCTGTAACTCACTAACTCTGCGAGCAGATGTTATCGCCAGAAGAAAAATCACTTTCCATGTGAGAAAGTGAAGATCACAGGATTGGAGAGGCTCGAATGGTGGTTTCATGAGCCGACCTAAAACCAGGTTGAGGTCCCAGGATGGGACCGGAGGACGCAGTGGAGGCTTGAGGTGAAGCAAGCCTTTCAGAAAACGTGTCACAAGGGGTTGTACCGAAATAGGAATGTCCCCGACACCTTTATGGTAGGCGGCCAGCGCACTGACATGCATTCTGATGGAGGAAGTTTTTAGACCTGATTCTGACAAGTGCCAGAGATAGTCTAGAAACTTCGTGGTGGAACAGGTAAAGGGATCAAGGGATTGAGAAGAACACCGTGACTTAAACCTGTTCCATTTGTATCGGTAAGACTTTCCTGTGGAAGGCTTCCGTGAAGCAATCAGGACACAGGAAACTGGCTCTGAAAGGTTAAGTGGTTGAAGAATTAACCTTTCAACATCCAGGCCATCAGGGACAAAGCTTGAAGATTGGGGTGGCATAGGCACCCGTCGTTCTGAGTGATCAGAAGCAGGTCCTTTCCCAAGGGAATGTGCCTGCGAATGGAGAGATCCTGAAGTATTGGAAACCACACTTGGCGAGGCCAGTGAGGTGCTATCAGAATCATGCATCCCTTGTCCTGACATAACTTCACGAGAGTCTTCGAGAGAAGTGGAAGTGGAGGGAATGCATATAGGAGACTGGTTGCTCATGAAAGGGAGAACGCGTCTCTTGGCTGTGAGTGTTGGCTGCAAGTGAGAGAGCAAAAGTTCTCTACCTTGCGGTTTTGAGGTGACGCAAAGAGGTCTATGCGAAGATGACCCCAACGTTGGAATATTGAGTCCGCTACTGTGGGGTTGAGGGTCCACTCGTGCGGATGGAAATCGCGACTTAGGTTGTCCGCCAACACATTATCCACTCCCGGCAAATAGGTGGTCCTGAGATACATCGAGTGGGAGAGGGCCTCTGTCCATATCTGCACAGCTTCCTGAGACAGTAGGTAGGAGCCCGTCCCTCCCTGCTTGTTGATGTACCACATGGCAACCTGGTTGTCCGTCTGAATCAGGATGACTTGATTGAAAAGGCGATCCTGAAAGACCCTGAGAGCATATCTGATTGCTCGCAGCTCCAGGAAATTGATTTGGTGTTTGGTTTCCTCTGGAGACCAAGTTCCTTGTGTTTGCAAATCAGCCACATGGGCTCCCCAGCCGAGATTGGAAGCATCGGTGGTGAGAATTATTTGAGGGTCTGGAGCCTGGAAGGGCAGGCCTTGGAGGAGATTGATCTGATTTTTCCACCAGGCTAGAGACTGACAGAGTGAGTCGGTGATGTGGACAGTGGTGGATAGAGGTTGGACGGACTGAGTCCATTGTGACCTCAGAGTCCACTGCATGACTCTCATGGCCAAGCGGACCATTGGGGTAATCTGTACTGAGGACGCCATGTGTCCCAGTAGGATGAGGAAGAGGCGTGCAGTCGTGCGGCGCTAAGACTGTAGCTCGTGTGCGAGAGAGATGAGAGTGAAAGTTGCTGTCAAGGCAGAAATGCCTTTGCCTGCAAGGTGTCCAAGTCTGCCCCTATGAATGATAAGGTTTGAGATGGGACTAAGCAGGACTTTGCGTAGTTGACGAGAAATCCTAGCAAAATCAGAGTGTGTAAAGAAAGACGTAGGAACGACAGAGCAGTTTGCTGAGTGGGAGCCCTGATCAACCAATCGTTTAGACAGGGGTAGACGTGAACACCTTGAGTCCTGAGGAAGGCTGCTACTACTACGAGGCACTTGGTGAAGACTCGTGGTGCAGATGCCAGGCTCAATGGGAGCACTCAGTATTGATAGTGCTTAGGGCCTACTAGAAATCTCAGGAACCTGCGATGAGATGGATTTATTGCAATGTGTGTGTACGTATCTTGGAGATCGAGAGAGCAGAGCCAGTCTCCTCTTTGCAGAAGAGGAAGGAGGGAACCCAAGGTTATCATCTTGAACTTTTCTCGTTGGAATTACTTGTTGAGGGCACGTAGGTCCAGGATTGGACAAACGCCGCCTGCTTTTTTGGGGATTAGAAAGTACTGGGAATAGAATCCTAGGCCTTGTTGAGAGTAAGGTACTGGTTCTATTGCTCTGGACTGGAGGAGGAGGGAGACCTCCTGCTCCAGGAGTAGAGAGTGGTCGGATGTTCTCCACGCCGGTAGAGGTGGGGAGTCCGATGGAATGGAGAGAAAGTTCAGGCGATAACCTTGAGAGATTATGACAAGGACCCACTGGTCTGAGGTGATTGAGGGCCCTGTTGTTGAAATGGCACAATCGACCTCCCACTGGTATCTCTTTGCAGGAGTCAAAAACTGGAAGCAGGGCCCGTCTGAGTTGCTGCTTGTGGCTTTTGCTTACAAGGTTGACGAGACTGGGCCTTTTGGAAAGGTCTCGTGGAACGAGTCCTAGACTGTGGTGGATAGTACTTCTTTGGATGGAAGAATGACTTTTTAGTATCCTTCCTGAAAGGCTGTTTGAAGGAATACTCAGAGGGCATCAGAAAGAGTTGGCGAAGGGTCTCATGATGGGCCTTGAGTTCCGCCACCGACCGCTGAATCTGTTCGCCAAACAGATTGCCTCCTATGCAGGACAGATCAGAAAATCTGTCTTGTACTTCAGGGTGCAAGTCTGAAGACTTAAGCCAGGCCCATCTTCTTGCCGAAATAGTAGTTGCAGATACCCTGGAAGCGGTGTCAAAAATATCATAAGAGGATCTTATTTCATGCTTCCCTGCTTCAAAACCCTTGTGTACTAGGATTAGAAGTTGTTCCTGGAATTGCTGAGGCAGGGACTCTGCAAAGTCCTGTATCTGCCTGAATAAGACCCTGTTGTACTGGGTCATATACAGCTGGTAGGAGGCTATCTGAGAGATAAGCATCGATCCCTGGAAGACACGCCGGCCAATGGCATCCAGGAATTTCTGTTCCTTACCTGGGGGAAAGGAAGAGTGGGGTTTTGATCTTTTTGCCCTTTTTTGGGCAGATTCTACAACCACAGATTGGTGATCCAGCTGAGGTTTCTGGAATCCTGGGGCTGACTGGACCAAATAAGTGGTATCAGCTTTTCTGTTGACTGGAGCAACAGAACCAGGCTATTCCCAGTTCTTTTTGAGGAGATCCAAAAGAACCTGGTGAATAGGGATGGAGGTTATTTCCTTAGGAGCATCCAGGAATTGTAACAGCTCCATCATTTGATGTCTGTTATCTTGTTCGGTCTGCAATTGGAAGGGAACCAATTCAGACATTTCCTACACAAAATTTATGAAGGATAGGTCCTCTGGAGGAGAACGCTTTCTGCTTTCAGTAGGAGAAGGTGTCATCGGTGTCTTGAGAAGAATCGTCGGTCCAGGTGTCATAAGGATCAGCACCTGCCCCACTAGAAACCTGAGAAGGACAGGACGATGTTATTCCTGAAGGTCCTGGTCTAGGCTCCAAAGGCATCGAGGGAAATACTGGAGGCACTGATGAAGGCATCAAGGACATCGGTGCAGGCATCGAGGGCACTGATGGATGGATTGGTGGCTCCGACGGGCGCACTGGCATCGATGGTTGAGGCATCGGCAGGACTCCTGATGGAGGAATGCGGAACGGTGTTCCCCCTCCCAATGACAGGGTAAGCGGGGAAGGCACCGGGGCCATCGGTGACCCGGGATCCATTGGTGGAAAAGCGGCTATAAGCGCTTCCATCTTTGAGAGCAGCGGTGCCAATGCTGCCGGAATGGGATCGATGGTCGGTTCCGCAACCGGCACTGATTACGGCTCCGGGGGACCTTGGAGTCTGTGCATCGCCTTATCGATGGCCTCCTGAACCATCTGGTCCAGTTCTTCATGGACCCCTAGAGCAAGCAGCCCCGGCTCCGGAAGGGAAGAAGGAGGCAGAGGCATAGCGGGCGGGACCACCGATAAAGGTGGAGTCGCAGCTCCCAATACCCGTCCGGGTGAGGGTTGCCTCAGTGATCTGGTCACAGAAAGGGTCGGTGCCTTTCCTGGATGGAGTTTCTTCGATGGTGGCTCGGACGATGGCGAGGTCGATGACTTTCCTTCCTCGATGGTCCGAGACTTCCGGTGTCGATGGCGATGTTTCTCTCTATGATCCCCTCGGTCCTGAGAGGGGTAGAAGTAGTCAAAGGCCGAGAAGTCGTTGATGCTGGGCGGTCACCGGCCGGTGGCCGATACTGGCGCGAAGTGGACGGTGCCGGCTCGGATGATGTCGATGCAATAGATGGCGTCAGGGTCTGAGAACAGAAGAGAAGTTCCATCTTCTCCATTCTGGCCTTGCAACCTTTAGGTGTCATTAAGGCACATTTGGTGCAGGTCAAGACATCATGTTCACACCCAAGACACATTACACAGACTTTATGAGGGTCTGTTATGGACATGGTGCGAGTACAGTCCGGGCACCGACAGAACCCCGATGCCATGGCCTCTGAAAAAATTGAGCCGCGGTACGGTCGACAGCCAGTAGGCCGCGAGGGCCAAACTCGACGGGAATCGACCGAAAATGGGTAAAAACTTACCGGAGTACCGTGGAGTCAAAAATTCAAAGGAGGGACCCCTGTGGGGTATGAAAGTTTTTAGTAATTCCGTAAGGAAAATTCCTGTCAGGAATCTCTGTGGAGTCCTTAACCCGCGTGGCTACTGCTGCGCGGAAAAAAGAAGACTGAAGGAGGAACCCTGCTGGCTGCAGGTTTAGTGCCATGCTGGGCATGCCCAGTACGTGCCAGTCAAAGTTCTAGAAACTTTGATAAAAGTGTTCCATGATTGGGCTCCATCCTATGATGTCACCCATATGTGAGAACTACCATCCTGCTTGTCCTGTGAGAAAATAAAGCACTCTAATGTTACAGTAGGTTTTTACTCCTGGTAAATGCTTGAAGTTGGAAGGAGTGTGACCAAAATGGCCTTGCTTGCATGATTGGCACTGGCATCTCAACTTGAGTACAATCTCGTATGCAAGGCCATTTGGGCAAGCATGCCAACTGAAATCAAAGGGTAAGCTCTCTGGAACAGGTAACTACAGCGTGGGAAGATACGGAGATAGAATATACTGCCTCTGAAGAGCTGTTGTATATGGAACTGGATTACGGCTTGAAGCCCACATGAACTAGACTGTGAGCCTGGGGCAGCAGGGGAACGCCAAGAAGTTGTCCTTCCACCGAAATAGGCTGAAGGTTCCCATGTGAGGGAACTGATGGGCAAAGTGCAAGCTGTGTTCCACACAACAGAAAGACTGCTCCAGAGAGATGAACAGGACAGTATGAGTCACCATTGGCTTCTGTTTCTGTCCATCAAAGGACTGCCTCAATTTGCAAGATTGAGGACCTCAAGAATATGGCTTGATACCTCTGGCTGAATAACGCAAAGTAGCTGAAGCAGTTGAGAGCTTACATGGAATGGACTTCTAAAAAAGTTAACTAGTTTTAAATGGCATTATATAATTATTATGTACTAATCAAAAGATACTACTGTTTTATATTTAGATTCTTTTATTTTTAATTTTATATTGTATGTATTATATGTATTTTAAGTTAATTGTAAACCACATTGATTTTAATTAGAAAGGTGGTATAAGAAATATAATAATAATAACAATTATTGCATGCTCTTCTGCTGCAGGTACCCACTTTAGTGAGTTTACTCTGATTTCATTTGGCATGCCTTGCCCAATCAGTCTTGCACACGAGAATGTGCCCAAGTCATAGTCAGATTCCTTCCAACTTCAAGCATTTACCTTCTTACTCCTTTATTGACGCACTTTTCCGCATTCATGCAGATTTTTCGGGTTGACTCACATTTTGCCATTTTTTTTTGTTTAACACGCTATTTTTTTAATTTTTACTTCTGTTCAATTTAGGAACATAAGAACATGCCATACTGGGTCAAACCAAGGTCCATCAAGCCCAGCATCCTGTTTCCAACAGTGGCCAATCCAGGCCATAAGAACCTGGCAAGTACCCAAAAACTAAGTCTATTCCATGTTACCATTGCTAATGGCAGTGGCTATTCTCTAAGTGAACTTAATAGCAGGTAATGGACTTCTCCTCCAAGAACTTATCCAATCCTTTTTTAAACACAGCTACACTAACTGCACTAACCATGTCCTCTGGCAACATATTCCAGAGTTTAATTGTGCGTTGAGTGAAAAAGAACTTTCTCCGATTAGTTTTAAATGTGCCCCATGCTAACTTCATGGAGTGCTCCCTAGTCTTTCTATTATCTGAAAGAGTAAATAATTGATTCACATCTACCCGTTCTAGACCTCTCATGATTTTAAACACTTCTATCATATCCCCCCTCAGTGGTCTCTTCTCCAAGCTGAAAAGTCCTAACCTCTTTAGTCTTTCCTCATAGGGGAGTTGTTCCATTCCACTTATCATTTTAGTCGCCCTTCTCTGTACCTTCTCCATTGCAACTATTTGCATCCCATTAGCTCAGTGCATCCCGCAGGGACCTCTGTTTTTAATGCACAATTTAGCATGGGTTTCATTACATCGGTCCCAGAAAAAGGTTTAATTTGAATAGTAAAGGGCTTTCCTCGTATTCCTATATTCACTTGCTACTATATATTTTCTTTGATTGCATCATTTCTGGTCCAGGTGCCTCTCCCTTGATTTTGATTAACTGTGGGCCTTCACCTTTTTGCTCAATACTTATAAACTGTACTCAGTATTAAAGCATGATCAAAAATGTTATTTCCTTATCTATCCAAAAGGAAACAAAATAAATTAAGATCTGGAGAAATGGCTTTTGTTTTCTCTGGGTGGAAGACAAAGAGAGGTGGACTCTCTAATCCTTTTTCTCCTAGGGGTCTCTGCCATTCCCCTCCCCCCCCCAATTCCAACTGACATGCTCAGGCAACTCAGGGGACCCACAGCGATTCAAAGGGTGGAGGGACCCCTTTTCCAAGGTACATTGTCAGCACCACTCGGACAGCAGGGGCAACCATAGTAGTAACAGTCTTCCCTCTCCAGCCACCTTCACTGCACACCTACTTCCAACTGGCCCTGACGGATGGGGGATCTGACCACAAGATCGCTTCAACCACAGCACTATGGTCTGAGCTACAGGACTAGCTCTAATATTTTGTCACAATAAGTAGTCTAAGTATACCTGTGCAGTGTTTACTAAACACACAGGCTGACATGTTGACTGCCGTTGTTCCATACAGATCTATCACAGATAAGTTTTGCGCAAAAAGTTATTTAAATAGACTATATGTAATTGAAAAATTTCACCAACTGAAAGGCAGTTGGTCATTGTTGCCTTAAGCCCATTTTGGGATGCAATTTTCTCCCCTGTTAAGTCCATTTCTCTTAGAAGAAGAGTCATTCTCCCTAATGCCTTCTCAACTCCTGCAACTGGTATTAACAATGTCTCTGAACCACCAAACACATGCAACACCAACTGCAGAGGAAGAACCTCACAATGATGTGGAGCAGGTTAGCTACTAAAAATGATGGGGTGATTGCAATCACGAAACAGGGGACTACTTAAAAGCTAAGCATGCTTCAGGACTATCCAACCTGTACAACACATTACAATAGCAGTTTCAGTGAGGGCCACAAACCTTTATGGCTTGCAGGATATCCACAATGAAAATTCAGATGTTTCTGCATACTTATGATCTATGAACCAGATTAAATCTGCATAGTTTGGTTACTCTGAAAGCCAGACCAGTTTGTGGCCCTTGAGAACCAGAGCTGAAAACCTTTGCTTCTATAGCGTGCAATCATTTTGTACCACAAAGGTGCCAGCCCCCACACTGATCCTCTTAACTATGTTTAATGCAGCGTCAAAAAAAAAAAAGGCATTACTGTTCCTTTTTCAGTGAAAGTGGCACATACCCGATCCAGAATAAGGAAGACTTTAAAGGGCATAAAAATATAAGAGAACATATAAAAATATTTCGCTAAGTAGGTAAAGTTGAGTAGAAAATTGATGAGAAAGTGTAGGTTGTAGTTCTGGATCTACACAGACTTACCATCAATAGCATCACCTTCCCCAAGCTCAATCTGTCTATGTGTCTTCACAACATCAAAAGGCAAGGTCACAAAAGCTGCAATCTAAATAAAATCAAATCTGTAGTTACTCTTTATAATGTCCAGTTAGTTACCCTTGCTGGATTCCCTATTCTTCCTAAAATCTATTTACCAGCATATATAAAACTGTGATGAAGTAAGAAGTTAAAGATCTAATTAGGTATTTATTAACTGCACTGTACAATGAAGCATGGCTGGGACATAAATCCATTATGATGAATTGCATTGGATATACCATACTACTGGAAAGGGTACCAGTCCCTTAAACAAAAGTGTACTCAAAGACTGTTGCTTAGATGAATGTTAAAAACAAAATGAAACACCCATAAAAAAAGCATTCTTTAGAAATGCTTTCCATTTTACAATTGTTATGCTGTATTTGAGATGTGCTGTTTCCCATGATTGAGTATGGAGGTATTGGGATAGGGACCTCTGCTTCATTAGCTCAGTGGTCACTACATGATAGCTGCTCTTTTGTGCAATGTTGCCAAACTGGATAAAAGTGTTAATATTTATGTATACCTTTATATAACAGCATTATAATGTCAAGGAAAAAAATGGACACTCCAAAATGTATCAGGTCAAATAGGTTTCATTATTCCAACATTTTAATTCTATACACAGTCTTTATCACTGGTTAGAGCAACAGGCTGTGAACAAGGAAGCCAAGGTTAAAATCCTGCTGACACTCCTTGTGTCCTTGAGCAAGTCGCTTCACCTTGCATTGCCTCAAGTACAAACTTAGGGGTCATTTACTAAGTTGAGGTATTTGCCACGGAAGGAATAAATATGATGGGATTTACCAAGTAGTTCAGCTTGGTAAACCCTGTGGTATTTTCCCTGGTGGTAAAATACCATGGATTAGTACATGCCTAAAAATTCCATGCATTGGTGGTCCCAAAGTCTGGGGCCACCATCTTCTTACAGGGCTTGAGCAACCCGAATATTTCTTCTACCCTCCCCCAAAGAATGGCAAAACTCTGGGGAACTGGGAAGACCCCACTGCCCCACTCCCCTTGAGGTGGTGCCAGTGGATGAAATGTTAAAAAAAAAAAAAGAGAGAGCACTGCAAGTCCCTCCGCTTTTTCAAAACATTCCCCCTCCAGGTCTCTTGAGCCTCATCCTCCACCTTAGCTCTCCTCCCGGCCACTCTTCCTTGCTGTACACTCTTAAATCTTGGTGGGCTAATGGGACCCAGAACATACTCTAGGCTACTTGCCCTGCACCATCAATGTAAAAATGGCACCGGTTGGCCTGTTTTCTTCTTATGACCTTATCACATGACAGAGACATAAGAAAAAAACAGACCAGATGGCAAGATTTTTACAGTGATGGCACAGGGCCTGGAGTCTCGGGGGCACACTGGGCCCCACTAGCTCACCAGGGATTTAAAGCTATGGCAAGGAGAGGGGCCTGCACTGCTACTCATTTTTGCCTCTGAGGCTGCCTCAAGTAACAGTAGGGGGTAGGACAGAGGGTCTCATCAGACCCCCAAGGCTTTTGCCACACTTGGAGGAGGGGAGTGGGGGGGTGGAGGTTTTCTTTGCGTTCCTTGGGCCCTTTCAACTGATGGCCCCCAGAAGCATTGAGATTCAAGTTAGTCTCCAGATGCTCCCAAGGAAAGTCAACTGTAACTCCAGAGTTGTAGCTATCATTCCTGAAAATAACGCAGCTTTTGATTTTTCAGTCAAGCTGCATTATATTAGTTACATGAAATAACCCAGTAATGAGCTTGCAAAGCAGCCCATTACCTTTCTTCCATTACCGGGGGTGGTGGTGGTAGTGGTGGTGGTGGGGAATATGACATATCATCACTGCGTTAAGGCCTTCACCACATGACAAATGCTCAACAGCTTAGTAAATGATCCCCTTAGATTGTAAGCCTTCTGGGAACATGAAAATATCTACTGTACTGGAATATAACCCATTTTGAAGTGGTTGACCAGTCAAGAAAGCACGAATATAAATTAAAAATTAAATTGAATCTAGTACTATGCTGTGAAATGGAGTCAAACTACTGCACAAAATCAGCAGCAAGAAATGAATGATGGTAAGAGATCAACAGAAGCTAAAGGCTGTGTCCAGGCAAGAATACAGTTATTACAATTTACTCTCACTTAACACATTTTCTTCACACACCACCGCAATCTGCAATCACTGGATTCATGAGATTAGTGCTTTGGGCCGAGTTCCCTGTGTCCCCAGTGTGAAGTTACTAAATTATATTTGTTTTTTAAAAACATTTTTTCTAAAGTGAAATGAGCTCATTAGCAAAGGTCTATTGGTATGGACAGGACAAAGGCTTTCTGTGGCAAGAAAAGAAAAAAAACCAAGTGTACTGACATACACAGATGAAATACATATTTACTGACAGAGAATTAAAATAAAACAAAACAATTAACGGAGACTTACAGAGCCCGCTACTGCCCCTGCAGTGAAACTGATCATGAATGTTGGCTCCTGTTTACCATACATCTCACAAAGCCACTGCTTTCCAGTCTCATAGTTATACCAGTACAATGCTGCAGAAAACAAGCAGAATAACTCTGGCATGACAGCAAAATACAATGAGGCAAACCAAAACTACACATTTAGGGCCCAATGCAATGAGATATAAGTTAAAAAATCGTGCACTGAATTTCTTTCTCTGCCAAAAATATTAACTCCCAATTCAATAAGCTAATGGTATGCTACTGCATTAGGAGTTAAAAGAAAAATGCACACTAACCCCAAAATATGCTTAACACACACAAAATGAATTAGATGCACAGAAATTATGCTTCTAAGTGTTGTACATGCAAAATGCAACTCCAGGAACCAACTGTGACACAGCACCATTCACTAATACTCACCCCAGAAATGTGAGTTAACTTTACCTCTGACCAGGAGTTAAAAAACGTGCATGAAGCCTTCAGGGCTTTAAAATCTTTCCCTGCATGGGGGAATAGAACACAAATTGCTCACCTGTAACAGGTATTCTCCAAGGATAGCTGGTGCTAAGTCCTCATAGGTGGATAATGTCATTTAACAGAGTCCAGCCAGTGATGAGGCCTATAAAGCTTGTAAAAGCTTCTGGCATGCTCTGAGCATACATGTGCTATTCCCATGTAACCCAAGTCAAATGGGGCCCTTAAATTCTTAATTTAGTTAACAATATATAGAAAACAACTCCAAAGGGAGGTGAGTAGTTCTGTGAGGACTTACATCTTGTGGTCCTCAGAGTACACCTGTTACAAATAAGCAACTTTCGCTTTCTCTGAAGACAAGCGGGATGTATAGTCCTCATAGGTAGGGAATCACTAGCTACCACGGTCTTTAAAAAGAAATGAATTTAGAAAATAGTGCCAATAGGCAAAATGTTTTTGGTGGCAACAAACCATTTTCTCATTTTAATTTTTTTTTTTAAAGCGCAGTTTGGAAACAATAAGAACAGGCCCTGGGGGGATGAAGTTGGATTCTAAACTTCAAATAGACCCCACAGGCTAGATGAACCAAATCTACTGTAGTGCAGGGAATCTTTATCTAAACAGTAATGGGATGTGAATGTGTGGCATGAACTCCAAGACACAGCCTTGTAGATGTCTTTCATGGAGGCTGATCTCAGATATTCCAACACGGCTCTAACACTATGATGTTTAACATGCTCATCCAGAGTTAGATTTATCTGGGCATAACAGAAAGAGATGCAATCTGCTATCTAATTAGAAAGGGAGCTCTTGTCAACAGCAGTTCAAAGTTTGTTGGAGTTAAAAGAATCAAAAAAATTTGGTAGTCTTTCTAAGGGCTTAAGTCCATTCCAGATAGAAGGCTAAGGCTCTTTGCAATCCAAACTGTACAAGGCTTGTTTACCTTTGTGGATATGTGGTCTGAATGTCAGAAGGATGACTGACTGGTTAAGGTGGAAGTCCAGCAATGCCTTAGGAAGGAACTTAGGGTGGTTCTGCGCAAATATCCTATTATGAAAAAACTTAAAGGTGAATTTTCAAACGTTCTGCACTTAAAATCGCATGTACACAAGTTTATGCTATTTTAAAAACTACAACATACATGCATAAATCAGGGCCTGTGAGTAAATTTGCAAGTGTAAAAAAGGAGCGAGCCGGGGCATTCCAGTGCAGGGCCAACATTTACAGCATTTTACAAACTGCCAAATTGACATGTGCAAGTCTTTTACTTGCGTATATTTATATCTGTTCATTCCTTATTATCCTGCTAGATCAGTCATTACATTCAAGATTTCGCTCCTCCACAGCTGATAGAGACAGAGGACACATCTTTTTCATGACTTACTCAAAGGAGGCCTGGCCAATACCAGAAGTCTCTGTATCCAGCAACTGCAGACACATGAAGAGGACATAACTCCCAGATTCAGGGTGCCCTGGCTTGGTTGAGTCCTTATTGCTCCTGGGACAACTACCCCTAGGCATTACTTCTCCCAGTGAGAGCAGTCTCCCAGGTTCTGCCCTGGTTGAGCTACTGGGTCATCCCAGTAGTAGCAGTCTCCTAGGCCTTGCCCTGGTTGAGTTCCTGGAGGTTCCTCCCAATTGCCTTCAGACCTGTGAAACTTCCAGAGAACAGTGCCTGGCCCAGTACCCTGGCAGGGGATATAGTGTCCCCAGAGCACAAAGGTAGTCACTTACCTTCAGAGAAGAATTCCTGGATTCTCAGGAGGCGTTCAAAGCCCTCTCTCCATCCCTGCCTCTCTCTCTTACAGGTGAAAGAGTAGCAGAATTAAGTAGAAGCCAGGTCGGAGGTAGTAAGTAGCGGCTGAACTGGTTTCTTTGAGGATATGCATATGTTGGAAATAGACTATTGTCCTGGTTGTTTTTATAGCATTAAGTGCTACATTTATGTGATACATCTATGAGTTTTCCAAGCAGATTGGGTAAGGCCTGTAAGAATACTGCAAGGCTAACCATTACTCAGCGAGGATGTGATAATCTGCAGGCACATGGGTTAATTAGTACCTAGGTAAGTCAGGACAGCAGGCTCAGCTTTTTCAGAGCTGGCAAGTCCTTTATTTGCAGTAGCCCTGTTCAAGGTACTACCTGTTGCAGCATGGCTCAAATTTTGCTCAGGTGCAATGCCCTTCAAGAAAGTGGTAACTTAATGGGCTAAAATATTAAGAAAGTCTGTAACAAATCCTTAAAGGTGTTCAGAACTTACCTGAGATAAAAAGGAAGATGTCCACATTCAGACACAGTCTGGCCAGCAAAGTTAGCCGGATAAACTTATCCGGCTAACTTTGGAGGTATATGCAATATGAAACTGCACTATTGAATATCTATAACTATAGCTGCCTAACTTTAGGTCAGCTCTTTGGCCTTATCAGACTTAGCTGGTTTAGTCATCCAGTTAACGTTGAATATTGGAGTTAGCCGGCTAACTTAACCAGCTAATTCAGCTCCTCCCAGTTACTCCCCTAGAACACTGCAAATGTAGCCAGCTAATTCTAGCCAATTACCTTATTAGCCAACTAGAATTTAGCCAGATAACTTCTGAGTTAGCTGCCTAAATATTTTTGATTATGGACTTCAAGGAAAGCAACAGTTAATATGTTTAATTAACTCCAAGTGCAGGACAAGATTGAGGGGAATGTCCCAGGTGAGCTGCCTGACCACACAATTTACTAATACTGGCTGTTACTGGTTTGGTATAAGCCAGGGCTTCCCCATGTTTCTTTATTGCTCCATGGTGAGACCGCACCTTGAATACTGTGTACAATTCTGGTCGCTGCATCTCAAAAAAGATATAGTTGCGATGGAGAAGGTACAGAGAAGGGCAACCAAAATGATAAAGGGGATGGAACCGCTCCCCTATGAGGAAAGGCTGAAGAGGTTAGGGCTGTTCAGCTTGGAGAAGAGACGGCTGAGGGGGGAATATGATAGAGGTCTTTAAAATCATGAGAGGTTTTGAACAGGTAGATGTGAATCGGTTATTTACTCTTTCGGAAAATAGAAGGACTAGGGGGCACTCCATGAAGTTAGCAAGTAGCACATTTAAGACTAATCAGAGAAAATTCTTTTTCACTCAACGCACAATTAAGCTCTGGAATTTGTTGCCAGAAGCTGTGGTTAGTGCAGTTAGTGTAGCTGGGTTTAAAAAAGTTTGGATAAGTTCTTGGAGGAGAAGTCCATTAACGGCTATTAATCAAGTTGACTTAGGGAATGGCCTCTGCTATTACTGGCATCAGTACCATGGGATCTTCTTAGTGTTTGGGTACTTGCCAGGTCATTGTGGCCTGGTTTGGCCTCTGTTGGAATAGGATGCTGGGCATGATGGACCCTTGGTCTGACCCAGCATTGCAATTTCTTATGTTCTTATGAGAGCATGGCCAGTCCCAAATGTGGCTTTCAACCTAGCAACAGCTCCTAAACTTTCTAGCAATAGTTCTCAAACTTCCCACACCAGTGTTTCCAGCAGCACAGTATACAAAGGACACTATGCTGCACCCATACTTGGATGTCTGGCTTATAAGCGCCAAGGCAACTCTGGGAGTCATTAGGCCTCCAAAATAATACCCCACCTCCTTGGACAGTCAGGTTAGGAATGGGATGTGAATAGAGTAGGATATCATTTGGATGCTAAAGGCCTTGAGCAGATGGCTTCTTGGGCCATTAAAATGAGCATCTATGAAGGGCTTTTTCGGGAATGGTCTTACTTGAAGGAATTTGCATGGCTAAGGCACATCTCAGAGCAACAGGCTCAGTGCTGTAGAATTTCTTATCTAGAAGTTTGATCTTTCCTACTGAGCTAATATCAGCTTTTCATGGGAAGCAAAGGCCTGTCCAGCCCTCAGCAGCAGGGTCTGTTAGGAAAAAAATTTAAAGCTGCAATTAAATATACATTGGATTCTTTTGACATAGTTAACATTATAGAACAGATGAGTTGCTCCTGATACTTGGGGCCCAAAAAGAGGTAGGCGGATTCTAAAGCCACCATACCAGAAGAAGCAAGGAGGCAATAGCATTGGCCTACTTATTATCAGATTAGAAGATCCCAATAATGCTCCAGGCTCTCTCTGCAAGGGCTCAAGCCTCATCCTGGGCAGAGGCACCTTAGCCTCGCCAGAAAAAATAGGCAAGGCTGTGGCGTGATCATTTGGGCATTGTCTCGAACATTATAGATTGGTCACACAGTACAAGACAGTCGCTACCTTTGAGGCATGGATTAGCAAAGACAGCACTGTCTTTACACACCCCAGTAAGGGGAAACTTTGGTAAATCCCAAATGTAGTAACGGGTTTAGCAGGATGATAAGAAGGTTAAATTATACAGTACTTACCTGATAATTTTCTTTCCTTGAATCCTGCTAGACCAGTCAGGATCCCACTCAAGAAGACAAGGGCAAGGAGGATCAGGGAGACTAAGGGTATCATGTGAGGCGCCCGACAGCACCCTCCTCCTGCTGCTTATATCCTTCCCTCGTCTTACTTTTGGACCTCACTCAGAATGGGTCCCAGTATATGTTTCAAGAAAAGGATATAAAGGGGATTTCTAGTGGTCACAATGCTTTGGTAGTAGGTTACTGGCATTGGCTGAGGCCACATCTCTTTCATAGCCCTGAGTGAAGTCATGAAAATGGTGTGTCTTCTGTCTCCATCAGCTGTGGAGGAAGGAAATCCTGAATGTATTGACTGGTCTAGCAAGATTCAAGGAAAGAAAATGATCAGGTAGTATAATTTAACCTTATCTGGCATAAGTGATCATAAACATCTTATAGTAAAAGTGAAAATATGACTGGCTGGGAGATCTGGATGAAATGGAGGGATTTCAGGCTGAAGAGTCAGAAGGGTCTTCATGATCTGCCAATCTGCAGATGGACTGGGTGAAGTGGTAGACTAATTGGTAAAACTGGTTGTTTTATTGCTGTGCGCGCATGTTAGAAAATCCCAACTTGTACATTTAAAAGCCAACTTATGGGGGGTAAATGCATCTAAATAACAAGTAAAATCTACTCACATATCCCTTTAAAATTTGAAGTACAAATATGCAGCATTATCATTTGCTTTATCCAGCTAAATTCTGACTTATCTGGCTGAGTAACACCTTTGCTGCTGCTTAGGTGGACAAATTTGAACCTTTCCAGATTTGTGGCACTTTTTTTTTTTTCTTAAGACTTATCTGGCTGTATTACATATCTGGATGTCTGAAAATTGCTACTTAGACAAGTTGCGCTTTTTAGATTTATCTGGCTAAGTGCTACTACTTAGCAGTCTAATTGGAACTTATTGGGATAAGTGCGGCTATATTTCTGGATAACTCCAAACTTGTGCGGCTCACAGTTTTTACATATTTATTATTTATTTTATTTTAACATTTTTCTATACCGACCTTCATGGTAATAACCATATCAAATCGGTTTACATAAAACAGAGAGGAACTTTAACAATAAATAATAAAATAATAATATGCAAACATTTGTGTACGCATATGTACTCGTTTTATAACCTGCATATCCACGCAGGTTATAAATACAGTAGCAACTTTGTGTGAGCCCATAAACATGCATAAATGGGCATATTCGAGCAGTTTTGAAAGTTATCATCCCTGTGTAGGGTTGCAAATTACTAGGGACTAGAGCTCACTGATTTTGTGTGCTGAAATGACCACCATAAAAACAGTACCTCCCAGGTCAGATACTTCAGCTCACAGTAGTCTAAAGGCTCCTAGTAAGCTTTCTTTAACTTGGCTATTACCATGTTGAGGTTCCAAGACAACCAAAAATGACTTCATTTGGAGCAAGCCCTGCTTGAATTTGACAACTAGAAGCTGTATAGAGATGGTGATGATAAACGCTTAAACACTAATTGCACGCAGATGAACCATAACAGTCTTGGTCTTCAGACCAGACTCTGAAAGATGTAGAAGATATTCAAGCAGTTTTTGAATAGGACAGGCGAAAGAGTCTAGGGATTTTCCCCTAACACTAGAAGGCAAATCCTCCTCCATTTAAAACCATGATTTCATAGTAATATAGTAATGACGGCAGAAAAAAATCAAATGGTCCATTCAGACTGCCCAGCAATTTTCTTACGGTAGTAACTGCCACACCGTGCAGGTTACTCCCAAGCCTTACATTAAGGGTAGTTATATTTACAATCAGATCAAAGCAACTGTCAAACCCATAACAAAATTACTGCTAGCAACATATTTATGGGATGATCTCCATTCTTGATCATTCAGACAATACTCCTTGAATGTGCTTTGCATTTGGACTTGGCCATAGAAGCAGTCCTGCATTTTCCCCTAATATCTGCGTATCAGTACCACAGACTGTAAAAGTCATGGCCTAATGTTGGCTCTCATCTGAATCCAATTCCCCTTTTAACACCCCTCCGAAGCAGAGAGCAATGTTGCAGTTGTGTCAAAAGCATAAAAGATAATTGGGTAAGGGTAATAAATCCCATGCTTTCTGTTAACAGTAGTAACTGTCATTCCATGCAGGTTACCCCCATGCACCTTTTTCTTCATTTTCAAACCTCTAGACTTTAGAGATCCACAGTGTTTATCCCTTGTCTTTCTGAATTATTTTACTGTTTTCATCCTCACCACCTCTCCCGGAAGGGCATTCCAGGCATCCACCACCCTCTCCATGAAGAAATATTTCCTGATGTTGGTTCTGAGTCTCCCCCCTGGAGTTTCATTTCATGACTACTAGTTCTACTGTTTGCTTTCCAATGGAAAAGGTTTAAATTTCGTGCAACATTAAGCCTTTCAGGTATCTGAAGGTCCATATCATATCTCTCCTACACTTTCAGGGTATACATATTTAGATCCTTCAGCCTCTCATTATAATTCTTCCAATACAGACCCCACACCATTTTGGTTGCCTTTCTCTATCCTTTCTGAGATACGGTCTCCAGAACTGAACGCAGTACTCCAGGTGAGGCATCACCAAGAACCTGTACAACTCTTTTTTCTTACTGGTTACTCCTCTGTCTATGCAGCCTAGCATTCTTCTGGCTTTAGCTATCGCCTTGTCATATTGCTTCGCCGCCTTCAGGTCATCAGAGACTATTACCCCAAGCTCCCTCTCCCAGTCCATGCACAGTAGTCTTTCACCCCTCTTTTGGATACAGCGGGATTCTATACGTCTTGGCATTGAATCCCAGCTGCCAAATCTTTGACTACTCTTCAAGCTTTCTTAAATCACTTTTCATCTCTTCACTCTTTCAGGTGTGTCCAATCTGTTGCAGAAATTAGTATTATGCGCAAATAGACAAACTTTACCTTTATCCCTTCCTCAATGTACTCACAAAGATATTGAACACAACCTGTCTCAAAACCAATGCTTATGGCACTCCACTTAACACTGTTCTCTCTTTACAGCAGGCTCCATTTACCATTACACGCTGTTTCCAGCCAGTCAACCAGTTTGTAATCCATTCCACCACCTTGGCACCCATTCCTAGCTTCTCATTTTATTCACAAGCTTACTATGTGGGACTGTAATAAAATCTTTGCTGAAATTCAAGTAAATCATATTCAATCCATCATCTTTTCAAAAATTGACTATTGCAACTCTCTCCTTCTCGGTCTCCCAGCAAACAACATCAGACCCCTACAGATGTTGCAGAACTCCGCCGCTAGGATTCTGACCAACACTAACAAAAGAGAACACATTACCCCCATTCTCTACCCATCAAATTCAGAATTCTCTACAAAGTCCTAACAATAATTCACAAAGCCATGCACAATCTTAATCCTCTGGATCTTAGTATCCCGCTTCGACTCCACTCTTCCTCCAGACCCATTAGAAGTGTCTACAAAGGCATTCTTTACGCCCCTCCAGCCAAGACCTCTTTAAGGAAACATGCCCTATCAACAGCTGGTCCCCCACATTGGAATTCTCTCCCCCCGGACCTCCGTCAAGAACCATGCCCGTTGACCTTCAAAAAAAAAGCTCAAAACGTGGCTATTCAGTCAAGCATTCCCCTAATTAGATGAACGTTGCTCCCCTTCAAGAGAACTATCTTGGCTAGTCAAATGAGCCTCACTCCCTTATGTACGTCTTGTACAACAGGACACTTGTACTGACTTTAATCAGGGCCCACCACCCGCAGTCAGGACATTCTGCGCCTTATCTTAATTTGCAACGAACTGATTTCACAGTCTGATTTAACTTTCTACCCTTCCCGTTCTCCGTCCCTTCTCTAGACCTTTCCCCATTTCAGCACCCACAGCCCCTTACATTTAATAAATTCCCCCCTTCTTCTCACCCTAGATCCTCTGATCCGTCTCCCCCTCCCACCACTGTAGTAACCACAAGTCTCTCTCTAAAGTTGAGAACATTTTCATTTTCATTTTGGTTCCACTTCAATGTATGCTCTTCAGTTAATTTGCTATTCTATTTGTTCGTTATTTGTTAATTTAACTTAATGTTTCTTTTTATACTGGAATGACATATTAGCAGTTTATTTTTAACCCCATGTATTTATCCTCATAGATCCCAGTTCATTGTAACCCCTGTTCCATGTAATACTTTTATGCAAGAACTGTTTCATTGTAAACCGATGTGATATGTACTTTCTACATGAACGCCGGTATATAAACGTCCAAAATAAATAAATAAATAAATAAATAAATATTGAGCGCTTTTCCCTGATCAAAATTTCTATTCACCCAATTAAATAAATCAATCAGATTTTTGACTGGACCTTCCCTCTGGTGAATCCATACTGCCTCATATACAGCAACCCACCGATTTGTAGATAATTCCTTGTGGAATCTTTTTTTAGAGGCCAGAAGAATTTGAGACATCCTCTGATAGAAAAAGGAAATTCAATGCTGCCAGAGACACACAGCAGGAAGATCGGCAGGGCCGTGGTGGAGCTCACGTCACCATGGCCCGAAGAAAAAGGTCACGTCTAAACGTGCAGGTGCTCCGCCTCCTTCCTGCCCACGCGGCAGAAGAAAAATGTTGCTGGAGCCGCACGGGTAGGAAGGAGGAGGAGCATCTGCCACGTGCAGAAGAGGAGAAGCGTTGTTGCAGAGGGCTGAGAAGAGGAGGAGGCCCGGTAGCAGGGTCCCCACCGTGGATCGGCCCGAGAAGATCAGGGCCGCTGCAGAGCCCATCCTGCAGTGACCCGTGAAGAGGAGGTCCAGAAGTAAGAGAGAGGCTGAGGGCCCGTAGAGTGCGTGTATGAGATGAGTTGAGAGATTGTGTGCGTGTATGAGATGAGTTGAGAGATTGTGTGTGGGAGTGAGGACCTGAATGTTTGCAGAGACAGCATGTGTGTGAGAGAGACAGCATGTGACAGTAAGAGCCTGTGTGTATGAATGATTGTATGAGAGAGAGCATGTGACAGTGAGAGCCTGTGCTTGAGCAAGACAGCATGTGGGAGTGAGAGAGAGCCTGGGTGTGTGAGAGTCAGACAGCATGTGCAAGAGAGAGACTGTGTATGAATGATTGTATGAGAGAGAGCATGTGAGAGTGAGAGCCTGTGTGTGTGTGAGAGAGAGAGAGAAAGCATGTGAGAATGAGAACCTGACTGTATGTTTGAGGGAAGAAGATAGATGGAGAGAAAGCAAATGTTGCTTACCTGATGTAACAGGTGTTCTCACAGGACAGCAGGATGTTAGTCCTCACAAATGGGTGACATCGAGGATGGAGCCCACCACGGAAAACTTCTGTCAAAGTTTAAACAGAACTTTGACTGGCCCCTACTGGGCATGCCCAGCAAGGCACTGACCCTGCAGCCAGCAGGGGTCTCCCTTCAGTCTGATTTTCAAAGCTACAGGCAGTGCCTAGAAAGTAAAAATAAAACGAACCCAACACCGCGGGGAGGCGGGCGGGTTTCGTGAGGACTAACATCCTGCTGTCCTGTGAGAACACCTGTTACATCAGGTAAGCAACATTTGCTTTCTCACAGGACAAGCAGGATGGTTGTCCTCACAAATGGGTGAGTACCGAGCTGAGGATGTCCCGACTGGCACCAAATGTACCCAACGGTGTGCAGCAGGCACAACAACTGAGGAGAAATTTGGGAAAGGGCATCCGCACCCTACCGGGTAGGTGGAAGGGTGTTGGTACATCAGGTTGGAAAAAGGTTACGCAAGACAGACTGGCCGAAGATGGAGTCCTGTCTTCCAGCCTTGTCCAAACAATAATGGGCTGCAAAAGTATGGAGAGAACTCCAGGTTGCAGCTTTGCAGATGTCAGGAAGCGGCACCGATCGAAGGTGTGCCACTGACGTCGCCATGGCCCTCACAGAGTGTGCTTTAACACGGTCTTGAAAGGGGATGCCAGCTTGCTCATAGCAGAAAGCAATGCAGTCCGCCAACCAGGAGGAAAGAGCCTGCTTACCCACAGGTTGTCCTAACTTGTTAGGATGGAAAGAGACGAACAATTGAGTGCTCTTCCTGTGAGAAACTGTACGGTCTAGGTAAAAAGCTAGAGCCCGTTTACAGTCTAGGGTACGCAGGGTCTGTTCTCCAGAGTTGGAGTGGGGCCTGGGAAAAAAGATAGGTAGTATGATGGATTGATTAATATGAAACTCCGAAACTACCTTAGGTAAAAATTTAGGGTGAGTGCGAAGTACCGCCCGGTCCTGCAGGAGCTTAGTGTAAGGCGGATAGGTAACTAGGGCCTGTAATTCACTAACCCTGCGAACTGAAGTAACAGCCAAAAGGAATAACACTTTCCAAGTGAGATATTTCAAGTCACAGGAGTGCAGAGGTTCGAAAGGAGGTTTCATTAGACGACCAAGAACCAGGTTAAGGTCCCAGGATGGGGCCGGAGGACGCAAGGGTGGCTTTAGATGGAGTAAGCCCTTAAGAAAGCGTGTTACTAGGGGTTGTACTGAAATAGGATTACCCCCAATACCCTTATGGAAGGCGGCTACCGCACTGACATGCATTCTGATAGAAGAGGTTTTAAGACCTGATTCAGAGAGATGCCATAAATAGTCCAAGAATTTGGAGATTGGACAGGAAAGGGGATCAAGGGACTGAGAAGTGCACCATGATGTGTACCTTTTCCATTTGTATGAGTAAGACTTTCTGGTGGAAGGCTTTCGTGAAGCTATCAGGACCCGAGAAACGGAATCTGAAAGGTTAAATGGTTGAAGGACTAACCTTTCAACATCCATGCCGTCAGGGACAAGGCTTGGAGGTTGGGATGGAGGAGGCATCCGTCGTTTTGAGTGAGCAGATGCGGGTCCTTTCCCAGAGGAATGTGCCTGCGGATGGAGAGATCCTGGAGTATTGGAAACCATACTTGGCGTGGCCAGTAAGGTGCTATCAGGATCATGGTTCCTCCGTCCTGGCGTAGCTTCACGAGAGTCTTTGACACAAGAGGGAGTGGAGGGAATGCATAGAGCAGACCGGTTGTCCACTTGAGGGAGAATGCATCTCTCGGCCGAGAGTGCTGGCTCCGAATGAGAGAGCAGTAATCGTCCACTTTGTGGTTCTGAGGGGACGCAAAGAGGTCTATGCGGGGAGAACCCCACTTGTGAAACAGAGAGGTCGCTACCAGAGGATCGAGTGACCACTCGTGTGGTTGGAAGACACGGCTCAGCTGGTCTGCCAATACATTGTCTACTCCCGGCAGGTAAGTGGCCCTGAGGTACATGGAGTGGGAGAGGGCTTCCGCCCAGATCTGCGCAGCTTCCTGACACAGAAGGAAGGAGCCTGTGCCTCCCTGCTTGTTTATGTACCACATGGCCACTTGGTTGTCCGTCTGGATTAAGATTATCTGATGAAATAGATGATCTTTGAAAGTTCGGAGCGCATAGCGGATTGCTCGAAGTTCCAGGAAATTGATCTGGTGTTCGGCTTCCTGTTTGGACCATAACCCTTGGGTTTGAAAGTCGTCCACATGGGCTCCCCAACCGATGTGAGAAGCGTCGGTGGTTAGGATTACTTGCGGATCCGGTGGAAGAAAAGGTAAGCCCTGAAGGAGGTTGACCTGAGTCGTCCACCAGGTTAAGGATAGGCGCAGCGCTTGTGTGACTGTGACTATGGAGGACAGAGGCTGAAAAGCTTGAATCCATTGGTGTCGTAGAGTCCATTGTGTTACTCTCATGGCTAGTCAGGTCATGGGAGTGACTTGAACCGAGGATGCCATGTGTCTTAGGAGAATAAGGAACTGGCGAGCCGTGGCAGTGTTCTGAGACTGGAGCTGGCGAGCCAGGGATATTAGGGTGTGGACCCTTTGAAGAGGAAGGTAAGCCTTTGCCTGTAAGGTGTCCAAGTCTGCTCCAATGAAGGATAAGGTTTGAGACGGGACTAAGCAAGATTTCTCGTAATTGACAAGAAACCCTAAGGAAAGGAGTGTTTGAATTGTCAATTTTAGGGAGGATTGAGCTATCTGTTGGGTGGAGGCCCTGATTAGCCAATCGTCCAGGTAGGGGTAGACGTGGACACCTTCCTTCCTTAAGAATGCTGCTACCACTACGAGGCATTTGGTAAAGACTCGTGGGGCAGAAGCCAGACCGAAAGGTAGGACACGGTATTGATAATGGTCGTGGCCTACGAGAAACCGCAGATATTTGTGATGGGATTGTGTGATCGCAATGTGGGTATAAGCGTCCTTTAGGTCGAGAGAGCACAGCCAATCCCCTCTTTGTAGCAGAGGGAGCAGCGCGCCTAGGGTTACCATTTTGAACTTCTCTTTTTGAAGGTATTTGTTGAGGGCTCGAAGGTCCAAAATGGGACATAGTCCCCCTGATTTCTTTGGTATTAGGAAGTATCTGGAATAGAATCCCTTGCCTCGTTGAGAGGGAGGAACGGGTTCTATAGCATTTGATTTCAGAAGAAGAGACACTTCCTGTTGTAATTGAGCCAAATGGGTGGATAGACTCCACGCTTGAAGAGGCGGGGAGTCTGCCGGAAGAGTTATGAAGTTGAGGTGGTAACCCTGTGCGATAATTGTTAGCACCCACTGATCTGAGGTGATCTGCAACCAAGGTTGTAGAAAATGGTACAGTCGACCTCCTACAGGAATGTCTGGAAGAGGGGTTTGGCATGTGTTCCCTACAAGGGAGTCAAAGGCCAGCCGCAGGCCCAGGAGGAGGGGCTACATTAGGCCTTTGTTTCCTAGGCTGACGCGGCTGAGGCCTAGTAGAGGATCGAGCTGGACGAGGCCTGGCCGATGGAGGGTAGTAACGGCGTGGCCGAAAGAACGACTTCTTAGAGTCCTTCTTAAGTGGTTGTTTGGAGGAAACCTCAGACGGAACAGAAGAAAGTTGTTTCAACGTTTCGTGGTGATCTTTCAATTCAGCTACTATTTGCTGAATTTGTTCTCCAAACAAATTGTCCCCTAAGCAGGGTAAATCCGCTAAACGATCCTGGACCTCTGGGCGAAGGTTGGATGACTTTAACCAAGCCCAACGTCTGGCCGAGATGGCAGTAGCTGAAACCTTTGTGGAGGCATCGAAGATGTCATAAGCCGTTCTGATCTCGTGCTTCCCCGCTTCAAACCCTTTGTTAAGAAGGGCTTGAAGCTGTGGCTGGTATTGGTCAGGTAATGTGTCAGCAAAATCTTGCATCTGTTTTAGGATGGCTCTGTTATATTGCGTCATGTAGAGTTGATATGAGGCTATGCGAGAAATCAGCATAGCTCCATGGTACACTTTCCGTCCCACACTGTCCAGGAATTTATTGTCCTTGACCGGTGGAGCGGAGGAGTGTGGCTTTAGACGCCTGGCCTTTCTTTGTGCGGACTCAACCACAACAGAGCGATGATCCAGTTGAGGCTTTTGAAAGCCTGGTGCTGACTGGACGAGGTATGTGGAGTCAGCCTTCTTGTTAACTGGTGATACAGATGAAGGAGATTCCCAGTTTTTCTTTAAGAGATCGAGAAACACCTGGTGAATGGGGATGGAAGCGATGATTTTTGGAGCATCCAAAAATTGAAGCAGTTCCATCATCTGGTGTCTGTCATCGGTCTCAGATTGCAGCTGAAAAGGTACAATTTCGGACATCTCCTTTACAAAATTAATAAAGGAGAGATCCTCTGGAGGAGATCTTTTTCTACTCTCTGTAGGAGAAGGCGGTGATGGTAAATCTGTGTCAGAAGATGTATCATCACCCCAGGTATCATAGGGATCACTTGGGGGTTGAAGCCCCGATGGACCTGGTTGAGGATCCAAAGGCATCGACGGAAACCTTGGAGGAACCGGCGGTACAATCGGTACTGGGAACGGCATCGAGGGTTTCGGTGCTGCCGATGGAGCCAAAGGATAAATCGGTGGAGATATTCGAGAAGGCACCGATGGGACCACCCCGGAAGGGGGAATCAGGAACGGTGTTTCTCCCGCCGATGAAAATCCAGTCGGAGACGATGGCGCTGTCGGTGCTACTGGAATCATCGATGGAAGGGCATGTACAAGTGCCTCCATACGTTGTAGTAGCGGTGCCAGCGCTTCCACCAAAGGTTCGGTGGTCGGTTCCTTCCTCGGTGGCGGAGTCGGTGCCGGGGTCGATGCCGGTGGCGGTGCCGGAATCGGTGCCGGAGACGGTGCCAATGGAGGTTGGAATCTTTGCATCGCTTTCTCGATGGCCTCCTGGACCAGCCGGTCCAGTTCTGCCCGGAGACCAGGGGTAACAATACCCGGCTCGACGGGAGAGGGAGGCTGAGGCAGAGCCGGAGGGACCACCGTAACCGGTGGGATCACGGCTCCCACACCCCTAGAGGGTGAGGGTTTCCGCGATGCCTGCGAACGAGACGTGGACGGTGCCAAGTCTGATCGAGGCCTCTTAGTCGGTGGCTCGGCTTGTTCAGAGGTCGATGACTGTGGATCCTCGACAGGCCGAGACTTGTGCCGTCGATGGCGATGCTTGTCCTTCCGGTCTCCTCGCCCATCCGGGGAGGGGACAGGAGTCGACGGCCGAGAAGTCATCGATGGTGGACGGTCACCGGAGGGTTGACGATGGTGGTGCAACTTCGACGGTGCCGGTTCCGATGACGTCGATGCTATCGATGGCGTTGGGGTGGGTGCATGGAAGAGGAGCCCCATCTTCTCCATCCTGGCCTTGCGACCCTTAGGTGTCATTAGGGCACATTTGGTGCAAATCAGGATATCATGCCCACTACCCAAACACAAAACACAAACTCTATGGGGGTCTGTGATTGACATAGTCCGGGTACAATCCAGGCATCGACGGAACCCCGTCGCCATGGCTTAAGGCCAAATTTAGTCGCGGGCTCGGTAATTGCCAACAGGCCTCAAGGGCCAAATTCGACGGTAGTCGAAGAAAAAAGGCAAAAAACTTACCGGTTTCCGCGGAGGTGACAAAAATTTGTCGAAGGGAGACCCCTGAGGGGCAAATTTTCTTCGGAAAGAAAAATACCGAATTCCTGTCAGGAACGTGGTAAGAGAGCTCCTTTCACCGCGTGGCAACTGCTGCGCGGAAAAAAGAAGACTGAAGGGAGACCCCTGCTGGCTGCAGGGTCAGTGCCTTGCTGGGCATGCCCAGTAGGGGCCAGTCAAAGTTCTGTTTAAACTTTGACAGAAGTTTTCCGTGGTGGGCTCCATCCTCGATGTCACCCATTTGTGAGGACAACCATCCTGCTTGTCCTGTGAGAAAAGAAATAGAAAAAAAAGACAATATGAAAGGAATTGGCAAAAAAATAAGAAAGGGGAGGTGGAACAAAAAAGCCTGTGACCAACCGATTAGAAAACTAAGATCAGACAGCAAAGGTAAAAAAAAAAATTAAAAAAAAAAAATTACTTTTTACTGATTGGCACATGTAATCTTTGGTAATGTGCAAGAGTAGCACTTTCTCTATGCAGATCTCACAATGTATGAGATCAACATGGAAGAAGTGGAAAACCACGGGGCCTGCACAGAGGAGGCAGCAGAATGGGTTTCAGTGCCAATAGCAGCAATCAGCGCCTCCCCAAAACCATGCAGCATCAGTGACAGTAGCAGCAGAGGAATGAGAGAGGCTCAGAGGTTGCTGGCAAAAGAAAGAGAGGGGGTCTGCCTTTAGTGTGCATGTGTATGAATGGGAGTCTGCCTGGGGGTGTATGTGTGTGAATGCATGGGTGCCTGCCTGAGGGTGTGTCTGTGTATGAGAATGTATGGGTGTCTTCCTGGGGTTTGTATGTGTGAGAATAGGTGCCTGCCTGTGTGTGGTGTATGTGTGTGTGTGTGAGAATGAATTGGTGCCTGCCTGGGGGACTGTTTGTGTGAGAATGAGTGTGTGCATGCCTGGGGGATGGTGAGGGAGTGGTGTGAAAATGAATGGGAGCCTGCCTGAGGGTCAGTTTCAGTGTGTGAGAATGATTGGGAACTTGCCTGTTTGTGTGTATGTGAGGGAGTCAGAGAGAGTGAGAGCATGAGTGTGTATGAGAATATCTAGGGGAGTAAGAGTTTGTGTGGGGGGTGTGTGTGGAGGGGGAGAGAGTGTCTTAGAGCCTGAGAGTGTGTCAGTGTGTGTGAGAGCGAGAGGTTATTTATTTATTTATTTATTTATTTATTTAAATAATTTATATACCGGAGGTTCCTGTATGGTGGGTATAAGAGCATGAATGGGTGTGTATATGTGTGAGAGAGCGAGGATAACCTCCTAATCCTTGACAATATCAGGGTGACTGGAAATCAAGAGCTCCCACGTATGGACAGCAGGGGCTTTTTAAAATCCTTATTAGTTTTAATTATTGGGTGTTATTTGAAATATGTGCTGTTTTGAAATATTTTATTGGTGTTTGGGAAATTGTAAAAAATGTATATGATTTTAATTAATAGAAATTCTATTTATCAGTAGTTTTAAAATATTCTTTTATTAGTATGGTTTTACTATTATAACTGATGCTTTATGTTTCTTGATTTTATTTGTTTTATGAGGAATGGTGGTTCTGTTTTTCCATTGTTAATACACAGAGTCTGGCTTCTTGGGGTTTCCATTTCAGTTTTTATCTAATTTGTGCTCCTTTATTTTGTATTCTGTATTTGGTGAGGGTCTGTCTCTGCTCTGTGTGTGTGACCATGATGAGAGATTCTGCTAGCATAGGGATCTATAGCAATCTGGTTTGTTTTGTTTCCTCAGTAGGTGGTGTATTGGTATTCTAGGACCCAGTGTAATATTTACCCTTGCTTTTTCACAGGTAGGATTATTGTTGTTTGAGTCCTTAGTGTTATTACTGTTATGTTACGATGGGATTGCAGTATAGATTTTGAGTTTCTTTTTTGCGGGGTTTTGTGTGTTAGTTCACAATGTGCCTGGCAGTGGAAGGTGTTTGTGCTGCTGTTACTGTGACACCAGAATTTGAAAATATCTTTTAGTATGATGAGCTGTAAGGGAAACATCCAAGCTCCATTGTTTGGGGGAATTTCAGTGGATGCACAGAGTTACAGAACTGGAGGTGCAGGATTTATATTGACATTCTGTCCCTTCCTATAAATTCCAGGCTTCACTCTCAAAGCCATATAGAATTAGTTGAATGAGGCTATCAAATAATTATATAGTGTGAAACTGGCCGGCTTTTTAAAATTACGCAAAAGACCCTTTGGACTTTTTTTTATTAACACCAAATATTCAAACGCTGTGTTCATCCCATCAAGCTCATATATCTCATTAAAGAGGTAAATTGAATAACACAATAACTTTGCTTTATTATTGTTACTCATAAATTATAACAATAACATTAATCTTGGAATATTATATATTTTTAATATAAATGAAAGGTTTTCACAAGATAGGTTGTGTTGTGAAACATTTTATTATGTATATATTTAAGGAAACATACATAAATTGTCGAAATACATTTCGTTCGTTTAACCTTTAACCTCTGGTTTGCTAGTAGACTGAATTACTGTGTCCCGAAATTATGTTTGTCTAAAAAGTGTGTCACCAACATGAAAAGTTTGGAAAGCTCTGGTCTAAAAAGACCCCAGCAATAAAAGTAAATCTGATTAACCAAAAACAGTTGCTCGATGGAGATAAAAGTAAATCCAGGGTCCTTTGACTACTGTTAATTAGGCTGCTGGGGTCTTTTTAGACCAAAAATCCTACAATAGCATCTATCTAGATGATAATTTATGCAATACTGCCTTCTCCACTGAACCATCTGCGTTTGCCAATTTGTCTACGCAATAGTGGGATGTGAAGGTGTGAACGGATCACTTAGGACTTCATTCACTAAGCATTTTTACCATAGACACAGAATGGGAGAAAAGCCATAGTAAATCACGCCCTTAGAGATTTCTTCTATGGGCACATTTCGCAAATTCCCTATAGACGTTGCCATCGCTCAGATTTGATATGCCTATAGAGGATGCATCAAAACAAAAATGCAGATGAGTGAAGTACAACAATAAACCACAACCAGATTACCCTTCACACAATGAATTCAAAATTTTAAATATTTTGAGTATAATTAAATGGAGGAAATATATCGCCTTGGCTGTAATAGCTCAATGCTAGCATCATTGCTTCGATCATAAGTAAAAAAAAAAACCCCTCCAATCTCCATTTTAAATGTAAATATTTCCTTTTTTCTTCCAAATTATAAATGTTTAACAATTTTTTAATTGATAAGGCATTGCGTGAATATGAGAAATGCTTTTAAAAATATTGCACTAATAATGAAAAGTGCTCTTCAAAATGTATTCTAAATTAGAATCACAGTCTTTGATTTATAAATCTTAGAAGGACTCTTTTAAATGGTACTTATCTTATTTCTTCTACCATTATAGTATATCTTCTGTGATGAATTGCTAGGTTTAAGGCAGAGGATTTTTTTTTTTTTTTTTTTAACTACCCTTTCCACCTAACCAGCTGGCATCTCTACCTCTGGCAGCCCAGGAACATTGCTTCCATCCTGGACGTCAGCTAAGGCCACAACTATATTTTAGAACTTTGCATTTTTATCTTGATGTAAACCGCTTTATAAGCACATGGTTAAAAAAATGTGAAAGATAAGTCAAATAAATAAAACATAACTACATCTTTTATCTCTGTTCCAGGGTGAAGGTGGTGAAGGTAAATCATCGGTGTCTGATGAAGTGTCATCACCCCAGGTGTCGTAAGGATCAGCACCTGCTCCTCTAGGAACTAGAGGGGGACAGGGTGGTTGTAAACCTGAAGGTCCCGGTCTAGGCTCCGAGGGAATCGGAGGAATTATTGGAGGTACCGATGATGGCATTGAAGGCACCGGTGCAGGCATCGAGGGCATCAATGGATGACTCGGTGGCGCCGATGGACGTATTGACACCGATGGATGGGTCGGTGGCGAGGGACGTATCGGCATCGATGGCTGAGGTAGAACTCCCGATGGAGGTATGCGAAACAGTGTTTCTCCTCCCGATGATGCAATCAATGGGGAGGGCATCGTAGCCATTGGGGACCCGGGAACCATCGGAGGAAAAGCGCTCAAAAGCGCTTCCATCCTGGATAGCAGCGGTGCCAGCTCTGCTGGAATCGGGTCGATGATCGGTTCCACAGACTGTGCTGGTGTCGGAGGAACCTGAAGACGTTGCATCGCCTTGTCGATGGCCTCCTGAACCATCCGGTCCAGTTCTTCTTGGAGACCTGGAGCAAGCAGCCCCACCTCTGGAATAGAAGAAGGAGGCAGAGGCATAGCCGGAGGGACCACCGTTAAAGGCGGAGTCGCGGTTCGGGATCCCCGATCAGGTGAGGGTTGCCTCGGGGACTCGGTCACAGGAATGATCGGTGTATTTCCTGGACGGGGTCTCTTCGACAGCGGCTCGGACGATGGCGAGGTCGATGATTCGCTCCCTCGATGGTCCGAGTCTTACGGTGTCGATGGCGATGTTTCTCCCTGCGATCCCCTTGATCCTGAGGGGGAGTGGAGGGTGTTGATGGCCGAGAAGTCGTCAATGGCGGTCGGTCACTGGTCGATGCTGGCACGAAGTTGACGGTGCTGGTTCTGACGACGTCGATACAATGGACGGAGTCGGGGTTTGAGCACGGAAGAGAAGTTCCATCTTCTCCATTCTGGTCTTGCGACCCTTCGGTGTCATGAGGGCACATTTGGTGCAGGTCAAGACATCGTGCTCGTGTCCTAGACACATTACACAGACTTTATGAGGGTCTGTGATAGACATGGTGCGGGTACAGTCCGGGCATCGACAAAACCCCGACGCCATGGAAAAAAATCAAGCCGTGGTACGGTCGACGGCCAGTAGGCCGCGAGGGCCAAACTCGACGGTAATCGACGGAAAAACAGGTTAAAACTTACCGGAGTACCATGGACTGGGAAAAGTTAGAGGGGAGACCCCTGTGCGGCAATAGTAATTCCTTGAGGAACATTCCTGTCAGGATTCTCTTCAGAGCTCCTTTACCACGAGACTACTGCTGCGTGGAAAAAAGAAGACTGAAGGGGGACCCCTGCTGGCTGCAGGGTTAGTGCCATGCTGGGCATGCCCAGTAGGGGCCAGTCAAAGTTCTGGAAACTTTGACAGAAGTTTTCCATGATTGGGCTCCATCCTGATGATGTCACCCATATGTGAGGATCTTTTTTTCTACAGTAGTAATGGTGTTTTGTCCCACTAAACAAAATTAAATTATTCTAATGTACCTGAAGGAGATATGTTGTCTGCAAGGGTGGAAATATATTTAGAAAACTTAGATGCCAGACAAAATAAAAGTTTAAGAGCCAGGGAACATTTTTTCCTTACTTTTTTCTTGCGTTTTCATTCTTCTGTTATTGCTATTTTACTTGGATTGTTTTATTTTGCTCTTTTTTAGTTTAGGTTTTTTTAAATAAAGGGAAAAAATATTTTTATTTTTGTTTTTCTGAATTTTAGGTGCCAAATTTTAGGCACCCAGGTGATCTGGCTCCTGGGATATTTCCAGTCTTGGTTGCCTACATTGAAAGATCTTGCTTGATGCTTGCATATAAGGTTTTAATCAGACTCTTGAAGGCAAACCATTGTTTTGTGTGTGTATATACTACAATACCATTACCTTCTCCCTTTTTTTCAACCATCAGTTTCCTCCTGCTTTTTCCTACTTCCAGCTCTATCAAAACCAGGGCTGAGATCTGGTACCATAAGCTTTCATTTCCAGGTACCCATCAACTTCCCATTTTTTAAAACATACCTAGTCTCGTTATTGCATTGATTGTCCTGGGCCTATTAATATATTTTTCCTTCTAAAGAGAACAAACTAATTCCTGGATATCAATTATGAAAAAAAAAGCAATTAAATGGCCTATGTATTAAATTTCCCCCCATTGTGTCTATGGGAAAATTGCTTAGTACATAGGGTCCTAAATCTTACCTGAAAAAGGCACATCCCGAAGAATAGTGGCACCCCATCCACACCACAGAGAGCGCCAACCATCTTTTGCCACAGAATTATTAATGCACAGTCTTAGCTCCTTGTAAGACAGAGGGCGAAACTGCATCTTCGTTCTAATCAATTCCAATGGACTTATCACAGTAACACTACCTACTGAAAAATAAGAAAATAAAATTTATAAAGCTCTTTGTATTTGTGATAATCCAGAGGGAGATACACAAATGATTGATATGAATTTCTAAATCGTATAATTAATGCTTATTTTTTATGGCAAAAATTGACTTTGTCAATAAAGCAAATTCCTTTATTTTATCATATTTTTCATTTTGAAAAGTTCTCTAGTGAATGATATTAGATTTACAGGACTAGAAATACAAGTTTGCTTTATGAGAAAATGGGTACAATATGAACAGTAACTGCCTAGGAATCCTGTGAACTCTAGAACTGACAAGAAGTCCCATGACAACTAAGCCAAAAGTGCACAGTTGTAACCTAGTAACCAAGTGATCTTAATCAAAAAGGATAGGTAGGCTATAGGAGGGCACCAAGAGAAAACCTATTAAGTTTCACTATTAGATGAAATTAAAAATTTAACTTGGACTCTTAGAGAGTCAAGGATATTTCAGATCAGCTAGATGATGGAAGCAAATAGTGACCAAGGTTATTTTTTATATATAAAAATGATTGAGATGATAATTTTACAGGCTAACTAATAACAACAGATACAAGCTTTCTTAACTATTCCTGGCCCTTCCTCAAGGAATGTCATTTTTTGGTGGGAAGGAGGTAATATTTTGCTTTGGTTCTAAATTATTGTTGTGCATGATTGAACTTTTAATAGAGAGCTAAAGAAATTATGTAGCATTCAAAAAGATCCCTCTTTATAGTAAAGTTGCTTACCTGTAAGGAGAGTAAGATGCAAGTCCTCACACATAAGGTGATGTTATCCGACAGAATCTGGTGCAGGAAGATTACTTCAAAACTTCAAGAAACTTTGAGCATGCTCAGGGCATGTGCAGCCTGATCCACATCAATGCATCATGCAGGTCCCTTTCAATCTATTTAATATCTAAAAGGAACTTGAAGAACCAACTCCAAGGGCAGGCAAGAGGGTTCTGAAAGATAGAGCTTGGCACGGAACTTTTATCTCAAAGTTTCTAGAACTTCTAGCTTGCCCTATTGGGCATGTGCCTCAGCAAAATAAAGAACATCCCAACCAAAACTTTACTGAACTAATGAACTGTCAAAAAAAATAATTATTGGTGGAAGGTGGTGGTTTCATATGTGGCCCAAACAAGATAACATCCAGGTTACCGTGGCCAAACTTTTAATCATAAATTGAAACAACCCACCTCATCTCTTGACAGTCAATAGTTCTCACAACAAAAATAATTTTTTTTAAACAATTTTTTTTTTGCATTATAAAAACTAACTCAAGGTGCTATCTAATAAAAAATTATTCCTTCACCATCCGGCCCTGCTGATAGATCACTCTCGCCATGACAACCCAATGAGGCCACATTTCGAAAGAATCCTTCATCAGGAGATGATCCTGACTTTCTTTTTAGGGAATGGACTTGAAATGTCCTTTCCAATGGCTTCCACTATCCTAAACATCACCCAATTTTATTACCAGAATATTTTAATAGTGTCCTTTTAAATTAAACAATATAACATGGAAACAACCTATCCTACTATTTGACAAGGAGCAACTAACCAATCACCAGGGAGACGATGCTTGCATCCAATGGAATCTATCATAATAACGATGATCAATTAAGTTCCTCGTTCATATTTGCAGGGGACACAGTCTTTAAGTGTGTTCATCCAAAAGCACTCCTGGTAATTCAACTGAGTAATTAAGTCACCTCCCGGCGCTGACATATGCACTTGTTCTATTATTGTCCATTGAAGCTAGTCAAACATGTGAATGATCGATGCAATATTGTATCATCGGCGCACTCAATGTACGTGTATGCAGTCAAGAACGATGTTTGATCAATCTCAGTTTGACCAGAATAGTAGTGCAGCCAACTTAACGTTCAGGGCAAGGACAAATGAGTGCAGACACTATATTAGCTGAACAACAGTCTGTCACTGCTCTCCTCTTCACAAGGTATCTGGTGACCGGGTTTACCCAATTGGTACCCTCTTATCATACTCTTACAAAAACCACACATTACATTTCTGTTCTTGACTATCAATGAGGCTTGATGTAATGTTTACCAAGTAGGAGTGGACAATTCAAGCCCATGAACCCTCGAGATGTTGCAATTAAAAGTGGGTCCTTAAAAAGATCATGCAATGCTAATATGTGCTCATGTTTTCTGATGGATACAGCTACCTTCGATTCCGCCGTAGTGTGCTTTAATATACAAACTAATCCAGTATTGTCTTTGTGCGATTTATACTGTAACAGTGCTTGCAGCTCAGAGTATTTAGCATGCTTATCTGCTCATCTTGTATCCTTGTAGGGGTATCCTCTTGCTCTGAACTTTGCTGTCAATACAGAAGCCTGTTGCTCATATTCATCCAAACTTGAACAAATGTATCCGATACGAAAAAATTGGCTCACCGGTAACCCTAACTTTGCATGATGACTGTGAGATCACAATAGATTATTCATGTCCATTGGCTTCCGATGTACTGACTATGCTCCCAACTGAAGCAATTGCAAATTGGTCAAAAAATGTAATGTCTCCTTGATATACGATACTGTCTGCGCCACTCCGGTTCTAAAAACCAATTGATAAGGATGGCTAAAGGTTCCAACACGGCCCCATTCAAAGAAACTATCGGCCTGATCGGGGGGGGGGGGGGGGGGTGATGTCACATTTTTATGTATCTCATGAACCGAAGAAATAGTAGGCCTGGACATGTGCTAGGTGTCATGTCATACTGCTAGGTGCCAACAAAGGAGCACTTTCAGTATAATCTCTTGCCTTAAACTCGAAGAAGCCAACTCCAAGGGGAGGTGAGTGGCTTTCATGAGCACTGCCATCCTGCTGTCCTTGGAGAACCTCAGTTACAGGTAAGCAATTTTACATTCTCCAAGGACAAACAGGATGGCAGTTCTTACAAGTAGCAAATGCCTAGCTACAGATTACCCCCAATTAAAAAGGTGGAAAGCAAAACAATGCCAACAAGCATGATAACAACTGTTTTTTGGTGGCAATGAGCCTTTTTTCTGTATATTTGTCTTTTAAAGGGGCAGCGTGAAACAAAAATAACGGGTCCTAGGAGGGATGACGTTTGCTTCTACGTCTCAAAAAGATTGCTCAGGACAGACTGGCTGAACATACACTCATGTCAGGAGTCCCTGAACAATAGTGCTGTCATGTCAGGAGTCCCTGAACAAAAGTTGAAGCCTCGCAGATCTCCTCCATGGAGTCTGATCTTAAGTGGGCTATCAACACCACCATGGCTCTGGACTACATGAATCTTGACATTACCCATTAGATTCAGGCCTGCCTGGGCATAACAGGAGGAGATTCAATCTGCTACCCAATTTGATAGTGTGTGTTTGGCAACAGCAATCCCAGGGTTGTTGGTGTTAAAAGAAACAAAATGTTGGCTGGTTGGACTTTCAATGGGTTTGAAAATGCTCCAGATAGGTTAAGACTCTTTTGCAGTCCAAACTGTGCAGCAAGGAGGAAGTGACGTCATCCCTACAGCATGGTCGCATAAAGTGATAGCTCTCTCCTCACTCATCCAAATTTAAGCTCGACTGGCGTAATCGGGGCTAATTTTTCCTTCTGGAACACAATAGGGGATGACGGATGCCTCTGTGATGACTTCCAGGAAAAAAATTGCTGGATTTGAAGTCAATCTCATACGCATCAGGAGGTTCCCATTTCGCGGCCTTGTGCGAGGAATCTGGTTTGGGAGATCACGACTGAAGGAACTGAGAACGGAAGGTTAGGAGAAGCGTCAGAACTCACTAAAGATGATTTTAAACAATGGTTTGTGGAAATACAAAAAGATATCAAATCAATTAAAACCGATATGCAGGAGGTGCTGTCGGAGTTTCACTCCGAGCTTGGGGACTACGGTCGGAGGGTTGAAGATGTGGAAAATATAGTAGAGGGACAGGGAGTGGAAGTCTCCCGTATTCGGCAAGATCTTACTGAATTACATAAGACTAATGAAGAAATACTAGTTAAAATGGAGGACCTCGAGAATAGATCGAGGCACGCTAACATTCGAGTTCGGGGAATACCAGAAACGGAGGCATATCTGGATGTGACACTAGAGGTTCAAAAAAATCTGCAGGATGGTGCTCAATGAACGATCTGATCAGCGTGACTTTTCAGAGGGTGAAATAGTGCTAGACAGAGCACATAGAGCGATGAGAACAAACAGAATGAACACTCCCAGAGACATCATTGCGTGTATTCATAGCTATCGAATGAAGGAAGCTATCATGCAGCAAGCTCGAAAGATGGGCACTATAACATGGGAAGGACTGAACGTAACCATATATAATGACTTGGCGGCGGCTACGTTGCAAAAACGGAGAGACTTTCAACCTGTGACAGCGTTTCTAAGGTGCGAAAATCTTCGGTACCGATGGGTGTATCTGACAGGCTTGGCCTTCATCAAGGATGGACGCATGCACTTCATCAAAATGGCGTCGGAAGCGGACAAGGTCTTGGCGGGCGAAGGCCTGATTTTACCTGAGGCTGAAAGAGGAGTGCAAAAATCTATTGGAGCAGAACGTCCACGATGGCAACGGATAGGGAAGTCAGGCTCCAGATTACAAGGCAAATCTACGGAGTACTCCGGACCTCAGGAGGGAGTGGAGTGACTAGGCAATACATGTTAATAAATTGTGGTCTTTATATGCATCACTTCTGCTGGTCATTTATGGCCACTTATGTTCGATCTTGGCAAGTTCAATAATGCTATGCTGGGAGAAGGTATACACTATTGTTTTGGTTAGAAATACTTGAAAGGTTCTTCTATGCAATCTGCAGCTGTGTTAAATGTTTTGAACTCTTTCTGTTATGAGTGACAATAAGGTTAGTGGGATGAGTGGGGGGGGGGGTGATTTCACAGACTCCTCAAGGGTATCCCTGCCGATGCAACAGTGGTGGTGGTATTACAGGGTGGAGGGGAGGGGTGGAAGGGGAGGGAGGGGATGGAGATTATTGGAAGATTGAGGAGAGTTGGTTATTGGGTTTTGGGGGGGGGATAGTCTATGATATCTCGGATGGTTTTCTGGAGGGAGTACAGGAGAGTTGGCTTACTGAATGTAATATGCCAGAGAGAGCAGGTGTGGTTTTCTCCTGATGTCTATTAAAATAGTTTCTATGAATGTTAAAGGCCTTAACCATCCCGCAAAATGAAATAGTTTGTTTAAAGAAGAGCTTTCATTGAAGGTGACTATTTTGTTTATTCAGGAGATTCATCTCCGTCAGAGGCACGAAAGCTTATTGAATAATGCTTGCTATCCACAAGTTTTTCTAGCAGCTAGTACACCTCAGTTTAAATACACAGGAGTGGGGATCCTAATTTCCAGGGATCTTATGGTTCAAGTAGACTCGATCTATAAAGACACGGAGGGCAGATTTATCATAGTATCACTCTATATAAATAAGGTCTTCTATACATTGGTAAACGTATATAACCCCAATACGCTTCAAAGAGTGGTGCTTCAGAGAATGGATGATAGATTCCTTCAGTCTAAATGTGGGAAGCTGATATTTGATGGAGACTTTAATTTGGTTTGCAACCCAAAGGTAGACTGTTCTAAAGGTGGGGGACATTATTCAAATGTGGATAGAAGAGCATTGCAGCAATTCTTCACTAAGTGGCAAGTGGTGAATATCACTGGTGGCAAGTGGTGAATATCACTGGCGGGAACGGCAACCTAGAGGGCGGGATTATCCTTACTATTCTAAGGCTCATGATACATACACCAGAATTGATTACTTCTTTATTGATAAATCTTTGATGGGTATCACTTCAGATGCAAATATTGGAAGTATTACTTGGTCCGATCATGCCCCTATCTGGTGGTCTCTTTCATGGTGCCGGATCTGACCAAGGGCGCTGTTTTTGGAAGATGAATGATTCATTAATTAAAGATGCGGCGGTAGAATTGGAAGTAAGAACTGCTATATGGGAATATCTAGTCATGAATGACACTGATGGGATTATGCCTGTGCTGTTATGGGATTGCCTTAAAGCAGTCCTTCGGGGAAAATTTATTGCTTTAGCATCGCATAAAAAGAAAGAAAAGCTTAGACAAAGCCACATTTTGAGGGATAGGTTAGTGAAGGTGGAAGCAGCCCATAAACAAACTCCTACTAGGAGCCTTTTGAAGGAATTGGGGGATATTAGATATCAGCTGCAACAATTAGAAGCGGACGAGAGGGGCTATCAGTTGGATTTAGCCAGACAAACTTATGAACATGGCAACCGGGCGGGAAAAGTTTTGGCCCATGCTTTGAAATCCCGAGCTGCCCAATCTCAAATAACTAAAATTAAAGCAGTTGATGGGTCTATAATAACAGAGGGGGGCGGGGATACGCACACAGTTTAATACGTTTTTTGCAACCCTTTATTTGAGGGAAGATAGTGCTTCTGAAGCGGACATTTTGAAGTATTTAGCAGAGATTCAACTTCCATGCTTAGAGGAATCTTTGTCAGAGGGAGTGAGTCAACCCATCACATCTGCGGAGGTGTTAGCTGCTATCTCCGAGTTGAAACTGGGAAAAGCACCAGGAATAGATGGGTATATTCCTTTTTTCTATAAGAAGTTTAAGGAAGAGCTGGTGGGTCCACTGGTTAATATGTTTAATAGCTTAGGAATAGGGGGTCACATTTTACCAGTGGCAAATGTGGCTGGTATTATAATATTGCCGAAACCAGGGAAAAATCTGCTGTTATGTAGTTCATATAGACCCATATCACTCATCAATATTGATTTGAAATTGTTAGCAAAAATATTGGCTAATAGATTGAAATTTGTAATTCCACTCTTGGTTCATGATGATCAGGTGGGCTTTATGCCGGGCCGCATGGCGGGGGACAATATACGAAAGGTAGTAAATTTTATAACATTATGCTGTGGTGAATAAGATTCCATCAGTACTGTTCGGTGTGGACGCTGAAAAGGCATTCGACAGGGTACACTGGCCTTTTCTGTTCCATGTGCTGTGGAAGGTTGGACTTGGAGGGGGATTTCTCACATGGGTTCAAGAATTGTATAGGACACCGGCTGCCTGCATAAAAGTAAACGGGGGATATTCGGCTAATTTTGAGGTTCAGAGGGGCACACGGCAGGGGTGTCCCCTTTCACCCCTGTTGTTTGCACTTTGTTTAGAACCTTTGGCAATACAAATTAGAACTAATGACGATATACAGGGGATCACTATTGGGGATAACATGTATAAGATAGCATTATACGCTGACGATGTGCTTTTCACTTTAGCTGATCCGGAAAATTCTTTACAGGGGTTAATCCCACAATTAGAAGAATTTGGAAAAGTGTCCGGTTTTAAGGTTAATAAAAAGAAGTCGGAGATTTTACCGATTTTTCTACCACCCAATATGATCCCCATTTTGAAAATGAAATTCCCTTTCCAATGGGCAAAGCAAACTGTGAAATATTTAGGGGTATTGCTTGGCTCAGAATATAAAGACTTGTTCAACCTAAACTATCTTCCGTTGAGTAAAAAGATGGAGAGGGATTTGCAGCAGTGGGATAGACTGACTCTCACCTGGCTTAGCAGAATTGCAGCCATTAAAATGACGTTCCTCCCACGGATAGCTTATCTATTTCAGACCCTACCGTGCCTAGTGCCTACTCATTACTTCAGAGGTTTACAGGTTAAAGTTTTCTCCTTTATCTGGCAGAGGTGGCCATCGCGGGTGGCACGAGCGGTACTATACCAAAACAAAATGTCTGGAGGCCTGGGGGTTCCCAATCTTTTAAAATATTATGTAGCCTCTCAATTATGGGCAGTGGTAGATTTTCATAATCATAAGGAAGTCAAGCAATGGGTACAACTGGAAAGAAAGGTTGTCTCCGGTATTATGAAGGGAGAGTGGATCTGGGGTGGGAACCAGTTCCCGGCAGATTTAGGACATACTTCCCCATGTATGGCTGACCTTGTGGCAACGCTGGAGGACACATCTGGTGGGAAACCGTAGATACTTGTACTCCACTCAGATTCGGGACTGTGAGGCTTTCCCAGCAGGGCAAGTGGGGAAAGTATTTCAGGATTGGGCCAAAAAGGGGATCTCAACCCTTGGACACTTCTGGTTTGATCAGGGGGTGAAACCATTTGTGGAGGTGCACACAGAGTACCAGCTACGTTCAACGGATCAATTTGCTTATATGCAACTGCGCGATTTCTTGCTTTCTAAAACTGTCCGACTGGATATGATTAAGGGGAAGACACTTATGGAAGGCTATTATGACAAGGTGCATGTGGTGAAGGGAGTCATATCTAAATTATATACTATTCTAAATGGGGCTGTGACTTATCCCTTGAACCATGTCAAGGCATGAGAAAAGGATCTAGGGACCCAGCTATTGGAGGGCGACCTGGATACCTGTTTTGTGGTGATAGGCCGCAGCTCTATAGCAGCTTCAATGGTAGAAAATAATTACAAAATGTTGTTTAGATGGTATATCACTCCATATAAACTGAAAAAAAAAACGGGGCTACGCAGAGATGCACTATGTTGGAGGAACTGCAGCCAAGAGGGTAACTTTTTTCATATGTGGTGGGCCTGCCCAGCAATCACACAATTATGGACACAAGCGGCGCTGTGGCTCCAGGAACTGCTATATGTGCCGGTACATTTCACTCCTAAGGAAGCCTTATTGCATGTTCCGGAGGCGGATGTGGCCACTGAACATAGAGCTATACTCAGAGCTCTGGCTCATGCAGTTCGGGGTGAAATTGCTAAACATTGGAAGGAACATAAAGTGCCCCCTTTCTCTGCGGTTCTTCAATGATTGAAGTGGATTTACTATATGGAGTATTTGACTGCCTTGAGAAGGGATACCTTGACTAAATTTCACAAAACGTGGTATGTTTTTCAACCATGGTCAGCTTCCAATACTGGATGAGTACAATTTTGTGTGTGTGTGGGGGGGGGGGGGGGGGGAGGATATACACCTATTGAGGGCTTGGTTCCATGAAGCATCATAAAACAGGAGATAGGAACTCCTCTACATAGTGGTAAATGGGTTATTACACATCAGTGCGTGATTTCTGATACTCTGTAATGTATGTTAGTTTCAAATTATAAGATGTACCATTTATGTATTTGAGTGTACAGGTAGTTGTATTGTTGTACTTGTTACTGGTTTGGCAATAAACAGATAATTACAAACTGTGCAGCACCCGTTTACATTTGTAAACATATGGTCTGGGAATTGGAAAGACTGACTAATTACGATAAAAGTCCATCACTACCTGAGGCAGAAACTTGGGAGATGTGTGCAGAAACCACTATCATGAAAAAATCTGGTGAAAGGTGGATAAGTCGCTACAGCCTGGAGCTCATAAACTTTGCGTGCCTAAGCCAATGTCACCAAAAATATGACCTTCCAGTTCAGGTACTTCAGCTCACAGGAGCACAGTGGCTCAAATGGAGCTTTCATTAGCTGGGTCAGAACCACACTGAGGTCTCAAGAGACAGCAGGACACTTAATGTAAGGCTTCAAATGAAGCAAGCCCCACATGAATCAGACAACCAAAGGCTGTACAGAGATGGATCTACCTTCCACATGGTGGTGGATAGGTGCTAACTGTACTGAGATGAACTCTGAGTGATCTTGAGACATAACAGGGTCATTCATCAAAATGAGTTATGGCAAATACTAATGCTAGCACATGGTGCAAATGCAAATTTTGGGAAGGGGAAGGATTAGGGAGGAGTTTTGGCAGGATTTACGAAAATGAGGGGCAATATCGCACTGTGCGATAGCATAATACATGCTATCACACGGTTTTAACGCTGGAAATAACTATACCTTTTTTCCTGGCATTAAGCTGTGTGATATGCCCGAAACGGCCATAACGCAATTCATGATAAATTGTTAGAAATGCATTTCGGTCACTTCTGGGCTTGAGAGGGGAGAAGAGAGAGAGAGAGAGAGCGCCTCTGGGGAGGCCCTCACAATGTGCAACTATTTATATGCCTATAGGAGGGGCTCAAGATGAGGTGTTGGTGGTGGTTTAGAGATTAGAGGCCAGTTTTTCATGTAGAGTGAGACATATGAACAGAACAGAACAGTACACATTGATGAAGATTTGACATGATTTGGAGTGAGGAAAGTCTCACAAAAATGACATTTTGTACAATATGTTATCTCAGCCTAGCTTGATGGTGCCCTTTTAAGAAATGGACTACATCTGGATGAGCTGATAAGGATCCACCATTCACCTTAGAAACAGGCAAGAGCCGTCACCTGTACCTTTAATGAATTAAAGGCCAATCCTTTACTCAATCCATCCTGCAAAATTCCAAAATGAGCAGGATCTTAACCAAATGAGAAGATCCCCTCAGTCTTCACACCAAGCCTCAAACACTTGCCAAACCCGCACATAGTCTAAGGAAGTGAACTTTCTTGCTCATAGCAAGGTGGCAAGCACCGCAGTAGAATATCCACACTGCAGCAACTGAGCCCTCTCAAGGGCCATATCATAAGACAAAATAGAGTCCAATCTTCATGAAGAACAGGCCATTGCTGTGGCAGATCCCTGTGAGTCAGAAACTGGAGGGGAGAGTCCACCAGGAATCTTCGCAAATGTGAATACCACGGTTTTCTGGACCAATCTGATGCCACCAGAAGCACCATCCCCGTGTGACTCTTGATCCTCTGAATCATTCTGCTCAACATGGGCAAGCATACAGTAGCTTGCCCTCCTGGCCACTCCTGCATGAGAACATCAATGCTTAAGGACTTTTGATCTCTCCTGCGAAGTGAGAAACCTTCGCAATGCGAGAAGTCACCAGCAGGTCCAGAAACGGAAGGTCTCAGTGATCCACTATGGGCTGGAACACCTTGTTTGACAATTCCCATTCTCCTGGAACCAGACTCTGTCTGCTGAGAAAGTAGGCTCTTACATTGTCTTTTCCTGCAGTGTGCGAGGCTGAGATCTCCTGAGGATGCACTTCCACCCATTCCATAAGTTGGGCTATTTCCTGTGACACATGCTGGCTATTGGTTTCTCCCTGCCAATTGATGTAAGCTACTGTTGTCACATTGTCCAACATTATCCGGACCGCTCGACCTTGAAATCGATTGCCAAATCACAAGCATGCCATCCGGATGGGTATGGGCTTCCAGCTGATTGATGCTCCAGAAAGACTCTTCTGTACTCCTGCGCTCTTGCACTGTCAGCTCCCAACCCTGAAGACTCACATCTGTCTTGAGTACTAGCCAGTCCAGTGATCTTAGGGAAACTCCCTTTCTTAGATGATTCACTTGTAACAACCACTGCAGGTGTATACAGATCTCTATCAGTAGGTGAAGCCAAATCGAATATTCCTGAGACTGTGGGCTCCAACGAGACAGCAGAGTGCACGGAAGGTGGCGCATATGCACCCTCGCCCATCTCACCACCTCTAGGGTCACTGCCATCCCTGCTCCATCAGCTTCTGAATACGACCCTCTGGCAGGAACATCCTACCCTGATTCGTGTCGAACTGAACACAGAGATATCCTAGTGACTTTGATGGCTGAAAATTGCTCTTGGCCAGGTTCACCACCCAACCTAGCTCCTGCAACAAGGAAATCACCTTGCACTAGACCTGAAGGCTCTCTTTCAGACTCTTGGCCCAAATCAGCCAGTCATCTAAATATGGATGGGATTCTGGTACACCCTTTATTAACTCTGCCGCCACCACCACCATAATCTTGTAAAAAGTTCTGGGCAGGGTGGCCAAACCAAAACGTTACACTTGAATGATAATGCTGCCCTAAAACTGCGAAATGCAAAAATAATTAATGCTCTAGCTGAATGGGAATATGAAGGTATGCCTCTGACAAGTCCAAAGATATCAGAAACTTCCCCGATTGTACTGCCATTATCACGGAGCGTAAGGTTTCCATGCGAAAACACGTCACCAGCAATGACAGTTGACCCCCTTGAGATCTAGGATGGGACGAAAAGTCCTCCGTCTTGGATACAACAAAATAATTGGAATATCGGCCTGTATTTTCTTGCGACGTGGGCACTAGAACCACAGCTCGCAAGCTGAGGAGTCTCAACAATGTACACTCCACTGCCTGTCTCTTCTGTGGAGAGTTGCAGGGAGACACCATGAAAACGTCCCAAGGAACACTACAAAACTCCAGCGCATCGCCATTTCTTATCACTTCCAGAACCCACTGGTCTGACGTGATTTCAACCTACATCCGATAAAAAAAAAAAAAAGAGAGAAGCAACCCCCTATTTCCTGTTCCTGGGGGTGGGTCGGTTCACCTTCATTGGAAGGTTCAGGGGACTCTACTACCCAAAGTTTGTGCCCCATCTGGGCTGCCTGGGACGAAAGGACTGAGACTTATCCAAAGGTTGAGTCCTCTGAAAACTTTTGAACCCCCTAGTACGACCTCTCATGCTGAAGGAGCACGGCATCTGTTTCTTATCCTCTGGCAACTTGAGGAACCTGGGACTCACCCACTTTTTGGTCATTTTTTCCAGCTCACTCCCAAACAAGAGTGAGACTTTAAAAGGCAATTTCATAAGGTTAGCCTTCGAGGTGGTATAGCTGACCAATTTCTCAACCATAGCTGACGCCTGGCAGCTATTACACCCCTCTGGCCAAACTGCGGACAAAATCGCAGCCCGCATCTGCCAAAAAAGGGGCTACTGGTTCTGTCACTGCCCTGGAATTCACACCAGATTCATCGACCTCCTGAGAGAGAAATAAACAAGAGCAAGCCACCAGGGAACAACAAGAAGCTATCTGCAAATTCATTCCTATTACTTCAAAAGCCTGCTTAAGGATAGACTCAATTCTCCTATCCTGTGCATCCTTCAAGGCTGCTCCCCCTTCTACGGGGAAAGTCGTCCGCTTTGTAACGGCACACACACGTGCATCCACATTCGGAAAGCGCAATTGTTCTCTCGCAGCTGGATCCAGGGGTTATAGTCTTTCCAAGGCTCATCCCCCTTTAAAATTAGCTTCCAGGGTGTCCAATTCAAGATCAATCAATTTTTGAAAGGCCTTCATAATAGGGAAGAAACATGAGGCTTTACGCAAAGAAATCGAACTGGGATCTTTCTTTGGCTCAGACATGGATTCAGCCCCTGATACTCCCAACATCTTCAATATCTGGGAAATCAAAGCCAGTAACTCATCTCTATGAAAGAAATGCAACATAGTTCTATATGGCTCCAATCCCGGAGGAATTTCCCCATCCTCCAGGGAGTAAGAATCGGCATCATCATCCGTGCCATCTGGGTTCCTTTCGGGGAGACCAGCAGCAGATCTAAGCGTACTCTGATGCTTACGGGCAGCACCAGGCCTGACCTGTTAAGATTGGCTGGGGGCGAGGACTGCGCCTGGACCTGCACCCATGGAATTACCTTCCCCCGCTGATGAACCAGTTAGATGAGCCCCAAAATCAGGCGACACCTGGGCAGCTCTTTTTCCATTCCCGCATCAGACTAGGAAGAACCAGGCTTAGTAAAATCAGACAGAGGCAATTATTCCTGAGCCCTCAAACAGCACTGACACAAGTTAGAGGGAATGCTAGGCTGGGATGCCCGAACATGACAACAGCACAAAGGGTAAGGCTTTTAGGCTTCTTTGCTATGGACGCCATCAGTCTGTCAATACACCCTAACAGGCATCTGATAAGAGTGTGCCCAGTTCCAAAAACTAAGCACCCAAAATTTTGGAGTCCAAAAATGAGACACACAACACTGTGCCTCGATAAGTCCACAAAACTGAGTTCCCACCAATATGCTTCAGATAGTGTGCGTAAATAAGTATGTGTTTGTGTGTGTGCGCACAACTGAGCACCCAGGTAGGCGCCACTTTGAGCCCAACTAGGCGCACAGTTCAGATGCACATCTGGGTGCACAAGCACGAACCGATGCAACTGAAGAGGGCAGCATTATAAGCAGGAAAAACGCCACCGCGGTCTACCATGTGGCGAACAAGACAAGCCTGAGAATGGGGCCTAGCCAAAAGGCTGCTCAACCCGCCAAGATCTCAACCCGTCAAGCTGCCCACATCCCCATAGCTCCCCTGGAGGTGGGAACGAACGTTGGATCGGCACACTGAGCATGGAGACAGGGGTGGGAGGGGCAGGAGAGGAATCCCTACTTATCTCCCCTTTTACTCTCTTATTTCTTTTTTTAATTACTTTTTACTTGAGCTCAGCCCATCCTGGCTGAGTACAAGGTCGGTCTACGGCTGCAGGAGAAATGGGCAAGGACTTCACCACTGTTCTCGGCTTCCTGCACTCGCTTGCCTTTCAGCTTTTTTTTTTTTGGCTAAGTCCACGCGGCTGAAAAAACAGCTACCAAACTAAGGCACTTATCTGATGGAGTGATCCACAGATATCACCTCAGAATTCTCAACTGAGGGATGGACCATAAGGAATCACCACAGGAGAGAGGGCCCAATAAATCTCTTTTATCCTTTGAAATTTTTTATTTTTAAGCAATCTCCAGTAGGGAGATGCACGGCTATCATCTGCTGGAGATGGAGAATAATGGCGGGCTGATGTACATATAACATGTCGTCAGCTTTGCTCTGTTTCCATCTGCTGATAGAGGTTCATAACCCACTGGCTTTGGATCCACTTGTCCATATGCTAAGAAAGTATTTTTATCTCATTATTTGTGTCTGCTGTTTTGAAACATTTTTATTAGTGTCTGGAAATTTTTTGAGTTTTTAATTATTGGATATTTCATTCATCAGCTGTTTTGAAATATCTGTTCTTTTTATTAGTATGGTTTTACTGCTATTGATTTTATATTTCTTAATTTGATTTATGAGGACTGGTGATGTTTCTCTTTTTCTTTCTTACACTGCATACAATCTCTCTGGCTTGTTGCAGTTTCCAGTTCAGTGTCTGTTTGCATGTTTCTAGTTATGCTTTATGGTTTCTTTATTCTTTTTTTTTTTTTTTTATAATTTATATTTTTATTAAAATATAACATTTTGAACAAATGAATATATTCAGGAATTCCAGAAAGTAAAAACAAAAAATTATACACACATTATTATTTAACACTCATTTTCAGGATATCTAGCCCACATCTAGGGAGAGTGGGAGTAAGGTCAGGTAAACTGATATATTTCTAATTTCAACCATTATTTATACAGCCGGTATTTCTACTGATGTCTTATCCCTAAGAAACCGCTCTAAATGTAGCGGGTCATTAAACACAAACTTATTATTACGATACACTATATGACACTTACAGGGGAATTTCAAATAAAAACTCGCTCCTAAATCTAACACTGATTGCTTTTGAGACAAGAACTGCTTTCTGCGCGCTTGTGTAGCACGCGAAACATCAGGAAAGACCTGAATCTTCTGGCCACAAAAATTCTGTTCTTTAAATTGAAAATATTTTGCGAAGAATAGGTCTTTCTCTTGTCTCAAGGAAAATGAAATTAGTAAAGTTGCTCTAGACGAGATATTGTCCATGGAGTCTTCTAAAAAAGTAGAGACCCCAGGACTTTCTAAAATATCAATTCCCCCTTCTTGTGTCTGTAATGTTTTACCTTTTGGGATATAGTACATCTTTGAGAGTAAAGGAATCTGTGTAGAATCATAAGACAAGATCTCAACTACATATTTTTTATATAATTCAAAAGATGACAATAATCTAGTTCTCGGAAAATTTAACAACCGCAAATTACAAGAACGTAACTCATTTTCTAATAATTCTATTCTATTATGTAGGATGATATTATCTTTAATGGATGATGCCACTATTGCTGAAATATTAGTAACTGTAGGGTTCAAATTTCCAATCAAAGTTTCAATTTTATTAGTTCTATCTTCTAACTCCACAAACTTTTCCCTGGTTTCCACAGAGAAAGTATGGACCTTAGAAACAGAACTAGACAATTTCTTGTCTATTTTGGTTGTTAACCTCCATAGATCCAAAAGTGTAACACTTTCAGGTTCTACCTCATTTTCGAATCCCTCATCAGTTACATTAAAAATTATAGCGGGACATTTGACTGTTGAATTAACAGCCAAGTTCCCCCCATTCACATTATTAATTTGCAACTGTATATTTCCACTTGGTACTGTCACCCCCTTAGATTCAATAGGAGGTGAACTTCCCAAGGGATTTATACCTCCAATAGCCTCAGGAGTACCATCCCTTCTAGGCTGTATATGAGGTTGTAAGGGCCTAGGACTTAAGGATATCCCCAATTGGGAATCACCTTCTATCACGTCCTCTACAATGGACTCCCCAATACGAATTATATGGGAGTCCATGGGTCCTGTCATTCTTGGCACCGCTGATATAGGGGAAGAAGAAAAATTTTTCGACTTACGTTTTCTACCCATAATTATCTCACAACAAAAATTTTTTACCAGGGGCGCGCCCCTTTGGCGCGCGGCTTCGGCTGCGCGCCGACGGCTGCGCGCCGCAGGGCCCACGATCTTATAGTGTCCGGGTGGCGCCCGACACTGACGTCACAGCCTGGGTCCGCCCACTCGGTCTGGGCTCGCTCCTCACCACGTTCTCGAGGGGATAGTAAGTCTCTGGCTGCACTCCTGCAGCGAAAACGGATGCCTCTCAGCTCTCTGACCTTCCTCCGCGCTCCCCAGTCAGTCGCCGCAGGGCCCACGATCTTATAGTGTCCGGGTGGCGCCCGACACTGACGTCACAGCCTGGGTCCGCCCACTCGGTCTGGGCTCGCTCCTCACCACGTTCTCGAGGGGATAGTAAGTCTCTGGCTGCACTCCTGCAGCGAAAACGGATGCCTCTCAGCTCTCTGACCTTCCTCCGCGCTCCCCAGTCAGTCGCCGCAGGGCCCACGATCTTATAGTGTCCGGGTGGCGCCCGACACTGACGTCACAGCCTGGGTCCGCCCACTCGGTCTGGGCTCGCTCCTCACCACGTTCTCGAGGGGATAGTAAGTCTCTGGCTGCACTCCTGCAGCGAAAACGGATGCCTCTCAGCTCTCTGACCTTCCTCCGCGCTCCCCAGTCAGTCGCCGCAGGGCCCACGATCTTATAGTGTCCGGGTGGCGCCCGACACTGACGTCACAGCCTGGGTCCGCCCACTCGGTCTGGGCTCGCTCCTCACCACGTTCTCGAGGGGATAGTAAGTCTCTGGCTGCACTCCTGCAGCGAAAACGGATGCCTCTCAGCTCTCTGACCTTCCTCCGCGCTCCCCAGTCAGTCGCCGCAGGGCCCACGATCTTATAGTGTCCGGGTGGCGCCCGACACTGACGTCACAGCCTGGGTCCGCCCACTCGGTCTGGGCTCGCTCCTCACCACGTTCTCGAGGGGATAGTAAGTCTCTGGCTGCACTCCTGCAGCGAAAACGGATGCCTCTCAGCTCTCTGACCTTCCTCCGCGCTCCCCCGTTTCTTTATTCTTTATTATGTGATGGTCTGGCACATGTGACCGAGGTGAGGTATTCTGCTGGCATGAAGTTTCAGTCCAGGGCTCTATAGCAGCCTGGCTTGTTCTGTTTTCCTAATAGAAGGTGTATTGGTGTTTTAAAGCCTGGTGTAATATTTTCAGTGTTGCCTTTTCTTAGGTAAGGTGGTTACTGTTTGAATGCTGGAAGTTGGTGCTGTTTTGGTATGGGAGATTCACTATTTATGCAATTTCTGTTCAGACAGAGTACTTATCTTTCCCTTGTGTCATTCTTAATAATAAAAATAATTCTGGGCCTTTATTTTTTATTTCCACCATGGATCGTAATGAGAAGTATGTAATGCGAAGAGGAGTGAGAAAATGATGTAAAGAAGGAAGAGAGTATAAAATATTTTATGGCCAATTATTACAGGAGTATAGATTGACGTGCCAAATGAGGAAGGCAAATTATAGCGCTACTATATCTCAAGCAATTAGACAGCCATCACAACTTTTCAATACAATACGCCAACTAACCAGGAAGGATGACGTGATAGAAGTTACACCCTCATCATGTAATGAATGTGCAGATCGTTTTGACAACAAATTAGAGATATTCATTCTCAATTAGGGATAGTTGGAGTTGATGATAAATTTGGAATGCAATTTGCACAAATAGCTGATGGTTGGTCAGAATTTAGGATATCAAAGGTATTTGAAATAGTGGATATAATAGCAGGGTTAAGGTCTTTTTATTCCTCTCTTGATCCATGCCCATTCTCGCTGGTTAAATCCAGGAAAGAGCATTTTATTACAACTAAGGGTATATTAACTATTAATAAATAAGTTAATATGCCCTTAATTGAACGAATCATTCCGGAGGATTTAAAAAGAATAACAGTAGGGTCTGGAAAGAAGGATCCAGCTAAACCTATTTCAGAGTTAAATAACTATCGTCTGATATGAAATCTTACAACACTTGCCAAGATTATAGAAAAGGCAGTATTATCACAAGTGAATGATTTTCTGGAAGACAATGATGTAGGACAAAAATCAATTTGGGTTTTGAAGAGCACATAACATGGAACTTTTCTTGATTTCTTATTGGTTACTCTACTATGTAGTATAGAAGATGGTAGACCAGGGGTTTTAGTTCAACTAGGTGTAAATGCTGTTTTTGATATGGTCTGTCATAAAATATTTGTGTCCTGATTGAATATTATTGGGATCACTGGTGTAGTCCTGGAGTAATTTAGATCTTTTTTGAAGAGGACAAGACAGGTACGGCAAGGTGATCAAGATTCCTCTTGGCAAGACCTGTAGTTGAGGGTACCTTGTCACTTGTTTTTTAATTTATTAACATCTCCATTAGGTCAGAAACTGCAGAAACTTAGTTTAGTGTATTTTATAAATGTAGATGATGTTCAGACATTCATCCCAAGTTCAGGTGATGGGAGGGCTTCTATAGCATTTATAGAGGATTGCCTGACGGAAACAAAGAACTGGCTAGCTATTAATGGCCTATCATTAAATGTAGCAAAAATAAAGTTATTAGGAATTGGTAATTTTTACACTGTGTTGGAAATACCAATAAATATAAATTACATCATTGCATCACTACAGGTGCTATCAGAAGTCACATTTAACCCTAAAAGCACAAGTATGTCATGTAGCAAAGCTAGCATTTTTTAAGTTGAAAATGCTTAAGCCGTTAGGACCTTTGATTTCAGAGTTAATTTGCTCCACCTTGAAATCTCTAGTGTTGTGACATCTAGATTACTGTGGCAGTCTTTGTAATAGACTTCCAGAGGTTTTATTGTGGGTGCTGCAGTTGGTTCAATATGTGGCAGCATGAGTGTTGTTCAGACTGAGGAAAAGAGATCACATTGCCGAAGCACTGAAAAGAGCTACACTGGCTTCCAGTAAGATGGAGATTTAAATTTAGATTCCTAGTTTTAACTCATAAATTGTTATATTCAGATTATGAGTGCTCAGAACAACAAAGAATACAATGGTAAGTGCCTGCAAGATGTTGTGATGCTGCCCGCAGCCGGAGCTACGGGCAGCCTTTTACCTCTGCGGCCCGGAGGCCGCTGCCGACCCTGGACCCTTCTGAGCAACAGCAGCAGCCACCGCAGACATTCCTTCGCGACAGGAGGCCACCACCTTCACCCTATTTATCGTGGCTGGGAGCCGCGGACTTCGGCCTCTTCTCCGCGGAACGGAGCCGTTGCCCACACTGTCTTCCGGCAGGCCTGGAGGCCTGCTCTTCAGTGGCAGGAAGCCGCCCTCAACATCCTCTTCGTGGCAGGAGCCACACCAAGGTTCTCCTTCGCAGCAGGGAGCTGCTGTCGCAATCGTCCTCTTCTGCGGCTGGGAGGCCGCTCTGGAGCTCCTCTTTGCAGCCCGGAGGCCGTCACCAGTGTTTCCTGGCAGCAGGAGCCGCCTCCAGTCCTCTGCAGTGGCAGGGAGCCGCTCTTGTTCCTCCTTCGTGGCTCAGACGCCACAGCTCCCACATCGGGCCTGGTCGAAGCCTGCTACGGCTCCTCCTCTCCTCAGCGGCAGCATGGCCACTGTCCAGGGTCCTGCAGTCTTCCTGTTCCGGCTTCCTTAGGTGCGGGGCCACGCTTCCTTCAGTGCTTTAAAGGGCCAGTAGGGAGTGGTCCCTCCGGTCCCATCTGGAACTCCTCCCTGGGCGTCTTCCTTCTCTAGCCCTACAAAAGGGCTCAGTTCTCAGTCTAACATTGTCTTCACAAGAAGCTAGTATTCTTTAGGACTTCCTGCCTTCTGCTCCTGCCAGGTTTCCTTGTTCTTCATGTCCTTCGTGGGATCCCTCATCATGTGTCTTCATGGTCTCTTCTCTGGATGTCCTTTGTCTTGTCCCGTCGTCCACCAGATGTTCCTGATGTCTCTCCTGTTCCAAATGTATCCTGATGTCCTTCGTTGATGTTCCTGTTGTTGCCCTGGCTCCTGATGTTCCGACGTCCTTCATCTCCTATGTCCAGATGTCTGCTGGCTCTGATTTCCGTCTGCCCTGATGCCTCGTTCCTGATGTCCGTGAGTCCAGATGTCTTCCTCTTCTCCTGAGCTTGCCCAGCATCCCTCGTGGTCCGCGACCAGCTAGTTGGCTGTGTAGGGCGCGTAGGGAACAGTGTGGTCCGCATCCAGCCTGGCTGAGCTGTGTAGGGCGCCTGAGGGACCTTGCCCACCTGTCCGCCCTCTTCCTGTTCCAGGTCTCCCTGAGGGGCTGCTGTCTTTCCTGCGCTTCTGTGCTGCTCTTCGCCAAGTGTCCAAGCGTCGGGAGGTCTACGCTCTCTTGGAGGTTTCGGACTTCTAATTGATGATTTTAGCTTGCCTTGCCATGCCATGTCTTGCCTGAGTCTTCGTCTCTTCCAGCACTTGTTTCCAGTGACCACGCTTACCAAAGCCTTCATCCATCCTTGCATCCTGTCCTGCCTGCCACCTCTGCTGTTACCCAGCGGCAAGTCCAAAAGGGCTTGAAGTGGTCAGAGGACTACTCAGAGGCCAACCTTGCTTGGTTGGTCTCACTGAGGCTGCACAGGTCCGGCAGGGGCTTGGTCTTCGCTTCGCTCCCAGACATGGACCCGTCTCACTGCAAGGGCACACACCTCACGTCCCGCATTGGGGAGTGCCTCCTAGTGCTCCCTTCCATCACAGTGCAACACAAGAGCCTTGTGCTCTTGTAATAAGATATTGCTTAATATTTCAGCTACACAGGCCTGTAAGCATGAAGTGACAAGGTTCTGTGCATTTTCATATGCTGCACCTATACTATGGAATTCTTTGCTTATCAAATTGTGAGCAGAGAGAGATATAAAAGGAAAGGTCTGAAAACCTTTTTTTTTACTGAAGTTTTTAAAATATGAGAGTAGATATTTTATGTGATGTATATTTTCATTAATTTTATTTATTTAGATTTATATTCCACTTTTCACACTTTTTTTCAGCACTTCAAAGTGGATTACATTCAGTATATCATGTTTATTGTTTAATTTATATGTGTATAATGTAAAAATTGTGTTGGAATTTTAATGATGACATTTATTAGTGTAAATATGTAATCTGCAGTGAACTATTTTAGGAAATATAGCAGAATATAAGATTTTAAAATAGATAAAGTAAACTGATAACAAGACGACACTCTCTGAATCCAAATAATGAAAAAAAAAACATTAATTTGTTCTGTAAACTAAGACCTTACAACATGGTGCATAAACACTCATTTGTATGTAACACAGAAGCTGGAACATTTTTTAATGTAAGGCATCAAGTAGTATTTATATTAAAACTAATGGCACAGCTTAACCTGTGAGCTCCAGAAAGGGTTAACAACTTACATCTGGATAGGGCTCCTGCAAAAAGTGAGGCACTAATGGCATCTCTTCCTAATTGATGTATCAAAACATCTCGAAGTTGATCAAAGCACATAAAATAAATTGCTGTGGCTGGCACTGCCATCACTCTATATTACAAGCACAACAAAAAAAGAAAAAAAGATTATAATGATTATGGACAGCATCATTAAATATCTGTATTTATACTAAATAAAATAGTATACCTTCTAAACTGATAACAGTGTATACATTGTAGGCCAGATTTATAAAACTTTTATCCTACAGGTTCTTGGTGAGAAAATCCAGAAAGCAAGTGTTGCTTACCTGTAACAGGTGTTCTCACAGAACAGCAGGATGTTAGTCCTCACATATGGGTGACATCACAGGATGGAGCCCTGTACGGAAAACCTTTTTGTCAAAGTTTCTACAAAGCTTTGACTGACACTGGCACACTGAGTGCCACTGAGCATGCTCAGCCTTTAATTATCCCTGTGAACCACAGGTGTCTCCCTCAGTCTCGTCTTATAGCTAAAAGCGCAGACCCAACTCCGCGGGGTGGCGGGTGGATTTCGTGACGTCACATGCCGTGACGCCAAACGTCGTGACGTCACGCCTTGAGCGGCCCAATTGCACGAACAGAGGCCGCTTTTGCCCATGCAGGAGTCCATCTTCGCGAGCAGCTGGAGGCAGGAGAGGGGAGCCGGTCATCCTCGCCAATGTCTGGAGGGTGGCTGCAAAAAGTAAGTCGCTTTGTTGCTTTACACTGCCAGTCCCCCCTCCCCTCCTCCCGGAGCAAGGCTGCTTTTCGCGCCTGCCTCGGGAGGAGGGGAGTGGGGACTGGCAATCCCGAGCGTAGGATTGCCCGTCCTCTCTCCCCTCGCTCTCTTGCTACTTTTTTTTTTCGCTTTTTTTTTTTTTTTTTGCTTCGGGAGGAGGGGAGAGGACTGGGGCTGCCCCGAAGACCGGCACCCATGGACGCGGCCAGGGCAGGAGAGCGGGGGGCTGGGGGAAAGTTTGCCGCCTACCCTTACCCCTGCCTCTAACGCAGGGGTAAGGGTAGGCGGTAAGTTAGCAGGTTAAACGCGCGGCAAAACGGCAGGGTAAAAAAGCGATAGTCGGGGCGCGGGTTACTGGATGCTAGGGAATAGCTAATTCGATCGTTTACATGCAATATACATGCCGCGTGCAGAAGGGGTTGCCCGGGGATTTTAGGACGCGGTAGGAGTAGGTTAAAGGGGATTGTGGATCGCAGGAAGGGCTAACGCGGCCGGAAAGTGAGTAGAACGCGAGTTAGGAGCGGGGTAAATGCGGCCGCACTTTACTGGATCGATCTGACAGAAGGAAGGAGCCTGTGCCTCCCTGTTTGTTGATGTACCACATTGCCACCTGGTTGTCCGTCTGAATCAGGATGACTTGATTTGAGAGGCAATCCTGAAAGGCCCTGAGACCCTTGGTCTGACCCAGTATGGCATGTTCTTAACCTTTTTTGATGCATGGAATACATTTTATTTGGGCTTCTAAAATCGTATTTTTAAACAATGTGCACACTTCTTGCAAACTTTTAACCTTTGTAACTACTCCTTTTGTTTTTTTTTTGTAATTTACTCATTTTGATATAGTATCCCTTTTAAAGTTATATGCTACTGCAGTAGTTTCACTTAATGTCCTCCCTTTAGTGGATTATATCAAATTTGACTGTATTATGATTGCCCCACCAGGTTGTATGTTCCACTGAGGCTGCCTGTCTTGTTGGTTCTAGGACCAGCTGCTCCACGATGCAGTTATTTATGGCATCTACGTTCCATTTGTTGCCCAACAGATTTTAAAAGAGCCTTAAAAATTCAACTATTTACTCAGGCCTATGAAGAATCAGCAAGTCTTGTTTATGTTTTGCTTAAATCTTTGGTTATAACACAGCTTCTCTCATGTGTTGGTTTGCTTTTTTGTATATGTTATTTATTATGTATGTGGAAACATGTAATCTGCTTTAAATACAACTGCAGAAATGTGGAATATAAATTCTTTTAAATAAATAAATAATAGAAACTTATCCTCTCTAGTATGTTCCTACGAGACATTGACCCAATAATGGGCCAACATGTTACCAGTGCTTCTAGACTGCTTATATCAGTGATGATTTTCATTACTTCTATGCAAAGGATAATAAAAACAGAAGAAAGTTGTGGGCAATGGTGCACTGAGTGCACATAATTAATATTGCTAGCCACAATCAATAATGTTACCATACAAGGACTACATTCATATACCTTCATGCCCATGAAAAGAAGCTATAAGGCACAACATATACAAATGTGATAAAAAGGGAGGAAAAATGTTGAACATATTAGGCACCAAATAGAAAACTATTTGTTTTGCACTTTTTATTTTACTTGACATTATGTTTGGTTTAATTTGCTCATGTTTTTTTGCTAGGTTTAAGGCAGAGGATTTTTTTTTTTAACTACCCTTTCCACCTAACCAGCTGGCATCTCTACCTCTGGCAGCCCAGGAACATTGCTTCCATCCTGGACCTCAGCTAAGGCCACAACTATATTTTAGAACTTTGCATTTTTATCTTGATGTAAACCCGCTTTATAAGCACATGGTTAAAAAAATGTGAAAGATAAGTCAAATAAATAAAACATAACTACATCTTTTATCTCTGTTCCAAGAGCTCAAAAGTGACTGCACAACTATATCACCCCTCTCTTCTCCAGCAGCCCAGAAATATCTGTGCCTTAACTGCATGTTCTTCCTATACTAGCAGGTGCCACACTATAACATCTCCCCATCCAGTCACATTTGACTAGGACTGCATCACAATTTCTTTCTCTAGCAACTCCTGCATCTGCAAGGAATCAAATTGTATTCGTCTGGATGATCAGGCACCCAGAATATTTCCACCCTTGCTCTAGTAAGCAAGCAGTTGTGCTAAATCATTAAACTGAATTTTACCCTTACTGCCAACCTCTAGCTGTTAGAAATTAGTCTGCTTATGTGGAATATCTCTAGAGAATATAAAGCAGGCTCCCATTAGATAATATTCTTAGGCCCACTGATGAATGAGAAGGAATTTCTAAAACTCACAAGCTGCATAGTTAAAAGCTAGTTAAGCAAATCCTTTCTCCTCATGAATGAACAAGTTGACTAAACCTCACGTCTAAGGACATCTATTATATATTCTTTAAGTCATCTATGATTGACATTTTATTTAAAGTGATCTTCAGTGATGTTATGTTTCAAAAGTGATATCTTCAGGCGGCTTAAATGAGGCTGTTCTATGATTTATATAGATATCTGCTTAGTTTGTGTTTTTTTTTTTAAACATTCCACTACTAAAAAGTAAAATGCATTCAGTTTTAGGATGTATTTTCAGAAACCGATATTAATCAATGCTTTCTTTTTGTGGTAGCTGACACCCTTATACCAAAATAGGGGTTATGATATCCTCCCCCAATGGTGTGAGAAGTGTATGTGGAGTGTGGAAGTGGATGTGGAGTGTGGAAGAGTATATGCACTTCTCTTCACATTTTAACAAGAGAGAGACATGGAGGAAAAACTATAGAAGCAGGTAGTGGACAGTGAGAATGCATGCACCTGGTTTCCATGCTGCTACTTCTTCCTTCCACCAGCACATATTTCCCTGCTGAAGTAGGAAGCATGCAGGAGAAAGGGAGGTGTCACCATGAGGACCAGCAACATATGCTCTCACTCTCTCCCCACTCTGCTGACCTGCATCTCTCATTGATGTAATAGAAATGTGGCAAGGGAGATGAAGGTGAGATGAGGAAGAAAGGGAACAATATGGCAGAGAGAAAGAAGAAGAAAGTGACAGGAAGAGAAAAGCAAATGAGAAAGGTGCAACATTGGAAAGAGGGGAGAGGATAACAATGGGCAAGATCAAAAGCATCTTGGAGACAAAGTGAAATTGGGTTGGGGTTTAAGAGGGAAAAGGCAGAGAAAGAATAGGGGGTGGTGGATCGATGGCAGATAAAATCTTGACAGGCTGGGAAGATGAAGAGGTGAGAGGCAGAAAGAGGGGAACAGTAAAAGAGAAAAATGACTCCAAAAGAGGAATCCCGTTTATCCCCAAGGCAGGCCATGCGAGGTAAGGAAGGAAGAGCAGGTTAGAGGCTTGGAGACTAGTTTATCAAAAGGTTTCTGCATCAATGCGTTAGACAATGAGAACTATTTTGTAGAAGACATATAACTAATCGAAGATATTCACTAATTTGCTTTGTTATTGTGATCTCACAGTATTAGGCATATTAGTGAATCTCCATGTCCCTAAATGGATATCAATGCCTTGCAATGAAGTATCAGGCTAGCAGCAGTGTTGCACCATTCTTGGGCAGTTCACAGAAGGTCAAAGCTCAGATACAAACTATTAGGCAGAAATATCTAGGTTCGTCGCCAACAAATGAGAGCTGCCAGCACTGGCTAAAGGTGGATCTGGTAAGGAAATTGTACAGGCTTCTCCATACAGTTTTGCCAATACTCCTAAGCCTGGGACTTACAACACAAATATGCCAAATCCTGTGAAAGCATGCACATCTTTCCCAATTTACAAAACTGTAATGTGATTTTTGATGCAAATATGTACCAGGGAAGGGTAGAAGACTTGCACTAACGTTCCATGCCACCTTCTGTCATCATTCCATGAATGCAGCAAGGGCAACATATATTATTGTAGAAAATAGTACACAAACTGTTTAACTTACAATGTTGGAGCAAGACCACTCCATAAAGTTGTAATACCCTCATTCCGAACAATCTGAACAAAAGCATCCTGAAATTACAGAACTATATATTAGTGGTTTATTTATTTTCATTTCTTTCTCAATTAAACACAATGAGGTTGATAACTGAAAAGGGTTTGCCCAGGTAACTTAAGTAACATACGCAAACCCCAAGATTCAAACTGTCTGCCCTGTCAAAATTTTACCCAGGAAAGGCATGGTGCATTCTGAGGGCAGGGCTTATTTATTTATTTCAATAATTTATATACTGCCCATTTACCAGCTTCTGTTCTAGGCGGCTAACAAATGTAAACATAAAAACGCAAAACAATACAATATTAAAAAAAAAGATAAAACACTAATGCAAAATCATATCTATAAAACAGTAAAAACTTCTTAAAAAGATAAGTTTTCAAAACTACGGTAGGCCTTATGATCAGACATCTTTCACAACTCAAGCAGAAGGCTATTCCAAAAAGCTGACCCAACATGTGAAAAAGTGTGGTGGCCGGCTATTTGCAAACATGCTGCTTGTCCCTGGTAGTGCCGATACTCAGTCCTATCTGGCTCAACTTACCCTTAAGTCTGGTCAGACAAAACACTATCCTAAAGTTACCTGGAGACTTATCCAGGTAAGTTCTGCTCCTTGGTACAAGAAGATCCACTGCAAAGATGATTCTGAGAGCTGACCCGGGGATCACAATTTGCCGCAGTGCCCTGGGGTCAAACTCCATTCCTTTCCTACTCACAAAATAGCCAGTGTTTGTTTTCCTATAGAAGTCAAGAACCATTAACCAGAAAAAGCTCTTGGCGAGTGCACAAGTGCCAGTTTACCAATCTGAATAAGTGACAGCAAATGAAAGACTTCTTTCCTGTTTGAATTACAAGCATAAACTAAAAATTAAATACATGATTTCCTTACCATTGTTCCTTTGAAATGTTTGGGTGCTTTATACCAGGCTTTGCTGTTCCCATTTTCACAGACAAATAGATGATCCATAAGGCCATTGCAATACACAAAACATTTTCCTATCATTAGAACAATAAGAGGAAAAAAAATCCAAAGTTACTATTTTGTTTTGTTGAACAGCATCAATTTGATAATGATCCTTATAGCTGAAATCAGTGACATACATCAATGACAGGAAACTGTACAGTCAAACTCAAACTCAAAGAGGGCAGCAGATCAAGAAAAACTAACTATTAAATATGACACAATTGAGAAATTATTTGCCCTTAAAGTCTTGCTGTATCGTAAACAGGCTTTTATATATTCTACATTTTTAGGTGCATTTCAACGGTGAAAAGCTCCTAATATCATCTCCATATCTGTCTATCTGCATGCATGTGTCAGGGATTGTAAGGGTGCTTCGAAGGGTTCCTCTGCACAGACAGACTAGTTGGTGGTAGTAAAGAAGCAGAAAGATAATAGCAGCATAAGAGTGAACTGATCAGACTTGTGGAAATAGCAGAGGTTGTAGAAATACTGCAGTATGCCAAAAGTTAGCCAAAATGCTAAAGTATGTCAAAGGCCAGCATTCTGGACTCAATTTGTGAGAAATTATATGACTTACAAGAATGCAGTATTATTAGCCTGTATGAAATAAGACAATAGTACTAACCAACTGAAAAATGTTATACTTAAAAAGAAACTTACCCATTAGTGTGCAGGTTTGAGGGAGATAATGTATATAACCTAGTGCACAACCAAAATGCTCTCGAGCTCTGCATGTGCCTTACTTTGCTGTGGAGTTCTAGCTGAAATTTAGGAGTCTTTTAGTAAAGATCCCATTCTTCTACCAAAGTTCATTCAAATCCATCCATGAAGAGCCCTCATGCCACCCAATAGATGTAATGAGTGTGAGCCCATGCTTATATCTGCAATACACACTTTTGTGCACTTTCAACTTCCTTTTCCTTGGCCCTGCAGTTTCCTCCTTCAGGTTAGAAGTCCAATCAGAACTGGCCTCTACTGGGTTATGGTGACCCGATTCACAACCACCCAGGGTTTTCCCCTATTTTATGAACACTTCCTCCCCCATCCTTTTCTTAGCCTAGCCACTCAGTAACTATCTTTGGATCACGGCTCCCACAGAAACTGTTATGCACACATGCCAAGCCTGGCCAGTAATGTCACCATATAGCAATGACTGAGACACCCTCCACCTAAGGGCTGTGAACATTGCCTTTGTAGCATCTCCATCTCATCATCCTGGGAGCAGAAGCAGGCCCAGGAATTGAATCCATATATGCTCTTAATTGTTTTATAAAAAGATAACACGTGAGATACATGTTAAAGGCAGACGTACGATAAAAAAAAAAACCTAAAGAAGGTAGTCAAAAATATGCACATGCATGAGTTTTGTAGCATCTTTCAATTGCATTTGATGGGGCTGTGGCTACTTATATTCTGGTCATTTTTCAATAGCAAATTCCAGGACCATAGTTGGCTCTTACATGAAGTTTGAAACTGATTGGTATATTTTAAGGAAATTTATTGTGCCTCAGGACAGATGACTGAACCACCACAATAGCACTTAATCAAGCATATTAAAAACACTAAAAAGAAAATTCAGTTAAAATTTAAGAACATAAGAAATTGCCATGCTGGGTCAGACCAAGAGTCCATGAAGCCCAGCATCCTGTTTCCAACAGAGGCCAAACCAGGCCACAAGAACCTGGCAAGTACCCAAACACTAAGAAGATCCCATGCTACTGATGCAATTAATAGCAGTGGCTATTAGCTAAGTAAACTTGATTAACATCAGTTAATGGACTTCTCCTGCAAGAACTTATCCAAACCTTTTTTGAACCCAGCTACACTAACTGCACTAATCACATCCTCTGGCAACAAATTCCAGAGCTTAATTGTGCGTTGAGTAAAAAATAATTTTCTCCGATTAGTCTTAAATGTGCTACTTGCTAATTTCATGGAATGCTCCCTGGTCCTTATATTATCTGAGAGTGTAAACCAATTCACATCTACCTATTCAAGACCTATCATGATCTTAAAGACCTCTATCATATCCTCCCTCAGCCGTCTCTTTTCCAAGCTGAACAGCCCCAACTTCTTCAGCCTTTCCTCATAAGGGAGCTGTTCCATTCCTTTTATCATTTTGGTTGCCCTTCTCTGTACTTTCTCCATCGCAACTATATCTTTTTTGAGAGGCGGTGCCCAGAACTGTACAAAGTATTCAAGGTGCGGTCTCACCATGGAGCGATACAGAGGCATTATGACATTTTCCTAATAATTCCTAACATTGTTTGCTTTCTTGACTGCTACAGCACACTGAGCTGACGATTTCAAAGTATGATCCACTACGATGCCTAGATCTTTTTCCTGGGTGGTAGCTCCTAATATGGAACTTAACATCGTGTAACTACAGCAAGGGTTATTTTTTCCTATATGCATTACCTTGCACTTGTCCACATTAAATTTCATCTGCCATTTGGATGCCCAATCTTCCAGTCTTGCAAGGTCCTCCTGTAATGTATCACAATCCGCTTGTGATTTAACTACTCTGAATAATTTTGTATCATCCGCAAATTTGATAACCTCACTCGTCGTATTCATTTCCAGATCATTTATAAATATATTGAAAAGCACCGGTCCAAGTACAGATCCCTGAGGCACTGAGAAAATTGACCATTTAATCCTACTCTCTGTTTCCTGTCTTTGTAATCCACGAAAGGACATCGCCTCCTATCCCATAATTTTTTAGTTTTCTTAGAAGCCTCTCATGAGGGACTTTGTCAAACGCCTTCTGAAAATCCAAATACACTACATCTTCCGGTTCACCTTTATCCACATGTTTATTAATCCCTTCAAAAAAATTAAGATCTGTTAGGCAAGACTTCCCTTGGGTAAATCCATGTGGACTGTGTTCCATTAAACCATGTCTTTCTATTTGCTCTACAATTTTGATCTTTATAATATTTTCCACTATTTTTCCTGGCACTGAAGTCAGGCTCACTGGTCTATAGTTTCCCAGATCGCCCCTGGAGCCCTTTCTAAATATTGGTGTTATATTACTGTATTGCAAACTCTAATTTTCTCAAACCTAGACTAAGGTAACTCCTTATTTCTCAGTCTTCCCACATGCCTCTTAAAACCATTACAAGTACTACAAAATGCCTCAGCAAGGCTCTTGCTAGGATCCAGGAAATTTGATCACATTACACCCGCGCTAATTTCTCTAAAATGGCTGCCAGTACAATCCTATCTACTTTAAAGTATTAATGCTAATATTCAAAATCATTCACACTAGTAACACTGGTATGATAGGAGTGACATTACACTGCAGAGAACACGAAGATCCCAAAATAAAGGACTACTGACTGTTCCAACAATATGGAGCACACACTTGACACATGTAAGAGATCATGTGTTTTCCATAGCGGGCCCAAAACTTTGGAATTCCTTACCTGAAATGCTACATATGGTAACATACAGAAAGAGATTTAAAAGTGAACTAAAGACATGGTTATTTATAAACGCATACAACCTAACTTAAAACATCAGAATGAAGAGAACTAAAATAACAAGGACAAGAGATACTAATTGATACATGATAAACAAATTAACGAGAGATTGTACTACAAACAGAATGATATATAAAATTATTTATTTTATGTTGTACTTCACGTCTCATGTCCTGATATTTAATAAATATGTATTTGAGAATTCAGTTGACAGATGTTAAGGTCTGTTTATGTAATCCATCATTCTCTGCTGATTTATACCTAAGAATGTCATTATTGCAAACTATTGTGGTCTTTTACATGGAATGATGGTATATAAAATGTCCAAATAAATAAATAACTATTCAACTTTTCCTCTAAAGTTGCAGATGACAAAACTGCATGGTAAGAGTTGTGACATCTTTTTGAGTTACTTGTTGGCTGCACAATGAGCCCCTAGTGATTGTCACAAACCCTCACAGTGTGTCTCGAGGGTAGGTGGCCCTCTCTGCAGGGTTGCTTGGGAGGACATTAGGCCATAACCAGCATTTGCCTGCTACTGTCATCACGCAGCAACAGAGATCATTGCTTATGCTTCTTCACCTTCGCTCAATATATCCATGCTGAATCCCCTGATGCCGGTACTGATGAAGCAGAATTCCTTGATTTCATTGGGTAGGACGAGCTATATGATGGTTTGTCTCTTTGCATGTCACTGGTGCTTGACTTTGATGAATGATGATGTTCCCTCAGTGCTGATGCACTGCCTATGCATTTCTGGCTTTTTGATGTTGATGCCTCTGATGACAATGGATTGGTCTTACACAAATCAAAGAGCTTTTTCATGAGCTCTAAATGGGTCTGATGGCCTCCGAGAGTCATCTTACTACAAGAGTTACAACCAAAGATGTGTCCATCGCTAGCAAACCACACAGACATTGTACAGGTGCACTGGAGGACCTTATTGACACCAATGGCCTTTGGTTCCTTTAGGTACATCGGCCAAAAAATAGCTACAGAAAAATCAAATTAATCAATGAAAATATAAATGAAAAGGCTAATTCTTTGGGCCACTAGGCCTCAAGCAGAGCTGACCCAAAGAAATCAAGGAAAGTTGAAATATGACAAAAAACCTAACAAAGCATTAAAAGAGGAGGCATCTGTGAATGAAAAAGTGATTAATGCTGAAAAACAAACAGGAAAGAAAAAAAATTGTTTTCCTCCATTGAATTGAAAGAACCACCTTTGGCTCTGTGGGGGAAAAAATGAAATCAAGAGAGGCCATGTGCACACACCACTAATGCAGAAGTTTCGCACATGATCAGTAGAGCATTTTTAAAAGTGAAGAGCTTGAGTAAAGCTCCGACCTGGGCTCCACTGGCAGTCACCCTGTGAGAAAGGCCTCCTGCATCCTGCTTGTCCTTACAGAATATATTTTGTTACTTAACTACAATGGTTCATTGTAGAAGTTTGAGCCAAATTCCACGTCTGGCATGCCTGTCTGCCAATAAGCAAAGGGAACAGCAATCCTGCAACTTCAAGCCACTGCTTCAATAAAAATTGCAGAAAAAGAACTGAAAGTAGTGGCACTTACATATAATCAAATACGTATATTTATAATAAAATAAATAGCTGCACAAAGACCAGGCAGAAAATTCTTACAGGCATGACTGCTTGCACAGCCACCTAATTACTGTTGACTATAAAGGGAATGAGAAATAAATTAAATTGAAGGAACATTATGTGCAGCATAAGGATAGATGGAATTATTACCTTTGGAAAATGGCTTCCTCTGGGCTTGCAGTCGAATTTTTACAACATCCAGTGGTGTTACTAAAATTAAAGTACAGTAAATATTCAGAATTATCAATGCATTCTATGCAAAAGCTGTTAAAATTCTTAACTAATAAGAATAGTGTATTGATAAGATGACTTTATTTAATGCAACTCAAAAGTTACAAACTACCATTAACAGTGGAGCCAAAATGGTTGACCGTTCTAGCTGTACTACTTGCAAGTAAAATAAGCAATTGCTATTTGTCTTCCTCAACTTTCCCCAACCAGTAAAGCTTTTAATTCAATTTCTTTTTACACTGATGCGACAATCCAAACTACAATTTATTTCTATAGTCAGTGATGCTCCTCCTTAGCTCATTTCACATTGAACTGATGAAGGCAGCAGAGCTCTGGAAAGCTAGTCATAGATGTATTAACTTAGTCCAATAAAAAGATATCACCTACAGCTTCCATGTCTCTAAACAAAGTAATACTATAACCACACTTAAAAAAAAAAGTCTACAATTAATGAAAAAATGACTTGACTGAGAAACCATGAAACACATATCTTCCACAAAATCAGTCTAAATTATTATTTTCTTTTGTGTGATAAACGTGTTTCTTAGTTTTCAAAAGGTTACCATAGTTGCTGGCCTGAGAATTCACAGTGGCAGCCTGAGTAAGCTGCAAATGAAAACAAAACAAAACACTATAAAATAGCATTTTATATAAAAGGCTGCACTCTGTTCAGTAATGAAGTGGTACCAGAAGTGGATGTATGGCACTTCCTAGGAAAGAATAAAAAAGTGAAAATCGGGGAATACAAAGAAAGTGGGAATTTATTTATTTGTTTTTTGTATACAGACATTCAGCCATAGCCATCACATCGATTCACATATAACAATAATGATAAACAGTTACAATGTGAAGAATAGAAATAATGGTGTTATATAAAATAATGGAGAGAATTAAAGTGGAAAGAGTAAAAATTAATATATAATTAAATTAATCATGTTGGAAAAGCTTTTAGAAATAGTAAAGTTTTTAAATTCTTCTTAAAAGTTTGAGTAGAAGTTGCCAGTCTTAAATCAACAGGAAGGGAGTTCCATAATGTCGGACCAGCAATTGAAAAAGCACGTTGTTTTGTTGAGGTAAGACGGGATATCTTAATAGATGGTATTTCGAGGAGACCAGTGTTGGAGGATTGTAAGGATTGCCTTGAGATTTGGAAAAATATTGTTGTATCCATCCAGTTTGACTTATTGTTATATAATATTTTGTGCCTGAGAGACAGTCATACTGTATTCTATAAAGAAAAGGTAACCAGTGAAGATCTTTTAGCACTGGAGAGATGTGATCCGATTTTTTGTGATTACTAGGTAATCGTGCAGCTGCATTTTGTAATAATTGAAGTAGAGTGATGGTAGTAGCAGGTAGTCCAAGGAGTATAGCATTGCAATAGTCTAATTTGGATAATAGTAGAACTTGCAAAACTAAACGGAAGTCATGATGATGAAGGAGAGGTAATTCTTTTTAAAATTTGAAGTTTGTAGAAATCTTCTTTGATTATGTTATATGTTGTTTGAAACAGAATTCTGAGTCCAAAGTGACTCCGAGGTCTATTGCTTTAACTACAATGTTATTATTAGATAGATGGTTATTAAGATGAATGTCTATTTCAGGAGAGGATTTATTGCCAATACATAGAATTTCTGTCTTATTATGATTAAGATTAAGCAATATTTGCGTCAGTAATTGTATTGTGTTAAGGTAAGAATTACAGAGGTTTAGTGTATTGGTAAGATAGCACATGTTGCTTACCTGTAACAGGTGTTCTCACAGGACAGCAGGATGTTAGTCCTCACATATGGGTGACATCATCAGGATGGAGCCCAATCACGGAAAACTTCTGTCAAAGTTTCCAGAACTTTGACTGGCTCCTACTGGGCATGCCCAGCATGGCACTAACCCTGCAGCCAGCAGGGGTCCCCCTTCAGACTTATTTGATAGCTACAGGCAGTGCCGAAAAAATAAAACAACAGAACGTTACGAACCCAACACCGTGGGGCGGCGGGCGGGTTTCATGAGGACTAACATCCTGCTGTCCTGTGAGAACACCTGTTACAGGTAAGCAACATTTGCTTTCTCACAGGACAAGCAGGATGGTAGTCCTCACATATGGGTGAGTACCGAGCTGAGGATGTCCGAACATGCACCAAATGTACCCAACGGCGTGCAACAGGCACAACAACTGGGGTGGAATTTGGTAGAGGGCATCCTGAACCCCACCGGGCAGGTGGAAGGGTGTTGGTACGTCACGTTGGAAATAGGTTACGCAGGACAGATTGGCCGAAGATGGAATCTTGTCTTCCGGCTTTGTCTAGGCAATAGTGGGCTGCGAAAGTGTGGAGAGAACTCCAGGTGGCAGCCCTGCAAATGTCGGGAAGCGGCACCCATCGTAGGTGTGCTACTGAAGTCGCCATGGCCCTTACAGAGTGTGCTTTAACATGGTCTTGGAAAGGAATGCCTGCTTGCTGATAGCAAAAAGATATGCAGTCCGCCAACCAGGAGGAGAGAGTCTGCTTACCCACAGGTTCCCTAATTTGTTAGGATGGAAAGAGACGAATAACTGAGTGCTCTTCCTGTGGGCAACTGTACGGTCTAGATAGAACGCTAGAGCCCGTTTACAGTCAAGGGCATGCAGAGCCTGTTCCCCTGGGTTGGAGTGGGGCCTGGGAAAGAAGATAGGTAGTATGATGGATTGATTAATGTGAAACTCCGAAACTACCTTAGGCAAAAACTTAGGGTGAGTGCGGAGTACCGCCCGGTCCTGCAGGAGTTTAGTGTAAGGCGGACAGGTAACTAGGGCCTGTAACTCACTAACCCTGTGAGCTGAAGTGATAGCCAAAAGGAAAATCACTTTCCATGTGAGATATTTTAGGTCACAGGAGTGAAGAGGTTTGAATGGTGGTTTCATGAGCCGCCCGAGAACCAGATTAAGGTGCCAAGAAGGGGCCGGAGGACGTAAAGGTGGCTTGATATGGAGCAAGCCTTTAAGAAAATGTGTTACGAGGGGTTGCACCGATATAGGAACATCCCCGACACCTTTATGGAAGGCGGCTACCGCACTTACATGCATTCTGATGGAAGATGTCTTTAGACCTGATTCCGATAAATGCCAGAGATAGTCCAAAAACCTTGGGATTGGACAGGAAAAGGGATCAAGGGACTGCGAGGTGCACCATGATGTGTACCTTTTCCATTTATAGGAATAAGATTTTCTTGTGGAAGGCTTTCGTGAAGCAATCAGGACACGAGAAACTGAATCTGAAAGGTTAAGTGGTTGAAGGATTAACCTTTCAACATCCATGCCGTCAGGGACAAGGCCTGAAGACTGGGAAGGCGTAGACATCCGTCGTTCTGAGTGATCAGATGCGGGTCCTTTCCCAAGGGAATGTGCCTGCGGATGGAGAGATCCTGGAGTATGGGAAACCACACTTGGCATGGCCAGTGAGGTGCTATCAGGATCATGGTTCCCTTGTCCTCACAGAGCTTCACGAGAGTCTTCGAGAGAAGAGGAAGCGGAGGGAATGCATAAAGCAGACCGGCTGCCCATGAGAGGGAGAATGCATCTCTGGGCTGAGAGCGTTCGCTGCGATTGAGGGAGCAGTAATTGTCCACCTTGCGGTTCTGAGGGGACGCAAAGAGGTCTATTTGGGTATTACCCCATTGCTGGAAGAGAGAGGTCGCTATGGAGGGATTGAGAGACCACTCGTGCAGTTGGAAGACACGACTCAGTTTGTCTGCCAAGACATTGTGCACTCCCGGCAAATAGGTGGCCTTGAGGTACATCGAGTGGGAGAGAGCTTCCGCCCAAATCTGTGCAGCTTCCTGACACAGAAGGAAGGAGCCTGTGCCTCCCTGCTTGTTGATGTACCACATGGCCACCTGGTTGTCCTTCTGAATCAGGATGACGTGATTTGATAGGCAATCCTGAAAAGCTCTGAGAGCATATCGCATCGCTCGAAGCTCCAGGAAATTTATCTGGTGTTTGGCTTCCTCTGGAGACCAAAATCCTTGTGACTGCAGATCGTTCACATGAGCTCCCCAGCCGAGGTTGGAAGCATCGGTGGTGAGAACGAGTTGAGGATCTGGCAGGTGAAAAGGCAGTCCCTGGAGGAGATTGTTCTGATCTTTCCACCAGGTGAGAGACAGACAGAGTGCGTCGGTGATGTGGACAATGGTTGACAGAGGCTGAGTCGCTTGAATCCATTGTGACCTCAGAGTCCAATGCATGACTCTCATGGCCAGGTGGGCCATTGATGTGAGATGGACTGAGGACGCCATGTGTCCGAGAAGGACAAGGAATTGTCAAGCTGTTGCTGTATACTGAGACTGCAACTGATGAGCGAGGGACACGAGGGTTTGCATTCGTTGTTGAGGTAGAAAGGCTTTTGCCTGTAAGGTGTCTAAGTCTGCCCCAATGAACGATAAGGTTTGAGATGGGACTAAATAGGATTTCTCGTAATTGATGAGAAGTCCTAGAGAAATTAGAGTGTGTAGGGTCAAATCCAGGGACGATCGAGTGGCTTGCTGGGTTGGGGTCCTGATTAACCAGTCGTCTAGATAGGGGTAGACGTGAACACCTTCTTTCCTAAGAAAGGCTGCGACAACCACGAGACATTTGGTAAAGACTCGTGGTGCCGATGCTAAGCCGAATGGAAGCACCCGGTATTGATAGTGCTTTGGGCCTACTAAAAATCTGAAGTACTTGCGATGAGCTGGAGCTTTCGCAATGTGGGTGTACGAGTCCTGGAGGTCTAGAGAGCAGAGTCAGTCTCCTCTTTGTAGAAGAGGTAGAAGCGAGCCCAGGGTTACCAACTTGAACTTTTCCCGCTGGAGGTACTTGTTGAGGGCACGTAGGTCCAGAATTGGATGAAGCCCCCCGGATTTTTTGGGGATCAAAAAGTACCGGGAATAGAACCCTAGGCCTTGTTGTGAAAGAGGGACGGGTTCTATTGCTCTTAACTGGAGAAGAAGGGAAACCTCCTGCTCCAGAGGGACAGAGTGATCGGTTACTCTCCACGCTTGTAGAGGTGGTGATTCCGGTGGAAGAGCAAGAAAGTTCAGGTGGTAACCCTGAGCAATGATTGCTAGCACCCATTGGTCGGTTGTGATTGATTGCCACATGCCGTGAAAGTGGCACAATCGACCTCCCACTGGTATGCCTGGCAGAGGGATCAGGCTGCTGCTCTCCAAGGGAACGTCAAAAACCTGAAGCAGGCCCGGCTGGGGAGCTGCTTGTGGCTTTTGCTTCCGGGGCTGGCGAGGCTGAGATTTCTGATAAGACCTCATAACTCGGGACCTTGTTGGTGGAGGATAGTACTTCCTTGGGTGGAAGAATGACTTCTTAGAGTCCTTCTTGAAGGGCTGTCTAGAAGGGAAGTCAGAAGGTATCGATGAGAGCTGTTTGAGGGTCTCATGATGGTCCTTTAACTCAGCCACTAATTGCTGAATCTGTTCACCGAACAGATTATCTTCTATACAGGGCAGGTCAGAGAGCCTGTCTTGTACTTCTGGGCGAAGGTCAGAAGACTTGATCCAGGCCCAGCGTCTTGCTGAAATGGCAGTTGCAGACACTCTAGTGGAGGTGTCGAAGATATCGTAAGCTGTTCTTATCTCATGCTTTCCTGCCTCAAACCCCTTGTTGACAAGGGTTTGAAGATGTTCTTGAAATTGGTCAGGCAGGGTTTCAGAGAAGTCCTGTATTTGCTTGAAAATGACCCTGTTGTATTGGGTCATGTACAGCTGGTAAGAAGCAATCCTGGAGATAAGCATGGCCCCTTGGAACACTCGACGACCAATATTGCCCAAAAGGCAACAACTTGTACTGACAGTGTGCCTTCCTCACCACGAAACAGAGGTATTTCCTGTGGCCGGAGAAGATCGCTATGTGAGCGTAAGCCTCCTTGAGATCAAGGGAGTAGAGCCAGTCTCCTCTTCTGAGGAGAGGAATCAGCGTATCCAGCGAGACCATCTTGAACTTTTCTTTTAAGAGAAACCTGCTCAACACCCGGAGGTTGAGGATGAAGCGCAAGCCCCTGCTTCTCTTTGGTATAAGGAAATGTATTATTATTTATTTATTTAAAGTTTTTTATATACCGACATTCGTTAAGAAAACATCACATCGGTTTCCATAGAACAATAATTGGCCAACAGGGCTTTACAATGCAACTGATAAAAGAACTAGAGGGGAGGGGGGCGAAGGGGGGGGGACGGGGTGGAGGGAGGAGGCTTTACAAAGAAACTGAGGAGGGGGGTGGAGGGGTAAGGGAAACTAATTTTAAACTGTACAAATATTTACACGCAAAAAATCATACTTAAATACAAGAAAATGTATAATAGTATACTGGGAGGAGAGAATTGAGGGGGGGAATTCAGTCGGGGTGGCGAAAGAATAGGTGCAGGGGAATAGAAGAGAAGGGAAGTGCGGCTCATGCGTAGGCTCGTGTGAACAGCCAGGTCTTGAGATTCTGTCTGAATGTTTTAGGGCATTTCTCAAGGCGTAGGTGGGTGGGCATAGCGTTCCATAAAGATGAAATACATCGAATAGAACCCTCGGCCCTGCTGAGGTTGAGGGACAGCTCTACCACCCCCGTTGTGAGAAGGGCGGAGAGTTCTGGTCCAAAGTATAGCCTGCTGGGTGGATGAACCCCATGACGGACATGGGGAAGGGGTCTCTGGGAGACGTCTGAAATTGAGTCAGTCCCCCTGATGGACTATGGCGAGGACCATCGTTCTGAGCTGATTTCCTCCCAGCGATGGGCGAAGCTGAGAAGCCTGCCCCTTATCGGGGGATCTGGCATCAGGGGTATATCCGGCTGACTCGTGCTCCCTCACTGCCAGTCAAAACCCCGTAGCTGGAGCTTGCGGGGGCACTGGCTGAGGCCTGGGTGCTCGCTGCTGACAAGGGTGGCCCCTAGAGCTAGTGCATGGCGTGCGAGCTCTGGAGGCCGGAGGATAATATTTCCTCTGTCTTTAAAAGGACTTCCTGGAACTGGGCCTGGAAGATTTCCTAGCAGAGGAAGGGGCGTCGGAGGCGCTAATGGAGAGCTGTTGAAGGGTGCCATGGTGGTCCTTCAACTGGGCCACCACATTGCGGAACTTATCCCCCAAAAGGTTGTCACCTGTGCAGGGGAAGTCAGCTAGCTTTTCTTGCAGCTTTGGACAGAGGTCAGAGGCCCTGAGCCAAGCCATCCTATGGACGCCGATGCCCACAGCAGCCACACTAGCTACAGTTTCAAAAACATCATAGGTGGACAGCACCTCATGTTTGCCAGCCTCCAAACATTGCAGGACAATAGCTGAAAGCGCCTCCTGCTGCTGCTGCTGCAGCAACAGTGTCTCTGCGAAATCCTGGACCTGCTTCCATAGGTTACAGTTCTGAGTCATGTACAACTAGTAGGCAGCAATACAGGCTATGAGCATAGCGCCCTGGAAAACTTTGTGGCCCAAGGCATCGAGCTCCCTATACTCGCACCCCGCCAGGGCCGAGGCGTGGGTACAGGAGCACCTGGCTCTTTTAAGAGCGGACTCCACAATCACCGACTGGTGGGGGAGGTGCCGCTTCTTGCTGCACCAAATATGTGGCATCCACCTTCCTATTGATGGGGGAGATAGAGATTGGGTGCTCCCATATCTGGAGGAGGAGGTCTTCAAAGATATCGTGGATGGGAACCGCCACGATCTCCTTAGGAGCATCGATAAATTGGAGTACCTCCAACATTTTATGTCGCACATCCTCCTCTGAAAGCAGCTGGAAGGGAATAGCCTAGGCCTTGCCCCTAACAAAACCTGCGAAGGACAAATCCTCCGGAGGGGACAGACACCGTTCCTCAGGTGGGGAAGGCTCAGATAGGGGGTCATCCAAATATTCGGGGGAAGACTCTGTGGAATAGTCTCCCCCAGGGATTATAAGGCCCTTCCTCTTCACTAGAGCCAGTGTGATGCAGGCGAGGCCTGTGGGGGATATCAGCCCTGGGTTCCGATGGCTTCGGAGGCCTTGAGGGTACTGCTGGAATTGACGGTTCCCCTGGCATCGAGGGGATCGGGGGCCATGGTAGGCCAGAGGGTCCCAGTAAAGGCTTGGGGAATTGAGGGCTTGGGAACGTAGTACTGGCCGCGTCTTCCTCATCGGAGGACCTAATGATAGGGATTGCTCTGGAGGGGGACATTGGTGGACACTGGAGAACCGAAGGTCCCTTGGGCACAGATTGTGCTGGTAGGGCACCTAAGAGGATGCCCAGATGCTCAAGGAGAGGTGCTAGGTCAGATGGCAGGGGTTCCGGCACTGGCATGGGGACCGGTGGCATGGGCAGCTCGATGCTCTGAAGAGCTCTGAGCACCGCAGTCTGCACCCTGCGGTCCAACTCCTCCTAAAAGTCCGGGAGGCCAGGACTGAGGGAGGGGGAACAAGGCATTACCGGCTCTTCCTTGGTCCTCCAAGGTGGCCACCGCCGGCACTGCGCCGGAACTGGAGCCGTGCGTCAATAGCAACTGGTGGTGATGCTTGCGGGATCTCCCATGGTGCTCGGCCTGGTCTTTCCCTGGTGCCAAGGAGGCGGAGGATCCCGACGTCCGGGACACCGGTGAGATCATGGAGGATCAGTCACCGGTCCTGTGATCCCTCGAAGAGGCGTAGAGGGCTGTAGCTAGAGGGAGCGTTTTAAGCAACACCCCTTGATGACTCCGACATGGGTATGGATGGAGCAGAATTAGAGGAGCCAAAAAGTTTCTCCATTTTATCAAGGTGCACACGATGCCCTTTGGGAGTCATCTGGTCACACAGCTGACACCCACATATGTCGCGCGAGGCCCTCAGGCCAAGGATACAAACCTCATTTGGATCCGTATAGACATGGTCTGCAGGCACTGGAGGGATTGACGAAAGCCGGACAACGCCATAAAAGCTACCCAATGTGCGGTCGATGACTGGCGGTCAACGAGAGGTGAAGTGCTGGGAAACAACCGCAAAAACGTACATTGACTTTGGCCTACAACACCGAAGAGACACCGACCGCAAAGGGGAACCCGACGATGGAACCAGGAAGTAACACTGTACTTTAGCAAAAAACGAGAAAAAAGTGAGCTCCACGAACCGCGAGGCAACTGCACCGTAGAAAAGAAGAAATTGAAGGGGGACCACGCGTGGACAGTGGCATGCTGGGCATGCTCAGTGTGCTGGTCAAAGCTTCTAGAAACTTTGACAAAAGTTTTCCGTGCCAGGTTCCATCGGATGATGTCACCCATATATGAGGACTACCATCCTGCTTGTCCTAGGAGAACTGAAAATTTCCATCTTGGAGATTTGGTCATTCCAAAAATATCATTAAAGGTTCCTGAGTGGACATCCAGACAAAAAAAATATATTGGCAATAAATCTGAGCCAAATTTTCATATAGCTCTAGAACGGAGTCGTATATAGATATTTGCGCTCACAACTGGAAACATAAAGACAGGTCATTGAAGGGGCCATCATAGCACCCATGGCCGTGCCTTTAATTTGATGGTACAGTTTAGACTGAAATTGAAAAACATTTTTTGTAAGAGCTTTGATGAGCTGCAGTCAAAACACAGTTAATAAAATCTCTTCTACGATGGCTATAGCTGACAATTGAGGTATAATAATATGGCATGAATAAAGCCATTGAATGGGAAGTGTTTTACTAGTTAAACAAAGAGGTTGCCCTTTGTAGTTGTTCATTAACATAATAAAGTTTCCAAAATTCAATGGCTCCTCTTTAAAGGGAGTTTCGGACTTTGTTATTGGATGTAACTTTACCTCTAATAAGCGGTTTTCACTGGGTTGAAAAGGTACGATATAGCAGAGGTACTACATTCGAGGTATTATTGCTTAAACTGATAAATATAAATGTTTATAGCAATTTGAAATGTTTATTTCATACTATATTACTAATTCATGATTTATGTTTCTTTGATAGTGGAAACATGTGATTTAAAGATTAAGTAGCTTGATTTGGGAAGTATGCTATTTGGAAACTTCTACTGAAATAATGGACGATACCGCTGTCTAAATTTTATTTTTTCAAGATCTGGTGAGTTTCATTGGTATATTATGTATTTTATGCAAGTGTGAGAAAACATTCCCATATCAAGTTTTTGGGATCTTTTACAGCCGGACAATATGGCATTGAGTTCATGATGGAAGATTCCTATACTTCAAATACAGATACATGCTCACAAGCAATTGTTTCAGTTCTTGCTTCCAGTGCTTTTACAAATAATAAAGCCCCTGATGAAACCCAATGATAAGTGAAACAAAGGTCTTTGATGGGACTACATAAAAGTCAGTTAAGTGGGCCTACATGAAATTAAGTCAGGACAATTTGAAATTCACCTAAAAGGGACCACATGATATTTTGCCAAGGAAAGCAGCGAGGAAGACTATTTATGTTCTACGCTTTGGTCGTTGAATATCTATTTTCTCCATTAAGAGGTGTAGCTATATACTTGAAGTTTGGATGATCACTTAAAAGCATCAAAGTACACACACAAGGAAATTTGAGACATCAATATAATGTGAACATTGGCAATATTCTTAATCAACATTTAGAGTGTGCTGGCATTGCATGTATGCTGTATAAGAACATAAGAACATGCCCCATACTGCATCAGACCAAGGGTCCAGCAAGCCCAGCATCCTGTTTCCAACAGTGGCCAATCCAGGGTACTGGCAAGTACCCAAAAACTAAGTCTATTCCATGTTACCGTTGCTAGTAATAGCATTGGCTATTTTCTAAGTCAATTAATAGCAGGTAATGGACTTCTCCTCCAAGAACGTATCCAATCCTTTTTTAAACACAGCTATACTAACTGCACTAACCACATCCTCTGGCAACAAATTCCAGAGTTTAACTGTGCGTTGAGTAAAAAAGAACTTTCTCCGATTAGTTTTAAATGTGCCACATGCTAACTTCATGGAGTGCCCCCTAGTCTTTCTATTATCCGAAAGAGTAAATAACCGATTCACATCTACCCGTTCTAGACCTCTCATGATTTTAAACACCTCTATCATATCCCCCCTCAGCCGTCTCTTCTCCAAGCTGAAAAGTCCTAACCTCTTTAGTCTTTCCTCATAGGGGAGCTGTTCCATTCCCCTTATTTTCGTAGCCCTTCTCTGTACCTTCTCCATTGCTATTATCTCTTTTTTGAGATGCGGCGACCAGAATTGTACACAGTATTCAAGATGCGGTCTCACCATGGAGCGATACAGAGGCATTATGACATTTTCTGTTTTATTCACCATTCCCATTCTAATAATTCACAACATTCTGTTTGCTTTTTTGACTGCCACAGCACACTGAACCGACGATTTCAATGTGTTATCCACTATGACGCCTAGATCTCTTTCTTGGGTTGTAGCACCTAATATGGAACCTGACATTGTGTAACTATAGCATGGGTTATTTTTCCCTATATGCATCACCTTGCACTTATCCACATTAAATTTCATCTGCCATTTTGATGCCCGATTTTCCAGTCTCACAAGGCCTTCCTGCAATTTATCACAATCTGCTTGTGATTTAACTACTCTGAACAATTTTGTATCATCTGCAAATCTGATTATCTCACTCGTCGTATTTCTTTCCAGATCATTTATAAATATATTGAAAAGTAAGGGTCCCAATACAGATCCCTGAGGCACTCCACTGCCCACTCCCTTCCACTGAGAAAATTATCCATTTAATCCTACTCTCTGTTTCCTATCTTTTAGCCAGTTTGCAATCCACGAAAGGACATCGCCACCTATCCCATGACTTTTTACTTTTCCTAAAGCCTCTCATGAGGAACTTTGTCAAACACCTTCTGAAAATCCAAGTATACTACATCTACCGATTCACCTTTATCCACATGTTTATTAACTCCTTCAAAAAAGTAAAGCAGATTTGTGAGGCAAGACTTGCCTTGGGTAAAGCCATGCTGACTTTGTTCCATTAAACCATGTCTTTCTATATGTTCTGTGATTTTGATGTTTAGAACACTGTCCACTATTTTTCCTGGCACTGAAGTCAGGCTAACCAGGTCTGTAGTTTCCCGGATCGCACCTGGAGCCCTTTTTAAATATTGGGGTTACATTAGCTATCCTCCAGTCTTCAGGTACAATGGATGATTTTAATGATAGGTTACAAATTTTTACTAATAGGTCTGAAATTTCATTTTTTAGTTCCTTCAGAACTCTGGGGTGTATACCATCTGGTCCAGGTGATTTGCAGTCAGGTCTACCACATCTTCTAGGTTCACTGTGATTTGGTTCAGTCCATCTGAATCATTACCCATGAAAGCCTTCTCCAGTACAGGTACCTCCCCAACATCCTCTTCAGTAAACACTGAAACAAAGAAATCATTTAATCTTTGCACAATGGCCTTATCTTCTCTAAGTGCCCCTTTAACCCCTCCATCATCTAACTGTCCAACTGACTCCCTCACAGGCTTTCTGCTTCGGATATATTTAAAAAAGTTTTTACTGTGAGTTTTTGCTTCTACGGCCAACTTCTTTTCAAATTCTCTCTTAGCCTGTCTTATCAATGTCTTACATTTAACTTGCCAACGTTTATGCATTATCCTATTTTCTTCTGTTGGATCCTTCTTCCAATTTTTGAATGAAGATCTTTTGGCTAAAATAGCTTCTTTCACCTCCCCTTTTATGTGTGGTTAGAATATGTATGAGGAATGAATGATAGTTTTAGTGATGATATAAGGGATTATTATTGTAGGTGGTATCGTTCTGTTTGAGATTAACTTCTAAATTTTGGTACAACTGGAAATAAAATTCTATATCTCTATAGGGTATATTTGTTCTAGTTTATATATATAAAAATATATAACCTAGACTATTGCAACTCTCCTAGGCCTTCCAGCCAATCTACAACTGCTTCAAAATGCAGCGGCCAGGCTGTGACATCCGCTGGAGGGGAGCACCCAGTGAGCCCGCAATTCCCTGAACTTTCTCTCTCTGCTGCGAGGCCCGACGTCATCGGGAGGGGCCGAGGAGACGCCATAAGAGCAGCGTCATCTAGGCGCGCCACTGCCACCGGCGCGCCACCAAAGCCGCAACAGACCATGCTCACCTGCCCTTCGGCCGACTCTCCGTCTCACTGCGGGTAGCCGGAGCCGCCTGCAGCACGCCACTCTTCTTCCCCTGTCTGCTCAGGGGCAGGCGGCCTCGATCCACGGCAGGAATGCTGCCGCTGACTTCGGGCTCCGCCCCATGACTTCCCCTAGCGCGCGCATCATCAGGGAAGAATTTAAAGGGCCCAGGGCAGGAACCCTGGGCCGGCCCTCCAGATGACATCACTTCAGGGAGGGATATTTAAACTCCTTCTGGCTCCTTGCTCCTTGAATTAGCAAGAATTTCTTCCTATCTAATTTCACTACATTTGGACTTCCTGTTCCAGCTTCCTCTTGGGTCTTCGGCTCTGTGAGTACCCGCTCCTCGGGGGCTGTTCTCGCTCTTGGCTATCCGCTCCTCGGAGGGCTTTCCTGTTGTGAGTCTGCCGACCCACTTTCTCGGAGCTATCCTGGGACATCCATTTGTGAGTACGCTTTCTCCATTGCAACATCACAGAGGGAGTACAAGACCTGCTCTACACTACTGATACCAACTTGCTGGGTGGATCTGCGGGTTACCCTGCTCTGCGGACCACTACCGGATCCATGCTGTCTTGTGCCAGTTGCCAACTTCTACCTACGGTCTACCCCGCACTGTGGATCACTACCAGAGCTACCTCACACAACCTGCCCAGAAGCAAGTATTCCCCGGGTTATCCCGCTCTGCGGATCACTACCAGAGAATCCATCCCAGGTCTTCTTACTCCAGGACTAAATTTACAAACCCGCTCCTTGGGTTTCTCCATTGCGGTATAATAAAATATTCTCTGACTCCTGTGTCCATCTCTGCTGTGAACCTGCTTGTCGTGGTGAGTCCCCCCCACAGGGCTCATCCCTGTGGGTGGAGTAAGCTCTCTCCATGACCCAAGGACCACAAACCAAGTTAAAACATAACAGTAGAAAACAAAAATCACAATCTGAGAGGCTAGAAGGCTCAGAGTACTTGTTCAACCATGGGACTGTCTTCACCTAATTGAAGATCTATTGAGTTAATCAAATATTTGGGCCTTAACTTGTTTTTTTAAAGTAGAGTTAAATTAACAAATAGTAATTTTGATTTAAAAGTTGCAAAAAGATGTTGTTTAACTTTGTAACTAAAAAAGAGAACAATACCTTATCCCAATTTAGACATTATGCAATTGTTAATATTAAACTTATCAGAAAATATTCTTATATTTGAGCACTTATTGAAAATCATTTTTTTAAAATATGTATATGAAAAGCCAGTTTATTCCAAAAATGTAATTCCACTGCTATATGGCAATTAATTTGCTGTAATTATTACTGGCATAAAAAATACCCCAAAAGCAAAATATGCTTAAAGCTCAATATGTAAATATTCATCTATTGTATAACTATTTTGAAAAAAAAAAATGACTGCTGCTCCAAGGTTGTTAGAAGCTCTTCAATAGTCTCTTGAATCAAAGGTTGTACCTGCCTCCACAGTTCCAAACCATGGCCACTGTATAAATGATGTTGATAACAGTACCAACTCCCAACATGGCTGATAAATGAATAAACTCCTCAAAGGACCTCTGTTTTGCTTCTCTATGGCTTCATCAGGGGGAACAAATAGCATTATTCATTGATGAATATCAATCTGCATGCAAAATCTTAATCTCGATGTAAAGAGCAGCTTTATCACTTAAGTTAACTTATCTGTTGGTAATGTTGGGCAGTATACATTCAGAAGCTCAGCTCTAAATAATAAACAGCATGCTGAAGCATGCTGAAGTAAGTTGCGCGATCCCTGGCATAGTGGCAAATGGCCACTGTGCCGGGAGCCTCTGGCCCGCCCTGCCCCCGGGACTGCCCCTTTTTGCAAGCCCCGGGACTTACACATGTATCGGGGCTTTAGGCCTGGCTCGCGTATGATGATTTACGCGCATACCCTTTGGAAAATCCGGCCCTATATGTTGTATTTTATTTGTTTTATATGAAATATGTTTGCGATTATTGTGACTGACAAAAATACGAACCTTCCTTATCTTTTATGGGCGTGAAAGGATTTTGATATCATACAATAAGTACTCCTAAACCTCTCAAAATAACATTGTTAAATAAATGTGACCATCATACTATTTATTTATTTAAAGGCTTTTATATACCGAAGATCATGTACTAGTACATATCGCTTCGGTTTACAGAGAACCAACAACTGGAAATTACAGCAAACAAAAATGAATGATTACATTGAACATGGAATTAATAATAAGGATTAAAGAGAACCTCGAGAAGGCATAACATCCTAACATAAGAACGATACTATAGTATTAGGTAATAAAGACTTTAAGTAAAAGCTCTTGTGAAGAGCTAAGTCTTCAGTTTTACCTTGAACTAGGCATCATCAATAGAGTTCCGACATGCGTTTGTGTTTTGGATACTGATGTCCTTCTTCAGAGGATGGTCAATTACATTTTGATATCCTTTGGAACTCTTTTGAGCAGACATGTATACCGCAGATGTGATTCCCATACGTCAAGTACTTATATTAAGATAAGTGAAGATTTTTATTTGCAAAAGAAAAAGTATTAAGTGTTTTTGATGCTCAAACGTGCCCTATGATTATATATAAGGCAGATGTCCCAAGATAATAAGCCGGGGTAGATTCCAAGGCTTGGTTCTCCACAGACTGCACTCAAAGGTAGTTCCGCTCTGCAGAATTCACCGTCCCAACAGGGTCTTCCTTGTTTCAGGCGCAGCGGCTAGATGTATGGCCTCATGAATGGTTATACCTTCCTGTCATTCTTTAAGAGGAACTGGGACTCCACTTGCGTTTATACCCTGAGTCCGGTTTCCTCTTCCGGGGTAGCGGCCAGAGCCCCTCAGGAACAACTCCCAAGACTGCCAAGTGGCAGCTTTCACTCCAGTCCTGCTCGGGTCACATTCCGTTTTTCCCACTCAGAGTCCAACAAATAATTGGATTATAAGTTCAATCAGTTCGTAGGGAGAAACAAACAAAATAAGCTTTGCTCTAGCACTCCTTTTACAGGGCTGCTAGGCAGTAGCACAACATGCCCCTTCTCCCCATAGTTGTGTTGCAGGCAACAATCTTCTCAGTCCTCCAAACAAACAAGCAAGCAATAAAATAATCAGCGTAAGCAGAGTTGCTTACCTGTAACAGGTGTTCTCCCAGGACAGCAGGATATTGGGTGACATCATCGGATGGAGCCCTATCACGTAACACTTTTGTCTAGCATGTCACTAACCCTGCATCCAGGCCGGTCCTCTTAGCCTTCTTCTGAGGGGATTTGACCACTACGGAGTGGGTGAGGGAGCTGGCTCTTCTGGAAACCTAGAGCTGATTGAACCAGGTAGGTAGCATCAGTTTTTCTGTTCACTGGTGGAACTGTACAAGGGTGTTCCCAGGTATGGTGTAACAGGTCAAGCAGAACGTCGTGGACTGGAATTGCCATCAGTTCTTTGGGGGCATCCATGAATTGAAGCACCTCCACCATTTTATGCCTGGCATCCTCCTCCGTTTGCAATTTAAAAGGGATGGTTTCAGACATCTTTTATAAAGCTGGCAAATGATAGGTCCTCTGGAGGGGAGCGACGTCATTCTTCTGTGGGTGAAGATTCTGATAGAATGTCCTCAGAATCCTGAGAGTCAGAGGAATCATCACCCCAGGGGTTGTGTATGGTGGATCTCCTCCACCCTGCGGGCCTTCAGATGGAGGCAGAAATCCAAATCCAACCGGATCAGGAGGTAGCATCTATGGAATAGATGGAGGCACCGAGATAGGTGGAGGCGGCACAGAGGACGGAGGTGACACTGGTGGCATCGGTGTTTTTGATGGCCGTGGGTTGGAAGTACACACGATGGCTCAGGAATCAGTTCCGGCATCGGTGGCTCTCGGGAAGGAAGCACGATCCAGCTTTTCATTGTCCGAAGACAAAGGAATTGGGATCGATGCTGGTGGAGGAATCGAATGTCTCAGAGGTATCGTTGATCTGGAAGGAACAGGCACCGATGGAAGTGCGCCGATCAGGGTGTCCAACCTTTCGAGGAGTGGAGCCAGCATCGTAGGCACCGGGTCAGGCATCGGCATGGGAGTCAGTGCCGGTGGTGATTGAAATCCTCGAAGTGCCTGAAGAACTGCCTCTTGAACCATCCGGTCCAATTCCTCCCGGAAGGCTGGTGTTGGTAACACAGCGGCCGGGGTTGGAGGCTGAATAGGCATTGCCGGAGGGTCCACAGGAATTAGTGGAGTCTCGGCTCCCGGCACAGTTACAGGTGGGGAAGGCCTCGGTGTCCCGGGTCCAGAGGAGGATGGGACTCCTTTCCCTGTGACTTCTTGAACAGTGACTCTGCTGATGCCGATGGCTTGTCAATGCCGGCACCAGATGAAGTTTCTCGTTGGTGCTGATGATGGTGCTTCTCACGATGCTCGACCTGGTCTTTCTCCAGTGCCGAGGACGTCAAAGCTTTTGAGCGGGAGATGCTGGTGACGGCCGTTCACGGCATCTCGATGCTGCTGAGACGTTGATGGAAATGGAGTCGATGACGAAGAAGACTTCCGACTCGGTGCGCTCTTGGCCGGAGTCAATGGCGACGAGAGCTTAGAGGCGAACAGGTGCTTCATCTTCTCCAGGCAGGCGCGGCGGCCTTTAGGGGTCATTTGGGCACAACTTGTGCACAGTTGGATTTCGTAGGAAGGCCCCAAGCATAAGACACAGACATCATGAGGGTCCGTAATGGACACAGTCCTCGGACACTCGGGGCACTTCCTAAAACCGGTCGCCATTTTTTAAAAATAAGGGCGGCGCATGGTCAGTGGTCGTTGGGCACAGATGAAAGCACTACCGGGCACTGACCACAAAGAACGAGGTAAACTTACCGGCATTAGTGGAGGTCGGCAGTCAATGGGGGACCCCGGGATGAGGAAAAATTTTTGAAATTCTGAGAAAAAATTCCTTGAGGAAAAAATTGTGAGAAATTATCACAGAGCTCCTAATAACCGTGAGGCAACTGCTGCATGGAAAAAAAAGAGACTGAAGGGGGACCCCTGCTGGATGCAGGGTTAGTGGCATGCTGGGCATGCTCAATGTGCCAGTCAGAGTTCTAGAAACTTTGACAAAAGTGTTCCATGATAGGGCTCCATCTGATGATGTCACCCATATGTGAGGACTACCATCCTGCTTGTCCTGGGACAAGCCTCACTTACTCCATTTCCATCTCTGTTGTTTCAGTTTCAGCCTCTGGGTAATCCACCTCCATGTCTTCTCCTCCCATCATGGAGCTGACCTCTGATTTAAACTCCTTGGCTTCCTCCTGCATCTCCTCCTCCCTCGTCATGGGTTCAGGAAGGGAATGCTCTTTGAACCAAGGCCCATGGTGCGGCCTCGGTTCAGAGCCTGATAAATGTAGTCTCCTCCTGGTCTCTCTGTGGCCTTTGCTGCCTGGATTTGCCCCTAGCTCTTCCTGGGGTAATCCAGTCCAGGTTTTCCTCCCTGGGTAAACAGTGGGCCTCATCACATCCCCCCCCCCCTTTTAAAACTCCCCTGATCTTTTAAGCAGGGAGTTCCTCTCTCTATACTTTGTCTCAAGAGAAAATCAGCGTTTGAATGTTCTTTCCCTGTCCTATGCCGCACCTCAAAATCATATGCCTGTAGGGCCAGGTACCAATGCGTTAAGCATGCATTAGAGTCCTTCATTACATTCAGCCACCGTAACGGGCCATGGTCCATGACCAAGATAAAGTGCCTTCCCAATAAATAATATTTTAGGGTTTCTGTGGCCCACTTTGCTGCTAAGCATTCCTTTTCAATCATAATGTACTTCAGCTCATGGGGATGTAACTTCCTACTCAAATACATTACTGGGTGCTCTTCTCCTTGACATACTTGAGACAGGACTGCCCCTAGCCCTCCTGAGGCATCTGTCTGTAATACAAATCCTAGTGAAAAGTCAATTGCTTTTAGTACAGGGTCCCTGCAGAGGACTGCCTTAAGAACCTTGAAAGCACACTTTGTTCGATCCCCCCATTCTAATCTACTGGGTACTCCCTTCTTTAACAGCTTGATCAAGGGGCTGGCCAGACTCAGGAACTGAGGAATAAACTTTCGATAATACCCTATCAACCCTAGAAAGGACATCAATTGCTTCCGCAAAACTGGTTGGGGATTCTCCTTAATACTTTGGACTTTGTCTAGAACAGGGCGTACCATACCCCTCCCTACCAAATATTCCAAATATTTCACTTCCCTTTTAGCCAACTTGCACTTGGCCGGGTTTGCAGTCATGCCTGCCGCCCGTAAAGACCTCAGTACTGTTTTTACCTGGGGTATGTGGGACTCCCAGTCAGAAGAATAGATAACCATAAAACACGCCCCTTTTACTATTGCATGTGATATTTAGTGCATTTTGATAAATCCAGGCCTAAGTTTGCACCTGAGGCAATGGAAGGTAAAATGACTTGCCCAAGATCACAAATTAAAGCAGTGGGATTTGAACCTTGGTCTCCTGGTTCGTAGCCCACTAGGCTACTCCATAAGTCACTATGTCTTGGGGCTGTGTTTCTTCTCCTCCCCAGTGTTCTCGTATTAACATCTAACAGACCCCTAGGTTACCAACCCATCAATAACTCGAACTGGGTAAACCCTGTAGATGCTTGAGTACTTCCCTAATGGCAAATAGCAGAAAGGGGACAAATTTATCCCAATCGCCTGAATCTTCATCCAAGTAGTGGCACAGCATGGTCTTTAAAGTCTGGTTGAACCTCTCAACCAACCCATCAGTTTGTGGGTTATACGCTGCTGTGCATAAATGCCAAACTGATCCCAAACCCAGGCCAACTCCCGGGATATGAAATTAGTCCCTCAGTCTATAAGGACTTCCTTGGGGAACCCGAACTGGCAGAATATCTTTATCAACTCCTGAGCTACTACTTGGGCGGAAATGGAGCGTAAGAGAACCGCCCAGGGAAAATGAGTAGCATAGTCTATTACCACCATTGTCTACTGATGTCCCCGCCTGCTCTTCTCCAGGGGCCCCACTATGTCTACCACTAGCCTGTCCAAGGGTTCCTGAACTATGGTAAGGGGCACTAAGGATGCCTTTGGGGGAACCTGTTTTGATGGGGCGAGCCTAGCAGTCCATTGTTCCTTAGACCAGCCTGCCACCCTAGCCACCCTCTCAAAGGTAACCAAAAAAAGCCTCTGGATCGTCCCAAGGATCCATTTTAGAAAGGTTAAAGTCTGAGTTGGAAGTTCCTGGCCGCGGTCCACTTTGAATCACTGGCATTTGTAATGTACCTGAATCCGCGGGTTCTTGATAAGTCATCCAGTATTGTGTCAGCTTCCTTTGCTCCTCCAAGAACTGTATCAGAGGTTGCTGCTGTTGCTGTTGTTGGTCCAACATCTGCCGTACTATATGTTGCATGCTTTCTTTGGGGTAATCCAGTCCAGGTTTTCCTCCCTGGATAAACAGTGGGCCTCATCACCCAGATAACGAAGAATTGTGAAAGCAATCTATTGATGGCGCCTAGTATGATGGTAATATTTATTTAACAATGTTATTTTGAGAGGTTTAGGAGTATTTATTGCGTGTGATTATTGTAAGCCATGTTGAACATTTTTGGAAATAGTGGAATAAGATTTTTTTAAATATATAATATTTTTTTACTTTTTTGGATGTGTTTTATGCCGTACAGCAATGGAATACATTTTTTGGAATGAACTGGCTTTTGTCACCCATATAATAATTTTTATAAAATGATTTTTGATAGTCGCATTAAACTACAAAGTGCTTATATATAAGAATATATGCTGTTTAATATTGAAAACTGTATAATTAATCTCTAAATTGGGATAAAGTATTGTTTCCTTCTTTTTTTAGTTACTGGTTGTACATTGAGAACACCTTGGAAAGATTGGTATTAAATGCCTAGTTCATTTTTGCACCTTGAGGTTTGAACCATGCAGAGGTTACGTTAGCTTCTGTTCACTTAGAGACTCACTGAAACATATAATTTGACCATGGGTGTCTAAACTTTTGATGCAACTATATTTATCTGTAAAAATATAAACAAATACATATACTTCTTGATTTATATTGAAACTTGATATGCAGTGTACGTAATCATTTATGCATCATTAGGTGAATTCTTACCAAACAATGATGTAAGTAAAGCCCCAGAAGAGGAGGATATTATCTGCTGAAAGAGTGTTATTTGACCTAGGCCGTTATTACACTTTTCAATTTCCATATTTTCTTCCAACAGAAAGAGAACCTACAGAAGATAAGGAAAAAAGTATTTGTCAGCTTTCCCCAAACCACATTTTATTAGTAAGTTAAGGCATAAGGAAAAGAAAATTAGGTTCTTATCTTTTGCTAATTTTCGTTCCTGTAGTACCGAGGATCAGTCCAGACTCCTGGGTTTTGCCCCCCCTCTAGCAGATGGAGACAGAAGTTTATAAACAAAAAACTCCGCCTACATATAGGCTGGTGCCACCTACAGTCTGGCAGTATTACTGAATGTCAAAGTAGCAGGATAACCCGCAACAAATAACCCAAAGAACACTGAAGATTACCTCCAAACTAAGCCAAACTGAAGCTTAACTCCACCCAACTGGGTACCGAACTCGAGGCAACCAACAAACAAAAAACATATTCCAGAAACAGCACACAGACCACACATCCTCTTCCGGCAGACAACCGCAACCGCAATACTGGGCGGGACTCTGGACTGATCCTCGGTACTACAGGAACGAAAATTAGCAAAAGGTAAGAACCTAATTTTCTTTTCCCTGTACGTACCAGGATCAGTCCAGACTCCTGGGATGTACCAGAGCTTACCTTACTGAGGGTGGGAGCCGGAGAGGCCTGCTCTAAGCACCCCTTCTCCAAACCCCGACGACTCTGGCGCCTTCACATCCAAACGATAGTGTCGGGCAAAAGTATGGACTGACTTCCAAGTGGCCGCCCTACAGATCTCCTCTGTAGGGATATGTTGGCATTCCGCCCAGGATGCAGCCTGGGCGCGAGTAGAGTGGGCTTTCAGCCCCACCGGTAATGGTCTCCCCGCCAACAAATATGCGGAGCGAATGGTTTCCTTCAACCAACGAGCAATTGTAGTCTTGGAGGCCGCTTTACCTCGCCTGGGACCACCATAGAGGACGAACAGATGATCGGAGACTCTGAACACATTAGTGATCTCCAAATAGTGCAACAAGACGCGCCGAACATCCAGCTTCCGCAGGTCCCTAGCCAAGGGATCCGAAGACTGCACCTGACCAAACGATGGCAACTCCACCGTCTGATTGACGTGAAAGGACGAGACCACCTTTGGTAAAAAAGACGGCACAGTACGCAAGGAGACTCCTGAATCCGAAATCCTCAGAAAAGGTTCCCGACAAGACAGAGCCTGCAGCTCAGAAATCCGCCTCGCCGATGCCATGGCCACCAAAAATACTACCTTGAGCGTCAAGTCCTTAAGAGTGACGTGCCGCAGAGGCTCAAACGGTGCCTTACACAGCGCCTTAAGAACCACATTCAAATTCCAAGACGGACACGGAGGACGAAACGGAGGGCGTAACTGTTTTGCCCCCCCGAAGGAAACGCACCACATCCGGATGCTGCGCTACCGAAACTCCGTGCACCCGCCCCCGCAAAGATCCTAGCGCTGCCACTTTCACCCACAAAGAACTACAGGACAGGCCCTTAGCCAACCCATCCTGGAGAAACAGCAGAATATCTGGGATAGTCGCCCGGGTAGGTGCTGTGCCGCGATGCACACACCAAGTCTCAAACAGTCGCCACACGCGCACGTACGCCAGAGACGTAGATTTCTTTCGGGACTGCAACAGCGTGGATACCACGGAAGCCGCGTACCCTTTAGAGCTCAACCGCTGCCTCTCAAAAGCCATGCCGCTAGACAAAAGCGATGCACCAGGTCGAAACAAACGGGCCCCTGATGTAGGAGATCCGGCAGAAACGGAAACCGAAGTGGCCCCTCGACCGCCAGATTCACCAGATCCGCGAACCAGGGCCTCCTTGGCCATTCTGGAGCTACCACGATCACCTCCGCCGGGTGCTGCTCTATGCGACGCAGCACCCGTCCGATAAGCGGCCACGGAGGAAACACGTAGAGCAACACATCCCTCGGCCACTGAACTACCAGTGCATCCACTCCTTCCGCCAACGTCTCCCGTCGACGAGAGAAGAATCGAGGAGCCTTTGCATTGCGGAACGTGGCCATCAGGTCTACCGCCGGTGTGCCCCACCGATCGCAAATGAGCCTGAAGGCGTCCTCCGCGAGCTCCCATTCCCCGGGATCTAACCAATGCCGACTGAGAAAATCCGCCTGGACGTTTTCCACCCCGGCTATGTGGGAAGCCACGATACTGCTCAAATGGGCCTCCGCCCATATCATCAACGACCGAGCTTCTGCCGCTACCGGCTGACTCCGGGTTCCCCCCTGCCGATTGATATAAGCCACCGTGGTCGCATTGTCCGACAGAATCCTGACCGAACGCCCGCGGAGAAGCGGGAGGAACCTCACCAGAGCTAATCGCACCGCTCGAGTTTCCAACCGATTGATGGACCATGACGCCTCCCGAGCCGACCATGTTCCCTGAACCGCTTGACCGAGACAGACTGCTCCCCAACCGAGCAGACTGGCATCCGTGGTAACCACCGTCCACGACGGAGTTTCCAACGAAACCCCGCGACTCAAGTTTTCCTGGCAGAGCCACCACGGCAAGCTGTCTCTGGCGTCCTGGGTCAATGGCAGGCTGAGGAAAAATTCCTCCGAGACCGGGCTCCAGCGGGAGAGCAACGCGGACTGCAAGGGACGCATATGCGCAAACGCCCATGGAACTAACTCTAGCGTGGAATTCATAGAGCCCAAGACCTGCAGATAGTCCCAGACCACTGGGACCGGTTTGCGCAACAACCTGCGAATTTGCCCCTGTAGTTTGAGGATACGCTCTTGCGTTAGGGCCACCGTGCCTTGACACGTGTTGAACACCGCCCCCAAATACTCCAGGGATTGCGACGGCACCAGATGACTCTTGGCCAGGTTGACCACCCAGCCCAGGGAGCGTAACAGGTGAAGCACCCGCTGAATCGCCAGCTGACAAAGAGTCCTTGACTTGGCCCGAATCAGCCAATCGTCCAAGTATGGATGCACCAACAGCCCCTCCTGGCGGAGTCTCGCCGCCACCACCACCATAATCTTGGTGAACGTGCGCGGGGCAGTTGCGAGGCCAAATGGCAACGCTTGAAACTGGTAATGTTGCCCCAGTACTGCAAAACGGAGAAACCGTTGGTGCTCCCGTCGAATCCCAATGTGCAGGTACGCCTCTGTGAGGTCCAGAGAGGCCATAAACTCTCCTTTTCTGACCGACGCGATCACGGACCGCAAAGTTTCCATTCGAAAACGCGGAACCCTTAGGCACTTGTTGACACTCTTCAAGTCGAGAATGGGACGAAACGTCCCCTCCTTCTTGGGTACCACGAAATAAATGGAATACCAGCCCTGTCGGAGTTCGCCGGTCGGCACCGGAACGACGGCCCCGAGGTCGCGCAAGCGCGCCAGAGTCTCCCGCACCGCCCGGCGCTTTTCTGAAAACCCGCAAGGGGACACCAGAAAACTTGGAGCCGGACGGCGCGAAAAATCTAACGCGTAGCCGTGTTTTATCACCTCTAGGACCCACTGATCCGACGTAATCTTGGTCCATTCCTCGTAAAACCGGCTTAACCTGCCTCCAACCGGGGGAACCGAGGAACGGACCGGCCTCACTTCATTGTGCTGGCTTACTGCCCTGCACAGCCGGACTGGCCCCCGGACGGCCGAATCGACGCCCACGAAAGGACTGCGAGTACGATTGTTGGCGGGCCGCACCGTGACGGAATGAAGAGTTCGATCCTCGCGCTGCACGAGTTCTACGGCCCCCACGAAACCGCGGCCGAGCGGCTGGAGCACCCCGGAAACGGTATCTATCCTCCGGTAAACGGTGCGCTTTATTCTCCCCCAAGGATTCCAGGATATCCTCCAACTCCTTACCAAAGAGCAACTTCCCCTTAAAGGGAAGGGAGCCTAACCTAGCCTTGGAGGTACCATCCGCCGCCCAATGGCAAAGCCACAACAGTCGCCGCGCCGCTACCGCCGAGACCATGGTCCGTGCCGAAGTGCGCAGGAGATCATAAAAGGCGTCCGCACTATACGCGATGACCGCCTCCAATCGACTCGCCTGTCTCGCCTCATCCGTCGATAGAGACTCATTCGCCAACAGCTGCTGTGCCCAGCGTAAACCGGCTCGCAACGAAAAATTACTACAAACCGCGGCCCGGATTCCCAACGCCGAGACCTCAAAAATACGCTTCAGTTGAACCTCTAACTTCCTATCCTGTATATCTTTGAGAGCCGTACCTCCCGTTACCGGGATGGTGGTCTTTTTGGTAACCGCCGCCACCCGCCGAATCAAGTTTTGGCAGGCGCAAAAGTTCCAACACGTCCTCCGGCAGTGGATATAACTTATCCATAGCTTTAGCTACCTTGAGTCCTAAATCCGGAGTATCCCACTCCTTTAACATCAAATCCGATGCCGAGAAATGTAGTGGAAAAGCCGACGAGGGACCCCTGAGGCCCAAGACAACCGGATCCGTCTGACCCAGACGAGATTCTACCTGGGGAAGTGGGATTCCCAATTCCCCCAGGATTTCCGGGATGAGGGGCCCTAGCTCATCCCTATGGAACAACCGAACTACCTTCGGATCGTCCCCATCCGTAGCGTGCAGTGTCCCTGCATCCTTAGGCTCCGGCTCTTCATCCCCCTCCACCCCCCTCGGGGGCTGGGATGGACAGTCCAGATCCTCCTCCGGATCCGCCAGCGCCTCCGACTCCGACGAGGAGAGCGAAGGCCCCTCCGCCCCCCTGGAACGAAGAGGCCTTGGCCTGGGCCGGGGCCTAGACAGCCCCCCTCCCCCCGTGCTGGATTTTGGGGCCTTGACCGCTGGCGCTCCGCTCTCAGAAGCGGGGACCCCCGGACCTCTCTTCCGAGCCAGGCGGCGTGCTTTAAACGCCTTATGCATAAGTAACACGAACCGCGAGTTAAATGAGGAGTCCGATGACCCCTCCTCCTCTTCCCCATCCTCGGGGGAATCATCCCCAGGAGACCTGGACCCTAACGGCCCTTCTTCGCTTCCAGACACCCTCTGGGGGGACAAACGCGGCGGGTCCCGCACCTGTGCGCTGGTCTGCCGGCCCGCGCTAACTTGTGCTGCCCGCGCTGAGAAAATGGCCGCCGTTCCCGCCGAAAACGCTGGCAAAATGGCCGCCGTCCCTGACGAACTCGCAGCCGTCCGCTCCGGGAACGCTGCTACCTCGCGGTCCTGCCTACCCCGCCGAGACGCCGAAGGCACCGCCGACCCTCCTTCTCCGCCGCCCACGCACGCGGAACAAAGACTGTCGCGCGACAGCCGCCCTGCCACGGACCCGCAGGCCCGACACGAAGCCTGCCGAGGCATGTGCAAAAACGCCGCGGAGATCGGAGAAAAGAAGCAAGAAAGACAAAATTTTCCTCCCCGGATCGCCGAGCCCCTAGCCGCGAGGTACAAGCACACCACACACACACACACACACACAGCCAAACAAAAGTTTTTTTGTTTTTTTTTTTTATATGCTGCTTACCTCGGATCCGGATCCGGCTGGGGGGAGTGAGCCGGGACTCCCGGTATCACCCCCAGCCCTGTCAAGCCGGTACGTGGGGCTCCCCCACTCCTCGGCGGCCTCTACCAGGAGGAACGGTCCCCTCAGGACCCTACCTTCCCCTGGGAGGCGGGGATTGGGACCAGCAGGCAAGCCTCTGCGGTCCCTTCCCAGAGCACAAACAAAGAAAAACACCTACCGTCCTACCACAAAAGTCCTCATCTTTTTTTTTTTTTTACAACACCTAATAAACTAGGCCCTCAACAGACTGTAGGATTTTGCACCCTCACCACCTGCTAGGAGACAGAAGAATACTGCCAGACTGTAGGTGGCACCAGCCTATATGTAGGCGGAGTTTTTTGTTTATAAACTTCTGTCTCCATCTGCTAGAGGGGGGGCAAAACCCAGGAGTCTGGACTGATCCTGGTACGTACAGGGAATGCACACTAACTAGTTTTAATCTATACTTTTTAAACAGCAAGGCATTACACTACAATTATTGTATTTTAGAAAAGCATCTTTCATACCAATGTATCCCTAAACACTATACACACACATATAATAGGAACTTCATTTTTCATCCTACTTCCTGAGTTTATCATTTTTACTGATTTTAAGCACCAAAATCTAAAAAGACCCATTATTACCAATTAGCAGCTGAGCTAGTGGCGTTAATGTAAAACCATTGTGATTTAGTGTGCATCTTACACATCCTTTCATATACATAGTAAATGATGCCAGTAAAAAAGCATCCACTATGGTCAGTTAATATTTTTCCACTTTGAGTAGATAAGAATACAACACCCAAATGCAATTCGATATCAACTTTTTTCCTATTACTGTCCTGCACATCAGTATCAAGCAGGCCCAGAACACATAGGGGCCGATGCAATCCCGAGCGTACTGTATAATCCACAGTCGGAAGCGGATTAAATAGGCGCGAATCCACCCCCTAATGTAATAGGGGGATTAATGCCTATTTAACATGCGTCCGACGTGGAGTGAATGAGATAGCACTCATCACATGCAAATGCATGTGAATGAGGCTATTACTCATTCACTCCAAATGCAAAAAAATAAATGTGCGTCTCAGACGCACATTTATCGCTCAGCTATTAATGCCTGCCTTGAACGGATTGAAAAAAGTACAGAGAAGCAGAAAAAGCAAGTTTGCTTACCATAAATGGTGTTTCCGTAGATAGCAGGATGAATTAGCCATGCTGTCATGGGAACTGTCAATCAGGCCCAAGAGGTGGAGCTTCAAAGTAGGTTTCAGAAGTTTGTCTCTGAGGCTGCGCGTGAGTTCCCGCGCAGGCAAACAGAATCTCTTCAGTCTGTAAAAAAGCAAGCGTAAGAAGGAAACAGAGTAATATCGACTGCTCAGGGAGGTGGGTGGGTCAGCATGGATAATTCATCCCGCTATCTACGGAAACACAGTTTACGGTAAGCAAACTTGCTTTCTCCTGTTGATAGCAGGGCTGAATTAGCCATGCTGTCATGGGAGTCCTAAGTTCCCAATCACGCTGTATTGTGGAATTGAATTGGTTTTGGAAGCGTGATCTCGTCCATGTGGCAGTCGACTATGTTCTTTAGTGAATGTAGAATTGCACATCCCAACTTAGCGTCTTCAGCTGTGTGCTGGTCTAGGCAGTAGTGGGACATAAACATATGAAGGGATGACCATGTAGCCGCTTTGCAGATGTCTACTGGTTGGACATGTCTAAGGTTTGCTATCGAGGTGGCTACTGCTCTCACTTGATATGCCTTAGGAGGAACAGAGAGATAAGAATTCTGTTTCTCCTGGATACTGGATACATTGAACTATCCAATTGGAAATACTGGATACATTGAACTATCCAATTGGAAATAGTCCGTTTGGCCACCGGTAATCCAGGTGCAATTGGATTGAAGGACACGAACAACTGGGACGCTCTCGATGTGAAGTGGTCCGTTGTTTGTAAAAGCCTTTCTCTGTCATTCTGATGCGGTTTTGGATAGAACGTAGGAACGTAGAACGTAGGAACGTAGGAAGATCTATGGTCTGATTCCGATGAAATTGAGAGACCACTTTTGGCAAGAATGATGGATGCGTCCTGAGGATTACCTTATGATGGTAAAACTGAAGGTAAGGGTTATAGTGAACAAGCGCCTGTAACTCACTGACTCTGTGCGCTGATGTAACTGCCACCAGGAAGACGACCTTCCAGGTAAGGTACTTGAGATGAGCGGAGTCCATAGGTTCGAATGGAAACAGCAGGAGCTGTTCCAAGACAATGTTGAGATCCCATGCAACTGGAGGTTTGGAGATCGGTGGTCTTAAGTGTGTCAGCCCCCTTACGAAACGAGATATTGTCGGGTGTACTGATGTTGGCTGACCTTGATGCAGCCTGTGGAAAGCAGCAATCGCACTGAGGTGAACTCTGACCGACGCCTGGCGAGGCCCGCCACGTACAATTTGTGAAGGTAGTCCAATAAGAGCTCAGGGGAGCAGAGTAGCGGATCGATGTGTTGTGAAGCACACCAATCAGTGTATCTTTTCCACTTGAAAGAGTAACTGCATCTTGTCGAAGGTTTTCATGATGCTATGACAATGTCTTGTACCTTGTTCCATCAGGAGGAATCATTCAACCTCCGTGCTGTTAGATGGAGGGAGGAGTGCATCGGGTGCAGGAAGGTTCCCTCCTCCTGAGAGAGAAGATCCTCTCGCTTGGGCAAGCGAAGTGGGTTGTCTATGGAGAGTTGCACAAGATGTGTGTACCATGGTTGCCTTGGCCATGCAGGAACTATGAGAATAAGATGTGCTCCTTCCCGCATTCATTTTGGATTGTTCTGGTGATCAACGGGATTGGGGGGAAGGCGTACAGCAGTTCTTTCCTCCAAGAGATTAGGAAAGCATCCTGTGCTGTCCTTTAGTTGCTCGGCCATATGGAATAAAAGTGTTGGACCTTCCTGTTGAATTCCGCAGTGAAGAGGTCTAGGGTTGGAATTCCCCATTTCGCAAATATCTGCTGTGTCACTTGTGGGTGAAGCGACCATTCATGCGAGTGAAATAGTCAACTTAGTTTGTCTGCCCGGGTGTTGGCTATCCCGGGTAGGTAGGTTGCTTGTAATTGAATGGAGTGACGGGCTGCCCATTCTAGAATGATGAGCACTTCCCGGCAGAGGTTCAAGGAACCGAACTCTCCTTGTTTGTTTATATAAAACATGGCTACTTGATTGTCCGTGTAGACCATGACTCGTTGACCTCACAGGTGGGAGACAAAGGTTTGTAACGCGTACCGTATCGCTCGTAGTTCCAAAAGATTGATTTGGAAATGTTGTTCGCCCAGGGACCAGAGGCCTCGTGCCTCTAGGTGGTCAAGATGCACTCCCCATCCCTTGCGGGAGGCATCTGTTGTGAGTACTAGGGATGTGAATCGTTTTTTGACGATTTCAAACAATCGTCAGATATATTTTAAATCGTCAAAAATCGTTAGAGCCGTGATACAATAGCAATTTCCCCGATTTATTGTCAAAAAATCGTAAATCGGGGGAGGGCGGGAAAACCGGCACACCAAAACAACCCTAAAACCCACCCCGACCCTTTAAAACAAATCCCCCTCCCTCCCGAACCCCCCCAAAATGTTTTAAATTACCTGGGGTCCACTGGGGGGGGGGGTCCCCGGCGCGATCTCCTGCTCTCGGGCCACGGCTGCGTTAATAGAAATGGAGCTGGTGGCCCTTTGCCCTTACCATATGACAGGGCAAAGGTAGCGCCGGCGCCATTTTGGTTCCTGTCACCCGACGTCACGAGTGCAGGAGATCGCTCCCGGACCCCCGCTGGACCCCCAGGGACTTTTGGCCAGCTTGGGGGGGCCTCCTGACCCCCACAAGACTTGCCAAAAGTCCAGCGGGGGTCCGGGAGCGACCTCCTGCACTCGGGCCGTATTGCCAATATTCAAAATGGCGCCGGCGCTACTTTTGCCCTGTCATGGTAAGGGCAAAGGGCCACCGGTGCCATTTCTATTAACGCAGCCATGGCCCGAGAGCGGGAGATATGCCGGGACCCCCCCCCCACTGGACCCCAGGTAATTTAAAACATTTTGGGGGGGTTCGGGAGGGTGGGGGATTTGTTTTAAAGGGTCGGGGTGGATTTTAGGGTTGTTTTGGTGTGCCGGTTTTCCCGCCGATTTACGATTTGACGATTTTTTAACCAAAAAAACCATGACGATCAGATTTGCTCCCCCCCCAGCCAAAATCGATCGTTAAGACGATCAATCACACGATTCACATCCCTAGTGAGTACCATGTTGTGTGGCAATACGGTGAACGGGGCACCTTTTGTGAGTGCAGTTCTGTTCAGCCACCATTGTATATCCTTCAACATCTCTGGGGTTAAGGATAACTTCCATGTCAATGGTTGAGAGTGTTTATGTCATTGCCTCTTGGGACCCCACTGGAGACGGCGCATGTGCAGTCTGGTATTCGGTACTGTGTGAATGGCTGCGGCAATGTGGCCCAAGACCTTCAGTATCTGACGGGCAGACGGTGATTGAGTGGTTTGGAGAGATTGTCGAATAACGAGCCTCCTTTCCTCCGGAAGAAAAACTCTGTTTCTGGTTGTGTCCAGTCAAGCTCCTATGAACTGTAGTATTTGTGTGGGTTGGAGGTTTGATTTTTCGTAACTGACAATCAAACCCAGTCTTTTCACACATTGGATTGTGTTTTGAAGTTGTAGTTGGAGTGTCTCTGCACTGGAGGCCACTATGAGCCAATCGTCCAGATATGGAAATATCTTGATACCTTGCTGTCGAAGGAACGCCACCACCACCGCCATGCACTTCGCAAACACTCTGGGTGCCGCCGAGACCCCAAACGGCAGAATCTTGTATTGGTAGTGTTGTGCTTTGAACTGGAAAGATAGGTAATGCCAGGAAGCCTGGTGCATAGGAATGTGCGTATATGCATCCTTCAGATCTATGGAACACATCCAATCGTGATGTAGCAAAGGAAGAATGGATTTGAGGGAAATCATTTTGAATTTCTCCTTGAGTAAATATTTGTTGAGCTCTCGGAGATCGAGGATGGGGCATAGATTCCCCGATTTTTTGGGGATTAGGAAATATGGGGAGTAAAATCCTGTAGTTTTGGAGGAGGGGGAGACTAGATGTATCACCCGTTGTCGTAAAAGGGATGCTATTTTCTACTCCCAATTGATGTTGATTCGATGTTCTCCCCTTGGTGAAATTCGATGGAAGTGGTGGGTATGTTGTGAATTGAAGGTTGTACCCATGGCGCACTATGTCCAGAACCCATCGATCGGTGGTTATCTTTTCCCACTCTTGGATATGCACTGTGATTCTTCCCGCTGTGAAGTGTGGCAATGGAGGTGACTGAGCGACTTCTAAAAAGAGGAAAGGGTTTTGGGGGCCGGAGCGGGTTGCTGGCTCTGAGGCCTTTGAGCACGAGGTCACCCTCTTTGGTTGTGCAGCTGCTGTTGTGGTGCTGCTCTTAGTGGTGGTTGATATGGCTGTGGCCTGTAGACGCATACGGACGATATGGCCTTCTATTGAACGGCTGTCTATGAGATGGTGCGTAATAGCGTCTAGATGATGCAGAATAAGGTTGTGGGTGCATTAGAGACTGCACCGCCACGGATTGCTCCTTTAGTTGGGCCACAGTCTCCTGAAAACGGGTTCCGAAGAGGTTGTCTCCTTTGCAGAGTAAACCTGCCAGTTTATCTTGCACGTCGTCACGTATGGCACTGGATCTCAACCAGGCCATGCGACGTGCTGCAATTGCAGAGGCCAACGCTCTCGATGGCGTTTCGAATGCCTTGTAAACCGTGCGTAATAAATGTCGAATTCCTTCTTCCATATCTTGGATGGATTGAGGAAGCGGGGTAGATGGATCAGGTGATGGCAAATGGAGTTTGAGCATCTGTAAGCACTCATGTTTCTACTAGGCCTACCATACACCTCACTAAGACCACTGCAAATTTTGCAAAACACAGCAGCAAGAGTTTAACCGGCAAAAACAAAAGAGAACATATCACGGAAACACTGGATGAACTACACTGGCTTTCGATCGAACAAGGAATCCATTACAAAACATTATGCACCATACATAAGTTAATACATAACGAAAACGCAGACTGGTTAAATACAGCCCTCCGAGTACACGTCCTTAACAGAAACCCAAGGTCAGCAAACAAAGCCCTCTTGACTATACCATCAGTCAAAACAGCAAGAACTAACACAAGTAAGAGAGAGGGCACTATCATTGGCAGGACCCATACTATGGAACTCCATGCCCTTGGATTTAAGGCTACAAAGAGACAGCAAAACCTTTAGAAAAAGTTTGAAAACCTGGCTATTTAAACAAGCTTTCCAGAAAGAGAAGGGAGAATAGAAGCCAGGGATGGGCAAAGCACGAACAATTAAACAACCATACACACTGCAGAAATTCACTAAGTGTGTAGTTTTTAAGATATAGTACACCATTACTAATGGATAAGTTACATTTGTAAAATTAGCACTGTAATTAAAACTGAGAAGGAAAGACATGGGCATGATTAATCACATTTAACAACGAACACTGATAACAAACTATGTTACCGAACCTTATGGTACCTATGTAAACGGACAAATTGTAGTATCATTACTTTTATGTGCCTTAATGTAAATCGTTGTGACGGTCCCCACCAAACGACGGTATAGAAAAGACTTAAAAAATAAAATAAAATAAATAAATGCAGATATTGTACTATATAGAATTGATGATGATTAATCTTCGCAGTTAACATGGCTGCCTGGAAAGAACGTTTTGCAAACTCATCTAAGCAGCGATATTCCTTCCCCGGGGGGGGGGGGGGCGAGTGTAAACGTGTCTTCTTTGCGCGGTGTAACGCGGATTCCACCACAATGGATGCATGCGGTAACTGAGGTACTGAATAGTAAGGAGACTGTTTCATCTTGTACTTGAGATCTGTTTTTCTCAAGACTGCCGGAATCGTGACTTTTCCAGCACGCCGTCAAGAACCTGATGAGATGGAAGTGATGTAGGTTCCACTGGAAGATCAAAGATTTTTAAGAGATCTAATGTCTCTGCCCTAGAATCGGGAAGTTTTTGCACTTCTAGGTTAAGCACGGACCTGAACTTTTCCAGAAACTTGGGGTATGTCAAGTCTTCCGGCACAGAATAAGGCTCCACAGGCTCATCTGGGGGGGGGGGGGGGTCGGAAGGATACCCAGTGGAAGTATCTGGAGATGATGGTGGAGAAGTTGGAGTAGGAATTCGATGAGGGGCTGCCTGCGGCTGTCCTCGTTGGCAAGGTTGTGGAGAAGTTCTACCTGCTACCGGAGATATTCGCCTAGCAGGAGACTGGATTTTCGCGGGCTCTAGAGACGGAGATCTCGTGCTTGGAGATGAGGGAGGTAGAGCAAAGGTTGATTACATACTTTTGAAAAAGCCTCTGAAAGCTGTGTGAAAGCTTGACGAGGCATAGGCTGTTTCTTATCTGGAGCTTTACCTCGTGGTGGAAGTGCCGCTGCTAAGATATCTGTGTCTGGTTGTGGGTGTTTCTCAGAATGCAAGTCTTCTTTTGCCTTTGGTTTGCCTATCAACGGTTCCTGCAGACTATCAGCCGAAGCAAATCTGAAAACACTTGTACAGAGGAAGCTGACGACTTCGATGAGTGAGACGTGACTCTCACCCACTCATCATCAGATCCTGTCATGGCCAATGACAAGGGAAACCCTGCACTGTGTTGGGGGCTCCATTGTGGGTGAGTCGGCTGTAATGTTGCTGGAATATGCTCTTGCGTCGAGGAATCTCGATGGGATTTTATCTTTCGTCGCTTCTCTGCATGATGTAGTGGTTATGCCACCCTCTTTTGGGTTTGCTTCGTCTGCGTCGTCGAATGCGTCAATGTTGTTGAAAAATGCGTCGAGGATCGGTGAGACTGCGCCGTAGAATGACGGCGCGTTTTGTTGGGTTCTGAGTGCGCCAGCGCAGTCAGCGTCAGACTCTGTGCCTGCGTCTGGTGCGATGACTTCGCGGTCGACGCATGAGGTGTCGCCCTTGTTTTGCCCATCGACGCCGACGCTGTTGGACTCGATGCAGTGCGCCGATGGAGCAACTCAACTTATGTCAAATGATTTGATTTGGAATGAGTCTTGGTATGTGTCGATGTACTCAGCTCCCTGGTACTTGTCAACGCCTGAGTGCTTAGCAGAAGATTCATCGATACATTGTCGTGCTCCCTGTGTCTTTTAGCGTCCCTTTTTTCCACCTCCAGGCCTGGATGTGGTCGGCTCCACCGACGCTGCTCGACATGCCTCAAGGGGAAGCGACTTTGCAGGCCCTGGGGAAGAGTGAGCTTCCGGGGGGGGGGGGGGGGGGGGGGGGCATATGAACTTCTTTGTGCGGGCCCTCAGGGACATCTTGCCGCAATGGTGACAGGAATCCTGTTGGTGGTCTAGGCCCAGACACCAGTAACATTGCTCGTGTCCATCGGTTATGGACATTATCTTCCCGCAGGGACAGGGCTTAAAACCCGATGGCCAGGGCATGTTCTAACTTTAGACCGATGAGAAATTGAAAAACTGCTGAGAAAAATTTGCCACAAAAAAGAAAGTCTGAGGAAACTGAAGCTCCGCGTGCGTTCCCGCGCACAGAAAAAACAGACTGAGGAGATTCTGTTTGCCTGCGTGGGAACTCACACGCAGCCTCAGAGACAAACTTCTGAAACCTACTTTGAAGCTCCGCCTTCTGGGTCTGATTGACAGTTCCCATGACAGCATGGCTAATTCAGCCCCACTATCAATGGGGAAAAAACAGCTTTTCTGTTCTTTTTTAAAAGTTAAAAAAAAAAATAAAGAAAAAAAACCCCTCTGCTGGCTGCTTTGAAGACTGATGCTAATATGCTCGCATCGGTTTTCATAATCGGCTGGATGTATTATGAAAACAGACACCGATAAATGCGGGGGTCGCATTAACAAGGAGGTGCTAAGGTCGGCAAGCGACCCTAGCGCCTCCTTGCTAGTGTGACCCCCTAAATTTGTTTATTGTATGGCGCCCCCCCTTGCGGGCACAATGCATGCATTAAGAAAGCGGGCGCTGAAAAGTCAGCGCCTGCTTTCCTCATTTAATATTGCATCGGCCCCATAGGTAGGCCACTTCAGGCCTTATCTTCTTATTTGAGTTTTACAAGGCCAACACTAATTCAATACAGGACTCTCGTCATGTGTTAGCAACATGTTTTCTAACAATTTACACAGTTACCAGCAAAGCTAATGCCCATGTCTGCTCCTGACACCTTCAGTAAACTTCATTTTAGCCTCAATGATGGATCAAAACTAAAGTACCGTATTTTTCGCTCCATAAGACGCACTTTTTTCCCCCCAAAAGTGGGGGGAAAATGTATGTGCGTCTTATGGAGCGAATATAAAAAAAACCCCCTAAAAATCTAACAACCCCCCCACCTGACTCCCCCAAGACCTGCCAACTTAATTTACTACAACCCCCCCAACCCTCCTGACCCCCCCCCCCCCAAGACCTGCCAAAAGTCCCTGGTGGTCCAGCGGGGGTCCAGGAGCGATCTCCTGGGCTTGGGCTGTCGGCTGCCAGTAATCAAAATGGCGCCGACGGCCCTTTGCCCCAGTGACATAGTAAGGGCAAAGGGCCGTCGGCGCCATTTTGATTACTGGCAGCCGACAGCCCAAGCCCAGGAGATCGCTCCCGGACCGCTCCTGGACCCCCGCTGGACCACCAGGGACTTTTGGCAGGTCTTGGGGGGGTCAGGAGGGTGGGGGGTTGTAGTAAATTAAGTTGGCAGGTCTTGGGGGGGGGGGTGTTAATTTAAAGGGTTGGGATGGGGTTTTGTTTTTTTTGGGGGGGGGTGGTTTCCAGAGAAAGATAAAAGTTTTCTGATCTAGGGAGTGGACCGAAATGGCCCTCCCCAGACCTGAAAACAAAATGGGGAGAAAAAAAAATGTTATGCACTCCCCTAATTTGCTCCATAAGACGCACAGACACCAGGGGACAGAGCCGGTTTAGCACAAACATTTTTTTTTTTTTTAATTTTCCCCCTCTGAATCCTTGGTGCATCTTATGGTCAGGTGCGTCTTATGGAGCGAAAAATACGGTATATTGTTATTATCAACTCCAGTTTTTACTGGAACAAAATATGTATTATTAATCATTAAGGGGGTTAACGCATGCGAAAAGCACCATAACGCATAGTGGAAGCGCCATAACGCATGATGCTAATTTGGAAAAGGGGGAGGAGTTTGGGGCGGGATTTCTGGCCAAGTGGGCTGGCATCACAGGTAGAGTCCATCAAGCTAGGTTGAGAGAACATTATACAAATCTTAGCTCTGTGCGAGTTTCCTCACTTCGAAGGACATCAAATCTTCACAAGAGTGTACTGTTCTGTTCGTAAGTCTCACACTGAATGTCAAAGTAGCCCCTAACCCCTACACTACTACTTAAACCTCACCTCGAGTAACTAGGTGGGCCTCATAGAGAGGTATAAATAACTAACTACTAGCAGGGCCTTATAGCTAGACGCGCTCTCTCACTCTCCCCCCCCCCCAGTGGTTGAAGGTAGGAATTGCAACAATTGTGGTACTTACTGCAAAGTATGAAAAGATTTTCGCACTCTGTGATAATACCTATACGAAGCGCTAAGATAGCCTATTTATTGCAAAGTGCGCCATTACCATAAAACACGCCCATCTTGATAGTTTGATGAATCCAGGCCTAAATTTGAAGCAGTAGGGAGGAACGCTATACTGCCCCAGCAAATATAAAACAAAATACAATTAGTTCTAGGCAAAGAATAGAAGGTGGGCACACCATAGAAAACAAAGAAACCGTAGATACATAAAACAAACATTATGTTTGGCAGTCCGCAGATCTACCCTGCGAACCTTCTCATTTACCTCCAATCTCAGGCCACAAGCTGGAAACCCCGATGCCGGAGAACCCCCACCAGACGGACGTGCGGCAATCCACCACGCTTGAGCAGCCCCGATGCAATACTGGAAGGAATGCTGCCGCTGCCCCTAGCACACACACGCCTGACCTGCCGTAGTTTAAAGGGCCCACAGCAGGAAACCCTCCATGGTGCCCTTGATGATATCAGAAGCTTTGGCCTATAAAAGGCCAATTCACCCTGTAGCCCTCGCCTCGGCAACAGGTCTTCTACAGCCTTCTAGAACCAGCCTTCTAGAACCAGAAGCCAGAGTATTTTTGAGTACGGAGTCCCGTTGTTGGCAACGGGAGGACGTCTCGATGCATTCCCAAATTATTGAGAGAGAATCTCCTGGTGTTGTGTCAAACATAGCTGGTAATAGCGATATGTGACACTAATACAGTTCTTGGAGGAGAATACGACCTAGAACCTTCCGAAACCATGTGGCCCGATTTAGCGACCAGGTCTCGATGGGATTGTTGCTGAAGCGGGATTAGAGTACTTACCGTCCTTTGTGGTGAATCGCAGAAGGACGAGTCGGTGAATCTCGATGGCTCCGTGGATTTCTGGATGCATCGAGGACAGCCTGAGGGACGTAAATGTCCGGCTCAACTCTGTAAGCTGGTATGGTAGTGCAGCTACAGAGGAGACACGCTAGGCATTACTGGCGCTTCCACATTATTTTGTGGTGGCTCAGTACCCGGCACCGGTGTGGAAATGCCTCAGCGCCTCAGGTACAGAGCAGCACAGGACTCATGAACCTGGGCCTGCTTCGCAACTTGTTCAATGAACACTGACGCCGGTGCGGAAGAAGTATCCCTCAGAGCTCGGCCCAGTCATTCTCCAGCACCGAGGAACTGCCACCGATGTGCAGAACAGTGTCGGTGGCAGTAGCGGTCTCCCTTGGCGCTCAGCCCGGTCATTCTCCAGCACCGAGTAAGATGTGTTGGTGGCAGACGGTTATCGTGCCGGTGATGATGATTGCCACGGTGCTCGGCCCGGTCTTTCCCCAGCGCCGAGGTGGATGCCCTCGCTGTCTCGGATGGCGAGTGGTGACGGACTGTCACCATGCCTGCACTGCTTCCTGGCACTGTCTGGTGCCCTAGGATTATACGGGGCTTTAAGAACCCAAAGTATGGAGCGTTTTGTTTAGTCGAGGGCATTGCATTTAGGTGCTCCGGTAGTATTGACGGTATTGATGGCGGCAGCGATGGCATTCATGGAGGGATCAGTGCCATCGATGTAAACCCCGATGGCACCGACAGAATAGATGCGGGCATTGATGGAACCGAAGGGGGCATCGAAGAAAGCATCAATGACATCGAAGGCGGCAGGACAGCATCGATAGGGGCATAGACCGCAACGAAGGCACCGAGGGAATCGATGGAGGCATGTATGGGATGAGAGCATCGATGGCCTCGACAACTGCCCTGGTGGCAACGGTAACCATGGACGTCCCTATCCCTCTAGCCCCAATAACCCGGTGGAGGATCGCAGGAGGACACTCGCAGACTTTGTGGGGCTAATTGAGCATGAAAATATAGGGAGAAGGGAGGAGGCAATTCGGTTGTTAAGCTGGGGAAACCATTAATGAGGCAACAGGAACAGACCGAAAAACAGGGCATAGTACTCACCGAGCATTGATTAAATGTGCGCGAAGAAAGACCCGTGTAGGGAAAAATTATTTGTGAAGTAAAACTTCAAGTGTTTCCGTGAGGAAAAGTTCTGAGAAATCTCACAGAGCTCCTGAAAGCGATGCTAACTGCAGTATGGAAAATAGAAGACTGAAGGGAGACCCCTGTGGACACAGGGATAATGGCATGCTGGGCATGCTCAATGCAATCAACGTGCCAGTCAAAGCTTTCTAGAAACTTTGACAGAAAGTTTTCCATTATAGGGCTCCGTCCGGTGACGTCACCCATATGTGAGGACTGCCATCCTGCTTGTCCTGGGAGAACCTGTGAGTCTCTGCCCTCCTCGCTCCCTTTGTTTTAAAATTTGTAAGAGAGACAGGTGGGGCTTTCAATGCTTCCATAAGTCTTAATTTTGTCATATGGGTCCGCTCACAGTCTACATTGCCTCTCCATGGAGACTGGTGCACCACACAATATTTTTCTTTATATAAGTGTGCCATGGGCTTGAAAAGAGTGGGAAACACTGTGCTAATGTGTCATTTCTATGTAGGGATCTACAGAAGCTTGGTTTGTTCTGTTTTCCTAATAGGAGGTACATTGGTGTTTTAGGGCCTAATGTAATGTTAGCAGGGTCACCTTTTCATAGGGTTATAACTGTTTGAGTGTTGGCAGTTAGTGCCATTTTGGAATGGCAGGTTTATTATTTTGTAATTGTAATTTAATTTGCTCATGGTTTCCTGAAGACCAAGCCCCTACCCAACATGTGTCATAATAATCCTAATACCATATATATTACAAGAGTCTTTTTCGCTTTTCTGGTTGACACCACAGCAGTGCATGTAAATATAATATAAATGCTATTGTAATATTTTCACTTCAAAAGTCTGTACTCAGTGTTTTTTCATGTAAAATCTTGTGAATGGTGTGTGTGTATGGATGGAGAGGGGACAGAAGGGAAGGGGATGGTAGGATATAAAAAATGAGTCTTTTGGCTGTTATAGAATATATGCTGTATATGAAGTAGGTTCAGTGTTGATGTATATTTTCTTCTTGCAATGATGCTATTTGTATGATGTGTCTAGGCTTATAGGAATAGATATTATAAAAAAAGAAAAAAATGCATAATTTGAAGTTGTGTGTGTAGAGGGTCATGGAAGGGGAAGGTTGGGGCATAAAAGGCTAAGGAAGTTAGGCTGTTCAGTTTGGAGCACTGAGAGGAGAGGATCACCTTGCTGGTGGCTGAAAGGAATCAGTAAGTTTTGCTTGGGAAATTTTCTTTTTTAAAAGTATTGAGGCAAAGTTAACTATTGGGGAATATTATTTAGTGTGTTTGTGCTTTTGATAGTCAGTAAGGCAGCGAATAAACAGAAGTTAGACTGTTTGTATTTTTAAATAGTCAGTCAGTAAGGCAGTTAATTAGCAGTAGTTAGTGTTTGTATATTGAAAAAAATAAATAAATAAAAAAGGTAGCCAAAAGCTAGAAATAAGCTAGGAGCAGTGTATACCTAAGTAAAAAGGTTGAAAAGTTCAGTTCAGTTACTCACCTTGGAGAGGTGTTAAGGTAGTGTGATTTGGTTTGATTAGGTACCAACATTTGCTAATCAAGAGAGCAATGAGTCACTCTGGCTGACTAACTGAAGTGCTAAGGGTGTGTGATTGATTTGATTAGGTACCATCATTTGTTAATCAGAACAGTAGTGAGTCACTCAGGAGAACTATCTGTAGTGTAAATCTCCAAAGGGATTGTTTTGCACTAATTTACCTTAGAAGCACAATATATATTGCAAAGGAAGAGCTCAGTAACCCACAATCCAGTGAGAGCACTGAGAGGACAGTATCATCTTGCCGGTGGCTGAAAGGAATCAGTAAGTTTTGCTTGGGAAATTTTCTTTTTTAAAATCATTGGGGCAAAAGTTAACTATTGGGGAATATTATTTAGTGTGTTTGTGCTTTTAATAGTCAGTAAGGCAGCGAATAAACAGAAGTTAGACTGGTGCGAAGGTGGCGGATTTCACCCATCACCTAAATAGGATTTTAGACATTGCTGGGGAGGAGCCAGCTGCCGTGGTACATGTGGGCACCAACGACATAGGAAAATGTGGGAGGGAAGTTCTGGAAGCAAAATTTAGGCTCTTAGGTAGAAAGCTTAAATCCAGAACCTCCAGGGTAGCATTCTCTGAAATGCTCCCTGTTCCACGCTCAGGTCTCCAGAGAAAGGCAGAGCTCCGGAGTTCTCAATGCATGGATGAGACGATGGTGCAAGGAAGAGGGATTCAGTTTTGTAAGGAACTGGGGAACCTTTTGGGGAAGGGGGAGTCTCTTCCGAAGAGATGAGCTCCACCTTAACCAGGGTGGAACCAGACTGCTGGCGCTAACCTTTAAAAAGGGGATAGAACAGCTTTTACACTAGAACAAAGGGGAAAGCCAACAGTCGCTCAGCAGCGCATGGTTCGGAAGGAGGTATCTTCAAAGGATACTTATGAGGCATTAGAACTAGGGCATCCCGACAGTGAGGTTCCAATAATAAGAAAAGTAGTCCAAGTGCCTGTAACTAAAAACTCACCTGAGCTAAAAAATTCTAACTTATCCCTATCAATTAAAAAGCAGAATGAAAATACAAACAAAAACACACTTTGAAATGTTTGTATGCTAATGCCACAAGTCTAAGAAGTAAGATGAGAAAATTAGAATATACAGCAGTGAATGGCAGACTTAACTGGTATCTCAGAGACATGATGGAAGGAGGATAACTAATGGGTCAGTGCTATACTGGGGTACAAATTATATCGCAATGACAGAGAGGAGCACCCGGGAGGCAGTGTAGCACTTTATGTCCGGGATGGCATAGAGTCCAACAGGATAAACATCTTGCATGGGTAGAAATCCCTTGTGTGGGGGAAAGACTATAGAGATAGGAGTATACTACTGTCCACCTAGCCAAGATAGTGAGATGGACAGTGAAATGCTAAGAGAAATTAGGAAAGCTAACCAAATTGGTAGTGCGGTAATAATGGGAGATTTCAATTATCCCAATATTGACTGCGTAAATGTATCATCGGGACATGCTAGAGAGATAAAGTTCCTGGATGGAATAAATGACAGTTTTATGGAGCAATTGGTTCAATAACCAACGAGAGAGGGAGCAATTTTAGATCTAATTCTCAGTGGAGCACAGAATTTAGTGAGAGAACTAACAGTGGTAGGGCCGCTTGGCAATAGTGATCATAATATGATCAAATTTGATTTAATGACTGGAAGAGGAACAGTGTGCAAATCCACGGCTCTCGTGCTAAACTTTCAAAAGGGAAACTGAGAAAATGAGAAAAATTGTTAGAAAAAACCTGAAAGGAGCAGCTACAAAAGTAAAAAATGTGCAAGAGGCGTGGTCATTGTTAAAAAATACCATTCTAGAAGCACAGTCCAGATGTATTCCACACATTAAGAAAGGTGGAAAGAAGGCAAAACGATTACCTGCATGGTTAAAAGGTGAGCTATTTTAGCCAAAAGATCTTCATTCAAAAATTGGAAAAAGGATCCAACAGAACAACACGTTGGGGACATACCTGTACCAGAGAAGGTTTTCATGGGTAATGATTCAGGTGGACTGAACCAAATCACGGTGAACCTAGAAGATGTGGTAGGCCTGATTGACAAACTGAAGAATAGTAAATCACCTGGACTGGATGGTATACACCCCAGAGGTCTGAAGGAACTAAAAAATGAAATTTCAGACCTATTAGTAAACATTTGTAACCAATCATTAAAATCATCCATTGTACCTGAAGACTGGAGGGTGGCTAATGTAACCCAATATTTAAAAAGGGCTCCAGGGACGATCTGGGAAACTACAGACCAGTTAGCCAGGAAAAATAGTGGAAAGTGTTCTAAATATCAAAATCATAGAACATATAGAAAGACATAGTTTAATGGAACAAAGTCAGCATGGCTTTACCCAAGGCAAGTCTTGCCTCACAAATCTGCTTCACTTTTTTGAAGGAGTTAATAAACATGAGGATAAAGGTGAACCGGTAGATGTAGTGTACTTGGATTTTCAGAAGGTGTTTGACAAAGTTCCTCATGAGAGGCTTCTAGGAAAAGTAAAAAGTCATGGGATAGGTGGCGATGTCCTTTCGTGGACTACAAACTGGCTAAAAGACAGGAAACAGAGAATAGGATTAAATGGACAATTTTCTCAGTGGAGGAGAGTGGGCAGTGGAGTGCCTCAGGGATCTGTATTGGGACCCGTACTTTTCAATGTATTTATAAATGAACTGCAAAAAAAAAATTGATATTGCTGTAATTGTTGTCAGTATTGCTGGGGGTAGCAGCAGAACCACCTGCGCCCAGCCATTTGTACCATGATGTTTTGTTGGAAACTCAATAAAATTGTTTAAACATAAATGAACTGCAAATTAATATGACAAGTGAGGTAATCAAATTTGCAGATGATACAAAATTATGCAGAGTAGTTAAATCATAAGCAGATTGTGATAAATTGCAGGAAGACTGTGTGAGACTGGAAAACTGGGCATCCAAATGACAGATGAAATTTAATATGGATAAGTGCAAGGTGATGCATATAGGGAAAAATAACCCATGCTATGGTTACACAATGTTAGGTTCCATATTAGGAGCTACCATCCAAGAAAGAGATCTACGCATCATATTGACATTGAAATTGTCGGTTCAGTGTGCTGCGGGCAGTCAAAAAGGCAAACAATGTTGGGAATTATTAGAAAGGGAATTGTGAATAAAATGGAAAATGTCATAATGCCTCTGTATCACTCCATGGTGAGACCACACCTTGAATACTGTGTACAATTCTGTTCGCCACATCTCAAAAAAGATATAGTTGCGATGGAGAAGATACAGAGAAAGGCGACCAAAATGATAAAGGGGATGGAACAATTCCCCTATGAGGAAAGACTAAAGAGGTTAGGACTTTTCAGCTTGGAGAAGAGACGGCTGAGGGAGGATATGATAGAGGTGTTTAAAATCATGAGATGTCTAGAACAGGTATCTGTGAATCCGTTAATTACTCTTTTGGATAATAGAAGGACTAGGGGGGCACTCCATGAAGTTAGCATGTGGCACATTTAGAACTAATCAGAGAAAGTTCTTTTTCACTCAACGCACAAATAAACTCTGGAATTTGTTGCCACATGATGTGGTTAATGTAAGAACATAAGAAATTGCTATGCTGGGTCAGACCAAGGGTCCATCAAGCCCAGCACCCTGTTTCCAACAGAGGCCAAACCAGGCCACAAGAACCTGGCAATTATCCAAACACTAAGAAGATCCTATGCTACTGATGCAATTAATAGCAGTGGTTATCTAAGTAAACTTGATTAATAGCAGTTAATGGATTTCTCCTCCAAGAACTTATCCAAACCTTTTTTGAACCCAGCTACACTAACTGCACTAACCACATCCTCTGGCGACAAATTCCAGAGCTTAATTGTGCGTTGAGTGAAAAAGAATGTTCTCCAATTAGTCTTAAATGTGCTACTTGCTAGCTTCATGGAACGCCCCTGATCCTTCTATTATCTGAAAGTGTAAATGACAGATTCACATCTACTCGTTCAAGACCTCTCATGATCTTAAAGACCTCTATCATATCCCCCCTCAGCTGTCTCTTCTCTTCTTCTAGCTGTGTTTAAAAAAGGATTGGATAAGTTCTTGAAGGAAAAGTCCATTACCAGCTATTAAGTTGACTTAGAAAATAACCACTGCTATTATTAGCAACAGTAACATGGAACAGACTTAGTTTTTGGGCACTTGCCAGGTTCTTATGGCCTGGATTGGAGACAGGATGCTGGGCTTGATGGACCCTTGGTCTGACCCAGTACGGCATGTTCTTATGTCTGCAGGGGATATGATAATCTACAAAATCATGAAAGGACTTGAACGGGTTAATGTAAATCGTTTATTTACTCTCTCAGATAACAGAAGGACTAGGGGACACTCCATTAAGTTAAGAAATAGCTCATTTAAAACAAATCGATTCCAGCCTCAGCAGGGGACTGAGGGAGAAGGTCTCGCTCCGGAGGAGACAACGCTGAGCCCAGACCTCAGACCAGCCCCGATACAAAGCTCAGGGCTCATGTTTCATCACGGCGCGCTGAATGAGGGGATCCCTTCCGATTTGCTAGCAGCGAATACAACTGACACCGCAGCCCTCCAGGCTGTTCCAGCAATTGCGGTGGCAACGGGAGTGCCAAACAGCGTGGGGACATCAAGAATCGAGCAGGAAGAAGGGGCAGTAGGGGTAAGTCCTATTGGTAACAACCTGCAATTACCGCAAGAGACTACCCCAGAATTTAAGCCGCTAAGGATTCCTGAACGCCTCGAGGTTGTAACAATGGCTGCTTTATGGGACTTGATGGTGGGGGTTACTACTACAATGAATAACCTTAACACTTAAGTTGAGGATTTGGCATCTGAAAATACTCAAAATTCCTCTGAATTTCAAAAGAAAGTGGATTTTATTTCTACACAAGTTTCTGCTTTGCCGGAGAAGGAACGTGAGAATTTAACATTTAAAGCTGCTGCGGTTAAAGATAAACAATTTCTCACCAGAAGAATGGAAGCACTTGAAAATGCTACTAGACACTTAAACATAAGGATCTTAAATTTTCCTCGAATACTGGGAGAAATCCCTTATGTTTTCTTAAAAAGATTTTTTCAAGAGGTCCTTGGTTTTGAGGAAGGGAATTTAAGTGCAATAAATAAATGCTATTTTCTACCAAAAACATTTGTAAATCCTTATAGGTTAAATTTGCAGTTTAATTTTAGAGTTGGATAAAGCTATCCTCTTGGTGTCGCTGATAACGTTGGCAGATGTGCAGAATATTATGAAAAATTACTTTAGGAACTTCCCAATTTAATTTATGAATGGAAATGTAAAAATTTTTTTTCCAGATCTTTCCTCGATAACACAAGAGAGACGTATGGGGTTTTTAGCCCTACACCCTGAAATAATTTCCTTAGGTTATAACTTTACGTTGAAATTTCCATGTAAATGTGTGTTAAAGGGGGCGGAATTAAATGTTTTTTTCACTGTTGAGCAACTGAAAGGTTTTCTTCAAGCAAAAACCCCCATTACTTAAGAACATAAGAACATGCCATACTGGGTCAGACCAAGGGTCCATCAAGCAACTGAAAGATTTTCTTCAAGCAAAAACCCCCATTACTTCGTCTCCCATAAATTTGTAAAAGTAATATGGAAGCTAGTAGATGTGCATGCTATTATCCTTTAAGGATGGTTTGTTCATGATCTCCCTGTAGGTTTCGGATCCTTGCAAATTAATACTATATTGATTTATGAGTTATAATGGAAGCTATTTTTTTTAAGTTGATTAATATTTGCTTAATGGATAATAATTATTGTTTAGTCATCCATTTGTTTTCATAATTTGCAAAATTGAATGTTTGTAAACTTAAAAATTGATAAATAAAGAATTAAAGAAACCCAAACAAATCAAAGAAAATTCTTTTTCACTCAGTGCATATTCACTGCTATTAATTAATAAGCTTTAGTAGCTTGAGATTTATTTAATGTTTGGGTACTTGCCAGGTCCTTGGCCACTGTTGGAAACAGGCTACTGGGAATGATGGACCCTTGGTCTGACCCAGAATGGCATATCGTATGTTCTTACGGTATGTAAAGCTGTAAGATTTACTTATGGTACCTAATACCCTTGCACTGACCCTGATTAGAAAAGAATACCAATTAAATGTAAAACAAAAAAACAAAACAGAATGAGGAAGGGCCAACCCAGTGATTATTTGCACAGGGCTGCAGAAAAGTTAACAATGCATGGGCACGCTGTGGTGATGCACTGGCGGGGTTCCCATCCCTCCCCAGTGAAGAGACCACATGTGGTGGTGCCGTGTGGTGATGTGCTGGAGGATGATGAGGGAAGTGGGGGCTCCACAGGGGAGACAACAACATTTTGTGCAAGGAAATTGCAGAATCTAAAATTTAAATTAATTAAAATTGGCCTCTAGGTATCAGTGACCCTCAGTACGCCTCTGCCCATACACATGTTAACACTTCTTAAATACAGCCTCTTCTCCTTCCCACCCCTTTTTCTCCATCAGCTGGCACATCTCTCCCCAATGGCTGCCAAACTGGCCATATTAATCTAAGAGTAGCAGTGGTAGCTCCTAGGGATCTTTTCTCTTCCTTTGAACATGGTATTGTGCTGATAACTGTGCAACACAAAGCACATCAGTTTGAAACTCCAGCCTATGTGAAAGGAGAAAAGGAAGTGACATGAGGAGCCATCACTGCTGTTAAGAATTAGTATGCTTGGATCAGCAGCCAGTAGGATGGGAAGAAATGGACCAGCCAACGATAATGCTGCTTCTTGACCCAGCTTCATGTCTCCTTCAGCAAGAACTTGATTGTGTAGCCAGGGCCAATTCCATGGCTCTTACCACAGTCGCAGAAGCACAGGAGACTGGAAGTGCTGCTAATTATTATACTGTCAGAGATTTTCTGCCAGGTCATCATCCCAGAACCTTTTTGAACCTGCTTCCTTTTCCCCATTGGGAAAAAGTGGAAGGAGGAGGCTGCTGCTGGATTTTTTTTTAATTCAGGATTACCACGATATATTGCCCTGCCCAAACTCATAACATTACTGCCACTACATGTCACAGTTTCTATGTTAAAGCATTTCTAACATTTCAAAAACAAAAAATATTTCTATTCGTTGATTTCCAAGGCACAAATACTATGAAAATTATAAACACCTCTTAAAATTTCTGAAATCACAAGAATATGAAATGTGCATAATGTCTTAACTTTATCAATTATTACCTTTCACCAAGTGATCCTTTCGTCATCCATAAAATAAATATATATGCAGCCTACAATAACCTTGTTCAATGTCAGCCCTGGGAATCTTAACCCGCTATAGAATAAACTGAGCGCATGTACCTGACATCCTAACGTGAAGTGAAATCAGATAAAGCGCCCTATAAGCTGTCTGACAGCTGCCCCCTCACGCTTCTGCAAGGCGTGACATTCATGCAGCCACGTGTTCTCCATGGCAAACCTCACTCGGGGCTCCCAAACGCACTTTCATCACTCAGCAACCCAGCTCGCAGGCAGTTTATAAATCACTCAGGAACGTGAGCCGCCCACCCGAAAATAATACACCTCAATGAATTTCTTACTGTTTGCATGAAAAATATACAAACAGGGAAATAATTAGAATTAGTTACAGACTCAGCAGTATCCCCACCACCCCCGCCCAAATATTACCGATTTTTGTTTTCCTACAAAACCTAGTAATACATAATTCATATGTTTTGTTTGGGGAGAATAGGATAACAAAGGCCGCCACAGGTTGGGCGTGTAGCCAGGCTGTGCTGCCCCCCGCCCGCCCGCAAGAGCCGTGAAGAATCTGCTGTTCCAGGGAAGCTCGCGGACACCTTTACACAGGCAGGGGGTGAGGGTCGGCGGGAAACTGTGAAAGCCAAAAGAAAAGCGGCTCTCCCTTCCCTTGCCCCCATTATCCCTCCTCTTATGAGGTTCCAGATCCGGCTGCTCTGCGGGTAAGTTAGGGGTGGAAATATGACACACCGTCAGCTTGCAACCCGTCCACCGGACAGCAGCCGCTGCTGCTGGTTCACTGCAAGCAGTGACGACTTTTTTTTTTCTATTTTCACTGACTGCAGAGTGCTCGGATAGCACGCGCTGTTCCCCGCCCCGGTACAGTTTAAACTGTTAAAGCCAACAGGCGCAGGGTAGATCCTCGAGCGCATTACTAGGAGCTCCGCGCATGCGTGCTTTTAGTGACTTTATTAGCGGAGCTTCTACGGTCCCGGTTACCACGTGCAGGTATGAGGAGAGAGGGCGCCAAACCGGATGTTACCCCCAAGCCGGCAGTAGCAGCTAGAAATTATATATCTATATGAACTTCGTAATAAATATATTTTAAAAGTGCCATGGAGACACGTTCCCCCCTTGACCTGAAACGTTTCAGCTGCCCAGTTTACTATGCCGGTGTTGACTCAGCCCCATAAATGCTGACAGAGGGGGCGTGGCGGCCAAGGGCGCAATCTGATTCGTTGAAGGAAGCTGGCGCTTTTTAAATGTATTGAGCCAGGGTGAAGGTTGCTGCAAGAGAAGGATCCTTTCTTGGTGAATGGTAGTGTCCTTGATTTGGGCCAATAAAAGGTACGTGATGCAGTGCAATACTCTGGTTATAAAATGTGTGTGTGTGCATAAAAATAATTTTATCGTGTTTGGTTGTCTAGTGACAGCAGTTATTTTAGATAAATTGTGGTTGCCGTCAGAGGCGTAGTCAGGGTCTCCGGGGCCAATTTTTATTTAGTTAGTTATTTAAATCTTATATTCCACAACTTCCTTGCACAAAGTGTTCAGTGTTGTCCCCTCAGTAGGGCTCCCCTCCCCCATCATCCACCAGCATATCATCACATGGCACCACTGTGCAGGGTCTCTTCACTGGGGAGGGGTGGGAACCCCCATCAGTGCATCACCACAGAGCACCACTGTGCAGGGTCTCTTCACTGGGGAGGGGTGGGAACCCCCATCAGTGCATCACCACAGAGCACCGCCATGCAGGGCCAGTGCTAATTTTTCTGCAGCCCTGTGCAAACAATTACTGGGCTGGCCCCACCTCATTTTGTTGTTTTTTTTTTGTTGTTGTTTTTTTTAACATTTAATTTGTATTCTTTTACTAATCAGGGTTAGTGCAAGGGTATTAGAAACCCACCCTTCCCCCTACCACGGCCGTCTCCACACACAATATCAAATTATGCATCTATAATAAAAGATTTATATGAAAAAACACACTCAAAGTACAGTCTTTTGTAGTAAAAATATCACAACAGCATGTATATTATCTTTATATGCACAGCTGTGGTTTCAACCAGAAAAATCTGCATAAAAGCCAAAAAGACTCTTGTAACACCTGATATTAGAACTATTGTAACGCATGTTGGATGTGGGCTTTGTCTTCAGAAAACCATGAGCAAACTAAATTACAAATACAATATAATAAACCTCCCATTCCAAAAACAGCAGTAACCGCCAGCATTCAAATAGTTATAACCCTATAAAAAGGTGACCCTGCTAACATTATACTAGGCTCTAAAACAGAACAAAACAAGCTTCTACAGGTCTTTACATAAAAATGACACATTAGCAGAATACTTAACCTCAATCACACATACAGAACACATGCAGACCCTCACCAAATACAGAATAAAGTGATCAAAAAGTAGTAATACAAACATGCAGACAAAAACTGAACTGTAAACCATAACAGGCCAGACTATATATGCAGTGCAACAATGGAAAACAGAAACATTACAATTCCTGATAATACATCAAACAATAAAATCAGGAAATATAAAATCATCAATAGAAGTAAGACCATACTAATAAAATATTTCAAAACAGCTGACAAGAATAACATCCAATAATTTAAAACTCATATACATTTTCCAAAGACCAATAAAATATTTCAAAACAGTAGTCACATACACACCCAATACTTACATTTTAAAATAAAGATAAAATCCTTGTTGTCTCTACCTGGGATCTTTTGATTTCCAGATGTCCTGAGATTGTTGTGGATTAGCAGGAGAGAGGAGAGGAATTGCTTACAATCTCTTCTCTCTCTGTTGTAAACTGTGAGGTTTGGGTGGACCCTTGGACACTGTGGCAGCTGACCATGCCCACGGGGGAAGTCCCGTGAGGGGGCCACAGGTCAGGCTTAGCTCAGGAGACACAAGTCAGAGTTTGATCTTTTATTAGACTGTGTAAGGAAGCCACCAGAGGTGGCAGTAGTGAGCAGCTGGAATAGCCCGGCAGAGCTGGTATCCCTCAGGCGCTGGAACAGTGACTCCTCTGGTAACAGTGCTGTAGTGGAAAGAACTGAGAGAATGAGTACAGTGGAGAATATACAAGACCCCAGTATGGAGATCCCCAGGGTAGGGAGAGCAGACCCTCGAGGAGCGAGTATCTGAACCGTGAGAGCTGGGAGGCTTGCAGATGATGTACTCACACAGCGGTTCCACGGAGATGGCACTGGGGCTGGAACGGAGGCAGGCCCTCGAGGAGCGAGTGCCTGGTTCCAGGGAACAGCTCTGAGGTGAAGATGGTAGTATTCACTGATGTTGAAGATTAGCGAATCCTTCCAGACAGAAGAGAAGGTAGGAGTAGGCAGCGAGTCAGGGAACATGGGCCCTCGAGGAGCGAGTACCGGTTTCCTGACAGCGACCTGGAAAGCAAGTGAGGCCCCCGAGGAGCGGGTACCCCGTTAGCGTTAGAGAGTCCAATAGAGATTGGAGAGGCAGAGTAGCTGGGTACAGAGAGCGAATCCCATCCATAGGATTCCCATAGGATAACCTCCCTTGCTAACTCAAAGGCTAGCAAACATTGTAGGCGTTAAATATCCGGGCATCATGACGTCATCACTGGGGGACGCCCCGGAGGTTCGCGCCAAGTAGGAAATAAGAAGAAGGGCTGCACAGCGCGCACGCCCTATGGTACAAGCGGAGCATGGCGGGAGGCAGTGCCCAAGCCGGTCCGGGGATGCCGGAGAGGACGGCAGGCAGATGCCGCGGTAGCCAGGCGTCCATCTGCAGCACGAGGAGGAGCAAACAAAGAGAGGCAGGTGGAGTGAAGCCGTCGGAAAGGGACGGTTGCAACACTCTCTCGTATCTACAAATATGCTGAATCACAATATGTCCTCTCTCTTTCACGCGCACACAGACAGACAGTCTTACAAACACAGAAGCAGACATGCTCTTACACACTCATACACATACAGACATGCTCTCACACACACACCCACAGATGTGCTCTCATACCCACACACACAGATATGCTCAGTACCTCTCCTCTCCTCTCCCCATCAGACAGATTCATTTACTGCCATCAGAAGCAGAGGTTCAGCAGGTAGCTTCCTCTTTTTGAGGCCACGTAGGCTGATGTCGCATTGTTTTCTGCGTCTGTGGGGAAGGGGGCGGCTCACTGTTGCTCCTCCTGTGCTCCAACACCGCGTGGGCCCAGGGTCGATGCTCCCACTTCCTGCTACGGTGCAGAGGATGTGATGTTCTTTCCTCTAGCCACAACTGCATGGCCTCTCCTTCCCGCCCATGTAGACCAACCACTTCCTTTTCCAGGCTGCACGGATGGAAAGGAGAGACCATGCTGTCACTGACCCCAGACCAGTGGCACTCTAGGCAGCCATGGGCCTCCTCATCTTCTGCCACCAAGCAGGATGGGCTCCCCCTGGTGGCTGTGGACCTCCACCACCTCTTCTTTTGCTGTCGGGTGGGATGGGCTCCCCTGGCAGCCATTGGCCCTTTTCTTGCCAGTGGCATAGACAGAACTGAATTTTTTGGGGGGCCAAACATTAACATGGGTGGGCATTAGACATACAGATCTAGGCCTCTACTAGTTGTACTCTTATCGATTAAATAATGCCTTAGCATGCACCCTACAATGGATTTCTTAGTAGTCTGTAACAGCCATCATGCATGAGCGATATTTTAAAATATTTTAATTCTATTACTTCAAGCACTTATCAACATTAAAAATCCCTTATTAATCTGTATTTTTTATATTTTTTGCAGTTTATAAATATACAATATCATGTAAAAAATAAACATTTAACAGAAACATTAGTTTCAATCATGTAATAAATATCAATATATTCTTTTAGGGATCCTGTTTCCAAAAATGCATAAAACTACAATAAAACAGCAATAATAACAATCATCTTGAAAAGATTTGCAACAGGTGCAGAACAGAACTAGGATGTGCAAAAAAAAAAAAAAAATCAAATTCTGTGTTACTTCAGTGACAACAAAACAAATTCCCTTCTTTGCCAAACACTTTGCGGAGTAACACAAAGTCATGCAAAATAAATAAATAAATATCTAGAACCTTACTATACCATACCAGCAGTAACTCTCAGGACTCAAACAACAGCAACCTTATCTATGAAAAGACAGTAACGCAAACATTACACCTGACCCTAGAACACTAATACTCTACCTAGTGTGCAAACTGAACAAACTGGACCACTACAAATCCCTATAGAGAAACTACACACTAGCCAAAATACTGCATCTCTGTCACACATGCACAACACAGACAGACTCTTATCTAATAAAGAATACGAGACTATAAATTTAGAAACAAATATGCAAACAAAACTGAAATGGAAAGCTTGAGAAGCCAGATTCTGTGAACACTGGAATACTGAAGAAAAAGCAAAATACAAATATATAGGAAATACATATTCCAAAAGATGGCATTTACAATCGCTGAAAGGCAAAATAATTTTTGTTTTTATCTTTTTTTTTCTAATCAGTTGGTCCCACTCTTTTTTCCCCTTATCTTTCTTTTCCTTATTCCTTTTTCAGGGTCTCTTTAATTCTGTCTTCTTTCCTCCCTCCTTTGTACACATACGCACAGACTATCTCTCACATACTTACATTTTCTCTTATACAGAATCCCACTCTTCTATGCTCTCTCACTCACACACCCAGGCTCTCACTCTTACATGCTCTCTTTCACTCACAGGCTCCCACAAACACACACACACACAGGCTCTCCTTCTCATATGCTCCTACACTCATGCTCTCATTCCCACAAACACAGTACACAGGCTTTCACTCTCACATGCTGATTCTCACATGCAGGCCTCCATTTCCTCCTACAGACACACACAGGCTGTCACTCTTACATGCTCTCTCACACAAAAACACACAGGCTCTCACATGCTCTCTCACACATGTAGGCTCCCACTCCCATATATACATTCACACACAGGCTTTCACTCTCACATGCTTACACACACAGGCATTCACATGCTGTCTCTCATTCCCCTTCACAGACACACACAGGCTTTCACTTTTACATGCTGTGTCTCCCACACAAACACACAAGCTGTCGCATGCTTTCTCACACATACAGGCTCCCACTTCCATACATACTTACATACACAGGCTCTCACTCATATGCAGACTACCACTCTCACATAAACACACTGGTTCTCACTCCCACATGCTCTCTCTCACATACAGGCTTCCTCTTCCACATGCTCTCTCTCTTCGTTCTCAGGTAGGTTCCCATTCACATCCCCCCTTAAGCAGGCTTCCATTCACACACACACACACACACACACACCCCCAGGCAGGCTCCCATTCATACCCTCAAGCCCTAGGCAGTTTACCATTCACACACACACACAGGCAGGCTACCATTCACATACATGCATGTGCACACACACAGGCAGGCTACCATACACACACACATACACCCCCAGGCAGGCTTCCATTCAAACGCACACACATAGGCAGGCTACCATTCACACAGGCTACCATACGCATACACACGCAGGCAGGCTACCATTCATACACACACGCAGGCAGGCTACCATTCATACTCTCTCACAAACACACACATAGGCAGGCTACCATTCACGTTCTCTCACACACACACGCACACATAGGCAGGCTACCATTCACGTTCTCTCACACACACTCGCACACATAGGCAGGCTACCATTCATATTCTCACACACTCGCACACATAGGCAGGCTACCATTCATATTCTCACACACTCGCACACATAGGCAGGCTACCATTCATATTCTCACACACGCACACACTCTAGGCAGGCTACCATTCACATTCTCTCTCACACACACACACACATCCCCAGGCAGGCTACCATCCACATACACACTCACACCCAGGCAGGCTCCATTCACATTCATGCACACAGACAAACACAGGCAGGCTCTGCATTGGGAGCAAAAGGGGGAGCTCTTTCTGCTGCTTCTTTTTCTGTGCCTGCCCACGGTATTCAAACTCATGGGGTTTGCACATCCTCTTTGCTGATCTTGTGATGCATGAGATCAGCATAGAGCACATACTGGCTGCACATGCTTTGAATGCCACAGGGCTGGCATACATGGAAGAGCAAGAGGGATTTTTTTTTTCTTTGACCGCTGACCTCCCAATCCTCCTACTACTCTCAGCCATTTGTCGGATAGGGTGCACCAGTGGACCTGCTCCACTTCTTGGCCACCGATCGGATGGGGTACACCGTGGCCTTGTGGGCCTCTTCTTCTCAGTTGACTGTGGGATGGAGGCCTTGCAGGCTTCTTATTCGTCTTGAGCTGCCAATTAAAGCTGATATGCTGGGCCTGAGCCCTCCTTCCTCCCTCTGCTATGCCACTGATTGCTGTGGTAGTTTAGTTGAATGCATAGAAATAAAAGTTAAAACAAAAATAATTGAGATTTTTTTCATTGGACTAATTTAATACATTTAATACACAGATTTTGGGAGCTTTTAATTCCCTCAAGTTAGAATATAATGAGCAAGAGATATTTACCATAAAATATAAGTGAATTATAAAAGGCATTCAAGTGATAATGTGAAGGGGAAGTTTGTTGGCTGATCAGAAGGTGACAGGTAGTATAATTTTGTAGCTCATAATGAATTAAGAAACTTAGGTCTTTGCTGAATCCTTTATTTTAATTCCAAAGTTATCTTAATATATAATGTTTCTTTTTTTCATTGTTTTATAGGTAATCTACCCCGCAAAAGAGAATTGCATGAAGCATGTAATTTTTTTCTGACAATGAAACCTACTTGTTCAAACCTTGGTACCAAAGCACAATTAAACTGTAAGTTGCATTTAGACCTTGAGCGGAGATTTCCCTTGAAAGTGTTGAATCATTTCTCCTGATCTAATTTATGCAGGAAAGTAAATCCTCATGTCAATAGAAACCAGAAGTAGAATTGTCTGTGGAGACTGGGTATCTTTCTATGGAGATTTGTGATTATTTCTTCAACTGATCCACATTCAGACTTTGTTTTAGCCTCCCTAGCTGGACTTTAAGTCTCAGAGAACCATATTTATTTATTTCTGATTGTTTTCTTAACTAGTACTTCATTTAATCTGTTCTGAAAATATTCTGTAGTGTAAAAGAATCCTACTGAGAGATTTGAACAATCACATGTTGCTGCTAAATTGTGTGACTGATTTGGGGAATTGGCTGTGGGGAAGAAAAGGGTGTGGCAGTGTTTGTTTTAAAATATATTTCTTGAAAGAAGCTGATGAACTTTCTTTGGCCTACTACATAAATGTTCACCTCTTCTATACTTTTGTACACTTTTTTGAGAGGTTGGAGAGTTTGTTGCAATGTCATTTTGACAGCAGGTTTACAGATTGTCTTCTATTTTAAATTCCGTACTATGAAATGTGATTATAATGCATTCATTTGTTTGGTTCAGAGAAAAAAATGAAGAAAAACAAATTTGGTTTGGTTATTTTATTTGAGATCCAGTGCCTTATTAAGTATAAGCTGAATTCTGAAAGAAGTAACATTAGCAAAATGTGCCAAAAGAAGGAAATGCTGCCTGTGGAAAGCCACATAATTAAAGAACACTTAACCCATCTACACAGCATCTCTTTTAGGTTTTCCAGATGTGCTAATTATTATATGTGAATTTGCGTACTTGCCAGGTTCTTGTAGCCTGGTTTGGCCTCTGTTACAGGATGTTGGTCTTGATGGACCCTTATTTATTTATTTATTTATTTATAGATTCTTTTATACCGCGGTACGTATAGACATACATCACCTCGGTTTACAGTGAAACAATAAATTAGCAACAGGCTTTACATGTAACAGTTTAAAAAACAGTAAAACATTTAACAGCAACAGGCTTTACAGAAACAAGGGTTTTAAAGATAATATGCATACATCATTAAATATCAAACAATAAAATATAAATAACCATGTATTCGCAGGAGCAAATTAACTGTCAGCAGCGAGATAGAGATATATATATATATAGATATATATATATATATATATAGATATATATTTATAAATTTATATATAAATGTCCCTTGGTCTGACCCAGCATGGCAATTTCTTATGTTCTTAGATGGGAGCAGCTGGCTGAGTGGCAGTGATGTGTGCTGCCATATGAAGGGTCTCTCATTCCTATATCTGTTCTTTCACACCCTGAGTTGGCTAGAGATGTTGCAGAAGATCAGATCTAGGAGGTAGCATTCTCAGCCCTGGTAGGTAGGCAGTTGTGGTCATCAATAAGGTGACAACTGGTGGCTGAATTTAGATTCCATGATGCAGAGTTCTGCAAAATGCCTTTGTGCATAGCTCCCAACCTTAAGACCATTGCTGCAATGATTAGACTAGGAAAAGTGGGAGGCAGGGCCTGTTAAAAGTCCCTGGATGTTTGTGAATGATGGCTTATGGCATCAGGATATGACTGAACTGGAAGAAATAGGAAAGAGGAACTACCTTACTGAAAACAAATTGACATAGGGCAAAATTCTATAGTTTTAAAAGTAATTTGTTGTACTTTTCTATGAATGGCTCTATTTTCATTTCAAGTCAATTATACTTTGTGTGCCTCCTACTTGCTTGAGTTTAGTGTTGGGACTTTTCTCTTTTAAGGGCAAAATCAGGTCTTAAGATTGTAACACAGGTTTATTGATACATCTAACTTGTATTGACAATTGTATGAATCTGTTTATCCTTGTTTATATAAATAAAATCATACTAATGCACGTAGTGGTTTTTCATGGTAATTTTGGCACTGAAGCAGCATTTCAACATAACTGATTAATAGGCTAGCAGGGTTAAATTGCACAGCCTATATAATTGTACTATGTACTTACAGACTGCAAAAATGGCTTTCTAAATAAATTATCCTCTCTATAATATTACATTTCTCAGGTTTTAGGTACATTATCTCTGCTCTCAATAGGTCTCTTGCTCACATTTGTGATTACTGATAGAGCCCAACAGGATGTTAGAGATCACCTGAGAGTACAGGACCTTGCATTAAACCTGTGAGATAGCATGTGATTCATAAATATATGACGTGACTTTTATGTACAATTATTCAGGTATTTAAATATATTTGCAGACCTTAACTCTTAGGTGCTGGGTAAACATTCTTTTATTTTAGTGCAATAAATTTAAAACAGCAGTGCTAACTTTCTGTCCATCACTATTGTGGCTTTTATATATTTTATTCCTATCTTTCCCTTCTTCTTTTGTCCTCAACATTTGTTGCATTTTTAAACTGCTTTAGAATAAAAGGTGTGTGCCTCTTGTTATAGCCATGTCCCCTGTTTTGAAAAGTGTCTTTAAGTATTCTTTTCAGCTGTTCATGCTGCATTGATGCCTATTAATAGATCAGTGTGGCTCCTGCATAAAGAGCAGTTTCTCAAATTGCTTCAGTTTAAAATGGGAGGAATAGCTCAAAACAATTCAGAACATTTCATACATACATACATTAATATGTGCTGAAAAATGGAATGAGAATGATTTTCCATTGATAAGCAGGCTGAATTAGCCATTACATGTGGGTGATGTCATTTGGTGGCACCAAATGGACTTCTTTCCAAGCTGTAGAGCTTTGAGCTCTACCTAGCATGTGCAGGAGTTCCCATATGGGCATTGCATTGTGAGCCTCCTTAGTCATTTTTTTGGCCAAGCTAAAGCATGGACATGCACTTAATCTCTCCTCATTTGTTTTCCTTAAACCTTGTTATTTCTTTTGAAAATCTATTTTCTGCCTTGCCTCACTGCTTCAGCAGCCACACAAACAGCACTTTTAAGTTCTACATAAAAAAAAGTAAAATTAAAGTGAAGACGTAAGTGTTTTCCCATACAAAATATATTGGACTAGAAGAACACGTCTATAATGGTGGATTTAAGAGCTGCCCATGTGGAAAAATCATGTTCCCTCCCCATTGGCCACAAGTTTTGAAACAACTGTCTGGGAGCAGACCATGAACAGAAAAACTGTGAAGCCTGCGAAGAGATGTCCCTGTGCTCACAACTCTCCAGAGAAGAGTTGCATAAATCTTTGAGGAGTAGCAGTGGGTCTTCCTCCTTGGGAAAGCATTTGAGTCTGAGTTGGAGTTGTTGAAAAACTCCTCTGTCTGAAAAGCCGTGGGGTCGAGTTCAGCTGTCAGAGTGCCATCGAAACACAAGCGGCATCACTTTGAGCATGTTCCTTGTCGAACCATAAATAATCCTCACGAGGTACATTGACTGTCCCTCTTCATCACCACCGATACAGGCTACGATTCAGATGGTGCATCAAAGCACAATAAATCTGAGGCATCAATGCACACCTATACTTGAAAACCTATTTTTTTGAAGAAGCTTTCTCCTGATTTTTTGGAATAACTGTATCTGTTTTATGTTTTATTATGTTGTAATTTGTTATTGCAATATGTTTTATTATGGATGTTGCACTGTACACCACTTAGTACAATATCTCCAATATCAGCGATATAAAAAACCTTTTAAATAAATAATACACTGCATCGAAGCATGCTATGTCATCACACTCAAAGCATGCATCTGACGCATGATGCATCGATGTAAGCTACATTGGCTCATCTTACGCTAATGCACCGATACAAGTTGTTCCCTTTGGATCAACACATCTGGACTCTTTTGATACAGGCATATGTTCTTATCATGACCGTTGCACCCGATGTTTCACTCCATGATGTTCCATGACCATCCTTGAACATACTGTATAGAAGGAATAAGATCTCCATCCTGGGACATGAGAGGATTGCCTGCCCAGCAGTTTTCTAGCTATCCAAGATTTCCATTAATCAGAAGACAACACCTCCAAGGTTAGTAGTGGAAGGTCTCCGGTTACAAACAGTGGGTCGAGGCTGCTCAATAGTACCGCTGTCCTCAAATAAGCCACCTATATCACTATGCAAGAACCAATTCTGGTTTCAGAAGATATTTAGGCCAAAGGGCACAGCAAACTTATAACCAGGTTGCAGGGTAGTGAAGAGTGTTTTTTACATCGCTTGCAAAAGAGACAGATGGAATTCTCCAGCTTCATTTTTTTCAACTCTCACTTCAGATGTGCCTCAGACTGGAGTCCCAATCTCATCAACAGAACCTCATATTAAAGACTCTTCATCTACACACTCTTGCAGCAGCATCCAGTCAGGCTGCTGTTCCAGACCTTCAGTCAGAGGAACGTTCCTCTTTCCCTTCTTTGTGACTGGAGTCCTGACTGAGCAAGACAGTACCCCTCGAATTGGATAAGGAATTTATTGGAATACAGTTGTATCCTCTGCTGGATCTTCCAGAGCATTTTTCTCCTCTGGAAAATCTCACCTATTCTAAATTTGTTAAAAAATTTGCAAGGACACTATATAATATATAAACTAAATCAAGTTTTCTCCACTCTACCAAGCAATTACAGAATGATCCAGGATGCTTTCCTCCTTGACTGGGATCAGGGCCTCATGTATGCTTTTCCACCAATTCCTCTCATACCCAAAATAGTGCAGAAAGTCCTTCAGGATCGTGCCCGCCTGATCCTCATAGTGCCGGCATGGCCCAGACAAGTTTGATATGCATATGTAGTCAAGCTTTTTGGCAGTCCTCCCATACCTCTGGAATTGGACCCTGCTTTTCTAATTCAAGACAGTGGGATGCTCTTTCAGCCTTCAATCTCACAGCTTGGATGTTGAGCACTCTCTAATAGCAAACCTCCACTTGATATCTGAAATTGAAGATGTTAGTTTCATCCAGAAAACTCTCAACCAGGAAAAACTATGCCATCAGATGAAAAACATTCTCCATCTGATGCCATCAACATGACTCTGATCCCTTTTCATGTGAACCTTCACAGCTTTTAAGATATTTTATTTATTTATTTAAACACTAGCTGTACCCGGCCACGCGTTGCCGTAGCTCAGTCTGGTTTAATTTCACAATACGCATTAGCTCTGCTCCGGCCGTCCCAACTCCCTCCCCCCCCTTCCCCGGCGGTGGACGGACTGGCTCTGCGACTCTTTTACCCTTTCCTCCTCCTGTGTGTAACTGTCCGGCAGTCCCTACTCCCTCCCCCCTTCCCCAGCAGCGGAGGAACGGGCTGAGCCGTTTCTCGGAGCGGCGACTCGTCTGCCCTTTCCTCCTCCCCTCTGTGACATCCAGCACGTAGCGCAGAGCTCTATGGTCCACACATGCGTGGTAGAGCTGCTCTCTACTGCGCATTTGAGGTCCGTCGATCAGAGCTCATTTATATTGTAGATAGTGTGTGTTGCTTTTACGTCCAACAGATGGTGCTGTTTTTCCCCAAAAGCATGTATTTACCTATCGCAGGTGTGACATGTATATAAAAACATGCACGTTTTCGAATGCAACATTGTGTCAAAATTTCAAAGCAATCGGTGAAGAACTTTTGGAGACTTAAGATTTTGAACAAACGAACATTTACATTTTTATTTATATAGATTTTATATACTGTCATTCTATGTAAAGATCACAGCGGTACTTGCTTCACCTCTTTAACTTGGGCCTCACCAACTGCCTCAGTGAGGGTACATTTAAGCGCCCTAGCTGCTTATCACACCTTCTTGAATAAAAAAAACAAACTCCATGCATCCACTTGTATCTCATTTCATGAAAGTTCTCTGGCATGTAAAACTCCCGATACAGAAACCTCCTGTCTTGTAGGATCTAAATGCTGGTCTCTTTCAGATGATGAAACCTTCTTTTGAATCCTTGAAATCTGTTCCTTTTTAAAGTTTTTGATTTGGAAAGTTCTTTTCCTTACTGTAGTCATCTCAGTGAGAAGAGTCAGCAAACTCCAAGCTCTCATCCACTTTCCTCCATATCTATTGATCTATATCAGTAGAGTAGTTCTCAGAACCCATCCAAAGAACCTACTGAAAGTAGTTTCAGCTTTTCATATTGATTAGTCTCATATTATGTACTTTCTCCCAGGACAAGCAGGATGGTAGTCCTCACATATGATGACGTCACTGGATGGAGCCCTATCATAGAAAACTTTCTGTCAAAGTTTCTAGAAACATTTGACTGGCACACTGAGCATGCCCAACATGCTATGATCCCTGCAGCCACAGGAGTCTCCCTTCAGTCTCTTTTTTTCCGCATTGCTGTTAGCCTCGCGTTTTAAGGAGCTCTGTGAGTTCTCTCACAAATATTTCCTCACGGAAATTCGAAGCTTTCACTTCAAAAAAATTCCCTACACGGATCTCCCTTCAAGCGACTTTCGGTGAGTACCGTTCTGGGGTTTTTTCAGCTGGTTCCTGCCACCTCACCATCAGTACCCGCAGGCCACCGACTGTTCCCAGCCTTATTTTTAATAATGGCCATGGGGTTAAAAAGTGTCCAAACTGCCCCCGAACTGTGTCTATTACGGACCTGCATGAAATATGCGTACTTTGCCTCTGTCCCAGTCACGATGTCCGTGCATGTTCCACCTGCACACAGATGACTCCAAAGGGCAGGCATGCCCGTCTCGATAAGATGGAGAATCTCTTCAAAAAAGTTACTCCATCGACATCCACACAGTCACCACCGATGCTAATACCCTCTTCCATCGAGAAAAGTCACCAGGAAAAGAAGAAAAACGGTAACTGTCCATCACCTACTCCGTCTGGTACATCAGTGGCTTCTTCCTCTGTGCCAGGTAAAGACTGGAATGAGCATCGGGGGAAAAAGACATCACCGTCATCGAACCAACTCCATGCCAAATGGAGGAAACGATACTACATCGGCATCAATGGCCATCGATCCGATAGCGAAGCAGGCCCGGTTACACGAGTCTCCATGCCCCTCTGTACCCGAGGTGCTCCCCACCGGGATCAGTGTTGGAGACTGAGCCACCACATATTCATGTGGATGAGCCAGTAGCGCCCATCGTGCCTTCTCCTGTGACAGCGGATCCTATCCCAGTCTCCAGGGATGAACTAAATGTCCTGGTCAGATAGGTAGTCATCGAGGCATTCCAAAATCTACAACCTCCACCGATGCCGGTCCCCGTACCGACACCGGAGCCATTGGTGTTTGCGCCGCTGTTAAACAGGCTTGATGCCTTGATTGGCGCCTTTCCGACACAACCTATGCCAGTGACACCAATGGAACCTTTGATGACTCCACTGACAATATCCATTCCGGGAAGACAAGGATATGGATTCTAGTCCTAGTCCTATTCTATCAATTCCATCGACATCGGACCCTTTACCTGGTCCATCGAGACTTCCAAAACCCCACTGGCCAAGACTTCCATCGATGCCTTCGATGCCTCTTCCCGGTCCATCGGGAGACACTGGACGTTGATTCCCATCGATGCCCGACTTACCTCCATCGATGCCAAAGTATCCTCCTTTTAAAGGCATCGAAAATTTCATAGATGCCAAAACGTCCTATTATACAAGATACTCTTCCTCCACCTGGGACCCATTTAGAACCCCAGTATAATCCATGGGAAGATGTGGATTCGGACACAGATACAGATGATCTCCTCCTATCAGAGCCTTCTCCATAGGAGGAAAGAAGAAAGGTCTTCTGGGGGAGTCTATCGCAAATTTTATAAAAGAAATGTCTGAGACACAAAACAATGGAAGTCCTCCAATTTTTCGATACCCCCAAAGAAGTCATGGCTATATCTGTCCATTAAGTGCTCTTAGATCTACAGCACCGTCTTTGGGAACATCCCTGTACAGTTCCACCCGTTAATAGAAGAACTGATGCGACGTACCTTGTACAACACACACCGTGGTTCCAAAAACCACAACTACCACATCAATCAGTGGTGGTGGAATCAACGCAGAAGAAAGCCACAAAACAAAACCCTCATTCTTCTGCACTCCCAGGGAAAGAACAAAAATATCTCGACGTTTTAGGTTGCAAGATCTTCCAAGGCTCCATGCTAGTATCATGTATAGCAGCCTATCAACTCTACATGACACAGTATCAGAGGAAGCTGTGGAAACAGGTATAGGATATAACCGACAATTTTCCACAACAACAAAGAGAACCACTCAATGCCATTATCCAAAAAGGCCTTGAGTCAGGAAAACAGGTCCAAGCAGTATATGATTCCTTCTAAACTTCTGCACGCATGCCAGCTACAGGAATCAGTGCCAGAAGATGGGCTTGGTTGAAAGCTTCAGATCTCCGATCAGAAGTGCAAGATAAGCTGGCAAATCTTCCATGCACCGGAGACAACCTCTTCGGTGATAAAATTCAAGATGTTGTCTCACAGTTAAAAGATCATCATGAGACATTACGCCAGCTTTCAAAGTTACCGGCTGAGCATCCATCCTCAGTTCGAAAGCCCATAAGAAGAGACACTAGGAAACCCTTCTACCAATCTCGTTGATACTACCCACCTGCTTCTGGTGTGTGTGTGACTTACAAGACCACCTCAATTTGGACGTCCACGCCAGAAGAAACAAACCAGGACTCAACCAGCCCCGCAAACAGGGCCGGCATCTGGATTTTGAAAAATTTCCAGAGAACAGCAGCCACTCCAACAATCCAAGACCAGACTTGCCTGTAGGAGGTCACCTCCATTATTTCATACAAAACTGGCACCTTATAACCATGGATCAGTAGGTATTGGCCATCATGAACCGAGGATACCGTCTCAAATTTCTCATAATACCTCCGGATTCACCACCCTCACCATTGTGGTCACACAACAATCACACATCTCATCTAGAGTCAGAACTCTCCACCCTGCTGAATTCCAGAGCTGTCAAAACCATTCCCCGGTCTCAACAAGGCAGAGGGTTCTACTCCCGATATTTCCTAATTCCAAAGAAAACAGGCGGCCTCTGTCCCATTCAAGACCTCCGCAATATCAACAAATTTCTTCAAAAAGAAAAATTCAGGATGGTCTCCCTCGGGACCATTCTTCCCTTATTACAACAAGGAGATTGGCTCTGTTCTCTGGACCTGCAAGATGCCTACACTCTCATCCCCATTTCCCCACAACATCAAAAATATCTATGCTTCATAGTGGGGGAAAAGCATTTCCAATATCGAGTTCTACCATTCGGACTGGCTTCAGCACCTCGGGTATTCACAAAATGCCTTGCAGTAGCTGCTGCACATCTAAGAAAAAACAGCATTCATGTTTTTCTCTACCTAGATGATTGGCTCATCAGGAGTCAATCCAAGCAAGGAGCTCTCGCTGCCCTAAAAAGCACCATGACTCTGTTACATTTCCTGGGATTCCTAATCAGCTATCAGAAATCACATATGAACCCGTCTCAGCTCCTCATCTTCATTGGAGCAGACCTCAACACCACAGTCGCAAAAGCTCTTGTGCCAAACGACCGTGTATACAACCTTGCAAACCTTACAAATTCTCTGAGCATGTGCAAAGTAGCCTCTACCCATCAATTTCGTACCCATGGGTCTCATGGCGTCTACAGTCCACGTTACCCCTATGGCGAAGTTAGCCATGAGAAGGACTCAATGAACTTTGAAATTTCAGTGGCTCCAAGTTGTTCAGCCACCATCATCCCTAATACGAGTCACCCACGAGTTACGTCTCTCACTTTACAGACTGGCCTACCATTCCAACAACCGGCTCCTCAAGTAATCTTGACCACAGATGCATCCACCTTGGGTTGGGGAGCTCACGTCAACAACCTCCAAACGCAAGATATATGGACCCCGCTCGAAGCAAAGACTCAAATCAACTTTCTAGAACTTCGAGCAATATGCTATGCCCTTTATGCCTTCAAAGACTGCCTCTCCCACGACTGTGCTGATACCACATTGTTACTGTGTTGTCTGTTTGTATGTAAACAAGCAGGGAGGCACAGGCTCGTATCTACTTTGCCAAGAAACCGTGCAGATTTGGGTTTGGGCCCTGGCACATTCCATGCATCTTAAGGCCACTTATCTGGCAGGCATACAGAATGTCCTAGAGGACAGTCTCAGTTGTCGTTTCCACCCCCACGAATGGTCTCTGGATCCCTGTGTAGCGAGTAAAATCTTTCAACACTGGGGTCAACCAACCTTCAACCTCTTTGCGTCCAAACTGAACCACAAAGTGGAAAGGTTCTGCTCCCTCAACAGCCATATTTCCAGGGACGCCTTTGCTCGCCCCTGGAACAAAGGCCTCCTTTATGCATTTCCTCCGATAACGCTTATAGTCAAAACTCTCGTGAAGCTACAACAGGACAGAGGGTCAATGATTCTCATAGCCCCATACTGACCTCAACAAGTATGGTTTTCCATATTTCTCGATCTCTCGGCCCAGAAACCCATTCGTCTGGGCATGGATCCCCATCTCATAACACAGAATCACGGCAAATTACGCCACCCAAACCTATAAACCCTTGCCTTAACAGCTTGGATGTTGAAAGCTTGATCCTACAACCACTCAGTCTTTCAACTCAGGTCTCTCAGGTTCTCGTAGCTTCACAAAAGCCTTCCTCACGTAAATCTTACCATTCTAAGTGGACTAGATTTACCAAGTGGTGCACCTAAAAAGGTATTGACGCCTTTTCCTGCTCCACTCCATATCTATTAGACTATCTATAGCACCTCTCAGATTCTGGTCTCCAGACATCTTCTGTATGTGTACTCCTGAGTGCCATTGCAGCATACCACAAAGGAATAGGAGATGCCCCACTAGCTGCTCAATCCCTAGTGAGTCGATTTATGAGGGACTTACTTCAACTTAAGCCTCCCGTTCGACCACCAGTTGCAGAATGGTACCTAAATGTAGTGCTTACAAGGCTCATGCGATCCCCGTTTGAGCTTTTGCATTCCTGTGATGTAAAATTTCTTACATGGAAAGTCTTTTTCCTAGTAGCCATTACATCTGCTCGAAGGGTTAGTGAGTTACAAGCACTTGTTACATACTCACTCTATACCAGGTTCCTATGTGACCGAGTGGTCCTACGTACTCACCCTAAATTCCTTCCCAAGGTGGTTACTGCCTTCCACTTGAATCAGTCTATACTTGCCCATCTTTTTCTCCAAGGCCTCACTCTCACCAGGGCGAGAGGGTTTTACACACTTTAGACTGTAAACATGCACTTGCATTTTACTTAGACCGCACTGCAGTCCATAGGAAATCCACCCAACTCTTTGTTTCTTTTGACAAAAACAGACTAGGAGTTGCAGTGGGCAAACAAACTCTCTCCAACTGGCTAGCAGACTTTATTGAATTCTGCTATGAAAAAGCAGGCCTTCCTCTCCATGGGCGAGTAAAAGCGCATTCAGTAAGGGCTATGTCAACATTGATAGCATACTACCGTTCAGTACCTACTGCTAACATCTGCAAAGCTGCGACTTGGAGTTCTCTTCACACATTTGCAGCTCACTACTGCTTAGATAAGGAAGGACAATAAGACTCTGCCTTTGTCCAATCTGACTTGAAAAACCAATTCCTTCCATAACCGCCTGCTGTGATTCAGGCTGCCTCATCATAGTCAATGGCACTCCAGTTGTGCCTGTTGCACAAGTTGCGTGCCATTGATCTGATAAAACATGAGTCATCCTGTAGCTTGCTAATCACCCATATGTGAGGACTACCATCCTGCTTGTCCTGGGAGAAAGCAGAGTTGCTTACCTGAAACAGGTGTTCTCCCTGGACAGCAGGATGTAGTCCTCACGAAATCCACCCGCCACCCCGCGGAGTTGGGTCCGCTTACATTTTCTTATTTTATTTTTTCGCTCGCACTTATTGCTGCAAACAAAACTGAAGGGAGACCCCTGTGGCTGCAGGGATCATGTCATGCTGGCCATGCTTAGTGGGCTAAGTGTGCCAGTCAAAAGTTTCTAGAAACTTTGACAGAAAGTTTTCCATGATAGGGCTCCGTCCAGTGACGTCACCCATATGTGAGGACTACATCCTGCTGTCCTGGGAAAACACCTTTTACAGGTAAGCAACTCTGCTTTCTTTCCAAGGCCCCATACTCACGAGTGTAAGAAAGCTTTCCATACTTTAGACTGCAAGTGGACCTTAGCATATTACAAAAGACGTTTTCAACCTCATGGTCAAACTAACCAGCTTTTTGTCTTGTACATCCCAAATCACTTAGGAATAGCGGTTGCCAAGAGGACTTTATCCAGCTGAATAGCTGATTGCATCCATCATTGCTATGACTTAGTAGACTTCAACTAGCAGATTCTGATAAGACTCATCAAGTATGAGCCATGGCTTCCTTTGTTGCTCATCTCTGAGAAGTACCCATCAAAGATATCTGAACAGCTGTGATGTAGTCTTCAGTCCACACATTCATGTCCCATTCCTGTCTTGAAAATTTCTCAAAGTCTTAACAGTAGGTTTGGACAAGCATTTTTGCAAAATCTGTTCCCTGTACGTACCAGGATCAGTCCAGGACACCTGGGTTGTGACTCCGCACCAGTAGATGGAGACAGACTAAAACTTGTGGGCAGAGCCATATATGCCCCTGTGCCAGTCACAGCCCCTCAGTCTTACTCTGTCTCCAGGAGGTGGTGCAGGTCTAGTCACAGCCTCTGAGTGGCCTGAAGACTGATAGTTGGTTAGTCAGGGTCATTGTGGTTTTATTGGTTTCGGTTTATTGGTTTTGGTTATTTAAAAAACAAACAAAAAAACAAAAACAAAAAAACAAAGAACAGGATTTGAAGGTGAGAAGAGACAAGAGGAAGCTGTCCGTCCTGCCTCCCAGGGGGGTGGGAAGGTCCTGAGGGGACCATCCCCCCTTGGTTGAGGCCGCTGCTGAGGGTCGAGGGTCGAGGACCCGGCCTACCACTGGCAGCAGCGTGGGGGTGACACCGGGGAGCCCGGTTCACTCACCCCCAACAGAAGCAAGAGATCCAGGACTCGGAACAGCGGCAGGTTTGCGTACAAAAAAAAAAAAAAATTGTACTTTTATTTTTCTTGTGCGGCTCTCCGTTTCTTCGCCGGTGGGGGAGTTTTCTCGGCTCGGCGAGGCGCGGGGAGTGTTTTCGGTGGTAGGAATTGATTATTTTAATTTCTGTCTTGTTAGTGCGCCGTCCGTTCCGCCGCGACCGCATGGAGGCCGAGGGGAAAGGTTTGCCGTGCTTGCGGCTCGGCGCGCGCGCAGCTCCCACGAGAGGGGATTTGCTCCGCTTGCGTCCCGGGCGGGAGGGACCGTCCGGGACAGACAGGGGGGGCCGATCCCGGTCGGCACGGTCGCAGTCGCGCGTTTTCGCCGCTCCGGTCATGCCGGCTGACCCCTTCCCGCTCAGCGCGGGAGCGGCGGCCATCTAGGGGTCAGCTCGCAAACTTGTGCACGAACCGGCAGGGAATCCCGGCATGCCTCCCGCGTTGTCTCCTCAGCGAAGGCCTTCGGGGGGGGGGCTGAGTCCTCGGATGAGGCTAGCGTGGATGGGAACTCCTCGTTTCGGGGTCCTCGTTTTTTTTTCGGACGTTTTCACGCCCGCGCGCCTCTAGCAAGCTCGGCTCTCCTCAGGCTGTGAAACGAGGGGCACAGTATCGTTGGCCTTGCTTCGGGGGGTGCTTGTTCGGCGGCGGCATTTCGCTCTTGCGGCGTACTTGGTCGGTCGGGGACCGTCCGGCGGCCTTCCCCAAGCAGCTTTCTGCCTGCCGCGGGCAAAGATTAAAAAAAAAAAAAAAAAAAAAAAAAATCTACACAGACCTCTCGCGCGAAATTTGGCGGGAAAGTCGGCCATCTTGGTGCGGCGTCGAGCGCGACACCAAGCGCGGCAGGCCCCAGGGGGTTTTTTCCCTCATTTCCGTTCCCCCCCCCCCCCAGTCGCCGGCTCCGCGGTCTGTTCTGCCATCGGAGGCGGAGGGGGGGAGGGCCGGGGGAGACACGCCACGAACTCTGAGGGACTCTTTGTCCCTGGGTTTCTTTTGGCCAGGCATAGGGCCTTTAAGGCTGCAGAGCCCACAAGCGACCTTCTGGCCAGGCGGGGAGCCTGAGAGGCCAATCAAGTTAGGACCGGACGCGTACTCAGCCGCAGATCGCGGTGGGGCGATTCATAGCCAAACGCCCGTTGCGGGCCATACCGCCTGGTTTGGGCACGGTCCCTACCTCTGCCTCGTCGGATCCGGTAATTTCCTAGGTGTCCTCCCCTCCTCCGAAGGGGGCTGAGGGAGATGTCGACGTTTGAATCGTCTGGTCCGCAGATTTCCAAGGCGCCCTCCCCGCCTCCGAGGGGGGCTGTGGGGGATGGCACGCCGCCGCAGGGGGCGGCGGGGCAGACACAGCCTTCGGAAGGGGATTACTTGAGCTTTATCTGCCTCTTCATCAGGAGGGAGCTGGCCCCTGATTCCCGCCATCCTGGAGGGGTTGGTCATCCCCACCCCGCTGGGGGTAGTCTCGGCTGGGCTTCATTCCTTTTCACCTCTCTGTGTCAGCCCTGCTCTATCGAGAATAGGATACTCCAGCTTTGCACCTCTAGGTCATGAACGCTATGGGTAAGCTCTCTCCCTTGCCGGAGATCGACTGATTCCCGAGGCTCGAGGATAAATTCAGGGCGCGGTTTTCATTTTCGGCCAGGTCCCGTTTTCGTGATCCCAGGACGTCGCGTCCTCCAAAGTCTCCTGGTCAGTCGTATAGGGCTTCTTCCTCCCGGACCCCGCCATGGCAGCAGCAGTCCTTTCGGGGGAAACAAGGGAACCCCGGCGAGCACAGGGGTCCTAAGCTTCGCAATGAAAGGTGGTCGGCCTCTCGCTCTCTCACCGCAGCCACGGCACGCCGTTCCCAACGTCGGGGCGCGGTTGATTTCAGTTGTAGAGAGATGGGCCGGTGTATCGTCAGCCAGTGGGTCCTCCGCGTGATCAGACTCGGCTGCCTCCTCCGTTCCGGTCAACCGCACGGCAGGGGCCGTTACTCCATTTACTTTGTCGTCCCCAAGACAGGCGGCACGGACAGATCTATTCTGGATCTTGGTGGAGTGAACCGATGCCTTCGCGATGCCTTCGCGTTTCTCACTTCAGAATGGAGTCGATTCGGTCGGTAATTGCTGCGGGGCGGCCCGGCGAGTTTTCTGGCCTCCCTGGATTTCGCGGACGCGTATCATCACATAGGCATTCAGCCGTCGTTCCTGCACTTCGTCAGGTTCTGCGTTCTAGGACGGCACTGCCAGTTACAAGCGCTCCCGGTTGGTCTCGCGATGGCCCCTGCACGTTCACGAAGGTGATGGTCGCGGTGGCGGCGCGGCTGCGCCAGTATGATCTCCTGGTCCATCCGTCCCTGGACGATTGGTGGATTCGGGCGAAGCCCGAGGATCAATGTCGGTTGTCAGTTGGCCAGGGTCTTATACCTTGGCAGTCCCTAGGATGGGTGGTCAACTTCAACAGGAGTCATCGGGCACCCTCGCGGACCTTGGAATATCTGGGAGCCGTTGTCGACACGTCGCAGGGCTAGGTGTTCCTGTCACACGAACGGAGATACGAGCTGCCGGCTCAAGTAAGGCACTTCTTGTCTGCGACTGCCTTACGGTCCGGGGCTATATGGCTTCCACGCTTGCGCTGGTTTCCTGGGCGTTCGCTCATCTGCGGCCTTTACCGTTGTCCTTACTATTTTGCTGGGCGCCGGTTTCCGAGGAATTCCACTTACTGCTTCCACTAGGGGGACTCGCGAGGTCCAGCCTGCTCTGGTGGCTGGATTCCAGTCATCTGTCCTCTGGAGTGTCTCTTCTGGTGCCCAATTGGACGGTGGTGACCGCGGATGCCAGCCTCTCCGGTCGGGGAGCGGTCTGCCTAGGGAGCTCGGTCCAAGGCCTATGGTCAGTGTCGCTAGCCCAGTCGTCTATCAACAGACTAGAGACCAGAGCGGTCCGTCAGGCTCTGCAAGCCTTCCTACCGGTAGTGCGGGGAAAGGCGGTCCGAGTGTTGTCGGACAATGCGACCACCGTGGCCTACATCAACCGCCAAGGCGGGACAAGGAGCCCACAGGTGGCGGAGGAGGCTCAGCGCTTAATGGTCTGGTCAGGGCTCCATCTCAGCAACATAGCAGCCTCTCACAGTGCAGGAGTCAACAACGTTCAGGCGGATTTTCTCAGCCGGCATCGCCTGGATCCCGGTGAGTGGGAACTGGCGGATGAAGCGTTGCCTCTCATTTGCGAAACGTGGGGAGTGCCCCACATGGATCTGATGGACACGTGGCACAACGCGAAGGCTCCGCGATGTTTCAGTCGAAGTCGAGAAAGGGGGGCAGAAGGCGTCGATGCGTTGGCGCTTCCCGGGCCGACGGATGTTCTGCTGTACGTGGTTTCTCCCGTGGCCGATGACCGGCAAGATTCTGCGGCGCATAGAGTTGCACCCAGCCAACGTGCTCCTGGTGGCACCGGAGTGGCCGCGCCGGCCGTGGTTCGCAGACCTCGTCCAGCTCACAGTGGCGGCACCCCTTCGGCTCCAGGGGATGGCGGGTCTACTCCATCAGGGCCTCGTCTGTTTGGAGAATGCGGATCACTTCTGCCTCGCGGCATGGTTTTTGAGAGGCATCGGCTGAAGAGAAAAGGTTACTCAGATGCGGTGGTAGCCACGTTGCTACGTTCCAGGAAACAGGCGACGTCCCTGGCTTATGTCCGTGTCTGGGTGGATTTGGAGGAATGGTGCGTGCAGTGTGGGGTGGTCCCTACTGCGGCTTCTGTCTCCGACATTCTGGCGTTCCTCCAGGCAGGTCTTGCCAAAGGTAAGGTCTGGCTTGCAGTTCCCTACGGGTCCAAGTGGCGGCGATTGGTTGTTTGCGAGGTAAGGTCCGTGGTACTTTCCTGGCTCTTCACCCGGATATCTCCCGTTTCCTTCGGGGAGCTAAGCACCTTCGTCCTCCATTGCGTCTCCCCTGTCCGGCTTGGAATCTCCATTCGGTTCTCTCCGCTTTATGCGCGGCGCTGTTTGAACCCTTGAAACGCTTAACTATTCAGGATCTCACGTTGAAGACGGTGTTCTTGGTGGCGATTGCTTCGGCACGGCGTGTTTCGGAGTTACGGGCTTTGTCCTGTAGGGAACCCTTCTTGTGTATTTCCGATTCCGGAGTTTATTTGCGGACGGTTCCTTCCTTCCTGCCGAAAGGGGTGTCGGCCTTCCATGTTTTTCAATTGAGCTGTCCGCTTTCGCGGTCGGGGAGCCCTCTGATCCAGAAGCGAGTGACTTACGGAAACTTGACGTGCAGAGATCGCTGTCTGGAGGTCACTTTGCTATCTGGAGGTCACTTATCCATTTCGGGTCACGGCTCTTCTGTTTGTTTTGTTCTCTGGTCCAAAGAAAGGAGTTGCAGCGTCCCGCACGACGATTGCCACTTGGCTCAAGGAGGCCATTGGTTCGGCGTACTTGGTGCGGGGGAAAATCACTTCCCGTGGGTCTTCGGGCTCCCTCGACTCGCTCTCCAGCTGCGTCTTGGGCGGAAGCTTCTCAGGTGTAGCCTCAAGAGATTTGCAGGGCGGCTACCTGGAAGTCGTTGCATACATTTATCCGGCATTGCTGGTTGGATGTCCGGGCTACCGATTCCGGGGGATTTGGTGAGAGGGTACTCCGAGCGGGACTCTCTGCTTCCCACCCTCGGTAAGTTGGCTCTGGTACATCCCAGGTGTCCTGGACTGATCCTGGTACGTACAGGGAAAGGAAAATTAGTTTCTTACCTGATAATTTTCGTTCCTGTAGTACCAAGGATCAGTCCAGGATCCCGCCCTCAGTGCTGCGCTGAAGTAATGGAGAGTCCGCTCACGGTTCTGGGTTACTCTTGTCCGCTTGTTTAGCTCTCTTGGTGGAGAGCACGTTTCCAGAAGGGGGGTTTCTTTCCCCGTTCTCTTGGCGGTTTATAGCTAGTTTTTGGTTTTAGTTCTTTGGTTGTGTTTTCTACTTTGACATTACGTATGACTGAGGGGCTGTGACTGGCACAGGGGCATATATGGCTCTGCCCACAAGTTTTAGTCTGTCTCCATCTACTGGTGCGGAGTCACAACCCAGGTGTCCTGGACTGATCCTTGGTACTACAGGAACGAAAATTATCAGGTAAGAAACTAATTTTCCTTTCTTGCTGTAGCTCACTTTCCATAGTGGAGTCCAGGTTGCTTATTAAGTAATTGCTCTATTACAACCCTCAGCCTGGAACTCCCTGTGTGTAATGACTAATTCAGCATGCTTATTAACGGAAAAAGCATATTTGCTTACTATAAACTGTGTTTTCCAAAGATAGCAAGATGAATTAGCCATGGAATACCTGCCCACCTCCTTGGAGAGTAGACTACACTGCTGCATTTAGTTCTATTACTGATAGGAGGCTCACGAGGTAACACCCATGTGGGAACTCCTGAACATGGTCAGTAGAGCCCAGAGCCCTACAGCTTGGAGAGACATGTCCTTTTGGTGCCACTGGATGACATCACCCACGTGTAATGGCTAATTCATCCTACAATCTACAGAAAACACCAAAAGCAAACATGCTTTTAATTGCCAAGAAAATTATCCAAACATAGTTTCACTAGTACGGTTGATTTAACAATAACTGCAATTTGTTTGCTAACTGCTTCTTCTTCTTCAAGAGGACTAATATACCTACCACAGGGCTTCTCTTATCTTTTCTAAAACTCTAATCATGTTTGTACAGTTCGCTCCTATTTATTTATTTATTTATTTTTTACAGGTAGTGCACAAGGGAACATTGGTAAAAAAAGACCATTGCTGAAAACTGGAAAAAAAGCTACTGAAAAATCAGAGCAAGCTAATTGTAAAACTTTTTCTGGAAAGGTGTTTTACCTCGATTTGCCATCTAATGTGGTCTCAGAAAATTTGGAGAGGGACATTAAGGATTTAGGAGGGGTACGTTGTAATTTACTATTTCTCTTGTAAAAAATTTTAAAATGTAAATGTGTAACTGCTTTGCCTTGGTTAGCCAGTGAACTATAAATCAGAGTTTGCTGTAGCAATTTTGAAATGAGGATATGTTTTACAACAGGTATAAGATACAGTTTGACCATGTTTTTGCATACTTATATATCTGGATGGATTCCTCCTTGGATCTTTTTTCTATTGAATGGCTTTTCCTCAGATGGGTGACTGATATCCTGATTCTAGGTCTCATGGATTATAGTAACTGCCAAAGTTTGACATTTGTTTACAGGTAATTTAAATCAGTTCCCATAGTTTTAGTAACCTTGTGGTTTGAAACGTATTCCGTACTACATTTTATATTTGTATATGAATCTACTCAAAGGATAAAGTAGAAGGGAGAGTGTAAAATTAAACTTATGAAAGGAAGGTTTATATGAATAGTTTCTAATATCTATTTATACTATTGAAATCCTAGCAACCCTTTTCTGCCAGCTTCTGGTTGTGTAAGGTTTCTTTTAAATTTGTAGAAAAAGTTTTAATTTTAAATGAGCCTTTCTACACTAGCTAAAGGGAAACACCAGCCTGGGCTGCTATGATTTACTGCTGGAGATGGTATGCTTCCTCTCCCTGGCTTGCAATGTGTCGCTTCTTCTTTCGGGATTGAGAGGGCTGACATAATACCCATGCTAAAATCAGAACAAAATTATAGTACAGGTTTTTCTTTACTTTGAGATGCAAACCCACATCCCCATGGAATATAGCAAGCTAACAGCATGCAGATGTTCTGTGAGTTAAAGTGCACTAAACAGAAAAAGTATGGTTTTGTTTTGTTTTTATCTCAGGCTGTTTGTATGCCATCCATTCTAAAAAAAAAAAATGGGGTGGAGGGAGATCTAGTTTTAAGGTTAAATTTTTACATTGATTTAAAGCAGCACTACTAAAGGCTATCATTTGTCTTCTCTTTCTTATTTTCTTTTGTTCTGTCTTATTTTCCCGTCGATAGCAGGGCTGAATTAGCCATGCTGTCATGGGAACTGTCAATCAGGGCCCAGGAGGCGGAGCTTAAGTAGCAGAGTGTAGATTTTTTGAGACTCTGCGGCTGCGCGTTTGTTCCCGAGCGGGAAGTAACAGATTCTCCTCAGTCTGTTTTTTTTCCGCACGCAGGAGCGCACGCGGAGCTTTATTCTCCTCACATTTTTCGATTTTATTAGAAAATGTCTAAAAACCAGTCCAGCTTCAAAACGTGTCCCTGCGGTAAGATCATGTCCGTCACCGACGGACATGATCGCTGCTACCGCTGTCTGGGACCGGAACACAATCAGTCGGATTGTGCATTCTGTCGACGGATGTTTCCACGGGCCCGGCGTCACCGGGCCTACAGGATTCTGGAGCTCAAGCTGACTAACAGCTTGTCGACCATCCATTCCTCACCAGGTACGGGGGCAAGGACGCCACCTCAAAAAAGAAGATCTTCATCCTGGGATCAGCAGGTCTCCGGGACCGGAGGTAAGCGCATGAAGGAAAAAACCCAGGGATGTGGCTCACGTCGAACATATGCGACGTGAAAGAAGTCATTCCCGGTCCGACCCGAAGTCCCACGGGCGCCGCGTCGCTGACAAACGCCACAGCTCGACGGGCCATAAAAGGCTGGAGCCGGCAGTGAGAGGCTTGACTCAAACGCCGAGATCTCCTGAATTATCCGACCCGGCGCGTACAGCGGAGCACTTGGCACCGAGGAAATCGGACCCGAAGATGGACCCACAGCCGGAGCCGGGTTCCGGAAGACCGGCGCCGTCGGAGCCGGAACAGGGACAGAAAAGATCAGCGCCGCTGGAGCTGGGGCCGAGAAAACAGACGCCGTCTGAGCCGAGAATACCGGCGCCGTCTGTACAGAAAACAGCGCGGGAAAGACCGGCGCTGTCGAGGCCGAAACCGAGGCCGGACTGAAGAATACCTGAACATACAAAGGTACCTGTCCCGTCAACATCGACATCCGGCCGAGCCTTGGATACCCGATCAGAGATCACAAAGATAAGGAAAAGATTAAGGCATACACGACAATCCTCAGAGGATAAAAGTCACACTTCATCGAAACACTCACGATCTGGAAGGGACTTTCCGACGGACAGTGAAAATTCGCACAGAAGGTCGACACATCATAAAACCTCATCATCTTCCTCCAGACATGTCAGGAGACATAAACGACACGGGTCCTCAGACCATACAGCAGATAAATCGCTAGACTCATCTTCTGCCATAACAGAGGGAAGATTGACACCTTCGGAGAGATGAACAATTCAGATTACATCTTCTACTTCATCTCGTTCGCTCTCTAGGTCTTCTGATAGAGACCCCTCTCGACGACGTTCGAGAGATACAGAGAAAATGAGTACAAAACCATCGATTCAGCCGGGACAACCAGGAACCGAGCTCCCACCATTGGACTCACCTCATAATCGCCAGAATATGCCACCACAGACCCAGAAAGCATTCTGGGATCTATCACAGTCCCTAGCGGGATTCTTTGAAACTCTTCAATCTTCATTTGTCTTACCACCAGAAGACAAACCTAATCCACCACAACCGATGGAGCAGACACTGGGGATACTGGAAGCTCCAACACCAAGGCCTGTGCAAACACAACCTTAGTCTCCAGCCCGTTCTCATGAATCACAGGACGAATCCATATCGCAGTCCTCGCCTTCCTCATCCACAGGCTACCCTTCAGACCCGCCAGAACCACCAGCTGAGCCCTATTCTCCCCCGGAGGATCTTTCCTACCCCAAGTTTGTAGAAAAATGGGAGCCATTTTAAAAGTGGAAGTTCAAAAACTGCCAGAGCCCAGAGAGGAAACCTTAGGATTGCTAAAAATATTCGACACACCGGGGGAGCCTACATCGCTACCACCACACAGTGTGTTGCACAATGTGCTTCAAAAATCGTGGGAGACTCCCTTTTCGATCTCAGCAGTCTCGAGGAAAACGGACTTGAAGTTTAATTTACAAAAACCGTCCACATATTCCAACCCCCAATTACCGCATGACTCCATAGTCGTAGAGTCAGCGTTACAGAGAGCCAAAAAGGCAAGAACACATGCCTCAAATCCACCTGGCAGGGATAATAAATGCTTGGACGATTTTGCCAAGCGAGTCTATCAAAATGCTATGCTAACATCTCGCATTTGCCATCATCAATTCTACATGGTCCAGTACATGTATGAGTGTGTTCAGGCAACAAAGGGAATGTTTACGTCCAGCGAAGATAACATTCCTTCACCTATTCTCGACATGGAAGAATGCTCCCGTCATTTGCTAAGAACAGTCTATGAGGGTTTTGAAAATTCCTCGAGGGCATTGGCTACTGCAATAGCAGCACGCAGACTGGCTTGGTTGAAGGCTAGCTCCATTCGAGACGACTTAAATGACAGGCTAGCTAATCTTCCCTGCATGGGAGATAACTTGTTCGGTGACCATTTCCACGATACCGTCAGCAAGTTAAAGGAACAAGCGCTAGCGGTCCAATCTCTAACTATGCCAGCTCCCTCTAAGCGGTATTATCAGATGTCTCATCGGCAACCCTTCTCTAGACGCCAGTATAGAAATTACCAACCCTTTAGAATGCAGTCTTATCCCACGTACCAAAGACAGCAGACTCATCAGACTCCTCAACACCAGCAGAGGAGGGGGCAAACCACGGTCACAAAGACAACAACCTCAACAACAGACATCAGCCCCAGTAAAGCCCTCACAATCTTTTTAGTCATCAGGCCACCACCACCCTCGTCAACAGCACCCCCTGGCAGAATCACAGCCCACTTCTCTGCCTGGGAATCAATAACATTGGATCAGTGGGTATTAGACATAGTGAGGAATGGCTATCAACTTCAGTTTGTCACCAATCCCCGCGGTCCACATCTAACACAGCGAGGTTCTCAAACACCACAACCTCAACTCGCACAGGAGATCGCCCACCTCTACCAGCAGAGGGCGATCAGATACATTCCCCCAGCAGACTGGAACAAGGGGTTTTACTCCCCTTATTTCCTAATTCCAAAGAAATCGGAGGGCAACCGACCTATCCTAGACCTCAGGGAATTGAACAAATAGGTAGTTCGGGAAAAATTCAAAATGGTTTCGCTGAAGTTCATTCTTCCACTGTTGCAACCCAGGGATTGGATGTGTTCCATAGACCTCAAGGATGCGTATACACACATCCACAGATCCTCTTGGCAATACCTATGTTTTCAACATCACAATCAACATTATCAATACAAGGTACTTCCCTTTGATCTATCGGCAGCACCGAGGGTTTTCACCAAATGTATGATAGTGGTGGTGGCCCACCTCCGACAACAAGATCTGACAGTATTTCCATACCTGGACGATTGGTTACTAGTAGCGTCGGACCCGACGACCTTAATACATCATCTCACAATAGCAATCAACTGCCTCCAGAGCTTGGGATTACTCATCAACTACCCAAAATCCAAGTTACAACCTACCCAGGTTCTACACTTTATAGGAGCTCGCCTGGACACCATTCGTACAAGAGCATTCCTTCCTGAGGACAGGCAGATAACAATACGATATCTCCTTCAATCACTAAAAGACACACAGTACCCAACAGCTCGCAAGATACTAACGGTCTTGGGACACATGGCGGCAGCAAACTTCACGGTAGCGAACACGAAGCTGCACATGAGACTGCTGCAATGGGGTCTCAAGAGGCAGTGGAAGCAGCATGTACAGCCATTACAAAACCGGGTAACACTGATATCTCAAATGAAGAAGGATATCGAATGGTGGCTCCTAGATCACACCTTAACCAAAGGGGCCCTATTCAGTCCACCGCCACACAATGCAGTCCTCACAACGGATGCATCTCGGAAGGGATGGGAAGCGCACTTAGACCTCTTAGAGACACGGGGTCTATGGACGCCAGCAGAACAACGCCTACAGATAAATCTGCTGGAACTAAGAGCGATACGCAATGCCCTGCGAACCTTTCAACAACAACTGCAGGGTCGACGAGTAATGATTTATACCAATAACCAAGTGGCAATGTTTTATATAAACAAGCAAGGCGGGTCCGGTTCATGGTCCCTCTGCAGGGAAACTCTGCAAATTTTTCACCATGCACACAGACACTCGATCCACCTTCAGGCGACCTACCTGCCAGGACTAGCAAACAGAGCGGACAAGTTAAGTCGCATTTTCCACCCGCACGAATGGTCCCTCAACCCAGAAGTGACTCAACAACTCTTTCATTGCTGGGGAACCCCAGCGATAGACCTCTTTGCAACGGAAGAAAATGCACAACTCCCGCAATTTTTCTCCATTCGCCCGAGATCAGCACGCCTCGCCCAAGACGCCTTCCTTATTCCGTGGACAGCAGATCTTCTATATGCCTTTCCACCAATTCCACTGATAACCAGAACTCTTCAGAAATGCATTCTGGACAACAGCCAAATGATCCTCATTGCCCCAGCTTGGCCCAGACAGCCGTGGTACAGTTATCTCTTGCGACTGTCGATCGACAACCCAATACGTCTTCCGGACCGGCCAGATCTTCTCCTTCAGAACGGAGGGATACTAATTCATCCAATCCACTCCTCCCTCCATCTGACTGCATGGAGATTGAACGGTCACTACTGAGAGCACAGGGAGTATCAGCAGTGGCGCAAGCGGTTATTCTAGAATCATGAAAGCCATCCACTAGACGCAGCTATACATTCAAATGGAGACACTATTCTAACTGGTGTATAGAAAAAGGTATTCCGCCCATTGATTGCTCACCAGTCCTCTTATTAGACTATCTGCGTTCGCTGGATTGGCAACCTCATCCATAAGAGTTCACCTCAGTGCGATTGCAGCATATCACCGCCCAGTTGATAAGCATTCTATTGTTGAGCACCCCTTGTTATCCAGGTTTATCAAAGGATTACTACACCTTCATCCACCGATAGCTAAGCCACCGGTTCCTTGGAACCTCAATATCATTCTAGAGCAATTGATGCTGCCACCATTTGAACCTATGGAATCCGCACATATTAAATATCTCACTTGGAAAGTGGTGATTTTAGTAGCCATAACATCGGCACGTAGAGTACGTGAATTACAAGTGCTCGTACACTATGAACCATATCTACAATTCCATCATCACAAAGTTATCCTACGGCCTCACCCAGCCTTCCTTCCAAAGATGATTTCGGCCTTCCATCTCAACCAGTCCATAGAGTTACCCATTTTTTTCCCAAAACCTCATTCAAACGACAGAGAACGTTTGTTGCACACATTAGACTGTAAAAGAGCACTGGCTTACTATAAAAGACGAACTCACTCCTCGAGCCGGGTATCTCAACTATTTGTTTCATTCAACCCGAATGCCACGGGATTGCCGGTGGCTAAGAACAATTTCAAGTTGGATTGTTCAGTGTATCCAATATTGTCACAACAAGGTGAATTCATCACTTCCCTCGATTCCACGAGCTCATCAAATTCGTGCAATGGCCACTTCCATAGCACATCTCAGGATTGTAAACCCGGTGGACATCTGCAAGGCGGCCACATGGTCCTCCCTACATACTTTCACTTCTCATTACTGCATAGACAAACAGTCAGCAGGAGATGCGAAGCTGGGACAGGCGATTCTTCACACATTGCCTCCTTAATCAAGCGACTACCACATACATACACATCATGCGACGGTAAATTGTAAGTGTGATAGGGAGCTTGGGACTCCCATGACAGCATGGCTAATTCAGCCCTTCTATCGACGGGAAAAAGCAAGTTTGCTTACCGTAAATGGTGTTTCCGTAGATAGCAGGATGAATTAGCCATGCTGACCCACCCACCTCCCTGGTAGTCGTATTTTCATCAGCTACGCTCAAACTTAATTACAGACTGAGGAGAATCTGTTACTTCCCGCGCGGGAACACATGCGCAGCCGCAGAGTCTCAAAAAATCTACACTCTGCTACTTAAGCTCCGCCTCCTGGGCCCTGATTGACAGTTCCCATGACAGCATGGCTAATTCATCCTGCTATCTACGGAAACACCGTTTACGGTAAGCAAACTTTCTTTTTTTGGCGCACAATTTATTTCTGACAATAATATGCCCACTTCAAATAAAAGGAGTAAGTATTTTATGTCAAATAGTCTTTTTTTTTTTTTTTTTTTTTTTTAATCTCTTTCCTGGAGTATATTATTTTTTTAGTTCTTGGTATTATGTTCATAGTTCCATGCCCCACTATGACACCTACCTGGAATTCTAATAAAAATCAGCTCAGCAGCCTTGTGGATTTTCTTACAATTCACTGTAGTGGCGAAGTAGGAAGCGCCTTAAGAAAGTTTTAGACATGAGCATCTCCTGTGGAATGAATCATAAATCAAATATAATTTGGTTTCTGGCAAGCAGACATGAATTGGCGATAGCTCTTGGATGATGTCATCTGATGGTGTTGACAAGGACCCAGTTCTTAGAGCTCAGTAAAGATTTTCCTGAGCATGCATGGGAGTACCCTTATGCACCCTGGCTCGTGAGCCTCCCAGTCTGTTTCATCCAAGCTACTGTGGCCTAGACCATGACCTAGTCTCTCTCTTCAAATTTTTTCTTTTTGGCCTTAGTACTCTTTTAGTGCTTCATTGCTTCCATTTTTCTGCTGATGCCTCAGTCCCTCTAAGTATATATAAAAAAGAAGGATTTAAATGATGTATAAGTCCAAGGTCAAAAGGCCTGTGGTTGGCGACTTCAAGGCTTGCACATATGGGCACCAGATGCCCATCATGGATGCACACTTGGTGTGATAGCTGTGCCTCCAGCTGCTACAGTTGTGGTCAGATGTCCCCTGCTGGCCCTATGGAAGGTGCTGGCAGGTAAGAGTCTGAAGGCTCAGTGTAAGGTTGAGCAGTGGAGCTGCTCCTTGTCTAGGAGTGAGGCATCATCTGACTCTAAGCATAGGAAATCACTCAGGACAGGATCTTTTTTTCAGGGATCATAGACGTCGTTCACTTTCTTTACAGGAACCTCTGCAGGATAGACCAAAACTTCCAGTAAAAGAACTTCCAGCACCCAGACCTAGAGCACCGGAGGCAAGCATTCTTCTGGCAGTACTACCCCTGTCGAGAGTGAGAAGTTCCAGATCCTAATCATCTCTGGGTTCTGCACCTCAGTCCTTGTTGGACCGGTCAGAAGTTGAAACATCTTGTAAGGGGTGTACCCATGCAACAACCCCAGGTACCTCTACTGAAGAAACCGTGTTCCAAATCACCTCCATCTTGAAATCCTTCTTTTTGAACCTTCCTTCTCAACAAGCGTCTAATCCACCTCATTCTCCAGTTCCATCCGAGGGAAACTGCTCTCCTCATTTGGAATATCCTCCATCACCTACAAACATGGAGTTCAGTCCACAACCTTTGAAAAGTCCTTGTTTTTCCCTTGAGCCAACCGACCACCCTCAGGAGTCACCTCCATCTTCACCGGGAGGCTCCTCTGGTATCCCTTCGGACCCACCGAAGAGCCACTTGAGCCTTCTTCACCACCTGAAGACCTAACCTACTCTAAATTTTTAGAGAAGGTGGGCATGCTCTTGAAGGTGGAAACCTGCAAGATCCCTGATCCTAGAATGGAGACAATGGGCATTTTAAAGATTTTAGAAGTTCCATCAGAATCAACAGCTCTTCCTACTGCTAGATTCTGTCATGCACCAAATCCTGTGTTCCACTAAAGACTAGGTCTAAAATAGATTCCCCTCTTGTTGGTTCTTGTACCAGCTGCTCCATGAAGCAGTCATTTATTTCATCTAGGACCTTTACTTCTCTAGCATATCCTGGTGTAACATTCACCTAGTCAATACTGGGATAATTAAAATCAATCATTATTACTGTGCTGCCGATTTTGTTAGCTTCTCTAATTTCTTTTAGCATTCCATTGTCTGTTTTTTCATTTTGGTCAGGTGGATGGTAATTTTGCTACTGCTATTTTATTCCCCTTTTCACCTGAAATTTCAATCCATAAAGATTCAACTTTGCATTTTGTTTCCTGCAGAACTTTTATCCTGTTGATACTATGCCCTCTTTAATATATAATGCTACCCATCCACCAGTTTGATCTATCCTATCATTTCGATATAATTTGGTACCCTGGTATCACAATGTCTCATTGGTTATCCTCCTTCCACCAGGTCTCTGAGATGCCAATTAAGTCTATGACATCATTCACTGCTATATACTCTAACTCTCCCATCATTTGTAGATAGACATTTCAAAGTATGTGTTTTGATTATATTAACAACCCACCAATTAGTTAACAGGGGTAATTTTGGAATTTCTCTGCTCTGTCCGCTCTTTAAGGCTCCTAGTCCACCTTAGCAATTATTACAACCTTTCTACTGGGATGCCCTAAATTCCCTGTTCTCTTAGTAACCTTCAAAAAACCTCATTCTGAGCCATGCACATTTGAGCGACTGTCTGCTTTCCCTCATCATCTAGTTTTAAAGCTTCTCTAGCTCCTTTTTTAAAGGTTAGTGGCAGCAGCCTGGTTCTACTCTTGTTAAGGTGGAGCCCAATCTTTCAGAAAAGGCTCCCCCTTTCCCAAAATGAAGCCCAATACCTAACAAACCTAAAACCCTCTTCCCTGCACCATTTTCTTATCCACGCATTGAGAGACTGGAGCTTTGCCTGCCTCTGGGGTCCTGCACGTGGCATGGGTAGCACGTCTGTGAATGCTTCCCTGGAGGTTCTGGATTTCAAATTTCTATCAAGTCTTGAATTTTGACTTCCAGAACCTCCCTCCTGCACGTTTCTATGTCATTCGTACTCCCCATCACTATCTAAAATCCTATCTATATGATGCGTGATGTTTGCCACTTTCACACCAGGCAGGCAAGTTACCAAACAATTCTCACATCCGACAGTCACCAAGCTATCTACTTTCCCAATAATCGAATCACCAATTATTATGGCCATCCTAACCCTTACCTCTTGGGCATCTGTCCTTGGAGACATATCCTTGGTGTGAGAGGATACTACATCACCTTGAGTTCAGGTCCTAGCTGCAGGATTGCTTCCTGCTTCACTAAGGTGATCTTTCTCCTCCAGGGCAGCACAGGGCCTTCCAGATTGGAGGTGGGGCTTCTCTAATATGTCCCTGAAGGTCTCCTCTATATATCTTTCTGTCTTCCTTAGCTTCTTCAGATCAGACTAGCTTCTAGAGATTAAACTTGTTCTTTGAGGGCTAGGAGCTCTTTGCACCTAGTGCCTTAATCAGGTGGTGTGTCTTCCTTCCTTCTGTAAAGAATCATGTGGAGAGGAGTTTTGTCTCCTCCATTCCTTTGATTTAAGGATAATTCTGTTGTGATATTTGAATGTTGCGAATGGTTTTAGGAAGTCAGATATTCTTTTTGTCCTATTTGCTGGGTCTAGGAAGGGAGAATTAGTTTTAAAGTCTTCATTAGCTCGTTTAATTAAAGAGGTTATAGGCACAGCCAACATAGATAAAGATCTGTCAGAACCTAAGGGATTGAGAGCTCATTGCACTAGAGCGCAGGTAACTTCATAGGCAGAAATTTAATTAGTGTCGCCGTTTAGAGATTTGTAAGGCAGCATTGACCTGGTCTTCCTTACATTCATTTTCAAAGCATTATTGTCTGAATGTTCGAGCTAGAGAAGAAGCTGCTTTTTTTTGGCTCAAAGGTCTTGAGATCAGATTTGGCAGATGCCAACTCTCTTGATGGATAGCATGGATCTGGTTGAGTCTGGCTGGATGAAACGGAAGGAAAAATTTGTTCTTACCTGATAATTTTCCTTTCTTTGAGTCCAGCCAGAGTAGCCCAGGATCCACTCTAATCTGCCAAATGTGAGAAGTTCTGCAATTGCTTCTTTCTTATTTTCAGAAAAAAATATATCCTTCATCAAAACTTCAGTATAATAAAATAATGATTCCCTGGTTCATGTTGTTTGTAGTTATGCTCATTTGTTGTTCTCCCTTGGACGTTCCTTGGTTAGGAGGGAGGGAGTTTTGGTATAATATTTTTAGCTTGTTACATGGGAGCCTATATAAAGTGATGTCAACAAGCCTCTGTCTCCATCTGCTGGTCAGAGGGACCTAACCCAAATATCTGGACTGGTCTGGCTAGACTCAAGGAAAGGAAATTATCAGGTAAGAACAAATGTCTCTGTTTTTTTAAAAATTGCTTACCTTCAATGCAGGTAAAACTACATATATTTTATAACATGAAAATTCCTGAGAGCATGATTAGGTCAGATTGCATTTTCCAATTTACATGTTATTTTCCTTACAAAACTTTCCTGCACAAAAATGCAGCTGCAAATACCACGATTTGATTATTGGTGCAAACCTCATGAATAAAAAGTATCCATGGTATTTATAACAGTTCTGGTAATTTGATTATCGCCCCCATTGTGTGCAAGTCTTAAGTGTACATTTGTGATTGTTTAGTGCAATCAGGTATAATATTTGTTGCCTTATGCATAAGGATTATTATCCCATATTGCACATGTTAAGTACGATTTATTTTTTTTTAAATTTTGGCTATGTAGTTTTTAACTCGAGTCTGGGTTTAGGGAAGCTAAATGCAGTATTTGCAAGGTTATTTAGATTAAGTATTTTTATCTTTTTTTATTCATAACATAATGTGCCATACTGGATCAGACCAGAATCCTGTCTCCAACAGTGGTAAATTCAAGTCACAAGTACCTGGCAAGTACTCAGACATTAAATAGATCCCCTGCTACTAATACTGGCAACAAGCAGTGGCCCTTCCCTGTTGATTAATAGCAGTTTATGGATGTCTCCTCCAGGAACAACCTAACTTATCTAAACCTTTTTTAAACCCAGCTATACTAGCTGCCTTAACCACATTTTCTGGCAACGATTTCCAGAGCTTAATTGTGCATTGAGTGAAAAAGAATTTTCTCCGATTTGTTGTGTATATTTTTTATAATTTTGATTTTCTTTGTATTCATGTATTCTTTGTATTCATGTATTACTAATTCCTTAGCATTTGGGTAGCTCAATCCCAACGACTGGGTTATGCACCTCTGCCAACAGATTGAGATGGAGCAAAAGCTGATGTCACGGCCGGCTATATAGTCTTGCCCCGACATCAGCCTGCCAGTATTCTCAGTCTCCAGCAGATGGTGGGCATATATTTCCCTTTTGGGGATTGCCTGTGAGTAAAAAAAAAACAAAAAAAAACCGAAGAAAGGAATGATACCATGCTGTCCCTTCCTCCCTAGATTGCCTCAGTCTGGTAGCCTTTTCTGGAATGGACCTAAATTACAATTAGTGGTTGCAGGCCGAGAGAGGCTCGGTGGTGAAGGTTTTAGCTTCCTCCCCCCACAGCCGGGACCCATTCCTGAATTTTTTACTTAAAAAGAACAAAGAAGAGTCAGTGACAGGAAAACACCAGGTGAAGGGTCTGTTTCCTTGGCATTCAGCTGTCCCACTCACGTCTCTGGGGAGTTCTGTGAGGTGAGAAGAATGTGCGTTCCCAGAGGTTTGAGCATCTGTCTGACTGATTAGGCCGTGTTTCCAGGCTTCTCCCATTTTGGTGCACGCGGTAGGCCGTGGGGTACTTTCGCGCGCTTTTTGCTGCAGACCATCAGTGCGCACTTACAAGTCCAGGTGTGCGCTCATTCTTATTTGTGCATGCAATTGGGTGTTCTTCCTTCTGGATGCACATCTTATACACCCAGTTTAGGCATCTGTCCTGGACGAGCGGCCTAGGTGTGTGGACTTGGACACTTATTTTTTTTGTGCATCCATATTAGGCGTGCATCTACGTGCAAGAAAGCTAGGTGCGAGCCTTCATTAGGCTGTGCGCTTATAGCATTGTGCTCACTGCGAAGAAACCTAAGCACCTATCTATCTGTGCTATCTGCCACATCACAGCTATTCAGCCGGAGCTTTCTTTAAGCCTGTGTCAGCGCTACCTGGATGCTTGGGAGATTTGCCTCCTTCCGATTTTTTTCGACAATGGTCCATCTCCTCAGTCTGAGGGGAGTGGGACCGAGGGAGACTCTGCAGGGGTGTCTCCTCCTCTGACTGGTCCACAGGTTGAGTCCTCAGGTTTGGGCCTGTAGCGCCTGGAATGGACCCAGCCTCCTTTTCCTGGGTGGAATTCTTCCAGGGATTGCAGACATTTTTATATGGCTGGTCTGCTGAAGCAGCAGTTCTTACTAAGGAAGCTCCAGGTGCTCCGAGTGTTCCTTCGCCTGTCTCCACAGTCAAGCACCATAGTGCAGGGCGGTCTGACAGAGCTAGAATGCAGGTGGATCAGGATGATACTGATGATGATGGTGAGGGTGAGGGTTCTCCTGGTGAGAAACAGGCTATTCCCCCAGATTTAGAGCCATATAGAACTCTTCTACATTTCTTTCAGAGAGATGAGTTGCCAGGTCTGATATCTCAGACCCAGAAGACCCTTGGAGTGACTGGGCCTGACTCCTTGGGGATGCAGAAGAAGGATCCTATTTTGCTCACCCCGCGCAAAGCTTCTTGTTTCTTTTCCCTCTTGGATGCAATCCAGGAGTTGATTGTTCTGGAATGGAATGCGCCAGAAGCGTCCTTTAAAGGAGGACGCGCCTTAATGGGTTTATACCCCTTGGATCCGCAGGCCAGAGAGCAGTTGCGTTTCCCTAAGGTGGATGCCTTGGTGTGTTCTGTCACAAAATGTACCACCAGCCCGATAGAGGGTGGTGTGGCTCTGAAGGATAATTAGGATAGGAGTATTGAGGCTATCCTGAAGCAAGCCTTTGAGGCAGTGACAATTAACTTGTAAATTGCTTCTTGTTGTACCTTGGTAGCTCTGGCTACCTTGCGGCTTTGTTAAAAGTCTGGTGGCATTGAGTCCGATTTAAGGCCTGTAGTAGAACTGTCTGATGATATGCACAGCGTCCAGAGAGTGTGCTTCAGTTATTGTGGCCAGGCAACACCTGTCGCTGCGCAACTGGTCCACAGATACTATTTCAAAGTCCAATCTGACTAAGCTGCCTTTCAAAGGCTTGCTTTTGTTTGGAAGTGAATTGGAAAAAATGGCAAGTAAATGGGGAGAGACCCAGGTCCCACGTTTGCCAGAGGATAAGAAGCCAGTTTCCTGGACTTCTTGAGCGAGTGCCTGCTCTCAAAACTACCAATGTTTTCAGTCTTATAGGGGATATTCCCATCCATCAGGAATCTCAGCGATTTCCTAGCTGTTACTATACATTCTCTTCTGTAAATGGAGTTTCATCTACCTCATCTCCACCTATGGTCTTACCAAACAGGAAAGGTTCTTCTCCAGGGTCTTCTTTATTTATTTATTTATTTTATTTATTTACCATTTTTCTATACCGAACTTCATGACAAGCTTCATATCAGGCCGGTTTACATCAAACTTGGGGTTAACTGAACAAAAACCATATAACAGGAAGGCCGAGGCGCAGATACAAATAACAGGGAGAATGAAGTTGGGGGCTAGAGTAGCCAGGAAATAAAGGACAGAAAAAACTGGAGAATGAAAACATATGAGTATACAGTGGCTGGGTCGGTCATTGCCCTGCTCCATAGGAAATGATGGTAAAAAGAGTTTTATTGATATACAAAAGAGAGGCTCTTCTTTCCCTTTAAATAGCTATGACAGGTACGGGCCTTTAAGGACTAAACTTTTGAAAGTTAGTAGTAATTGCATGGTTGCTTATGTGTCTTACAAATGTAAAGGTACTGATTCATTTTAGAATTTGTGCATAAAAGCTTGTAATTTACAACAATTCTTTTTTGTTTTTGTTTTTGTTTTGTTTTTTTTAAACTTAGACTATAGAGGGATTTCTCAGCAAGGACATCAGCTATTTAATTTCAAATAAAAAGGAAGCAAAATATGCTCAGACTCTAAGGCAGCTTTCTCCAGTGCCAAGTCCAGAATCTGTGCAGAATAACCAGAATGGTTCACCTCATCTAAGCAGCAGAAGAGACAGTTGTGAAGGAAGTTCATATAAAAAACCCTCAGAGGCAGTAAGTTTGGATTTTTGGGGTTTTTTTGTTGTTTATCAACCATGTTCATTGCGACAGGGCTGCTCTTGAGTGTGGAGAATATCCTGGACCTTGCCTTTTCAGATGTCATGTTACTTTAGAAGGCACTGTATGTACTGTGAGCTTCTTTTCATATGTTCTGAGGTTACAGGCATAATTTATTCATATTTTTTCAAATGAATACTAGGAATTTATATTTTAAAGTAAAAATCAAGATTCTTTATTGTTCAAAAATACTACTTCTGCAAGGTAAAAGGTATGTCTCAGTTTAACGAAAACTCCTAAGGCCTACTTTTTTCTCTTCTCTGTAAAAACAGTGGATAAACAATAATAATTTCTAAAATTGGATATATTGGTGGCACTTCTGAATATCCTTGCCTATTTGCAAGGAAGCTCCACGTGTACACGAACAAATTTTCAAGGGTAGTTTCCCTTTCAAAAATTAGCTAACACAAAGTACATGTGTAAAAAAGGTGTGCATACTTTGAATCTGCTGTTTGTGAGGGCGCAGAATAGTGCATGTATGTGTGCAGTTTTCCTCCCCTGTTTGATTGTTTTGAAAATTTAGTTTCTTAAATAAAACTGCCATTACCATACACAGAACCCACACACAGGAATGCCTCCTTGCAATCTTGTTAAAATATACATATTGTAGACCCTTTGCATACTCTTAGCCAGGTAGAAGAGACCTCTTTTTCAGCCAGGCCAGCTTACCTGGTTTAGTACTTATTTACCCAGATAAAGCTTTGAAATCCACCTTGTAAGTCATGTACAGAAACATATAAAATAGCATCAATGGTAATATCCTTCTCTGACGTGGAATATTATCATACAGTATAGTAAAATACATTTGCTCCACTGCAGGGGAATTATATGGGTAATGAACCTCTGCTAGAAAGGTGTGCCACATCCCTCCATTTCTGAAAACCTCCGTTGTTTGTTTTTTTCTTGTTTCAAATAGATTTATGGCTCCATTATTGAACATAAAGTGAGTTTTTCTTTAAGTAAAAAAAAAAAATAATAATGATAATGGTAGTGCATTTCAGTCCCCTTATTTTATTGTTTGTGTTGGTAGTTATTGTTTTTAAAAGATTATACAGTAAATTTATGGACCTTCGTTTTCAGTTTTTATTTTATTTTTGTCAACTGATTTTCTCCTGTTTTTGTTTGATAAATTCCAGGGAAAGAGAAAATAAAAACTGAAAACAAAGGTCCTTAAGTAAATTCTCGAGTCAACTTTAACAGACACAGCTGCCTAAGAAATATTAATTACCTGAAATATTTTTTATTCCCTGATTCTAAAGCTGTAATGGCACTGGGTGAAGGGAAGGGCCTAGTATGGAAGTTGTTCTTGACCCCCCAAAACGCTGTGTGCCGCTCTGCGTTGTAACCAAAGCCCATAATAATTGTTCCAAGGCTTGAGGCTAAACAGCATTGGGAGCCTCAGAAACTTATTAGAACTTGCCAATTATTGTGAACTGTGTGCAGAGTTATTTTCTTTTAGCTTTGATATTTCATAATGTACATAGAGGGGGGAAGGGAATAGCTGCTTGTGAGTAAAAACGGCTAGATTTCTCCACGGTCCCCCCCACCACCACCACCACCATCACCAGTTTGATGCTCTGTGCTTTCCCTGACCAGGAAACTATTCCACTTTCACCTTTTTTCCTGGGGTCTAGTAAGTCTCTCTCTCTCTGTTCCTCTCATCACTGAAAAGTTTCGTTGTATGCCAGGCTTAGTTTATACCCCCTGGAAGCCAGCAGGAGGAGCCAAGAGAAAAAGATTACTAAGCTCAGTTTTGCATAATCATATTATTTAGTTTCCCTTTGGTAAGTGAAGTGGTCACACTATTTAGATAATGCATTTTTCACTTTCCGTTCACAAAGTAACGCAAACCCGCTATTGGGAAAACCATCTTTTTTTTTTTTTTTTACCTTGCCCATGTTAAATCTTATCGAATCATATGTTACATGGTGTTTTAACTTGCATATTAAATGTTTTCTGACTTGCACATTAAAACAATTTGGTACAAGTTTTATTGCATAGGTGTCTAAAGAAAATCAATCTCTTTTTCAACATCTACACATCTATACTTGTAAGAACATAAGACTTGCCATACTGGGTCAGATCAAGGATCCATCAGGCCCAGTATCCTGTTTCCAGCAGTGACCAATCCAGGTCACAAGTACCTGGCAGGATCCCAAGGGGTAGAGAAATTCCAAGCTGCTTAACACAAGAATAAGCAGTGCATTTCTGCAACTCTACCTTAATAGTGGATAATGGACTTTTCCTCCAGGAACTTGTCCAAACCTCTACCTCTTTTTTACCCTCATTTTCTTCTTGTTTCATATTTTCCGTCCTTGTTACAGTTTTCTTCTTAAACAGAGATTTGGGAGGCCAAAATGTAATTTATCATTTCACTAAAGTTCTATGATCATAACAATCTTCCCATTGCTTTCAGTTTTGAAAGGTCTGTGACAGTACTCAACACATGAGAGAAAATTGCCTTGCACACTTGCCTGATCCTCCTACTCTCTACAGTCCTTTGCTTTTCTTTGCACACCTTCTTCCTCTCTCCCCTCCCCCCCCCCCCCCCCCCCCCCCCAAACATGCTTTCCAGTTTCTGATCTCTCCTATATGCCTGACTGCAGGAGTGGCGCTCTCAAGCTTTGGTGGTGGAGCATGTGCTACAGCCGCTGCTGTGAGGCTACACAGTTCTACAGGTTGTGACATTGTGCAGGGAAGGATCAGAGGCCTCTGGGAAGGGCCGTGTTTTTGAAGGTGGATCATAAGTGGCATGATTGATGGACTCTGGAGGTGTTAGTTTCCAGAGAACTTTTGCCTGAACAAACAGCAGCTGCAAAAGTCTGCAGGTACTTTATACTCTGGCAGTTTCAAATGAAAATTATCTGTGTACGTTCCCTTTTGAAAATTAGATACAAGATTTTGCACCTAGGTGGGAAACTTGAAAATGTTCCCATATCAGACATGTCCTCCAAGAACATTGATGAGCTAAGGATCTCCATTCCTACCTCTCCAAAATAGAGCAGTGTGTTTTCTTTATGTTTCAAATATATTTGTATAACAAATTAAAATTGTTTTTTACAGGTTTGTATAAGTAGAGGAAAATCTTTAGTTGAAAAAGTTATCAAGGAACAGGTAAGTACCTGAACTATTTAGTTTTAATCATCCTGTGATTAGATATTTTTTTTTCTCTTTGGTATAAACACTGTGTTACTTATGCATACGGTATACAACTCCACAATATTTTTTTAAGGCAGGATCCATGTTAAATGCTAATGTTCCAGAAAACCCTGCCTTCTGCCTCCCAATTCCTCTTCCTGAATCCCCTAGAACCCCTCAAAAAGGTAAAATGGGTTAGAAAAAATAAATAGTAGACAGCAGTTCTGCAGGTCCTGGAAGAGAATGGAGATGAAATACAACAAAAGAGAACTACTATGGTCTCTGGGTGGCTTCTCCTTTTTGTGCCCCTGCACGTAATGCTTCCACTTTAAATTGAAAATATATGCTGCAAAAGAGGAGGGGCCACTTTGAGGACAATGATGCTGCTCTTGTAGCCATTGCAGAGATGTGAGGAGGCATGGAGGACTGGATAAGGATCATGAGGATCTGGAGAGCATAAGAAGAATGGGGGCAATTTGGTCAGTTGAAGGGATCAGAGATTTGAGAAAAGATGGAGAGGAAAAGAAGAATTAGTGATGGAGGTGGGGAGATAAAGAGAAGCGACATGAAAGATGGAGGTCTTACAAGCAGATGTAGTTAGGAAAAAACAAGATAAGATAAAAATGTAAGAGAGACCAAGAACTGTATGATGAGAAAATAACTCAGAAAAAAAATCTTACATTCAATTTAGTTATTTAATTATGTGATTTTTGAATGTTCTAAATTATATATTGTATGTGCAATTTGTTTAATTTGTAATAACTGACAAAAGTAGTGAGGAAATGGCTGAAAATCTGGCCTCCTAGGTCCCTATGACCTTCCTGGACAGTACTTGGTCACCACCAGCCTACAGGCATGTGGTTGGTTTCTAGGGAGTTGTAGTCTGCTGCTGTCACATGGCCTACCATCTCATTAGTTTGTGTTTCCTTTCTTCCCCCTTTGTTTTATCCTTATCTCTTCTCTTGCTTCTGGTTTAGATGGAGTGAAGAGTATAAATTGTTTGCAATACTGCAATCTTGTCTTGTTCCTACCATTATCTTTAGATTCATCTTGTGTTCCCACCCTCCCTCTTGTTACAATGCCACACACCCTACTTGATCTCTGACTTCCCCTCATTTTTTGCAACTTGGATTCCTCTGTATTGTTCTGCTACACCTAGGGACAATTTTGTAACATGGTGCGTAAGTTGAGCCAATTGTCAAAGGAGAATTATGTGCATGAATCCTCTTTGAAAATTATCCCACCAATTTACCCAAACACACCTTCTATTTTGTGTATGTACATTCTTCATGAAAATTTACATTCATACATTTTGAATTTCTAAAATTATGCCACGCAAGTGCAAACTCCTCTGCAACTCCACCCCCAGGAATGCCTGCTCAGTCGGGGTTTATTTGCACACATAATTGATATGTGGATGAGCATTTTTGTCAAAGGCCATTTCTGCATGTAAAATACTTTTTTTTCCATTGATAAGCAAGCTGAATTAGCCATTATATGTGGGTGACATCATCCGGTGGCACTGAACGGTCACGTCTCTTCAAGGTAGTAGAAATTTGAGCTCTATTGTGCATGTGCAGGAGCTGCCTCAAGAGCCTCCTCAGTCATTTTTTGTCTGAGCACAAGCATGGATGTGCACTCATTCTCGTCTCATATATTTTTCTCTAAAATTTTTAAATTTGATATTTTCCTTACAAATTCTTGTTCTCCAAGGACAAGCAAGATGGTAGTCGTCACACATGGGTGACATCATCAGATGGAGCCCGATGCGGGAAACTTATCTCAAAGTTTCTAGAAACTTTGACTAGGCACACTGACTATGACCAGTATGCCCTATACCACGCGTCCATTTGGGGTCCCTCTTCAGTCTCCTTCTTTCCACGGAGCTGCGAGCCTCACGGTTTGAGCTCTAAAAATTTGGCTTTTGACTTGTGGAAAACTTGGTTTTTTCGCGATCCATTTCTTTGGTCCGTCACTGGGTTCCTCTTGGGTGCCTCCCGTAGTGTCCCCAGTCAGGGTTTTTGGTATTTCAGCTAAGTTTCTTTCACAGCTGATTCCTCTCATGGTGGCGGTACTTCAGTACGTGCCACCCATCGACGCCCACCAGCATCATTCCGACCTTCTACCCTTTTGTTTTGCCCCTTCATGGCCACGTCCGATTTTTACTGATGCCCCCAGTGCTCGAGGACAGTGTCGATTACTGATCATCATGAAGTATGCATCCTCTGTCTGGAGGCATCGCATGATGTCCGGGGTTGCTGCCTGTGTGCCAAGATGATCCCAAAGGGATGTCTGCTTCGACTTGACAAGATGGATCAGCTCTTCAAGTTGAAGAAGTCCGAGCAGCGGCGGCATAGGCATTTAAGGACCTTGGAGCCGCACCAATGGACGCCATCAACATCTGTGGGACCATCGGTTCTATCAAGGTCGCTGGTGGATAGGGGTTCGTTGACCTGGCACAGGGGAAAAATCAAGCTGAGCATCAAGGGAAATCTAAGAAGCATTGACACCGGTCCCCGTCCATGCATGGTGCCGGGCATGGAGATGCACTGGCTTTTGATGCGATGCCCCCGAAGCAACCCTATGCCAAGGAGCGCACATCCTCCATCAATAACTGGGGTCTGAGGAGGTCTCCACCAGTCCTGGTACCAGTTGCCAATCCCCCTCACGGGTCCAAGGAAGATCTAGCCAACTCTCCTTCCTCCCAGTTGGTGTTGGCACCTGCAACATTTGAGGAGCAGCTAGAGTATCGAATCCAGCTGGTGGTGGAGTGGGCGCTGCATGGCGTACTGCTTCTGGCATCGTTTCCTGGGACGGCACCAGTACCCAGTACGGCACCAAGGCCTTCCCCTACCGATATGGTGGTCGTCGATTCCTCTGAGGAAGAAGCTCCGCTGAGGCCGGCGAAGATGCTGAGGCCTATAGTCCCCCATCCAGTTCCATCAATGTCTGCACCTCTGGATGTAGGCCGAGCACCTAGGGCCCCATCCCCTGTGGCATACAGTGAGGATTAGGGTCCCTATGACCCTAGGGGATGATCAGAGTTCTCCGAGGATTTGGATGGTCTCCCATCACACCCTTTTCCTCCAGATGAGCAAAAGAAGTCTTTTCCTGAGGACTTAACCTTCGCAGGGTTTGTGAGGTTGATGGTGGAGGCCATCCCATTCCAGCTTTTGACAGAGAAAGATGCCAGGCACAAAATGCTTATGGAGCCTCCTAAAGAGATCATGGCGGTCCCAGTGCACGAGATCCTTAAGGAATTGCTGCTGAAGATTTAGGAACACCCCCTCACAGTGCCTCCCGTTTAATAAGAAGGCAGACGGGGTTTACCTCATCCAGAAGGATGCCAGATTCAATAAGCATCAGCTGCCTCACCAGTTGGTGGTGGTCGAATCTCCCCTCAAGAGGTCCAAGTGCTCTCGGACCTATTCCTCGGTGCCCCCGGGGAAGGACCACAGAGCGATAAACATTCTTGGGAGGAAGGTGTTCCAAGGCATCATACTTATTGTCCACATCACTGCCTACCAGCACCACATGAGCTAAGGGTCTGGAGTTGGGGAAACACGAGATCCATGCAACCTAAGATGTTTTCGAGATAGCATTGAGGGTTTCTGCAACGGGAATCAGTGCCCGCAGAATGGCATGACTGCGGGCCTCTGATCTCCAACCAAAGGTACAGGAATGATTTGCTGTTGTGCCATGTACTGGAGAGAATCTCTTTGGAGACAGGGTGAAGGATCCTGTAGCCCAACTCCAGGATCATCTTGAAACCCTCCGACAACTCTCTCCCAGTACTCCGGACCCGTCCTCCTCTTCCTCCAGGAGGCCATTAAGGCCAGGGCCAAGAATGTCTTTCTTTTGCCAAAGGAAATACTATCGGAGGCCTCCTCAATCCCGCCAATGCCATCAGAGCTCCCTTGGCTGTCCCAGGCAGCAGAGAGCTCCTAAGCCCCAGTCAGCTCCTCAGTCAACTCCAGGGACAGGGTTTTGACTGGACCGTAGGAAGCGTAAGTCAATTGCTATACCTGGGACAATGGACCCTCCAAGGGCAGGCTTTTCAAACCAGTAGCCCAGTGTAACCTCTGACCAGTGGGTGTTGTCCATCGCCATCCAAGGGTACCAATTAAATCTATTTAGCGTCCCGCCAAATTGCCCTCCGTGCCCATATTGGGGACTGGAAGCACATCAGAAAGGTACTACAAGCTGAGCTCTCCTCTCTCTTACTGGCCAGAGCAGTCGAGCCCATACCACCAGGGCAGAGAGGGCGGGGATTCTACACTAGGTACTTCCTGATTCCAAAGAGAACAGGAGGACTCCATCCCATTCTAGACATGAGGGCCTTGAACAAGTTTCTAAGAAAAAAAAAAGTTCAAGATGGTTTCCTTGGGCACCTTGATTCCCCTTTTGCAAGAAGGGGACTGGCTATGCTCCCTCAACCTAAAGGATACATTCACCCATATTGAGATATTCCCGTACCACAGGAAGAATCTCCAATTTGTGATAGGAAAACAGCACTTCCAGTACCGGATGTTGCCATTCGGGCTCGCGTCCGCTCCACAGGCTGGCTGAGGAGGCGGCACATTGACGTAGACTGGAAGTGCGTGTCTTCCCTTATCTGGGTGATTGACTAGTCAAGAGCTCGTCTCAGGGAGGGGCCGCCAGGTCCATGCGCTTGACGTTTTGGGTGTGGAGTCACTAGGGTTCGTTTTCAACTATCCAAAGTCTCATCTCAGTCTGCCACCTCAATTGGTCTTCATTGGAGCCCTGCTAGATATGGCTCAGGCCAAGGCCTTTCTGCCACGATAGAGGGCTGTCACCATGACAACCATCATGGCAGAGATTCAACAGTCAGCAGGTGTCAGCCTGGCACATGTTGATGCTGTTTGGCCACATGGCCGATATCGTCTATGTCACTCTCTTGGCATATTTACACATGTACAGAGCCCAATGGACTCTGAGGTTGCATTGGTGCCAGGTCACTCAGAGCCTCCAGGATTGCATCCGAGTTACTCCATCCGTCGGGGACTCAATGTCCTGGTGATGGGCACTTTCAAATCTGGGACGAAGGATCTCTTTTCAAACTCTCCCTACCCATATTGTCCTTATCACGGATGCGTCCACCCTGGCTGGGGAGCTCATGTAGATGGGCTCGGTACTCAGGGTCTCTGGTCGCTCAGGAACGCTCTTGACAAATCAACTTCCTGGAGCTTTGAGTGATCAGGTACGCACTATGGGCTTTCAGAGATTGGTTGTCCTCATCCAAACTGACAACCAGGTGGCCATGTGGTATGTTAACAAGCAGGGAGGCACGGGATCGTGCCCGCATCGCTGCCTACCCACGAGGTGGTCCCTGGACCAGGGGGTAGTGAATCGGATATTAGAACTCTGGGTAGCCCGGATGTAGATCTATTCGCAGCCCCTTGCAACAGGAAGATGCCGCTGTTCTTTTCCCTCTACAGGACAGACAGCAAACCAGCCTCAGTTGCCCTTGCTCGACATTGGGGCAAAGGTCTTCTGTACGCATAGCCTCAGATTCCCTTAGTGGCAAAAACTTGTCTTGAAGCTTCGCGAGGACAAGGCGGACTATGATTCTCATAGCCCCTTATTGGCCGAGACAGGTCTGGTTTCCACTCCTATGGGAGTTGTCTATTCAGAGTCTGATCAGTCTGGGGACTTCCCCAAATCTCATCACGTAAGATAAAGGCAGGTTGCGGCATCCCAACCTCCAGGCCCTGTTACTCACAGCCTAGATGTTGAATGGTTAATTCTGCAAACACTCGATTTCTCAGAAGATGTGTCTCAGGTCCTGGTGGCTTCTAGAAAGCCTTCCACTAGAAAATCCTATGGACTTAAGTGAAGGAGGTTTTCTGTGTGGTGTGAGCAGAAGGCCCTAGATCCATTCTCCTGTCCCACTCTTAGAGGTCCCACTCTTAGAGGTCCCACTCTTAGAGGTCATCTCAGTACAATCAACGTATAGCACCAAGGTGTAGATAGTACACCCATCTCTGTACAGCCTATAGCTGTACGATTGATGCAGGGCCTGCTTCAGTTGAAGCCTCCCTTAAGGCCTCCCTCTGTGTCTTGGGACCTCAGTGTGGTGTTATGTCAGCTGATGAAAGCTCCTTTTGAGCTGCTCTGGAATGGCATATTTTTGGTGGTGGTCAGCGAGCTCCAGGCCTTAGGGTCTTATCCACCTTACACTAAGTTTTATCCTGGCAGGGTGGTCTTTCGTACGCTCCCTAAGTTCTTGCCTAAGGTTGTGACGGACTTCCATCTTAACCAGTCCATTGTCCTGCCAACATTCTTCCCCAGGCCCCATTCGCACCAAGGCAAATGAGCACTGCACAGTTTGGACTACAAGCGAGCCTTGGCCTTCTACCTGGAGCGGATAAATGCCCATAGAAAGTCCACCCAACTTTTTATTTCTTTTGATAGGAATAGGTTGGGCATTGCCGTTGCCAAACAGACTCTATCCAGTTGACTAGCAGATTGCATCTCCTTCTGTTATGCTCAGGTGGAATTACATCTTGGGAATCATGTCAAGGCTCATTCTGTCAGAACCATGGCAGTATCGGTGCCCCACTTGTGAGCAGTTCCTGTGGAATAGACCTGCACGGCTGCAACGTGGAGTTTTCTCCACACATTCACATCGCACTATTGCCTGGATAGAGTTGGCCGACGCAACACTAGGTTCAGCCAGTCTGTCCTTCAGAACCTGTTTGAGGTATAGAATCCAACTCTCCCCACCTTGGGCCTGTTATTTGGGTTCAGGCTGTCTCCAACTCTTGTTACCACCAGCATTATTGTTGTGCCCGTTGGCACCTGATTGGGCGATTATTGGTCTCCTTTTATGTTGGGGAGCAGCCTGTAGCTAGGGATTAACCCATGTGTGAGGTCTACCATCCTGCTTGTCCTCTGAGAAAGCAGAGTTGCTTATTTGTAACAGGTGTTCTCTGAGGACAGCAGGATGTTAGCCCACCACCCCGTGGATTTGGGTTTCTCCTATTTTTTATTTTAATTATAATTCTATGTTACAAGATTGGAGAGGAACCTCACGTGGACACGTGGTATAGGGCATGCTGGGCATGCATAGTGTGCCTAGTCAAAGGTCTAGAAACTTTGACAGAGAAAGCTTATCGGGGTTCCAACTGATGATGTCACCCATGTGTGAGGACTAACATCCTACTGTCCTCGGAGAACACTTCTTACAGGTGAGCAAGTCTACTTTATACTCATCTGCTGATATCTAGATTTTTGAAAGGTCTATTGCATGTCAAGCCTTCAGTGCAAACATCACTGGTTCCATGGGACCTAAATGTTGTCTTTTCTCAGTTGATGAAACCTCCTTTTGAGCTGTTAGTTGGCTTCGCTAAAATTCATAACATGGAAAATTGTGTTCCTTGTAGTAATTACTTTATTTTAGAAGAGTCTGCAAATTCCAGGCGCTCATTCACTACCCCACCGTACATGCAGTCATCCATAGCAGTTTGGTCCTCCATGCTCGCCCCAAGTTTCTGTTGAAGGCAGTCTCCTCTTTTCATATCAATTAATCAATTGCATTGGCTACCTTTTTTCCAAGACCCCATACACATGAAGGATAATAAAACCTTCATACCTTTGACTGTTAAATAGCAGTAGCCCATTACATAAACAAACTCAGGCACATTGCCAGTCTTCTCAGCTTTTTGTATCATACCATCCTAAGAGACTAAGTATTCCAGTTGCGAAGCATACTTTGTCCAGCTGGATAGCTGAGTGCATTCAGCATTGCTAAACCTTAACAGAATTGCAGGTCAAGGACTCTGTAAAAGCTCATCAAGTGAGAGCTATGGCTTCTTCGGTTGCTCATCTTCGAGAAGTTCCTCTTGAAAACATCTGCAAAGCTGCCACCTTGTTTTCAGTTCATACCTTTACGTCTTATTACTGACTAGACAACCTCTCAAGGACTGACGGTAAATTTGGACAGGCAGTTTTGCAGAACCTGTCGCTCAGTAGTCCACCCTCCACAATGTGGTCTGGTTTGCTTACAAAGTAAATGCTCCGTTGCCACCCTCCATTTGGGACTACCAACATGTAATGGTTAATTCAGCCTACTTATCAACAGAAAAAAAGCAAGTTTGTATACTATAAGCCAGAGCTTTCCAAACTTTTCATGTTGGTGACACACTTTTTAGACAAACATAATTTCGGGACACAGTAATTCATCTACTAGCAAACCAGAGGTTAAAGGTTAAACGAACGAAATATATTTCGACAATTTATGTATGTTTCCTTAAATATATACATAATAAAATGTTTCACGACACAACCTATCTTGTGAAAACCTTTCATTTATATTAAATATATATAATATTCCAAGATTAATGTTATTGTTATAATTTATGAGTAACAATAATAAAACAAAGTTATTGTGTTATTTAATTTACCTCTTTAATGAGATATATGAGCTTGATGGACACAGCTTTTGAATATTTGGTGTTAATAAAAAAGTCCAAAAGTTTTCTGCGTAATTTTAAAAAGCTGGCCAGTTTCACACTATATAATTATTTGATAGCCTCATTCAACTAATTCTATATGGCTATGAGAGTGAAGTCTGGAATTTATAGGAAGGGACAGAATGTCAATATAAATCCTGCACCTCCAGTTCTGTAACTCTGTGCATCCACTGAAATTCCCCCAAACAATGGAGCTTGGATGTTTCCCTTACAGCTCATCATACTAAAAGATATTTTCAAATTCTGGTGTCACCTCACAGTAACAGCAGCACAAACACCTTCCACTGCCAGCACATTGTGAACTAACACAAAACCCCGCAAAAAAGACACTCAAAATCTATACTCCAATCCCACCATAACGTAACAGTAATAACACCAAGGACTCAAACAACAATAATCCTACCTGTGAAAAAGCAAGGGTAAATATTACACTGGGTCCTAGAATACCAATATACCACCTACTGAGGAAACAAAACAAACCAGATTGCTATAGATCCCTGGGCTAGCAGAATCTCTCATCATGGTCACACACACAGAGCAGAGACAGACCCTCACCAAATACAGACTACAAAATAAAGGAGCACAAATTAGACAAAAACTGAAATGGAAACCCCAAGAAGTCAGACTCTGTGTATTAACAATGGAAAAACAGAACCACCATTCCTCATAAAACAAATAAAATCAAGAAACATAAAGCATCAGTTATAATAGTAAAACCATACTAATAAAAGAATATTTTAAAACTACTGATAAATAGAATTTCTATTAATTAAAATCATATACATTTTTTACAATTTCCCAAACACCAATAAAATATTTCAAAACAGCACATTTATCAAATAACACCCAATAATTAAAACTAATAAGGATTTTAAAAAGTCCCTGCTGTCCATACGTTGGAGCTCTTGATTTCCAGTCACCCTGATATTGTCAAGGATTAGGAGGTTATCCTCTCTCTCTCACACAAATACTCACATGTCCATTCTCTCTCACACACATATACTGTCACATACATACACATTCATGCTCTTATATCCACCATAACCTCTTGCTCTCACAGACACTGACACACTCTCAGGCTCTAAGACACTCTCTTCCCCTCCACACACCCTCCCCCCCCCCCCCCCACACAAACTCTTACTCCCCTGGATTTTCTCATACACACTCATGCTCTCACTCTCTCTGGCTCCCTCACATACACACACACACACACACACACACACACCCCCAGGCAAGTTCCCAATCATTCTCATACAAACACACACACCCAGGCAAGTTCCCAATCATTCTCATACAAACACACACACCCAGGCAAGCTCCCAATCATTCTCACACACTGAAACTGACCCCCAGGCAGGCTCCCATTCATTTTCACACCACTCCCTCACCATCCCCAGGGATGCACACATTCATTCTCACACAGACCCCCAGGCAGGCACCAATTCATTCTCACACACACACACACAGACCCCCAGGCAAGCACCAATTCATTCTCACACACACACATACACCACACACAGGCAGGCACCTATTCTCACACATACAAATCCCAGGAAGACACCCATTCATTCTCATACACAGACACACCCTCAGGCAGGCACCCATGCATTCACACACATACACCCCCAGGCAGACTCCCATTCATACACATGCACACTAAAGGCAGACCCCCTCTCTTTCTTTTGCCAGCAACCTCAGAGCTTCTCTCATTCCTCTGCTGCCACTGTCACTGATGCCGCATGGCTACTGGGGTGGCGCTGATTGCTGCTATTGGCACTGAAGCCCATTCTGCTGCCTCCTCTGTGCAGGCTCCGTGGGTTTCCACTTCCTCCATGTTGATCTCGTACATTGTGAGATCCGCATAGAGAAAGTGCTACTCTTGCACATTGCCAAAGATTACATGTGCCAATCAGTAAAAAGCAATTTATTATTATTTTTTTTTTACCTTTGCTGTCTGATCTTAGTTTTCTAATCGGTTGGTCCCAAGCTTTTTTGTTCCACCTCCCCTTTATTATTTTTTTGCCAATTCCTTTCATATTGTCTTTTTTTCTATTTCTTTTCTCTCCATCTGTCTTCTTCCCTCAAACATGCAGTCAGGTTCTCATTCTCACATGCTTTCTCTCTCTCTCACACAAACACACAGGCTCTCACTGTCACATGCTCTCTCTCATACAATCATTCATACACAGTCTCTCTCTTGCACATGCTGTCTGACTCTCACACACCCAGGCTCTCTCTCACTCCCACGTGCTGTCTTGCTCAAGCACAGGCTCTCACTGTCACATGCTGTCTCTCACACACACACAGGCTCTCACATGCTGTCTCTGCAAACATTCAGGTCCGCATACACGCACACAATCTCTCAACTCATCGCATACACGCACTGTACGGGCCCTCAGCTTCTCTCTTACCTCTGGGCCTCCTCTTCACAGGTCGCTGCAGGATGGGCTCTGCAGCGGCCCTGATCTTCTCGGGCCGATCTGCAGCAGCGGCGGCCCTGATCTTCTCGGGACGATCCGCGATGGGGACCCTGCTACCGGGCCGCCTCCTCTTCTCAGCTGGCAGCAACAACGCTGCTCCTCTTCTGCACGTGGCCGACGCTCCTCCTCCTTCCTGCCCGTGCGGTTCCTTCAACATTTTTCTTCCGGGGCCACATAGGCAGGAAGGAGGAAGAGCACCTGCACGTTTATACGTCACCTTTTTCTTTGGGCCGAGGTGACGTGAGCTCCACCACGGCCTTGCCGATCTTCCTGCTGCGTGTCTCCGGCACACAGCACAGCGATACGTCAGTACTAAGCCGCCAGTGGGATGAGGTCCACTGGCGGCCGCATTGGCTCCCACTTGCCGGTGTGTCACGTGCACTGGGCTTGCGCGACACACCGGCACACTGCAGGCGACACACTAAAGTGTCGCGACACACACTTTGGAAAGCTCTGCTCTAGAGCAGTGGTCCCCAACCTTTTTTGCACCAGAGACCGGCTTCAAGCAAGACCATTTTTCCATGGCCCGGCAGGGCGGGGCGGGGGTGGGGCAGGAGCGGGGCTTTGGTCATATGGGGGCGGGGTTATGGAGGGGGTTGGATTTTAGTGCATGACACACTGACCCATGATCGTCACGGGGCTAGATGTAAAAGTACAGTTTGCATCCACGGGAACCCCCCTGACCCACAATAATGGATGTAAAGCAGAATTATGACATTCCCCATACAACTCACCCTACAAAAAAGATATTTTGGTTCTGGTGTCATCTCAGAAACAGCAATTCAAACTCCTTCTACTTCCAGGCTCAATAGCCCTACTTATGAAAAGACAGCAGTTTACCACCAATGCATGTCCTCTTGAGAAAACACAACAAATAAGACTGATACAAACACTTACATGCTAGTAAAATATCTCATCTCAGTAACAGACACAGAACCGACCTAACATACTCCCAGGATCTGTAGTAATGCACATAAACTAATCCGCACACAGTTACACCTGTATTATGGAATACACTCAAACAGGAGCAACCCTATCTATGAAAAGGCAACACTACAAATATTAAATCAGGGTCCTAAAAACCAATACACCTCTTATTAGGAAAACAGAACTAGCAAGCAGCTATAGATCCCCACACAGAAATAATTGTAAAACTATACTAATAAGCAGAATAAATGTTCAAAACAGCTATGAACAGAATAACATCCAACAATTAAAAACTCATAAAAACTATTAAACATTCTCCAAACACCAATAAAATATTTCAAAAAAGCAGACATCACATAATTAAAATGGCAGTCAATCAAGAAAAATAAACTTAAAAAGCCACCTTTACTTACCCCCTCCAGCAGATCTCCTAGTCCCCTTCCATGCAGGCCATGGCACACACCAGAAGCAGCAGTAGAAGCTAAGCTCTATACTCATGGTCCTCTTTCTTAGGTCCCATGTCTCTCACACGCACACCATACCAGTCATGCCCCCATGACCAGTTTCTGTCTCTCACACACCAATCATCTCCCAAACAGTCTTTGGCACACACACACACCAGTCACCTTCCTGAACAGTTTCTCTCATGCCATACACACACACAGGCTTCCCACTCCCATGTTCTACTTACATATATGGGCTTCTCACTCTCATAATCACTTTCTCTGCCTCACACAAACACACACACACACACACACACACACTCACCAGTCTCTCACTCCCATGCTTGTTCTCTCCACGTGCACAGGCTTCTCATTCCCATAATCACTTTCTTTCTCTCACACACACACACACAAAGGCTTCCCACTCCCATGTTCTCTTTCAGATATACAGGCTTCTCACTCCCATGCTGTCTCACACACACACTCCCAGGATTCTCACTCCCATGCTCACTCTTCACGTGCACAGGCTTATCATTCCCATAATCACTTTCTTTCTCGCTCTCACAGACACACACACACACACACACCAGTCACCTGATCTCTCTCATGCATACACATACACACACACACAGGCTTCCCACTCCCATGTTCTCTTTCAGATATTCAGGCTTCTCCCTCCTATGCTGTGTCTCACACACACCCAGGTTTCTCACTCCCTTGTTCACTCTCTTCACATCACAGGCTTCTCATTCCCATAATCACATTCTTTCTCTCATATTCACACACACCAGTCTCTTTCTCTCACACACACCGTCACCTTACCAACCAGTCTCTCTCTCTCTCTCTCTCTCTCTCTCATGCATGCACACACACACAGGCTTCTCACTCCCATGCTTTCTTTCACACCCCTCCCCCCCAACACCAGGCTTCTTACTCCCATGCTTTCTCACATACCCAGATTTCTCACTTCCATGCTTTTTCTCTCTCACACACATACACATCAGTCATCTCCCTGAGCAAACACTTTCATTGTCTCTCACATATACACACACATCAGCTCTCTGACCAGTTTCTCTCAATCACACACAGGCTGGCTGGCTGCTTCTCTCTCTTTCTCTCACTCACTTCCTCTCCCCCCCCCCCCCCCCGAGCACAAATGGTAGCTGCAGCAGCCTCCTCCTCCAGCCCCCGCAGGCCAAGAAAGAAGAATCCCATCGGCCGCGGGAGGCTCATGCTGTTGTCTCCTTTCCCGATTACTGGCTGCTTCGATTGCTCGGGGACCGATGCTGCTGCCGCCGATGCTAATTTTCCACGCGGCACGACCTTTCTCCTTCCCGCGCACCACTCTTGTGTATCACTTCCTGTTCCGGGTCACGGGGGGGGGCAGGCGCGGGAAGAAGAAAAGGCCAGCCCAAAGGTGCCAGAGCTTCTAGCACCGCTGTCGTTCCCACTGGGCTTGAATGTGCTGATAGCCCGGCGGCAACGGCAGCAGGGAAGGAAGAGCAGCAGGAGAGACCGGGAGCATGCGACACACTGCCGGTGCTTGGCGGCGCCGCGGACCTGCAAAAAACCCACAACGGCCCGGTCCTGGTCCGTGGACCAGTGGTTGGGGACCCCTGCTCTAGAGTATGTTTGAGGGATCTTAGATGAACCATCTTTCTCCACTTCAATCTGTCTTAAATTCAGCTGCATGACTTATCTTTCGCCAAAGTCGCCATGCTTACATAACCCCTCTTCTGAAGTCACTGCATTGGCTCCCTGTCTGCTCCCACATACGATTCAAGCTTCTCTTTCTCATCTATAAATGCCTTCACTCTGCAGTACCTCACTACATCTCCTCTCTTATCTATCTCTACATCCCTCCTCGTGCACTCTGCTCGTCAGATAAGTCACTCCTGTCTATGCCCTTCTCCTCTGCTGCCAATTCCAGACTCTGTGCTTTCCACCTGGCTGCACCAGGTGTTTGAAATAGTCTTCCTGAACTGGTGAGTCATGTTCCCTCTCCTGCCATGTTTAAATCCCATCTAAAGACCCACCTTTTTGAAACCGCTTTTAAATCTTATGCCTGATTGTCTGCTTTTAGTCTTGTTAACTAACTTTTTTTCTTTTTAACCATTGTCTTCCTTTATGAAATACCCCAAGTCTCTTGCCTTGTATGTTTGTCTTATTAGATTGTAAGCTCTATTTAGCAGGGACTGTCTTTTTGTATGTTTGTACAGTGCTATATATGTCGTGTAGCACTATTGAAATGTTAAGTAGTAGTAGTAGATGGAGCTTATACTGATGTTATCTAATATTATGCCCATTTGGTAATAGTAGATTGTACGTTGTAATGTTTAAGCTTAATACATAAACTTTGATTTTCCTACTCTTCACAGGAAATCATACAGTCAAACAGTGTCCTGTCCAATGCCTTGAGCTGGGGAGTGAAAATACTTCATATAGATGGTATGTGGCTTCGTATGTGTTTTATTTGAAATTGGAAATTTAGAGCTTCTATTTCGTTTGAGAAAGTAAGAGAAACAGTTCATTTACAAAGATCTAATAAAACTCATGATCTGTAAAACTAAAAAGATTCACAAGTACTCACACTAAAGCAATTTAATTAAACTTGTCAAATCTTCCTTGCAATTTCTTCCCAAGATATCAAATATTACATTGAACAAAAGAAGAAGGAGCTGCTGTTGAATAAGAAAACAGGCACTTCAGTGAAAGAAACAGTAAGTATATCTTTCAGTTTACAGCCAAGTGCTTAGCCAAATGGTCACAATTTGCTGTTAGTGTTTAGTTTTGAGAAAAGCATATTTTTTTACTTATAGCTTAGTTTACCAATTGCTTTTGTTTACAGAAGCACTGTGAAAAAAATTTTCAAACAGCCCATGTAAATTTAGGCAGCAAAAACGCAAGTAAGTTACACAGTTTTCAAAGGGGACTTATGTGCAAAAGCTCACTTTGAAAATTATCCCACCAAATTTATTCACACGCAATTGTACCTTTTGTTATGTATGTGAGAAATTTTACGGGCATACTTCTAAAAATGGAAAAGAATGCATATACTGTATTTTTCGCTCCATAAGACGCACTTTTTTTTTCCCCAAAAAGTGGAGGGAAAATGTCTGTGCGTCTTATGGAGTGAATATAAAAAAAAAAACAAAAAAACTAACTACAACCCCCCCCCCCCCCCCAAAGCCTGCCAAAAAGGCCTTGGTGGTCCAGCGGGGCTCCGGGAGCGATCTCCTGCATTTGGGCCGTCGGCTGCCAGTAATCAAAATGGGCCGACAGCCCCTTGCCCCTTACTATGTCACAGGAGCTACCGGTGCCATTGGTCAGCCCCTGTGACATAGTAAGGGCAAAGGGCCGTCGGCGCCATTTTGATTATCTGCAGCTGACGGTCCAAGTGCATGAGATCGCTCTCGGACCCCTGCTGGACCATCAGGAACTTTTGGCAGGTTTTGGGGGGGTCAGGAGGGTGGAGGGTTGTAGTTAATTAAATTTAAAGGGTTGGGATGGGGGGGAGGAGTTTTATTTTTTTCCTACAGAAAGAGAATGACAAAAGTTTTCTGATCTGGGGAGTGGACCGAAATGGTACTCTCCAGACCCGAAAACGAAATGGAGACAAAGAAAAATTTTATGCACTCCCCTAATTTGCTCCATAAGATGCACAGACGCCAGGGAACAGAGCCAGTTTAGCACACTTTTTTTTTTTTTTTTATTTTCCCCCTCTGAATCCTAGGTGCATCTTATGTACGGAGCATCTTATGGAGTGAAAAATACGGTAAGTGCGAACAACTCCACTCCGTCCAGGTAAACATACGCATGGACAGGACATATGTGTAAGTTTCCCTGCATATCAAAAGGGCAATTTTGTAAAAGACCACTTGTGCAGGTAGAATGCTGTTTTGCCTGCGGAAATGCCTTTAATATTACCCTTTGTCCACATGCTTGTTCAAAAATTGAGTTGCTAAATCCATACTGGCTCTTTCCTCGTTAAACCATGTTTCTCTGTACGTACCCAGATCAGTCCAGACCATGGGTTGAGCCTCCTGTCCAGCAGATGGAGACAGACCAAAACTGTAAGGGTATCCTATATCAGGACAGAGCCTACCCTGTAACCCTTCAGTATTTGTCTGTCTCCAGCAGATGCGACAGCTCACTCTTCGGTTCTCTGTTTATTGTTTCTTAGTCTCTTCTGTGGGTTTTTTTCTGTTGTCATTAGCTCAGGATCAAGCAAGTATTGTTTTATATTGCCAATTCCATTAAAAAAAAAAAAAAATGTTGGTAAACTTGGACTCTGTCTTTCTGTTTTCTAGGAGACAGCTCTGTCTCCTCGCTCTTGGTGGGCCATGGGGGCTTGGCCCCTTATTGGGAAATAGCCTAGGCTCCTCTTCCCGGTGTTCCTCGGCTGTGAGGCGATACTGGTGGTCCAGTCTCTCCCCCTAAACAGTCTCTTTCTCTCTCTCTCTCTCTGTCCTGGGACATTTTTCCCCGGTGCTGCCAGCAGGGAGGAATTTCCCCTGCACTGCTCTATATTAAAAAAAAAAAATTTCTTAAAGAAATTAATCGGGGTCGCGATCCGGTAGCTGAGATTGAGACACGGGAGGGCGTAGGGTTCGTTCTCCTGCTCCCGTTCCCTCATACGCTGCAGCTCTGCTGCTTCTGTCAGTGTGCCCTGCCTTATGCCGCGGTCTAATATTTGTTTGGCCTGCGGAGAGCCCTCGATCAGGCTCTCTCGTGAAAATCTATGCTCCAGTTGTCTGCCGGGAGGGGAGGGCCCCTCCTCGGCAGCGCTCAAATCTACTCCCCGGGGCAGGTCGCTGAAGCGAATGGCCAGGCCGTTCCCAGGTCGGCAAACCGCGGGAACAGCGGACATTTTGGGGATCCCTGCAGCGGATGATACCGGGCTGCAGTACGCAGAGGAGCAGGATTTAATTCACCCCCGATCTGAGCCCCGAGCCCTCTCCTGAAGAAGGTAATGACCCCCTCATTCCCTCACCCTCCCCACTCCGTGGCTTCCCTACCTCGTTTTTCATCCGTATTTGTGCTGCTTATGCACAAATCTTTCCTTGCTAGCTTGGTTGAGGAGGCAGACCCTCTTCCAGGTCCCCCTCCCCCCCCAAAATCCCTTGGATGCCCTCCCAGCCCGCCCCCGCGGCTCCGGATAGGCAGGGGCCTATCCGGGTGCGGGTGATCCCGGGGGCCTCCCTCCGCTGGATCCTCCTGCTCCTCTGGCGATACCGGATCCAGACCCTGATGAGCAGTTAATAGAGATGCCCCCCCAGAGGGGGATGACCCCCGCATCCTACGCTTATTTCAGAAGGAGGAGCTCGATCCTCTTATTCCTTTTGTTATTCAGGAGCTGGGTATTGATACTCCAACAGTGGATGCGCTCACGGCCCTGATGCCGGCCTGCATGGACCCAGTCCTGGCGGGACTTAGGCTCTTCCGCGCACCTTCCTGTTTCATCCCATGCACAAGCTGATGCTCCTAAGGGAATGGGAAGCTCCCGATACGGGGCTGCGAGTGGGGAGGGCTATGGATAAGCTTTACCCCTTACCGGAGGAGTGTCTGGATATGCTGAAAATTCCTAAGGTGGATTCTTCGGTGACTGCTGTCACTAAGCACACCACCATCCCTGTGGTGGGTGCTACAGCCCTGAAGGACGTTCAAGACTGCAAGCTGGAATTCTGTCTAAAGCGTATCTTCGAATCCTTGGCTTTGGGAGTTCGGGCTTCGATTTACAGCAGTCTCATGCAGGTGGGTCCAACAATCGCTCAGCACCCAGGACCTCCCATCTGCAGAGGCAGAGCAGGCTGAACAATTGGAAGATGCTATAGCGTATGGGGCGGATGCCCTTTACAACTTGATCCGTGTCCAGGCGAAGGCGATGTCTTCCGCGGTCTCGGCCAGATGGCTACTTTGGCTCCAGAATTGGTCGGCCGACTCCTCTTCCAAGGCACAGTTGGGCACACTTCCTTTTAAGGGCAAGTTGCTTTTTGGCAAGGGCCTGGAGCAGCTTATTAAATCCTTGGGTGAAAACAAGGTACACAAGCTGCCTGAGGACCGCCCGAAACAGCCTAGAGCCTTCTTCCCGGCTCGTACCCGTTTCCGGGGTCAGCGTCGTTATAATGCTCGGGAGAGAGGGTCTTTCTCTAGGGGAAACTCTTCCAGATCTCAGTCCTGATCTCAGTCCTTTCGAGGCCGTCGCGCCTTCCGAGATGGCCTCCTGCAGCGCACCACTACCAGGCCCGCCTCCCAATGAGATTTGGCGGGCCCATTCCTCCGTTCCAAACTTAGATGGTTGTCTATCTCTCTTCCTCAAGGAATGGGCCAAAGTCATGTCAGATCAGTGGGTCCTCGACATAATCGAGAATGGCTACGCTTATAGACTTTGTTTGAGACCTACCGGATCTACACATAGTCTCCCCTTGCGGACGTCAGAAGCAAGCTGCCGTATCTCAGACTCTCTCCAGATTGCTCGGACTGGGGGCCATAGTCCCAGTCCCCACGGAGGAACAAGGCGCCGGCCAATATTCCATCTACTTCGTGGTACCGAAAAAGGACAGTTCTGTCCACCCCATTCTGGATCTCAAGCGAGTCAACCGAGCTCTCAATGTGCCTCATTTTCGGATGGAGACCCTGAGGTCGGTAATAGCAGCTGTTCACCCCGGCGAATATCTGGCCTCCCTAGACTTGACGGAGGCCTACCTACACATCCCAATCCGGCCGAGCATCAGAGGTGTCTCCGCTTTGACATCTTGGGCCAACTGTTTCAGTTTTGAGCCCTGCCCTTCGGTCTCGCAACAGCACCGTGCACGTTTTCCAAAGTCATGGTGGTGGTAGCAGCTGCGCTTCGACGGGAAGGAGTTCTGGTGATCCTTATCTGGACGATCGGCTAGTGCGGGCCAAGTCGGAATCTCTTTGCAAGCTGGCAGTCGACAGAGTTCTAGCTCTACTCACTTCGCTGGGGTGGATAATCAATTTTCCCAAGAGCCATCTGCGGCCTTCCCAGGTGTTGGAATTCCTGGAGGCTCGCTTCAATACCCGAGTAGGCAAAGTATTCCTTCCGGACGTTTGGGTGTTCAAGCTGATGGACCAGGTCAGAAATGTCCTCCTCATGCCTCTCCCTATGGCCTGGGATTATTTCCAGGTGCTGGGGACCATGGCCTCCACTATCGACCTGGTCCTTTGGGCTTTTGCGCATATGTGTTCATTACAGAAAGCTTTGCTATCCTGTGGGAAGCCGGTCTCTGAACAGTTTCAGATGGCCCTTCCGCTCTTCGACTCTACCATCTGCGACATGCAGTGGTGGCTCTCGCTCCGGCACCTCCTGAAGAGCATATCTTTACAGACGCCGCAATGGATAGTAGTAACAACGGATGCCAGCCTCTCTGGCTGGGGAGCGGTTTGCCAGTCGCAATCTTTTCAGGGCCTGTGGTCCCTGGTACAATCGTCTGGAGGCCCGAGCGGTCCGTCTGGCTCTCCAGGCCTTCCTCCCGCTAATTCGCCACAGGGCGGTGCGTGTGCTCTCAGACAATTCCATCATGGTGGCTTACATCAGTCGTCAAGGGGGCACCAGGAGTCGCCTGGTGGCATTGGAGGCCAGCAAGCTCTTTGCCTGGGTGGAACGTCACGACTGGCAGCTTCTCATATAGCGGGCAAGGACAATGTGCAGGCCGATTTTTTTAAGTCGACAGCATCTCCATCCCGACGAGTGGGAGTTGTCCGCTGAAGCGATGAAGCTGATTATTCGCAGGTAGGGACCTCCCCACATGCATTTGATGGTGACCTTGGGCAATGCCCAAGCTCCCCAGTTCTTCAGCCGCTGGAGGGAACACTGCTCGGAGGGGTGGATGCCCTAGTCCTCCCTTGGCCCAGTGACATTCTCCTCTGTGTTCCCCCCCCCCCCCCCCTGGCCCTTGGTGGGAAAGGTCCTCAGAAGAATAGAACTACACAGGGGTCTGGTCGTTCTCGTAACTCCCGAATGGCTGCGCAGACCATGGTTCGCGGGTCTAGTGAATCTGGCAACGGACGGCCCTCTTCGTCTCGGTCATTTTCCGCACCTTCTCAGACAAGGTCCAGTATTTTTCGATCAGGTGTATTGCTTCTGTCTAGCGGCTTGGCTTTTGAACGGTGGAGATTGAGAAACAAGGGATATAAGGAGGAGGTTATATCTACTCTACTGCACGCCCATATGACTTCTACTTCGCTCGCCTATGTCTGGGTTTGGAAAGTCTTCGAAATGGTTTGCGCAGAATCGGGGGTATCTGTCCGCTCTGCCCCAATCTCCTTGGTTCTTTCCTTCCTCCAGAAGGGCCTCTCCAAGGGTCTGTCTCTCAGTTCCTCACGCGTCCAAGTGTCCGCACTCATCTCCCTTCTCGGTAGTGTGGAAGGTCACCCGGTAGCGTCTCACCCAGATGTGGTCCGTTTTCTCAAAGGTGTCAAGCATTTGAAGTCGCCCGTGAGTCGCTTGTCCTGCATGGAGTCTTATCTTGGTTCTTCGGGCACTCTGTGGGGCTCCCTTTGAACCTCTCCGTCGGGCTACCCTTAAGGACTTGACGCTCAAGACTGTTTTCTTGGTCTCTATATGCTCCACCAGGCGAGTGTTGGAGATCCAGGCGTTGTCTTGCCGGGAGCCCTTTCTGCGTTTTTCTGATTCAGGTGTTTTCCTTAAGACTATACCTTCCTTCTTGCCAAAGGTTGTTTCCTCCTTCCATGTCAACCAGTTGGTGGAACTCCCTGAATTTTCGGCTGAAGATGTTGCGGGTCCCCCCCGGACATGACCTTCGCCGCCTGGACGTTAAACGCGTCCTTTTGCGTTACCTTCAGGTCACGAATGAATTTCGGGTCTCCGACCACCTCTTTGTTCTCTGGAGTGGCCCAAATAGGAACAATCAGGCCTCTAAGACCACAATCGCTCGATGGTTAAAGGAGGCAATTTTGTCGGCCTATATCTGCCAAGGCCGAATGATTCCGGAGGGCCTGAAGGCTCATTCATTGCGGTCTCAGGCCACCTCCTGGGCGGAGAGTCAATCTGTTTCTTCCCAGGAAATATGCAGGGCAGTGACATGGAAATCTCTGCATACCTTCTCTCGGCATTACCGCCTGGATGTACAGGCGCCAGTCTTTGGTTCTTTTGGAAGGCAGGTGCTTCGAGCTGGACTTGTTCGATCCCACCCTATCTAGGGAAGCTTTGGTACATCCCATGGTCTGGTCTGATCCGGGTACATACAGGGAAAGGAAAATTAGTTCTTACCTGTTAATTTTCGTTCCTGTAGTACAACAGATCAGCCCAAAAAAGGATGGCACTTTTCGGCCCATTCTCAATTTGCAGAAGGAGAACCGCTTTCTTCGAATCCCTTGTTTTCACATGGAAACACTGCACACCGTGATGGCAACGGTTCGCAAAGGAAAATTTCTAGCTTCCCTAGACCTGATGGAAGTGTACCTGCACATCCCCATTTGCCCGGACCATCAGAAGTTCCTTCACTTCAAGGTGTTGAGTCAGCACTTTCAGTTCAGAGCCCTTCCGTTTGACTTGGCGACAGTGCCCTGTACGTCACTCAGCAGGGCAGTCTTCCTGGCAACGGATCGAGTGACAAAATTGCAGTCTCAGGTGCAGCGCCTTCTCCGTCTGGAAGTACCCAGAGTGTGGGATTATTTACAGATCCTGCGGTCCATGGCATCCACTTTGGACTTGGTTCCGTGGGCATTTGCGCACATGAGACCACTGCAACACTCACTGTTGTCCAGGTGGAGTCTCTGTTTGAAGGAGTTTCATCTTCCCTTGCCGCTACTTCGGGAATCCAGGTCCAGTCTCTCGTGGTGGCTGTCTCGTCCCAATTTAGAGAAGGGGATGGACCTGGAGCCTCCGGACTGGGTGGTGGTTTCCATAGACTCAAGTCTTTCTGGTTGGGGAGCAGTGTGCTTGGGCCAGTCGGCGCAGGGTCTGTGGCGACCAATCGAGAAGTGCTGGTCCATCAGTCGGCTCAAGACGAGGGCGGTACGTCGAGCCTTGGAGGTTTTTTTGCCTATGGTCCGGGTGCTCTCGGACAACACGACCGCTGTGGCATATATCAATCGACAGGGCAGAACAAAGAGTCCTACAGTGGCATTGGAGGCCCGGAGGTTATTCGCTTGGGTGGATTGTCATCTCAAAGGTTTGGCCGAATCACAGATAGTGGGAGTAGACAACGTGGAGGCAGACTTCCTCAGCAGACAACAGCTGGACCTCAGAGAGTGGGAGTTGTTCACAGAGGCATGGAACCATATTTGTGCGCGGTGGGGTACTCCCCAATTAGATCTTTTGGCAACGCGTCTCAATTTGAAAACGGAGAGATTCTTCAGTCGCCGGAAAGAACTCTGCTTCGTGGGCCTTGATGCTCTGGTGTGCCCTTGGCCAACGGGAATCTTGTACGTCTTTCCTCATTGGCCCCTCATAGGTCGGGACCTCAGATGCGTAGAGTCGCATGCTGGGACCGTAGTTCTCATGGCACCGGAGTGGCCGCAGAGGCCATGGTTCACCAATCTGGTGTGACTGGCAATAGAAGGTCCTCTTACCTTGTCTCATCTTCCGGACCTATTACATCAGGGTCCTATATTTTCGGATCGGGAGGATCATTTTTGTCTCGCGGCTTGGCTTTTGAGAGGCAGAAATTATGTTTGAAGGGTTACTCGGAGCAAGTTATATCCACTCTTCTTCAATCCAGAAGACTGGCGACCTTTATGGCGTATATTAGGGTCTGGAAACTAACGTTTGGTGCCTTCAGCAAAACCTAGACCCACTGTCAGTGGAGGTATCACATGTTCTGGATTTCCTGCAGCAGGAGTTGTCCAAGGGTTTGGCATACAACTCATTTCAGGGGCAGGTGGCTGCCTTAGGTGCACTTTGATGCAGGTTTCAGGGTCAGACTCTGTTCATCCGTATGTGATCAGGTTCCTCAAAGGGGTTAAACTGTTACATCCTCTAGGGTGAAAGATTTGCTAGGATTGGAGTCTTAACTTGGTGCTTCGTGTCTTTTGCAGACCCCCTTTCGAACCCTTGAGAAGAGTGATTTTGAAAGAGTCAACTCTGAAAGCTATCTTTTTGGTAGCTGTTTGCTCAGCTTGTAGGATTTCTGAGCTTCAGGCTCTGTCGTATAGAGATCCATTTTTGCGGATTTCCAAGGATGGCATTTCAATATGAACAGTACCTTCTTTTGTTCCTAAGGTGGTGTCTGCCTTTCATGTTAATCAAACTGTGGACCTTCTGGGGTTTCCACAGTGGTCAAAGGATTCTCCGCAAGATATGGAATTACATCTTTTGGATGTGCAGCGAACTCTGCTCCGGTATTTGGAAGTTACTAATACCTTTCACCGCTCCGATTATTTGTTTGTCCTCTTTGGTGGATTGAAGAAAAGGGACAAGGCCTCTAAGGCCACCTTATTTTGCTGGCTTCAGGAGACCATTTGCTCGGCTTACATTTGTAAAGGATGACAGTTGTTCCTGTTGATTTGAGAGCGTACTCCACTAGGGCATAGGCTACATCCTGGGCTGAGTGTCAACTTTTGTTGCCGAAGGAGATTTGTAGGGCGGCGGTGTGGACCTCAAGTTATACTTTTACCAGACATTATCATCTGGATGTCAAGGCGCCGGATGATCCATCATTTGGGGAGAGTGTCCTGTGCGTGGGTCTTTCAGGGGCCCGCCTGGTTTAGAGGTGCTTGGGTGCATCTCACTGGTTAGGACTAATCTGGATATGTTCAGGAAAGGAAAATTGGTTCTTACCTGCTAATGTTTGTTCCTGTAATACCACAGATCAGTCCAGAGGCCCTCCCCGTTAATTCTGAAAGACAGATGTTCCCTGCCAAGTTTTGCTGATTAGGAAGGATTTTCATGCTTAGTTTAGAATTTTTCTCTTAAAGAGCAGTTTTCAAGGATCACTTTCTTTCCCTGTTTGTATTTCTTGGCGAACTCGGTTTGTAGCTTAGGTGTATCCAACCTTTAGTTCCCTATGTCTGGGTAAAATATCTTGGCTTGGGTACTGGTCAATAATGAGGTCCTGCAGGTGGCACTCTCTGTTAAGTAGCAGTGCCTCAAAGTTTTGTTCTCTGACTCCATCTGCTGGAAGGGATGCATAACCCACTGGTCTGGACTGATCTGTGGTATTACAGGAATGAAAATTAACAGGTAAGAACCAATTTTCCTTTAGGCAGGGGGTTTAGGAATAGTGGTCAGGAACTTATTCCACCGAAACTTTGCGTCAAAATTTGGAATTGATCTTATTAAATTTGGAAAATGATACCGATTTATTTCAAAATTTGTTGTGTTCATACCCCGCTCATTTTAAAGCCATTTTGCAAGCTAATGTTGGGCACACCAACTATTAATTATATTTTGTTTAATTCTGTTTTGAATGCTGATTAAAATGATATATTGCATATTTTATCAGATTTCTGGTTGCTGTTGCAATGGGGGAAGCAAAGGTTATGCAACATCCGGTACAGAAGATATTATATTGTTAAAATTTTGCTATTTATACAGCTTTACGTTCTCTTTGATTTCTAGTATTCTGTCCCTCCTGATTCAGCACATCCACGAAACATGTACATGTCAAGGGACTCAGCGTTTTCAAACCTGTTTGTGAAAGTTTATTTTTAAAGGATTGAATAAATTACCTTTGGAATTATAAAACAAATTACTGCCTTGGATGTATGATTATACGTTGACATTTTAAGTTGAATGAACTTTTAAATCTGCATTCTGCACTGCTCCTGTTTGGTGACCTATGCATATGTGGTGCAACCTATTTCCATTTATTTTGTTGTCTCATTCATATCATTACATCAAAAACCTACATATTAATAAAACAGGCAAAGCATCAGGACAGTATGAGCAAGTGATAGAAGACATTACAACATCAAGGCAGTTAAGATCACAAAACTGTAAACAGTATGATATACTTCTAAACAATAAAATCAATAAAATTGTAGGTCTGAATGCCAAAATTAAGCTTTGTGCGTGTGGCATTCATCATCCTCCCATCTAACACCTTAGTAAAATCATCAGCTGCAATAGCCTAAATGATAAGGGATTGAAAATCCAACTAAATCCCTATTAACAGCGAGGTCCATTTTCAGCTGCTATGTGGCCGGATAAACATATCTGGCTATCTTAAAGTTAGTTGTGCTATGGTCTGACCAGAATTCGCCACATAAGTTAAGTGGCTAACTCCGAATATCGCAGTTACCCTGCTAGAATTTAGCAAGATAAGGCATAAATATAACCAGGTAAGCCATTTAGACAGATAACTTAAGAACAGATAACGTAATAGTTATCTGAGTAATTTCAGGATTTCTTTTTTTAAATTTGAATCTGAACTGAGCATAGTCCTCCAATGCTTTTAACTCCAGTGGGAGCTGATTCCAGGAGCCTAGGAACTGCTCCCGAAAAAGTTCCATGACAGAGTTTCACAGGTGGAAGAGTCATTCATCATTTGACTTGACTGCAATGCTTGAGAAGGCTTATATTCCAGACATAAAAACATGGAATTATAATAGATAATTTATCTACCTTGACAATTTTGAAACTTTATTATATTTTTTTTCAACAGAAGCAAGGATATGGTACTCAGAAATCAAACTGTAAGTATTGTTTTAAGCTTTCCAACATATGGAATATTGTAAAGAGTTATGTAAAAAAGATTGATATTTGTCTGTCCATCCATTTGTACAATAAGTCTCCAAAAAGGAGATGGAAAGTCACCAGATTTTGCAGGCAGGAAGAAAATGTGAATGTTTTGGTTGAGTTTGAAATCCAGAAACATCTTATCAGTATTTTTAGAGAATTGAGCCTCCAAAAAAATTCCCCATTTTTTTCAGTGGAAAAGATCCCCATGCTTTCTATTGGGAATTGTTAGAAGCTGTTCAAACTGTTAGAATGCTGACCAGTGTTCTATTCTCCCTACCAGAACTTTGCCCTTAGCAATGCAGTCAGAGAGAGACAGACACAGGGAAACTGGCAAAGGATGGCTCAAAAAGGTGCTTTCAAAGTACACATAGATTTCCTCCCCACACCATACACACAGTGTATGCACCTCTCACACTCACACACCTGCACACACATATTTCTGCAACCCCCACATATTCATACCTATATAGAGACAAGGAAAATAAATGATGCAGATTCTTAATTCTCCCCCTTACACACACATAAACACACACACTCAAAAAAAAAATAGCCCCACAACTTGATGAACTCCCCTTATACACACTACACCCCACAAACCTTCTCAAACATGAACATCCATCCCCCAACACACATTGACTCTTGTTCACACCTCCTCCCCCAACACACATACAGCCCCACCTACAAACATCCACACATAGATTCCCTCACAAGCACCTCCTTTACCTACAAACACAGCCATATCCCCTAAAAAACAAAGCCCACAGCACCCATACATGTGCAAGCCTTCCCCCAATCTCTCTCCCTGTTCACACAGTGCTCTGTCCACCCAAAAATAAATACAACACACATCCACATATTTCTAGCACACCCACATCTACACTACACACAGCCCTATATCCCCCACATTCCTCCTTCACGCGCGCACACACAAACCATGCCCTTTTTTCCTACCTAACACACCCCTTCTTCAAAACTCTGTTGGAAGCCATTCCCAATGCCATTTCTCTGCATGTTTACCTTACTTGTTTAAAATTAAAACACTATTTTAGGGCCTTATTCAAGAAATCTGGGTTATATAAATGCCAAGCTGCAGAAACTTTACAGGTAGGTTGATATGGGCCTGTTGGTGTTTTTATTAAGAAAAAAAAAAGCCTTAGATTGTGAGATTTCATTTTAGGATACTATTTCTCTTACACCCTATGTTTCCCCCTTCACTATTAGGTCTTAGTAATAATTGGGGCCATTGGAAATGTGTAGGCACTATCAGCTCGATACAGTAAAGTGGGGCTGCGGTTACCCTGCTCCTAATCCGCTTTCTACTCACTTTCCGGCCGCGTTAGCCCTTCCTGCGATACACTATCCCCTTTAACCCATCCTTTCCTAGCGTGTAGCAGATGGACTCAAAACAAGTGGGTACAGTGTGCTCGTGCTAGCAGTTGGAGACGGATCTGACGTCAGCACGGGTACATATACCCCCACAGGAAGTGTAGCAATTCAGTAATTTCCGTCTCCAAAGCAGTTTGGAGCTACCTCACGCTCGCTGAGCGTGTTTCCAAATTCTACAACGACTAAATTCCTAGAAGAAACCTACTGAAGACGAGCCCCGCACTCCTGCGGTGATACCTTTCGGTCCCTCCCCCAGTCGAGTTTCCCGAGCTGACTTCCGTGGTCCCTCGGAGGTAGGAGCCTCGGTCCGGTGGCCGACTCGCGGCAGGGACCTAGCCCCCGAGTGAGAAGGGCTCGGGCGCGGCATAGAGGCAGCTTCGGTCCCGGCGAGGACTTGGCCCCCGAGCGAGACGAGTTCGGGCGTGGCCTAGAGGCAGTGGCTGCACTTCCTTGAGCGCGGCGGTGAAGGTACTCACCCTCTCCCCCCGCAGCCGGAGATCACCCGGGTCGCAGCCGGGAAGCGCCGAAGACAAGGTAAGGCGTACATCTTTACTGTGGTCTCCGAGGAAGTGAGGATTTGCGGGGCCTGCCTACGGGGCGGCCCGCCAAGGAGGTCGCCATTTTACCTGCCTACTCGCCTTCGCCACCTAGACGCACGCTGAGTTAGGCGCCCGTTGCTAAGCGCATGCGGATAGGTGCGCTAATAGGCGCACATTCATAGGCGCACGTCCATAAGACGCACGTTCATAGGCGCACGTTCATAAGACGCCGTTCATAGCCGCACGTTTATAAGACGCCGTTGGTAGGCGCACGTTCATAAGACGCCGTTGATAGGCGCACGTTCATAAGACACCTGTGGGTAGGCGCACGTTTATAAGACGCCCGTTCATAGGCGCATACAGCTAAGCGCAGGTTGATAAGCGCACACTCATAAGATAAGCGCATAGTAATAGGCGATACATATTGCAAAGCGTATGGAGCATAAGAGAGCCCATACGTCCGCAGAGCCAGCACCTCCAGAATCAGGCATAAGAGCTCTAAGCCTCTGCTCAGCATGCAACCTCAGAGCCACTCAGAGCGAGGAAGCAGACTCACTATGTGCCCAATGTGAGGAGGCCATGGGAATTCCAGGACAGGACCGGTCCCAGCCCAGCGGTTCCTCAGGGAACACTCCGGACTTAGCAGGCCGCGGGGAGCAGCCAGGGAACCCGAGAGACCTGGTGCCCCTAAGGCCAGATCCGGCTTCACTCTCCTGGGTGGAATTATTCAAGGGGATCCAAGCCTTTGTCCGGATGCAGTCTGCTCCTCGAATGGGTCTTTCTGTTCCGGATGATCCGGCCCCTGGACCCTCGAGACCTAGGCACGGCCACTTGCCACCCGGAAGCCCCACTTATGGGGATTCGGATTGCTCCGAGGAAGATGAGGAGCCCCCCGAGGAGGGAGAACTTCCCTCGGAGATAGAACCATATCGGACCATGAGACGCTTCTTTCGGAAAGAGGATCTTCCAGGCCTGGTCTCACAATGCCTATCAGAACTGGCCATTCCGGGCCAGGACACCCCAGGGGACCCTAAAATGAACCCCATGTTAGAGGGCCTGCGCCAAACGGCTCACCATTTTCCCCTCCTACAAGCAGCACAGCAGCTAATCGATCTGGAATGGACCGCGCCGGAGGCCTCATTCAAAGGGGGTCGGGCGCTATCAGGCATGTACCCTCTGGACCCGGCGTCCAAGGAGCTGCTGGCGTGCCCCAAGGTAGATGCCATAGTTAACGCAATTGTGAAGCGCACCACCATTCCGATTGAGGGGGGAGCGGCCCTCAAGGATACAAATGACCGGCGCACGGACACCATTCTGAAACAAGCCTTTGAGGTAGCAGCCATGTCTCTACGAATCGCGACCTGCTGCACCGTGGTGACGCGTTCCTGTTTATCGAAAGCTAGAAACAACACCCCGGGAGAATACATGGAATCAGCTCTCGCATTTCTCACTGACGCAGCCTCCGACCTCGTCCGTACGGCAGCCAAGGGAGTGTCATCCTCAGTGACACCCAGGAGACAGCTCTGGCTACGCAATTGGGCAGCCGACTCTTCCTCCAAGACGCGCCTCACAAGAATGCCCTTTAAGTGATCCCTACTGTTCGGCAGCAATCTCGAGAAATTGGCTAATAAATGGGGTGCCTCTCCATTACCTCGTCTACCAGAAGACAGGTCGAGGAGGAGCCAGCGTTCTTTTTCTAGACCATCCAGAGGTAGAAACTCTCAGCGCTTCAACCCTTACAGGACTCGCTATCAAGCACCTCGTTCTTAGGCCAGGCACCAGCCCTTTCGGGCTAAGCACAACAAGAGGAGAACCGGCTCGGGTTCTGGTCCCGGCCGCAACCCACAATGACAATCAGCCGACCCAACCGGGGGTAGCAGCCATAGGGGGCAGGCTAACCCTCTTCTACCGCAGGTGGGTCGAGATTACTTCAGACCAGTGGGTCCTCGCCATCATCCGAGAAGGATATTACCTGGATTTTCTTCGGCTCCCGCCGGACAAGTTTGTGGAATCTCCTTGTTCACCTCTCAAGAAGGTGGCACTAGAAGTGACCTTACAGAGGCTCCTGGCCCTAAAAACCATAATCCCAGTACCTACAGGGGAGATAAATTCTGGGCATTATTCCATTTATTTCATAGTACCCAAGAAGGAGGGCACTTTCAGGCCCGTTCTGGACCTCAAGTCAGTCAACCGACACCTACGGGTCCCCAGCTTTCGCATGGAAACTCTACGGTCTGTCAAGAATGCAGTACAGCCAGGGGAGTTTCTCATCTCCCTAGATCTGTCAGAAGCCTATTTGCATATCCCAATCCATCGGGATCACCAGCGCTATTTACGCTTCAAAGTCCTGAATCAGCACTTCCAGTTCCGAGCTTTACCCTTCGGGTTAGCCACTGCGCCGCGGATCTTTACCAAGGTCATAGTAGTAGTGGCGGCAGCACTCAGGAAGGAAGGAATTCTCGTCCATCCCTACCTAGACGATTGACTGATCAGGGCAAAGTCACCGGAGGAGAGCCACCGGGCAACCAACAGAGTTATAGCTCTTCTGGAAAGCCTAGGATGGGTAGTCAACATAAACAAGAGTTCCCTACAGCCGTCCCAGTCGCTGGAATACCTAGGGGTTCAATTCGACACCCAGGAAGACAAGGTCAGCCTGACCTCCAAAAGGAAGTCGAAACTCCGGAATCATCTGCAGGCCCTGCTGAACGCCAGCCGGCCCACAGCTCGGGATTACCTACAGGTCCTCGGCCTCATGGCATCCACTCTGGAGGTGATACCATGGGCGCGGGCTCATATGAGACCATTACAACGCGCCTTCCTATCCCGGTGGAGCCCACGATCACAGAACTACACCATACACCTACCTCTACCAGCCAGAGTGCGGAATCAGCTACGTTGGTGGTTGCAGCCCGGCCACATGAGCCGGGGGTCAAGAATGTCCTCCCCAACCTGGACCCTGCTCACTACAGATGCCAGCCTGAATGGATGGGGAGCACACTGCGAAGAACTCACCGCCCAAGGGCGGTGGAACAGAGAAGAGTCAAGGTGGAACATCAACCGACTAGAGGCACGGGCAGTCAGGCTAGCGGTGCCTGCGATTTGCCCACAGACTTCGCAACAGAGCGGTCAGAGTAATGTCAGACAACGCCACCCCGGTGGCATACATCAACCGACAGGGCGGCACCAGAAGCCAACAGGTATCCCTAGAAATAGCCCCCCTGATGACTTGGGCGGAAGCGAATCTCCAGGACATCTCCGCCGTTCACATCGCCGGGCAGACTTCCTCAGCAGAGAAAGCCTAAATACAGGGGAATGGCAGCTGTCGCCCACAGCTTTCCAGATGATTGTGGATCAGTGGGGGACGCCGGGCATGGACCTATTAGCAGACAGGTCCAACGCTCAAGTACCCAGATATTTCAGCCGCAGGCAGGATCCGCTATCCCAGGGGATCGATGCCCTGGTACAGCCATGGCCTCAGGGAATCCTGCTATATGCCATTCCTCCGTGGCCCCTGCTGGGTGCTATTATACAGAAGATTCAGCGACACAGAGGCCTAGTTCTTCTAGTGGCCCCGGATTGGCCAAGAAGACCCTAGTACGCAGACATGAGAAGACTACTGGCAGGGAATCCTCTACCTCTGCCTCCATACAGGGACCTGCTGCGGCAAGGTCCCATCCTCCACGAGGATCCAGCTCAATTCTCTCTTACGGTCTAGCCATTGAGAGGGCTAGACTGAAGAAAAGAGGATACTCGGAGCCGGTAATAGATACACTCCTCCGAGCACGCAAGTTCTCCACATCACTGACATATATCAGGATCTGGAGAGTTTTTGAAGCCTGGTGCGACTCTCACAGCACCAGTTCACATGCCGCTAAGATTCCTATCATTTTGGACTTCCTACAAGATGGACTTCAGAAGGGTCTGTCCCTCAGCTCCATCAAGGTTCAGGTAGCAGCGCTGTCTTGCTACGGTCCCAGGAGTGTCGGCAACACCATTGCCAAACACCCAGACGTCTCACGTTTCCTGAAAGGAGTCAAACACATTCGCCTGCCACTGAAGTGGCCAGTGCCCCTGTGGAACCTTAACCTAGTGTTGGAATTTCTAGCGGGATCCGCCTTCAGGCCCCTTCGAGGCCTGTCTCTCCGTTTGTTAACCTTGAAGATGGTGTTCTTGCTGGCTGTGTGTTCAGCACGCCGCGTCTCAGAGCTACAAGCACTGTCCTGCCGTGATCCATTTCTCAGAATCACTCCAGAGGCTATCCATCTTCGCACGGTTCCTTCCTTCTTACCCAAAGTAGTCTCACAATTTCACCTCAACCAAACCATATCCTTGCCAACCATGGAAGGTTTGAAGAAGTCAGAAGAAGGTCGAATACTGCATCATCTCGACGTCGGCAGAATGCTGGCCAGATACTTGGAAATGTCAGAAGCAGTACGAAAGACGGACCATCTGTTCGTCCTTCACAGCGGGAAGAAGCAAGGGGAAGCGGCCTCACGGCAACCATCGCTTGCTGGATCAAAGAAGTTATCAAGGCAGCCTACGTAGAGGCGGGAAAGCCACCGCCTCTACAGGTCAAGGCTCACTCTACCAGAGCGCAATCGGCCTCTTGGGCAGAAACTAGGATGCTGTCGCCTGCAGAGATATGTAAAGCGGCAATGTGGTCCTCCTTCCATACCTTCTCCAGATTCTACCGTTTTGACGTTCAGGCCAGGGAGGACACAGCATTTGCGAGGGCAATCCTACACGGTCCTCGGGCAGCCTCCCGCCCAGTACGGGAGTAGCTTTTGTACATCCCACTTGTTTTGAGTCCATCTGCTACACGCTAGGAAATGTAGAGATTACTTACCTGATAATCTTCTTTTCCTTAGTGTATGCAGATGGACTCAGCATCCTGCCCGGCTGCCGGTATACATGGGGATTCGCCGACTCACGGTAAGCCATGTTTGCTTATATAGGGCCTCCACCCTGCCGGGTGTCGACGCCTTCCGGTTGAGAACACTGGCAGTCTCCAGCTACCATCAATTGGTCAGGGTAATCCTGTTTATTTAATCGATCGGTCAGTCACACATATATCCATAAAGCTTTTGCAAGGAAGATTACTGAATTGCTGCACTTCCTGCGGGGGTATATGTACCCGTGCTGACGTCAGATCCGTCTCCAACTGCTAGCACGAGCACACTATACCCACTTGTTTTGAGTCCATCTGCATACACTATGGAAAAGGAGATTATCAGGTAAGTAATCTCTACATTACCGCCTCTTTAAATCCCCGGGTAACCCCTTCCTCCCGCGGCATGTATATCAGATGTAAACGATCGAATTAGCTATTCCCTCCCATAAAGTAACGCGCGCCCCGACTATCGCTATTTTACCCTGCTGTTTTACCCCGCGTTTAACCTGCTAACTTACCGCCTACCCTTTCCCCTGCGTTAGAGGCAGGGGTAAGGGTAGGCGGCAAACTTTCCCCCAGCCCCCGCTCTCCTGCCCTGGCCGCGTCCATGGGTGCTGGTCTCCGGGGCAGCCCCAGTCCTCTCCCCTCCTCCCGAAGCGAAAAAAAAAGTAGCAAGAGAGGACGGGCAATCCTACGCTCGGGATTGCCAGTCCCCCCTCCCCTCCTCCCGAAGCAGGACGCGAAAAGCAGCCTTGCTCCGGGAGGAGGGGAGAGAGGACTGGCAGTGTAAAGCGACGAAGCGACTTACTTTTTGCAGCCCCCCCTCCGGACATCGGCGAGGACGACCGCGGCTCCCTTCCCCTGCCCCCAACTGCCCGCGAAGATGGGCGAAAGCGGCCCCTGTTCGTGCGATTGGGCTGCTCAATGCGTGACGTCACGACGTTTGGCGTCACGGCATGTGACGTCACGAACAGGGGCCACTTTCGCCCGTGCAGGCGTCGATCTTCGTGGGCAGTTGGAGGCAGGAGAGGGGAGCCACGGTCGTCCTCGCCGATGTCCGGAAGGGGGCTGCAAAAAGTAAGTCACTTCGTTGCTTTACGCTGCCAGTCCCCCCTCCCCTCCTCCCGGAGCAAGGCTGCTTTTCGCTCCCTGCTTCGGGAGGAGGGGAGGGGGGACTGGCAATCCAGAGCGTAGGATTGCCCGTCCTCTCTCCCCTCTCTCTCTTGCAACTTTTTTTTTTTTTTTCGTTTTTTCCGCTTTGGTTACTTGCTTCGGGAGGAGGGGAGAGGGCTGACAATCCCGAGTGTCTGAGAACTGTCCACTTCCTGGTACCTGTCATTTCAAATGTCATTTGAAATGACAGATACCAGCGTGGCCGTGAAGCGTTAGGCACGCACACCCAGGTTACTGTATAGGCGCTCTATACAGTAAAATGGGTTGCGCGGGCCTAACGCTTCACGGACGCTTCTTAGACGCAGCTTGCATTTGCAAGCTATTTACATACAGGATCGAGCGGTAGATGAGCTGCACTGTGCGTGTGGCAACTGCGGGTGCTCCGGGCACTAACGCAGCTCTTCCTACCGCTCGGTACTGGATTGACCTATATAAAAGGGGCAAAAAAATCAAAAAGCTTCATTTTCCAGTTGTCCATAATTTTCCAAATTACTTCCATCTTTTCATTTTTTATGCTGTTTACGATTTCCCACAGTTTTCTGTACATTACAGGTTTAAATCTGCTTACTAGATCTCAATTGACATGCAGGCATGAATTAGCCATTACGAGTGGGTGGTGTCATCCAACTCCACACATGGGCTTGGCACTTAGAGCTCAGTAAAAGTCCTGAGTGCGCACACTGCCTTCTCAACTCCTTAATCTGTTCATCTGAGCTACCGCCTGATATGTTCCCAATCTCTCTCTCTCGTTTTTAATTTTGGATTTATTTGTTGTCCTAATCTTCCTTGTTGGTTCTTTTTTTACCGCTTCCTCAGCAGCCTCTTCAAATTTTCTCAACTTCACTTTTATATTGCAGCATCGCTGTAGCACCTCAATAATCCAGCCCACATTTTTTCATTTCAAATGTCACATAATGTACTTCCAAATTTTGCCTTTATCACCACTTCCACTATGTGTAGTGTCCAATTGTGAAAATGTGGGCTGGACTATTGAGGTGCTACAGCGATGCTGCAATATAAAAGTGAAGTTGAGAAAATTTGAAGAAGAGGGACATTAATGTGAATTGTGTCTTATAAGTGGGAAGATTTGTCACAACAAAAGTGATTTAAAATATGTGATTGAAGGATGAGTTTTAAGTTAGATGAATAGATTGGATGTGTATTTGTGAAGTGTGAGTGGAAATATAGGGGGTTTAAATGTATTAAAAGAGCACATATGACCTTTTTATAATTTTTTTTTTTATTATGTTGTGTGATGGAATATTGTATTAATAAATAAAAGAATTGTGGAAGTTGTGGAGTAAATAAAAGGTAACATTGGAGACTGTCCTCCATTCGGGGGGTTTATTAGAAATTGATTAAAGACAGTCTGAGTGTGCTGTATTTTGGGCAGGTTGTAGTGAATATAGCAGTACTTTGCCAGGAAGATAGAGGCCCTATTGATGGCACTGGTGGTTGAAAGCCCAAAGCTCTGGCATGAGGCTGAGTAGTGGAGCCTCTCCTCTTTTAGGAGTGAGACATCATCAGTGTGAAGCACACATTCCAGGACACAATCAGTATCTTTGATGCAGCATACTAAGTCTCCTTTAATTTTGTCGTAGCAGACCTCCTCGACCCTTAAGCCTACTGCTATGGAGAGTAGTACTATGGTACATAAGGAAATGTTACTGATGCTGGTGATCATACTCTGCACTGGCTAGCAAGAGATATTGACACAACAGATGTGGAGTGCCTCAGAGCTGGCTGCTTCTATAGTTACAGTCACTATAGCTCCAAGTCCTTGTCGGCACTACTTGTGTCAGCAGCTCTTAGTTAGAATGAGCTGATCAGGGTTTCTGAAGAGAATGTGTCTCCTCCAGCTCTAATGCAGAGAGTCCCTCAGCCAGTGGGAGCCCAGCTGTCATAGATTGTGAAGAATTTCTTTGCCACCTTAAACCCTGAAGACCAGAGATGGAGATTGGAACTTCTCCTGTCCAAGACGGAGGCATTTTTCCCACATAATGGGACTGATCAAAGACCTCCAGAGGTGCATGTCTCCCTTCAGGGGCTTCTGACTTTGGGAGTAAGTCCCTGCCTCAAAGTAATAGATTCGCTTCCTCTATGGGTGTCCCTTCATGGGTCAGAAGGGAAAGAAGTGGGGTCAGAATTCTGCATTCCTTACAGAGGTTTCCCCCACAGATGAGCAGAGATCATCTCCTGCCTCTCCCTTATCATCGGGTTCTTGGCTCAACATATTGCAGTGGTCAGGAGAGGAGGATTCTTACCTGACTTGCCTCAGCATTCATTTCCTCCAGAGAATCTCAAGAATTCATACTTTTTGGATAAGCTAGCAAAGACGCTGTCCATCATTGTTAGGAAAGCATAGGACCCAAGAACTGATATAATTGGACTTCTGCAATTTCTTCAACCTCCAGCAGACTCTACATCAATTCTGCTGCATAGCCTTCTCAAGGACCTGCAAATGAGGATATGCAGTCTCCAACATTGTATCTTCCAGTGGCCTAGAAGCTTGATTTTAAATATAGAGTCCAAGCCTCCCTAGGCTTTGGATTGAAGTGAGCATTGAAGGGTGCAAAGTGTGCCTGTGATCACTGTAATACACTTCCTGGGAAGGACCTGAAGGTGTTGGATGAGTTTGGGAAGGTCTTCCAAGAAGCCATGCATAGTGTTTGGATTGTGACTCATCAGTTGTACTTGCTGCAGTATCTGCATGAAAATGTGCAAAAATTGAAGCCTTTGATATAATTGTCTGACCCTGTTTAGGCAGAGTTCCATGGAGCTGAGGAAGAACTTGAAAACAAATTATCTTCTCTGCTTATGAAGTATTCAAAACCACAGCTGCTCAAAGTCTCACATGATTGCAAGTAAAAAGCCTTTGTGAAGATGTGCATCACCATCTGGTGGATGTTCCTTGTAGAAGAGACAACTTATTTAGAGATAAGGTGCAGAAGACATGGCTCTGATTAAGGAGCAATAGTCCACTTTGCACTCATTGTCAGCAGGAATGGAGGACCATTCAACCCCGTCTCAGCAGCTGTATTTCTTCTATATTTATTTATTTATTTATTTAAATGTTGTTATATACCATCATTAAGTTATTTACCATCATAACGGTTTACAGTAGGGCACATATATCAAGGAAAATATAGATCAAAAATTACATAGATGGTGCCATTATTATTCGGTAAAAATAAAACATTAAGAATAATATGGTTTATGATGAGGAATTTACATTGTATGTTTATTGCAATTCAACAGTTGGTTTGACTATCATTATAAGAGGGGGAAACTAATTTCCAGTAGTAATAAGTGCACGTTCTTCCAAAAATGTCCCTACCAATCCTTTCGATGTCATTGAGCTCATAAGAACATAGGATTTGCCATACTGGGTCAGACCAAAGGTCCATCAAGCTCAGGTCACAAGTACCTGTCAGGATCCCAAGGGGTAGATAGATTCTAAGCTGCTTATCACAAGAATAAGCAGTTGATTTCTGCAACTTCTACTCTCCAGGAACAGCTACCTGCTAGAGGTCGGTAGAGAAAGAGGCAACAATTTAAGACCAAGTAGCAGTTACATTTGAGAAATGCCCCCTTTCCTAGCATGTAGCAGATAGACTCAGGACCAATGGGTATAGTGTACTCCTGATAGCAGTTGGAGACGGAGTCAGATTTCAATCTGACGTCAGCCTATATATACCCATGCAGGAAGCTCTGCTCTTTAGTATTTCTCCATCTCCTTAGCAGTTTGGGACACTACACACGCTTGCACAGCTTTAGAAAATCGAAACCAAAAGAAGAAAGAAAATCTTACCTCTACAAGACTAGCCCCACTCTCCTGTGGTGATACCTAAGGGTCCCTCCCCCAGTCGAGAATTCCTGAGGTGATTTCCGAGATCCTTCAGAGGTAAGCCTCGGTCTGGTAGTCAATTCCCGGCGTGGACTTAGCCCCCTGAGTGGCTGAGAGGCAGCGGGTACAATACCGAGCGCGGCGGTTAAGGTATTCCCCTCTCCCCCCTGCAGCTGGAGACCACCCGGCACGAGACCGGGAAACGCCGAGACAAGGTAAGGTCGTCTGTGCCATTTCCCTCCCTTGTTCGCCGTACTGTCCGCACAACTGAGCCATAGGTACAGGGGTGAGCCGGGCGCACAAACTACTTGTGAAGATCTGCACTGCCTCTGTCTCCTTCCGTGCTCCACCGCCTGTGGCCAGTCCCTGTACTGCCACAGGACAGGGGTCCACCCCCGAGCGCAACAGAACCAGAAGCAAACAGGTGTCTCTGGAAATAGACCCCTAATGGCGTGGGCGGAAGCAAACCTACAAGGAATCTGTCGCCCACATCGCAGGAAAAGACAATGTCACTGCGGATTACCTCAGCAGAGAGAGTCTAGACCCAGGGGAATGGATGCTGTCGACCACAGCCTTCCAGTTGATAGTAAACTGCTGGGGAACACCAGCCATGGATCTTCTGGCAACCCGGTCCAATGCCCAAGTTCCCAAGTTTTTCAGCCGCAGACGAGAACCACAATCCCAGGGAATTGATGCCTTTGTCCAGACCTGGCCACAGGAAGACCTGCTGTACGCCTTTCCCCCATGGCCACTACTGGGCAGGATCATCCGCAAAATAGAACACCACAGGGGACTAGTACTTCTAGTGGCCCCGGACTGGCCAAGAAAGCCATGGTACGCAGATATGCGAAGACTTCAGGTGGGGGCCTGCTCCACCAAGGACCGATCCTCCACGAAGACCCAACTCGATTCTCTCTTATGGTCTGGCCATTGAGAGGATTCACCTGAAGAAGAGCGGATACTCGGGGGCAGTGATTGACACCTTACTCCAAGAGAATATTCAAAGCCTGGTGCGAGGACCGCGACATCCTTCCGTGGACAGTCAAAATCCCCATGATCCTGGAATTTCTGCAGGACGGCTTGAAGAAGGGGCTGTCTCTCAACTCCATCAAGGTTCATGTGGCCACGCTGGCCTGCTTCAGAGCCAAAGTGGACGGCATCAGTCTTATCATCCAATCCAGACGTTTCCCGTTTCCTGAGAGGGGTCAAACAAATCCGACCACCACTAAAGTGGCCAGTGCCCCTATGGAATCTCAATCTAGTACTAGAGTTCCTGGCAGGAGCTTCCTTCAGACCTACTCGCGGCCTGTCACTACGGCTCCTGATCTTGAAGACTGCATTCCTAGTGGCAATATTTTCAGCCCATCATATTTCTGAACTTCAAGCACTATCTTGTCTGGAACCATTCCTTAGATTCACACCATACAGCTCCATACTGTCTCCCCCTTCCTTCCAAAGGTGGTTTCTCATTTCCATCTAAACCAAACCATCTCGCTGCCATCTCCAGATGAACATAAGGACTCGGAAGACTCACACCTTCTTCGCCATATGAACATTGGCAGACTCCTAATCCGATACCTAGAAAGATCGGAATCCATACGTATTACGGACCACATATTCATACTTCACAGCGGGAAGAAACAAGGGGAAGCAGCCTTGCGGGCAACCATAGCCTGCTAGATCAAGGAAGTAATCGAGGCGGCCTATGTAGAGGCAGGAAAGCCTCCTTCTCTACAAGTCAAGGCCCATTCCACAAGGGCCCAGGCAGTATCCTGGGCAGAAGCCAAGATCCTGTCACTAGCCGAGATCTGTCGGGCGGCGACATGGTCCTCCATTCACACCTTCTCGAGGTTCTACCGCCTGGATGTTCAGGCCCGGGAGGACACAGCATTTGCAAGGGTAGTACTAAGTGGGCCATGGGCAGCCTCCCACCCAGTTCGGGAGTAGCTTTTGTACATCCCATTGGTCCTGAGTCCATCTGCTACACCAGGGGTGGGCAAGTCCGGTCCTCGAGGGCTGCAAACCAGTCGGGTTTTCAGGATACCCCTAATGAATATGCATGAAATAGATTTGCATACAACTGAGGCAGTGTGTATGCAGGTCTCTCCATGCATATTCATTAAGGATATCCTGAAAACCCGACTGGTTTGCAGCCCTCGAGGACCGGAATTGCCCACCCCTGTGCTACACGCTAGGAAATGGAGAAATTACTTACCTGATAATTTCGTTTTCCTTAGTGTAGACAGATGGACTCAGCATCCCGCCCACAGCTGCCCCAAAATCCGGATATCTTGGGTGACAATCTCCGAGAGCAAGACAAGCACAGGTAAGCCAGGTTTTACCCCTAGTTTAAAACACCCATAGTTTCCGGGTGTCTGCATTTTCTGGTTGAGTGCACTGGCGGTCTCCAGTTGGAAATAAGGTCAACCAGGCCAGGTTAATCAAGTTAGCCAAATTAATCAAGTGATTAAAACACACATATACCACAATTGCTTTTTGAGGAGAATACTGAAGAGCAGAGTTTCCTGCAAGGGTATATGTAGGCTGACATCAGATTGAAATCTGACTTAGTCTCCAATTGCTATCAGGAGTACACTATACCCATTGGTCCTGAGTCCATCTGTCTACACTAAGGTAAACAAAATTATCAGGTAAGTAATTTCTCCATTTTGGAGGCAAGGGTACAGTCCTTCTTTCCAGAATGGATTCATGTCACCAAGGACTGGCAGGTCATGGAATTGCAGAATATGGCTACCACTTGCACTTTTCTTGCTTCCTGTGATATCAGTCTTCAGCTTTGACCCCTCCCAATCTGCTCAACTGCTGCTGGAAGTGGCATCTCTTCTTCAGTAGAAGGCGATTTGAGCTCATATCTTCCCAGGAGAGTGGGCATGGATTCTATTCTGAGTCCTATCCTGTACTTATGGAATATGAACAGATGAGCTCCCTCCATAGGATTCTTCCTGTCATTCAACTGAGGGATTGGATGTGCTCTCTGGATCTGAAAGATGCTTACAAGCACATTCCCATTCACTCTACCAATTGGAAGTTCCTCAGGTTCATGGTGAAGGACATGCATTACCAATATAAGATGCTTTCTTTTCATCTATCATCTGCACCAAGGGCAGTCAAAAATGTCTAGTAGTCAAGGTTGCACAGCATCATCAACAAAAAGTCTGTATTTCCATACATAGACGATTGTTTGATGATGGGTTCATCTCCAGTATGAGTCCTGGAGTCTCTCAAAGTAACCATCTGGCTTTTCCACTCCCTGGATTTCCTAGTAAACCTTCCCAAATCCAAATCGAAAGGATTCCATTTAAAATGAGCCTGTATAGACTCACTAGAGGAAAAGGTGTTTCTCCCAGTGGAAAGAGCCAGAGTGTTGATGGGCCTGGTGAGTTTCCTTCTTCAGCAAGAACAAGTGCCATAATCTAAAAGGAGCAATTACCAAGGCAACTAATCTATATGTTAGAAAAGCAAAAGAAAAATGAAACCTATCTGATTCTCAAAGGAGGTGGCTGACAAAATAAAGGCTAAAAAAACAGTGTTCAAGAAATATAAAAGATCCCAAAGGGAGGAGCACAAAGAAGAATATCTGGTAGAACTGAGGGAGACGAAGAAATTAATCAAGACTGCAAAAAGTCAAGCGGAAGAGAGGATTGCCAAGGAGATAAAGAGAGGTGACAAAACATTTTTCAGATACATCAGTGAAAAGAGAAAAGTTCAAAGTGGTATAGTGAAACTGAAAGGATCAATGTGTGGAGAGAGACGAAGAAATGGCAGAAATATTAAACGAATACTTCAGTTCTGTGTTCACTAAAGAGGACCCTGGAGAAGGACCATCGCTAGTTAACAAGAGAGTGGAGTGGAGTAGATGTAACTCCATTTACAGTAGAAAATGTATGGGAAGAGCTAGAGAAACTGAAAGTGGACAAAACCATGGGGCCTGATAAGGTTCATCCCAGGATACCGAGGGAGCTCAGAGATGTGTTGGTGGGTCCGCTGTGTGACCTGTTCAATAAATCCCTAGAAACGGGAGTGGTGCTGAGTGATTGGAGAAGAGCGGTGTTGCTCCCGCTTCACAAGAGTGGGAACAGAGAAGAGGCTGGTAACTACAGACCAGTTAGCCTCACTTCGGTGGTGGGAAAAGTAATGGAGTCACTGTTGAAAGAGAGAATAGTGAAATATCTACAGTCGGGAGAATTGCTGGACCAGAGGCAGCATGGATTCACCAGGGGAAGATCCTGTGAGACAAATTTGATTGACGTCTTTGACTGGGTAACCAAGGAATTGGATCAAGGAAGACCACTCGATGTCATCTACTTGGATTTCAGTAAAGCTTTGATACAGTCCCGCACAGGAGACTGGTGAATAAAATGAGAAGCTTAGGAGTGAGTGCCGAGGTGGTGGCCTGGATTGCAAACTGGTTGACGGACAGAAGACAATGTGTGATGGTAAATGGAACTCTCTCTGAAGAGAGAGCGGTTTTAAGCGGTGTACCGCATGGATCGGTGTTGGGACCGGTCCTGTTCGATATCTTTGTGAGCGACATTGCGGACAGGGTAGAAGGTAAGATTTGTCTTTTTGCGGATGACACTAAGATCTGCAACAGAGTGGACACGCCGGAAGGAGTGGAGAGAATGAGATGGGATTTAAGGAAGATGGAAGAGTGGTCGACGATATGGCAGCTGAGATTCAATGCCAAGAAGTGCAGAGTCATGCATATGGGGAGTGGAAATCCGAATGAACTGTATTAAATGGGGGGAGGGGGGGGAAGGCTGATGTGCACGGAGCAGGAGAGAGACCTTGGGGTGATTGTTTCGCCGACTTCAGATCATTAGACACTATGTGACAAGGCGATAGCTAAAGCCAGAAGAATGCTGGGCTGCATAGAGAGAGGAATATCGAGTAAGAAAAGTCAAGTAATTATCCCCTTGTACAGGTCCTTGGTGATGCCTCACCTGGAGTACTGTGTTCAGTTCTGGTGACCGTATCTCCAAAGAGACAGAGACAAGATGGAGGCGGTCCAGAGAAGGGCGACCAGAAAGGTGGATGGTCTTCATCAAATAACTTATGAGGAGAGATTGAAGAATCTAAATATGTACACCCTGGAGGAAAGGAGGAGCAGAGGTGATATGATACAGACTTTCAGATACTTGAAAGGTTTTAATGATCCAAAACAACGACAAACCTTTTTCCGTCAGAAAAAAAATCAGCAGAACCAGGGGTCACGAGTTGAAGCTCCAGGGAGGAAGACTCAGAACCAATGTCAGGAAGTATTTCTTCATGGAGAGGGTGGTGGATGCCTGGAACGCCCTTCCGGAGGAGGAAGTGGTGAAGACCAGAACTGTGAAGGACTTCAAAGGGGCGTGGGATAAACACTGTGGATCCATAAAGTCTAGAGGATGTGAATGAAGAGTGGGTGGCTCGCGGGAATGACGGCTCCTGCCTGGAGATAATACCCTTATTCAATAAACATACTCACGGTTAATGCGACTCCAACATTGCTGTAAGCTTCAACGGCAAGAAGAAATGTGGAAAAAAGGATTTGCATTCACAAAAAAGCGGGGAGTAGCTTGCTTGTTACGGCGGTTACTACCCCAAACCAAATAAGCCTGATATTTCACTTTCAATGCATATCCAGCATAGCTCTCTGCTTCAACGGCAGGGGAGAAAGACTGATACTTCACACATATCCAGCATAGTTCCCTGCTTCAATGGCAGGGGGGAATGAAGAAAAGTGGATCTATATACAGACAACAACCAACAAGGACTGAATTACATAGTCTGGGTAAACAAACAAGCATGGGTGTAGCTTGCTTATTGCAGCGGTTACTACCCCTATCTAATTAAGCTAGATATTTCACTTAGATGCAGTTCCAACACTGCTCTCTACATTAATGGTGGGGGTGGAAGGGAAATAGAACCAAAAGGTTACTAAGAGCCAAGAGTAACAGATAAGTTTGAGACAAAAAAAAAAGTGTGAAGCTTGCTGGGCAGACTGGATGGGCCGCTTGGTCTTCTTCTGCCGTCATTTCTATGTTTCTCAAGCAATGGCCACAGTGGTGCATGTAGTCCCTATGACTCATCTTCATAAGTAAGATTTCCGACATGGTGCTGGACCGGCTAACTGAATTACCTCTCCTGTGGACCAAGTAGTTATCTATTTTTCTTCCTGTCCTCAGAATCTATTTTTCAGTATCTAGTTATCTTTTCATCCTTATGTCTTAGCATCTCTTCAGTCCAAGGTTTCTCAGCCGCCATTGTAGCTCATCACCAGCAGGTGGATGGGGCTTCAATCTCTTTTCACTCTTTTTAGTATCAAAGTTCATGACAGGTCTGTGGAACTCTAATCCTCCATTTGCTAAATCTCTGATACCTTGGGACCTCAATTTAGTCCTAGCTCAACTTAGGAAACCTCCCTTTGAACCTCTCAAGTTGGTGGGCGAAGATTTTCACTTGGAAAGTATTGTTTCTTGGTGCCTTCGTTTCAGCACAAAGAGTAAGTGAATTTTAAAGGCTCTGGTTTAGTTTTCACCATACCTGCAGTTTTTTCATACTCACCCTAAATTCTTTTTTAAAGTGGTGTCCACTTTCCACATTAACCTTTAATCCCAATAGTTTGGAAAGGGCAGTTGCCAAATTAACTCTAATTGGCTACCGGACTGTATTCCTTACTATTATGTTCTGGCTGGCTTACAGTTTACGGACTATAAGTCTCATCAAGTGACAGCCATAGCAACTGAAATGGCTCATCTCAGGGCCACTTCCATTGAGGACATTTACAAAGCTGCTACTTGGTTGTCAGTTCACACCTGTATGCCCCACTACTGTCTAGACCAGGGGTGGGCAAGTCCGGTCCTCGAGGGCTGCAAACCAGTCGGGTTTTCAGGATACCCCTAATGAATATGCATGAAATAGATTTGCATACAACTGATGCAGTGTGTATGCAGGTCTCTCTCATGCATATTCATTAAGGATATACTGAAAACCCGACTGGTTTGCAGCCCTCGAGGACCGGAATTGCCCACCCCTGGTCTAGACATAATGCTTTGAAGAGAAAGTAACTTTTGACAAGCAGTTTTGTGCAGCCTGTTCACCCCGTAGTCTACTCTCTACTTGTGGATTCTGGATTGTCTGTGCAAATGTTGTTCCACGATGCAACTTTTAGCTTGGAACTTCCCGTGCATTACGGCTGATTCATGCCTCCTTGTTGACAAAGAAAGCAAGTTTGCTTGTTTGTAAGCAGGGTTCTCTGTAAACAGCAGGATAAATCAGCCATACTCAATACCTTCCTACCTCCCTAGTTGACTAACTCGCTAAAGCTTAAGCTGTGGAAGAGACTGAGGGGTTCACAAGACAGCGTGCATACAGATGAACTTTCTGCTTGCTAGGAATTTTATTGAGCTCTGAGAGCTGGGTCCATATTGGTGCCGTTGGATGATGTCATCCACGCGTTATAGCTGATTCATCCTGTTGTCTCCAAAGCACCCTGTTGACATGTAATCAAACTTGCTGTGTGTCCCAACCCTCTCCTGATGGCACACCTAACTAGTCAAGCTTTCAGGATATGCATAATTTGAATTATGGAAGTTGGCTCAAATTGGAGACAGTAATTTGCCAATTGGAGTATGATTAAAGTTTTGAAATTACTAATAGCACTCTTAGTGCAATAAGTATCTTAGTCACATAGTTGAGAGAAAAGTGAGACAATACAAGCAACCATTGGTACAGTAGCCCCTGAGGCAGCTCCTGCGAGAGCGAAACTCGGCCAGAGTCTGGCTAACACCAATAAAGAATCCCCAATTTTACTGATCACTATGTTGTGTCCTGCTTTTCAGCATCATTGACTGGCTTCCGATTTTGTTTCTTGGGTCCTACATATTTAGAACACATTCAGCCAGTTTACTACTGTCAAAGCTATATCAACTACCAAAAAACTAACATCCTAATAATAAACAGCATTATCAGATAAAACAACAGTCCCAATTTTTTTAAAATCATTTTTATTCAGCAAGGCAATAGGCCTAATAAAAGTGATAAAAATAAAAACAAACGTTTGCAAGTCTTACATTGCATTGTCACTGCCTACTTTAATATCCTTTCTTTAAAACTGAAGGAATGTCACTCTGTTTGCAAACAACAGTAAATACAAAATCACTTATCAATATATAATATAATGTCACTATTGCAGGAACCCTAAAATCATTTTTATCTTTTCTTTTTATTGTTTATATCACAGTATTCAAACAGCCTAAAAACACTTATCATTCCTTAAAAAGAACATAGAAATTAATTTTCAAATTTTTAAATATCCGATTACTATGGATTAATCTTAAAAAAATCACAAACTCTTCTACTCACAGCATTGATGGAACATAACATTACAGATGGATTTCCTCTTCACAATCTTATATTCTCCAGCTGTTTAACTGGTGCACAAATTCTCCAGTTTTATAAGATCACAGAGTCTCATAATACCAAGATTTTTCAAACTTTAGAGTAACAAAGTCTTCTAAAGCTGTCTTCTACTGCAATGATGTCTTTTAGATAAATCTTCTACTCCAACAGGGTCATTGGATAGGGTTTTCACCCCGACGATGTCATTAAGATAATTCTTCTACCCCAACATGCAGGCCTAGATGTTTCACCGCACCAGTGGCTTCATCAGGGGGAGCATAACCACTTAATCAGTACCTAACAAAGAAGCAGACTTCTTTTTTTTCTGTGCTCGGCTCCCGCACTTGCAGACTTTCCTGCACTCATTTTGCTGAGCGTTCTGGTAGGACCACGTGGTGCAGCCTTGCTCACAGCAGGGGCGCTGCAGCAGTAAGGATGTCGGAGAAACGGCATGTGGAGGCTTGTAGGTCCTGTGGGACTTGGTCAGCCCTCCTTAACTCCCTTTCCCTGTGCACTGGCTGTGCTGCAGGGGGGGGAGGGATCCGGGGGGGGGAGGGCCCTAAGACCCAGAGGGCCTTCTGGTTTGTGGGGACTGCGGATGCAGGTGGGGACCTCTTCCCCTCCTATTCCCATGGGGAATAGCGGTCAGGGGACTCCGATGGACTGCAAGGCAGGCGACTCTCCTCCACTTCTCTCCCCTGCGGTGCAGGTTTGTGAGGATGGTGTTGAGGAGGGGGAGGTCTCCAAGCCTAGCAGCCCGGAATTGGTTTCAGAGGCTTTTTCCGGGTTTTCCCTGGAATTCGTCCTTCTTATACATGAGGCTTTTCTAGGCCATCAGGCAGCCAAGTGGAGACCTAAGGAGCCCTTTCTGCGACTGTCCAAGAGAGCTCGGGCGTCTGCTTGGAGACTGGATGGGCATCGTGGGTTGCGGACCGCTTGTCAGGATCGAGACTCTAGGGATCTGGAGGACTCTAATGATCCAATGGAGGAGGGGGTGATCTCTCTGGCTACGGAACCAGGGGCAGACTCAGATGAGGACTAACCTCCAGAGGAGGGCGTAAAAAATGACCTGGACCGCCCGGAAGCAGCTGGAGCGGAGGGTGACAACCCCAGGGTGGTGCGCTTATTTAAGAAAGAGGAGCTCTGGCCACTCATTCCTCAGGTTTTGGAAGAATTAGGGGTCAAGTTGACCCAGGAGGAGTCTGATAGCGAGGGCGTTAACCCTGTCCTGGATGGTTTGCGGGGGCCTCCCAATGCTTTTCCCATTACAAAGAAGATTCAGAAGCTCATTAGTCGGGAGTGGGTCTCCCCAGAGGCGGGCTTGAAGGCTGGAAGGGCCATGGCAACGCTGTATCCCTTGTTGGAGGAACACTTGGAGTGCCTTAAGATGCCTAAGGTCGAAGCTGCGGGTTCAGCTGTAACCAAGAAGACTATGATTTCGGTGGCTGGGACAACGGCCCTCAAAAATGTCCAGGATCACAAGCTAGAGGTCCAATTGAAGTGCATGTTTGAGGTCTCGGCGCTTAGTCTCCAGGCAGTGGTGTACGCTAGCTTAATGCAGTGTGCTTGCTTATGCTGGTTTCAGAGACCACAGGAGCAGGCGTCTCCAGGGGTACTGTCCCCCACACAGGCAGCCTGTCTGGAGGCGGAAGTGGCCTATGTGGCAGATGCTTTGTATGATCTGGTGTGCATTACGACTAGGAGTATGGTCTCAGTGGTGGCAGTTCAACGCCTCTTGTGGCTGCATAATTGGTCGGCGGACATGTGGTGTAAGACTCAGTTATGTAATCTTCCCTTCAAGGGCAAGCTGCTCTTTGGGGAGGACCTAGACCAGATCAACAAGTCTCTGGGTGAAACCAAGGGCCACAAACTCCCATAGGATAAGAAGGTCATCAGGAGGAATTTTCCCCACTCGCTCTCGTTTTCAGGAGTCGTGGAGATTTTGGACCAGTAGAAGTTCTTCTGCTGCGGGACAGAAGTCATTAAATCATCAGCGGGCCTTCTGAGGACTCGACCGTTCCGCTAGAGGCGGCTTCGGTCAGGGTTCCAGAGCCAGTAAACTGGCTCAATGAAGCCAGGGGCACCCATTCCTCGTTGGTTCCAGTCAGGGGCAGGTTGCCCCAGTTTTACGAGGAGTAGGACAAGATCACCTCCAATCAGTGGGTACTAGAGATAATAAGGGATGGTTATGCCTTACAATTTTCTCGCCCTCTCAATGACGCCTTTCTGGAGTTGTACTATTCTTCTCAAAGCAAGCGCGATGCAGTAGAAGAAATTCTGTGCAGGCTGATAAGTCTGGATGCCATACTCCTGGTTCCCCTGGATGAGCAGAGGCAGGGAAGGTATTCCATCTACTTTGTGGTATCAAAGAAGGAGGTCACTTTCCAGCATATCTTGGATTTGCAGAAGGTGAACTTGAACTTACGAGTGCCACCATTCCAGATGGAGACCCTGCATACGGTGATTGCAGCTGTCTACAAAGGAGAGTTTCTGGTGTCCTTGGACCTCACCGAGGCTTATCTCCATATTCCTATCTGAAAGGAGCATAAAAAATTCTTGCGATTCAAGGCGCTTGGATGGCATTTCCAGTTTCAGGCTCTTCCCTTCTGTCTGGCCACCGCTCCTCGCACTTTCACGAAAGTGATGTTGGTGGTGGCTGCGGCTTTGAGTCGGGAGGGGGTGTTAGTTTGCCCCTACCTGGACAACTGGCTCATCCGGGCGAAGTCGGAGGAGTATGCTCGTTCGGTGCAGCGGGTGAGGCAACTCCTGAGCTCCCTGGGTTGGGTGATCAATGTGGCAAAGAGCTACCTGGTACCCTCTCAATATCTGGAGTACTTGGGGGCACTCTTTGATACCCGGCAGGGCAAGGTATTTCTGACAGAAGAAAGAATGTTGAAATTGCAGGAGCAGGTTTCCTGCTTACTGAATCTTCCAGTCCCAAAGGTCTGGGATTATCTGCAGGTGCTTGGGTCCATGGCGTCTGTGTTGGAGCTGGTTCCGTGGGCTTTTGCTCACATGCACCCATTGCAGAGAGCATTGCTGTCTCAGTGCAAACTGATGTCCGAGGAGTATTATGTCCCCTTACCTCTGAAACGGGAGGCCAAGACGAGCCTGGAGTGGTGGTTGTCTCGGACCAGTCTGGGCTAGGGCATGCCTCTGGAAGTCCCGGATTGGGTGGTATTGATCACAGATGCCAGTCTCAAAGGCTGGGGAGCAGTGTGTTTGGGATGCTCGGCCCAAGGGTTGTGGTTGACTGCAGAGAAGACCTGGTCGATCAATCATTTGGAGACTAGAGCGGTGCGCAGGGCATTGGAGCTGTTTCTGCCCCTGGTTCGAAATTGGATGGTTTGGATATTGTTGGACAATGTGACGATGGTGGCATATATCAATCGTCAAGGAGATACAAGAAGCCTCACTGTGGCTCAGGAGGCCCAGCTTCTGTTTGCATGGGCAGAGTGCCATCTCGAAGGGACCACAGGCTCTCATGTCGCAGGAGTGGACAACGTGAGGGTGGATTTTCTAAGCCGACCTCAACTGGACTCCAGGGAGTGGGAGCTGTCCCAGAAAGCATGGAACCACATTTGTGCCAGATGGGGAGTTCCTCAGCTGTATCTCATGGCAACCAGGGCCAACTCGAAGACATTCAAGTTCTTCAGCTGCAGAAGAGAAGTTGGCTCGATGGGCCTATATGCTCTAGTGTGTCCCTGGCAGATGGGCCTTCTTTTATATGTTTCCCTCATGGCCACTCATAGGTCAAGTGCTTCATCACATAGAAATGCATCAGGGTCAGTGGTTCTGGTTGTGCAGTAGTGGCCGCGTCATCCGTGGTTCGCGGACTTGGTACATCGAGCAATGGATGGTTCTCTTCAGCTGGCTCACCTTCAGGGGTTGCTTCACCAGGGTCCCATATTTTTAGATCAGGATGATCACTTTTGTCTCGCGGCTTGGCTTTTGAGAGGTGGCGACAGTGTATGAAAGGATATTTGGAGCCAGTGATTTATACCCTTCTTCAGGCTAGAAGGCCTTCCACTTCCATGGCTTATGTTAGAGTGTGGAAGGTTTTTGAGTCCTGGTGCGACCAACATGGGGTGGATTCTCTGCTGGCTTGTATTCTGCAGATTTTGTCCTTTCTGTAGCACGGGCTGTCCAAGGGCCTGGCTTATAGTTCGCTCCAAGTCTGAGGTTTCGACTTTGGGTTGTCTCAGGGGCAAGGAGCGAGGCAGGCCTTTGGCATCTCATCCGGATGTCATTCGTTTCCTCAAGGGAGTAAAGCATTTGAAGCCTCCACTTCGCAAACTCTGTCCTGACTGGAATCTTAATATGGTCCTATGAGTCCTCTGTGAACCACCTTTTGAGCCTCTGGCTCCATCACTGCTCTCTACATTAAAGGTGGGGGTGGAAGGGAAATAGAACCAAGAGCTAAGAGAAACAGATAAGTATGAGAGAAAAAATGTGTGAAGCTTGCTGGGCAGACTGGATGGGCCATTTGGTCTTCTTCTTCCGTCATTTCTATGTTTCTATGTTTATATATATATATATATATATATGCTTCCTTGAAGGATTTTACGCTAAAGACGGTGTTTCTGGTCGCAATCTGCTTGGCCAGATGTATTTCAGAGCTTCAGGCTCTTTCCTGTCGCAACCCTTTCTTACGTATTTCCACCAACAAAGTGTCTCTGAGTACGGTGCCTTCTTTTTTGCCAAAGGGTGGTCTCTGCCTTCCATGTGAATCAAACAGTGGAATTGCTGGGATTTCCAGATTGGTCCAGGGACTCGGCCTTGAGTAGAGATCTTCACCGTTTGGATGTTCGACGTGCACTCTTGCGGTACTTGAAAGTCACCAATTCTTTCTGAAGGTCGGATCATCTTTTTGTGTTGTTCAGTGGAGCGAAGAAAGGAGACAAGGTGTTGAGAGCTACTTTGGCCCGATGGTTGAAAAAGGCTATTTCTGCAGCCTATACTGCTAAGGGTCGTGTGGTCCCCAGTGGCTTTAAAGCGCATTCTACTAGAGCACAGACGACCTCTTGGGCTGAGTGTCAGTTGATGTCTCCTCAGGAAATATGTAGGGCCGCGGTGTGGTCCTCCCTGCATCCTTTCACCAGGCATTACCGTTTGGATGTTTGGGCACCTGAGGATGCAGGTTTTGGTGAAAGTGTTTTGAGAGCGGGTCTTTCAGGTTCCCACCCGGTTTAGGGTTGCTTTGGTATGTCCCATTTGTCTGGACTGATCTGGGTATGTTCAGGAAAGGAAAATTGGTTCTTTTCTGCAAATTTTCGTTCCTGTAATACGACAGATTAGTCCAGAGGTCCACCCCAGTATTGTTACCGAAAGGCTGACCTTCCTGATACTCAGATGTGCGGCATTGTTTGGATAATGCCGCTGCAACAGTTGTTGTTTTTAGTTTCCCTAGTTTTTTGGAGTCTTGTGGTTTGTGTAGGTACTCCAGTTCAGGGGAGTCCACCCCCAGGGTTTTCTTCCGGTTTGCCCAGAGGGGTAGAATTCTATATAATCTTGGCTTGGGTACAGGTCAATACTGAGGGACTGCAGGTGGCATGCTCAGTTATGTACCACTTTTAAAGTGAAACTCAAGACTTGGCTCTTCCTACAAGCATTTCCAGAGAGCTAAGATCAAGAAATAAACTACCCTCCTGTCCTATAGCATTAATGTAATGTTTATCTGACCTATTTATTATTTGCCTAACTTATGTACTCAAAGTTGAACTTAGTTTGTTTTCCACTTAGTATAGATCAATCGTATGATATATTCTATGTAACTCCATATAAATCGTTTGATATGTTCCATGTAATTCCATATAAATCGTTTGATATGTTCCTTGTAAACCGCCACACGGCGGTAGTTATTTCTGTTACCTGTAAACCGGAGTGATATGTATTTTATACAGGAACTTCTGGTATATAAAAATCAAAAATAAATAAAAAATAAATGTAGCATTGCCTCAACGTTTTGTTCTCTGCCTCCATCTGCTGGTAGGGATGCATAAACCCACTTGTCTGGACTGATCTGTGGTATTACAGGAACAAAAATTAGCAGGTAAGAACCAATTTTCCTTTCTTTGAGGTAGTGCAGGAGTTGATTATAATTTGGAATGGAACTCTCCGGAGGCTAATTTTAAGGGAGGTCATTCCCTGGCTGGCATGTATCCCCTGGATCCTCAGGTGAAGGATCAGTTCTGATTCTCAAAGGTGGATGCCATGGTATGCTCAGTGACCAAGTTGACTACCATCCCGGTAGAAGAGAGTGCGGCCTTGAAAGATGCTCAGGATAGAAAGATAGAGACTTTGCTTAAACAGGCCTTTGATGCAGTTACCGTGAATCTTCAGATTTCAGCATGTTGTTGTAATGTGTGGTGCAGGAAGCACATGAGTTGGGGAGGATTTCCATCTGTGGAACCACGGGCAGCTTTTTTGGTAAATATGAGTATGATCTATCTCGCTCCACAGTCCATGGCATGGACTCTATCATTGTAGCCTGCCGGCTTTTCTGTTTGCGTAACTGGTAGGTGGATAATATCTCAAAATCAAATTTAACCAAGCTGCCTTTTAAAGGACAGCTGCTGTTTGGAGAGGAGTTGGAAAAGATGACAATAGTATAGACAAATTCAAAAGTTACCAGTTTGCTGGAGGATAGAGTCAAATATTCCTTGCATTAGACTATTCCATGGGGCTATCAACAAGATTTGAGACAGTATTGGCAGAGCCAGCACGTGTCGGGGCAGAGCTAACACACTTTTTCCTATAACCAATACTTTTGTTGCAAGAAAGGAGCCACGTCCTCCAGAACTTCACAATGAGTGTTTGGGGGTCCACTTGCAGGTGCAGAGATAGGCATTTATCTTATTTTTATTACAGACAGACCCAGAAAACATTGGATTAGTAGGTCCTCAAGATAATTCAGCATGAATACGCCCTTGAGTTTGAGCGTCTGGTTTCAGACACTTTTATGGTTTTGCCTTGTCATGTCGCAGAAAACCAGTTGGCCGTACAATCCACTCTGGATCAACTTCTTAAGAACATAAAAAGTTGTCATACTGGGTCAGACCAAGGGTCCATCAAGCCCAGTATCCTGTTTCCATTAGTGGCCAAACTAGGCTTCTTGCATTAAAAGCTGTTGTCCCAGTCCCCAGGGACCAGGAGAGCCAGTGTTGTTACTCCATTTATTTCATAATGCCAAAGAAAGAGGGTTGCTTTCTGCCTATCCTTGATTTGAAGCAGGTGAACGACTGTATGAAGGTTATTCACTTCAGGATGGAGGCCTTGTGGTCAGTAATCATGGCAGTGTAGAAAGGAGACCTCCTCACTTCTGGATTTAATGTAGGTGTTTCTTCACATTCCGATTCGAAAGGAGCACCAGAGGTTCCTTTGTTTCACGGTTTTTGGGCACCATTTTTAGTTTCAGGGGATACCATTCGGGCTGGCCACAGGTCTAAGAGCTTTTTCCAAGATGATGGTGATAGTGGCAGCAGCTTTGCAAAGAGAAGGTATCCTAGTGCACACATATCTGGACAATTGGCTGATTCCAGAGAGCAGTTCAGTTATTGCAGGGATTAGGTTGAGTGGTCAACCTGGTAAAGAGCAGTCTGCAACCATTGTAAAACCTGGTATATTTCTTTGCTTGGTTCGACACATACTCTGGCCAAGTATATCTTCCGGAGCAGCGCATCCTGAAATTTGAGCAACCAGGAACCTGACAGTTTGGAGTTATCTTCAAACCCTAGGCTCCATTTCAGTGACCTTGGATGTGGTTCCATGGGCCAGTGGCAAATGCGCCCTCTGCAGAGAGCCTTGCTCTCTCAGTGGAGTCCGCACTCCCAGACTATGCAATACGACTGCCTCTTCCAGATGGGTTCACAAAGAGCCTACAGTGTTGGATGGAAAGAGTCTATCTGGATAGGGGGTAGATTTGGTGACCCCTGCCTGGATGATGGTGACTGCAGACACGAGTCTAATGGGCTGGGGGGAACCCCTTGTCAGGAGCTCCGGGTCCATGGGCAATGGTTTCCAGTGGAGCCGATCTGGAAGTTTGGGGGATTTGGTTAGCCCTCCTCGAATTCTCATCCTGGTTGCTCAGGAAAGCAGCAAGAGTACACCACGATAGCAACATACATAAACCATCAAGGAGAAACCTAGAGTCTGCAGGTCTTCTAGGAGATGGACCTGCTTCTTCCGTGAGTGGAGACGTATCTTCTGGTTTTGTCGGCATATCACACAGTGGGCATAGAAAATGTGCAGGCTGATTATCTGTCAGTATGTATTAGACTCCGGAGAATGGAGTCTGTCAGATGTGGCCTTCAACTTATAGTGGTCAGGTTGGAAAAAATAAAATAGATGCCAGATGTCCAAGTGTGTTTACAAATTTATAGATAAAAAAATTGAATAAAAGTAGCCCAACTCTGGCCGAGTTTCGCCACAATATGGCTGCCTCAGGGGCTATATACGTGTTCAGTGTGCAAATATGGTCATCTTATGATTATTGCTGGTATGTTTTTGTAGTAACTGTATATTCTCATGTGTTTAATAATTTAGTATGTGGCGACCAAGAACTTAAACTGGAGCTTGGCTGTGTGAGTGTATTGCAAAGGCTTGCGTCAATAAATTGAACCTTGCTTAAGCTTAAAACCGGTGCCGATGAAATATGCACGCATCGCTGAATTAAATTCACTCAGTTTTGTGATTATTCATATGTTGGTTTCCATCCAAGTGTCTCTTGGCACCGGTTTTAAGCTTAAGCAAGGTTCAATTTATTGACTCAAGCCTTTACAATACCCACATACAGCCAAGCTCCAGTTTAAGTTCTTGGTCGCCACATAATAAAATTATTAAACACATGAGAATATACAGTTACTACAAAAACATACCAGCAGTAACCATAAGATGACCATGTTTGCAAACTGAACATGTATACAGCCCCTGAGGCAGCCACGTTGTGACGAAACTCGGCCGGAGTCGGGCTACTTTTATTCAATTTTTTATCAATAAATTTGTAAACACACTTGGACATCTGGCATCTATTTTATTTTTTCCAACCTGACAGCTTTTATAGATCGCTTTCCTTTCTGTTTTTTGGGTTCTTCGACTTATAGTGGCCAGGAAGGGGCTACCATTTCTAGATTTGTTGGCAACCAGCACAAATCCAAAGGTATGCCATAATTCACGGTCGCCCGGCATCGATGCCCTGGTTCAGAAGTGGCTGTGGGGGGAAACCCTGTATGTGTTTCCTCTTTAGCTTATGATAGGCAGAGTAATTCAAAAGATTGTGGGGCATCCGCGGCTGGTGGCTCTGGATTGGCTTCGGAGACCATGGTTTGCAGATCCATCTCTAGGGAATTCATTTTGTCAGGGCCCAGTGGCTCTCAAAGATAAGGATTGATTCTCTCTTATGGTCTAGCTCTTGAGAGGGCGCATTTGATGAAAAAGAGATATTCACAGACTGTGATAGTGATGCTATGGAGGGCAAGGAAGTTTTCAACTTCTCTGCTTATGTGTGTGTGTGTGTGTGTGTGTGGAGAATTTTCAAAGATTGGTGCTCCGGGCATCAGTGTGTGCCAGGATGCACCTCAGTGCCAATGGTTTAGGAATTTCTACAGGAAATCCTCTCTAAGGGGTTGGCCCTTAATACCTTGAAGGTGCAGATGGCAGCTCTTTCTCATCCCTCAAAACATTTCACCATAATAATGTAGTATCTCCCTCCCCCATCATAATACTGCTATCATTCTATTACCCAACTACGTAATTATACCAGAATGTACCTTCTCATGCTGCCCCAATGTACGTTATGACCGCTTTAATACTTATGTAATAACTACTGTACTACTCAAATCTTTGTAAACCATTGTGATGGCGAAACCAAATGATGGTATATAAAACTCGATAAATAAAATAAATGTTTATAGAGACCAGATTCATGGTAGGCTTGTGTTGTGCCATCCGAATGTAAGCTGTTTTTATGCGAGGGATCAAGAACATTCGACTGCCTATTCAGTTCCAGTTCCGTTTTTGGATCTTATTCTGGTCCTCTCATTTTTGTCAGGGGCACAATTTTCCCCTTTTAAGAGCATTTCCCTATGATTACTCACCTTGAAGACCAATTTCCTCATTACTATCCATTCAGCGAGGCAAGTTTCAGAATTGCAGGTTTTCTGTCTGGAGCTGTAATAAATCTGATGTTAGTTAGACTGCGAGCTCCTGAAGAGGGAGGAGTTAGCAGTCTGTAATAAATCTGGTAAGAAAACTGGGCGTAGATGGGAGGAGCAATCTGAAAGAATGGCTCCTAAGAAGGAAGAGTCAGCTATCTTGTAGTGTCTCAGATTCAGTATATTCCGCTTCTGTTAGGGTTCTCCGTGAGGAGTAGCAATCTGTTGGGAAAGCTCTGTGTTAGAGCTGGTAAGTAGCAATCTGTTATGAATCTGAGATAGTAGTGGTGAGTCCCTGGGCCGGTGGCAGATGACCATGCCCCCGGGAGGATATCCCGAGAGGGAGCACCGGCTAGGCTTGAATATGGAGAGAGACACACATTAGTCCTTTTATTAAACAGGTTTTTGGAAACCACTAGAGGTGGCAGTAGTGAGCTGATATACCCAGCAGGGCTGTAGTCCCTCAGGCACTGGAACCGCGATCCAGGATGGCTGAGCTGTGGAGAAATTGTACAAAGTGAGTAGGTAGAGTAGACCAGGTTCATGAACAGAACTAGATGACAAAACTCACATAAGGTCTCAAGGAAGGGTGCTGGAAAGGTTTAGGCCCTCGAGGAGCAAGTACCTGGTCCCAGGGAAAGCTCTGTGAGAGCAATGGTAACTCACAATTGTTTGTCGCAGCGATAGCTTCCAGGCAGTAGAGAATCTTCAGAATATCCAGGAACATGAGCCCTCGAGGAGCGAGTACCGGTTCCTATCTGTAATCTGAAAGTAAAGAAAAGAGTGAGGCCCCTGAGGAGCAGGTACCTCTGGTAAGTCCGAGGAGGCAGAGTAGCTTGGAGGAAACGTAGCCGAATCCGTATCCGAATCCTCTCCTTGCTAACTCAGTTTGTTTAGCGTTTTCAAAGACCTTTAAATATTGGAAGCAGATGACGTCATCTCAGGGGAATGCCCCTGAGGTTCACGCCCTTGCTGGTACAAGAGTCGGGACGCACGCGCCCTAGGCATCAGAACAAGATGGCGGAGTTGCAGCATCGAGCTGGTCCAAGGATGCCGGAGGGAGACAGCATGGATACGCCGTGGCAGCCAGCCGTCCATCAGACCCGGAGGGAGTCGCCACAGAGGTAAAGAGGGCGGAGTGAGGGCATCGAGCAGCGACGGACACAACAGTACCCCCCTTGAAAGGGCGATCTCCTCTTCGGGTACCAGGCTTAGATTTGGGAGGATGTGCGAGGTGGAACTGAAAGCATCTCTATATCCAAGATTGGTCTGAGGCTCCCAAGAGTTTTCTTCTTGGCCGAAACCTTCCTACTTTAGAAGATATTCAAAGCCTTGCGTCTGTTACGAACATCCAGAATCTCTTTGATCTTAATTTCTAATTTGTCTTCTGCATTGATGACAGATGGATCTTGAGATTTGGAAGAATCTTGCAGAGTGTTATTGAAGATATCAGCAGCAATGGATTGAGCTGCTGTGGACGTCACTGAAGATTTCAGTTGAAGTGGTGATGTTAGGGTAGGTCCAAAATCCACTACTATAGATGATGGCATTACCAGCGGAAACAGACTAGCTGGTTGCCAGAAATATCTTCTTCGGATCTATTATGTGCTGTGGCTCATCAGACACATCCTCCCACATTGCTTCCTCTGTGAGAACTGAGGAAGGATACACGCGTTCTTCTGGTGACACCGAATTGATTCTCAGACGCAGGGCACCATACAAGCCCCATGTGGAGGAAGTACGCCGACCACCTCCTCAGAGAAAACTTCTCTGAAGGATGCATCTTGGGGCGACAGTCCTGGCCTCGCTGGAGTTGAAGGCATGCATATGATAGACGCAATCTCCTTAAGGCACCTCCCAAACACTCTGGGCCCCATCGTGAGAGATCCAAGGATGCCCAGTCATTTGGGATTGGTGCATCAGCAGCCAGGGTAACCCCAGGACGATAGGGTGCATAGCCTTTCCCAGTACAAAGAAGGAGATTGTTTCCATATGGAACGTGACAGATATCTCTAGGTTTATAATCCATGAATGCGGATAGATGTTGTATCTTCTTCGGCTCTATAATGTGCTGTGATACATTAGGCACATCTTCTGAGTGAACAAGCGTAACAGCGCGTTTGCTCTGGTGTTTGTCTCCAGATCGGTGTGCGAGGAGGAGATATACAAAGTTCTTGAGATCCGTGAAGACGATTAATGTTGAACGCCTTTGAGCCAAGGTGAACGTAGAAGGCGCTATGAATATCAGCAGCAATGAGTTGAACTGCCGTGGACGTCATGAAGATCTTCAGGAGAAGTGGTGATGTAAAAGAACGTCCAAAGCCCACTTCAAGTTGTGATGTAATAATGGATCTTCTAATTTGACCAAGGGACTCCTCAGGTCTTCCACTAGACGTCTGAGAATGAAATTGCCTCCTGCCCCTGAGTCCATCAAGGCAGGAGTCTGAACCGTAGCCAGTTCGCAGATCACGGAGGCTGGAAGAGAGAGCGGAGGAGAGAACGCAGTTTGGCCCAAGAACAGTCCTCCCGCGGGACTTAGGCCCGTCCGTTTCCCGGACGAATGAGGCATGTAGAGATGACATGGCCGGTCTGATCACAGTACATGCACAGGTCGTGTTTCTTCAAAAATCTTCTCTCCTTGGAGGTCAAGTGTCCACGACCAAGTTGCATCGGTTCATCTTTATCAATAGCAGAAGTTACTGGAACCATCCGAAGTGCAGTGGTAGTACTAGCCTGTTTCAACCCAAGTAACACCTTAGGCAGGAGTTCCTTCACCTTGTCTCGGAGCCGGTGATCTATTAGAGTAGCCAAGGCTATTAATTCGTCCAGCGAGTCAGGTGTCTGGCAAGCGGCCAGCTTGTCCTTTAAGCAGGTATCCAAGCCTCTGCAGAAGAGAATCTTGACAGTTGGGGTCCCACCGAAGTTCCGCTGCAATAGTCTTGAATTCTATGGCAAATTCAGTCACTGACCTGTTGCCTTGCTTCAAGTCCACCAAAGCAAAACTGGCAACAGAATTACGAGCAGGGTCATTAAAGACTGATTTAAACAAGTCCATAAATCCTTCTATGTCCTGCAAAATAGGATCCTTGCATTCCCACAAGGTAGATGCCCATGACAGCGCTCTCCCATCCAAGTATGACAGGATGTAGGTGGTCTTCGAAAGAGCTGTGGGAAATAAAGTTGGCTGTAAGGGGAAGTGCATGCAGCACTGGTGCAGAAAGCCCCGGGTCTTCTGGATTTCTCTGGAAAAGCGAATAGGAGCCGCCAGTGGAACAGCAGTCTTTAAAGTTACCTCCTGTAACTGACCTTCTTGGTTAGAAGCTGCAGTAAGTTTCTCCAAAGTTTCTTGCCGCTCTGAGATGCGTTGGGCCAGGCCCGGTATAGCCTGCAAAGCAGAGAGGTGCTGGATCCATGGAGTTAACAGCATTCCATATTTAAGCCAGATCCACTGGAGTTAGCAATCTGTAATAAATCTGGTGTGTGTTAGACTGCGAGCTCCTGAAAAAGGAGGAGTTAGCAGTCTGTAATAAATCTGGTAAGAAAGCTGGGCGTAGATGGGAGGAGCAATCTGAAAGAATGGCTCCTAAGAAGGAGGAGTCAGCTATCTTGTAGTGTCTCAGATTCAGTATATTCCGCTTCAGTTAGGATTCTCCGTGAGGAGTAGCAATCTGTTGGGAAAGCTTTGTGTTAGAGCTGGTAGACAGCAATCTGTTATGAGATAGTAGTGGTGAATCCTTGGGCCGGTGGCAGATGACCACGCCCCCCGGGAGGATATCCCGAGAGGGTCCACCAGCTAGGCTTGAGTATGGAGAGAGACACACATTAGTTCTTTTATCAAACAGGTTTTTGGAAACCACCAGAGGTTGCAGTAGTGAGCGGATATGCCCGGCAGGGCTGTAGTCCCTCAGGCACTGGAACCGCGATCCAGGATGGCTGAGCTGTTGAGAAACTGTAGAAAGTGAGTAGGTAGAGTAGACAATGTTCATGAACAGAACTAGATGACAAAACTCACATAAGGTCTCAAGGAAGCTCAGGTGCTGGAAAGGTTTAGGCCCTCGAGGAGCGAGTACCTGGTCCCAGGGAAAGCTCTGAGAGAGCAATGGTAACTTACAATTGTTTGTAGCAGCGATAGCTTCCAGACAGTAGAGAATCTTCAGAATGTCCAGGAACATGGGCCCTCGAGGAGCGAGTACCGGTTCCTATCGTAATCTGAAAGTAAAGAAAAGAGCGAGGCCCCCAAGGAGTGGGTACCTCTGGTAAGTCCGAGGAGGCAGAGTAGCTTGGAGGAAACGTAGCCGAATCCTCTCCTTGCTAATCCAGTTTGTTTAGCGTCTTCAAAGACCTTTAAATATTGGAAGCAGATAGCGTCATCTCAGGGGGACGCCCCTGAGGTTCGTGCCCTTGCTGGTACAAGAGTTGGGACGTGCGCGCCGTAGGCATCAGGACAAGATGGTGGAGTTGCAGCATCGAGCCGGTTCGGGGACGCCGGAGGGAGACAGCATGGATACGCCGCGGCAGCCAGCCGTCCATCAGACCCGGAGGGAGTCGCCACAGAGGTAAAGAGGGCAGAGTGAAGGCGTCGAGCAGCGACGGACACAACAGGAGTCTTTTCTAATAATTACTCCAGCTTTGTTTTCCTTTCTTCCAAAGATAGAGTTGAGCTTTAATATGAATCAGTCTATTTCCTTACTATCCCTAGTCAAGGAGGGGAATGCTGTACATTATGCACTTCTTCATCCCTTGGATATGCTCAGATATCTTTTACATTATCTCAAGGTAACCAATACGTTTTGGAATTCAGATTATCTTTGTTCTGTATTGTGGTGTAAAGAAAGGGGCAACGGCCTCTAAAGCAACCGTGGAAGGAAGTGATCATGCCTCTACTGAAGCAGATTCAGGTGCATTGCTTGAGAGCACAGGCTACTTCGTGGACTAAGCTACAGTTGATATCTCAATCAGAGATTTACAGAGTGGTGACTTGATTGTCCTTGCATACCTCTTCTAATTATTATCGTGTTTGTGTAAACGATGTTTCCTTTGCCTTGGTGCAGCATCCTGCCCTGTGAGGGAGTAGCTTATGTTAAATCCCGTTGATAATGGACTGGCATGACTGGATGAAGAGGAAGGTGAAATTACTATTTACCTGATAATTCTTTCCTCTGCAACAGTCAGGAAAGTCCATGATCCCTCCCAATGCTGCTTTCTATTTCTGTGGTGTTAGGTTCTTGGCAGGTTATCCAGAAAAGGCTTATGAATGCCATATCGTTCAGAACCTAGGTTCTTATTGAGTATGGGGGGGATATTGGTTTTCTTTTCCCTAAGTTTAGCTTTTTCTATGTTTATCACTCTTTTTTTTTTTTTTTTTTTGTTGGTTTGTTTGTTCCTTTGCTTCCTTGTTCATCCTGAAAATTTGAAGGGAAAAAAAGATGAATGAAGGGAACTAAAAGAGAATTGTTTATGGTTTTAAAGTGTCCACAGCTTTTACAGAGTTTACTGACAGGCTGATGTCAGTACAGAGGTATTTGAAGGGTGACATCAGCAAGCTTTTGATCTCTGTCTCCATCTGCTGGTTGGCATGTATAACCCATTAGTAATGACTGACCTGTCTTAAAGGAAAGGAAATTATCAAGTAAGTAGTAATTTAACCTTTGTTAAATTTAAAGGTTTTAATTTTGTTGTGTCCTGGTGCCTTGTGCTACTGTTGACTGATTTGTTGATATTTAGCGGACTTGAACATAATGCAGTGATATTCCCAATACATTATGGAATGGTTTTTATATAAAATCAGAGGCATGTTCCATGCCTTTAAAAAAAAAAAAAAAAGAAAAAAAAAGAAAGGCTACTGCAGTGTGTTAACTGATCTGCCAAACTTTAATGTAACGAGACTATAACTTCAGCTAAGAAAAATATTTTGTTTTTCAAGCAGGGAGATTGAAGAAGCCATTTATCAAAGTTGAAGACAGAAGTCGGTAAGCATCATGTTTATACTACCTCCATAGTCATTTGAGGGGCAGCTGTCAAATCCTGGAGAAAGAAGTGAGACAATACCTCTTCAATCTAAACATAAACTGGAAAGGGTTACTAGTAACCAAGAAACAGGAAGAGGACTCTGCTGCTCCCTATATATTCCCTTCTTTTTTTATTTTCCAGTGCTGTCTGAAACCCCTCCAGAGTTTACTGTGAGCTCCCTCTCTAAATTCCATGCTGAAGAGTATCTCACTTCAGCCCGAGTCCAGCTCCAATGTGTCTGTAGAGCATGCAAATTCTCCATCCTTCCAGGGCAAATTTTATCCCTACTTGCCTTGGCAAGCTCTACATTTCCTTCCCACTAATTCTTCTATATTATTCTATAGTGCTCTTTCTCCATGGACAAGCAGACAAACAGCCACACACGTGGGCAGTGTCCCCTGATGGTGCCAGGATGGAGCACACATTCACAATGCTCAGAAGAAACCTTTGCTCGCTTTGCTATCACCATGTGAGCCTCCTCAGTTTCTTTTCATCCGTTTAATGAACAGTCTGAATCTCTCTAGCCCCCTTGTCTATTACTGCATTTTTCGATATTACTGTCATTTGAAAAAAATTTTAATTTCATTTTTTGTCTCAGTTTATTTTCTTTTCTATAGTTAAAAAAAAAAACAAAAAAAACCCCCCACCAGTTACAGCAGTTTTCTTTTTGTCAATGTCATATTCCTACTGGCCTTGGCTGAAAAGACACCGAGATTAGGTAGGCAGCCTTTTAAGTTGTGCTAAAATTGCAATCCCAAAATGTCAAGTCAAGACTTACATGATCTGTGTCTGAGATGTTTAGGGATATCACATGACTCATCTGATTATGAGCCCTGTGGAAGGATGTAACTATCAGCTGTCACAGTCAAAAACCAAAAAATCATCTCCTAAGAGAACAGTGTCTGATCAGCCAGAGTCTCAAAGAAGTAGAACTGAGAGAAAGAGATCAGAAGACAGCTCACCTTGGCACAAAAAGAGAAAAGACCCCACACTGAAGATCGTTCAGCACTGAAAGAGAAGTAAACTGCACAGAAATCCGTTTGGTACCAGAAGAGAGATCTGCACTTTCTGTGATATAAACCACCATTCAGAGCTGGCCATGTTGGTGCCATCAGCACTGATTCTATCAGTGCCAAAGCCTTCCATGCTGATGCGAACATCTAATGCACGGTCAGGCCCTAAGATCTCAGCACCAAAGCATGCAGCTCCAAGTGATATCAATGTGGTAGTAGTATCACAGCACTGACACTCCAGCTCTGCTTCATTGCACAGAGCTTCATCTTTCATTTTGATACAGGAGTCAGAACTCAGAGCCATAGCCAGGCAATTTGGTGCCTATGGCCAAGTGAAAAACTGCGCCTTCGCCCATTACATAACACATGACACCATGAGTTGAGAGACTCTGTTAAATGCTTGTACAGCAATGATCATGGCAAGTGTAAGGGTATTAGGTGCCCTAGGAAAACTTTACAGCCTTGCACTCTCCACCCCATCACACCCTCCTCACACACTAAAAAATTATGCATTTATAACAACAGATTTTACATGAAAAAGAACATTCAAAGCACAGTTTTCTGAGGTAAAAATATCACTTACAATATGTATATTACTAGCCGTTAAGCCCGTAACAACGGGCTACATTAAAAAAAAAATTTCAGTCCATTTCCTCCCCCCTCCCTCATTCTCCTCCCTCCCACCTCATTCTCCCCTCACCCTTTATTCTCCTTCCCACCTCCCCCCTCTAGTCTCCCTCCCTCCTCCCCTCTCCCCTCCCCTCAGTCACTCCCTCCTCCCCTCAGTCACTCCATTTCCGGATAGCACAAATGGAAGATCTTCGGGGGAGGTCCCTCGCGCGCGTCTGCCGCTACTGCGCCTTGCCGCTACTGGTCCTTGCCGCCACCGCTCCTTGTCCTTGCCGCCGCTCCTCGCCGCCACCACTCCTCGTCCTTGCCGACGCTCCTCGCCGCCACCGCTCCTCGTCCTTGCCGCCGTTCCTGGTCCTTGCCAATGCTCCTCGCCGCCGCTCCTGGTCCTTGCTGCCGCTGCCACTGCTCCTTGCCGCCGCTCCTCCCAGCACCATTTTTGTTATGGGCAAGCTCTGGCCGACGTGCTTGCCCGCACATGCGCGGTAGAGCTGCTCTCTACTGCGCATTTGCGGCACGTCGGTCAGGGCTCCCTTATCTAGTAGATATTTCTCACAGGACAAGCAGGATGGTAGTCCTCACATATGGGTGACATCACAGGATGGAGCCCAATCACGGAACACTTTTGTCAAAATTTCTAGAACTTTGACTAGCACCTACTGGGCATGCCCAGGATGGCACCAACCCTGCAACCAGCAGGGGTCCGCCTTTAGTCTTCTTTTTTCCGCGCAGCAGTAGCCACGCGGGTTAAGGAGCTCTACAGAGATTCCTGACAGGAATTTTCCTCACAGAATTACTTCATGATTTAATACCCCACAGGGGTCTCCCTATTCAATTTTTGCTTCCGCTTTGGTCCGGTAAGTTTTTACACGATTCTGGTCAATTCCCATCGAGTTAGGCCCTCGTGGCCTACTGGCCGTCGACCGCACCGCGGCTAAATTTTACTGACCCTCACAAGGTCTGTGTAATGTGTTTAGGGAGCGAGCATGATGTCCTTACTTGCACCAAATGTGCCCTTATGACACCAAAAGGTCGCAAGGCTAGAATGGAGAAGATGGAACTTCTCTTTCGATCACAAACTCCGACGCCGTCCATAGCCTCGATGTCATCCGAGCCGACACTGTCTACGTCACTCCAGTATCGTGCACCGACCGATGTCCGACCGGCATCGACGACTCCACGGCCATCGACGCCCTCTGTTCCTCCTCAGCATAAGGACCGAGGAGATCGTCGAGAAAAGCATCGACATCGATACCATAGGTCTCAGACCATCGATGCAGGCAAGCCCTCGAGGTCGCCGCCACCGAAGAAAGCCCGTCCAGAAAAGGCACCGACCCTATCTGGCTCCGGGTCACTGAGGCAACCTTCACCGGGACCGGTGATAGCAGCCGCAATTCCACCTCCAACGGTGGTCCTTCCGGCTCCGCCTCCTCCTCCGGCATCAGGGCTCCACGCTCCAGGTTTCTGAGAGGAATTGGATCAGATGATTCAAGAGGCCATCGGCAGAGCGATGCAAGGCTTCAAGATTCCTCCGATGCCAGTGCCGATTCCTGAACTGGCTACCGATCCTATTCCTGTAGCGCTGGCACCGCTACTAACGAGGATGGAAGCGCTGCTCGCCACTTTTCCTCCGATGGATCCGGGGGCACCGATGGGCCCGGTGCCCTCCTCCCCAATTCCTCTTTCATTGACAGAAGAAAGAGAAACACCGTTCCTTCCTTCATCGGGAATCGTACCGATGCCTCAGCCATTGATGTCACCGATAGCGTCTTTGCTACCATCGGTGCCGCCGATGCATCAATCAATGCCCTCGGTACCTCCATCGATGCCTCCGGTGACTCCCTCGATGCCTTCGGTGCCTCAACTAGGACCTTCAGGAATACCAGCATTCCGTCCCTCTAAGGATCCTAGGGGTGCTGGTGATGAACCCTATGATACATGGACCGATGACTCATCCCAGGATACCGATGACTTACCATTGCCACCCTCTCCTACTGAAAGCAGGAAGCGTTCTCCTTCAGAGGACTTGTCCTTCATTACTTTTGTGAAGGAAATGTCTGAATTGGTTCCATTCCAACTTCAGACAGAACAGGATGATAGACACCAGATGATGGAACTTCTGCAATTTCTGGGTGCTCCTAAAGAAATCACCTCTATCCCTATCCATGATGTCCTCTTGGATCTTCTGAAGAGGAATTGGGAGCATCCTGATTCGGTGGCACCAGTTAACCGAAAAGCGGACACCACATACCTAATCCAGTCAACTCCAGGTTTCCAAAAAACCCAATTAGATCATCATTCAGTGGTTGTTGAGTCAGCCCAAAAGAAAGCCCGACGTTCCAAACCTCACTCTTCTTTCCCTACAGGGAAGGAGCAGGACAGACTATCTGACTTGCCTTGCACTGGTGACAATCTTTTGGTGAACAGATACAACAAGCAGTGGCACAGCTCAAAGATCACCATGAGACTCTTCGCCAACTCTCCTTTTTACCTTCTGAAGATCCTGCTAAGCAAACATTCAGAAAGGATCCCAAGAAGTCTTTCTACCTCCAAAGGAACTCTTATCCTCCACTGTCCAAAGGTCGCTTTACTAAGCCTTATCAGAAAGACCAGTCCAGGCAACCTATCAGGCAAAAACCACAGACAACCCCTCAGCCAGGCCCAGCTGGTTTTTGACTCTTTCCTAGAGAGCAGTGTTCAGCCTCCACTACTGCATATACCAGTGGGAGGTCGATTGTGCCACTTCAGCAACATCTGGCACACAATCACCTCAGACCAGTGGGTTCTTGCCATATTCACTCAAGGTTATTATCTCAACTTTCTCGCCATTCCACCGGACTCCCCACCTCGGCTGACATGGGGAACATCTGATCACTCACCTCTCCTGGATCAGGAAGTCTCCCTCCTCCTTCAGTCCAGAGCAATCGAACCAGTGCCCTACTCTCAACAGGGCCTCTGCTTCTATTCCCGGTACTTTCTAATCCCAAAAATGTTAGGTGGCGTTCGCCCAATACTAGACCTTCGTGCCTTAAATAAGTACCTACAAAGAGAAAAGTTCAAGATGGTAACCTTGGGTTCCCTCCTTCCCCTTCTGCAAAGGGAAGACAGGCTCTGCTCTATAGACCTCCAGGACGCTTACACACACATCGCAATAACTCCATCTCATCGCAAATTTCTGCGATTCCTGGTAGGCCCAAAGCACTATCAATACGGAGTGCTACCATTCGGCCTGGCATCTGCACCACGAGTCGTCACCAAGTGCGTCGTAGTAGTAGCAAAGCATTCCTCGGGACTCAAGGTGCCCATGTCTACCCCTACCTCGACAACTGGTTGATCAGGGCTCCCACCCAGCAAGCTGCTCTGACGTCCCTACGTCTCACCTTGCATACCCTGATCTCCCTAGGTTTTCTCATCAATTACCCAAAGTCCAACTTAGTCCCATCACAAACCCTGTCATTCATAGGAACAGATTTGGACACCTTTAAAGCAAAAGCATTTCTTCCTCGAGAACGAGCTCTCACTCTCACTTCTCTCGCCCATCAGCTGCAGTCTCGAAAACGCTCAACTGCACGTCACTTCCTAGTATTGCTAGGATACATGGTGTCCTTGGTACATGTCACTCTAATGGCTCGTCTCGCCATGAGGGTCATGCAGTGGACTCTAAGTCACAGTGGATACAATCATCTCAACCACTGTCAGCCATTGTCCATATCACCAACCCACTTCGCTTGGTGGAAGAATCAATCCAATCTCCTCCAAGGCCTTCCTTTCCAGGCTCCAGATCCTCAAATAACCCTTACAACCGATGCCTCCAACCTCGGCTGGGGAGCACATGTTGCCAATTTGCAAACTCAAGGCACCTGGTCTCCAGAGGAAGCCAAACACCAAATAAATTTCCTGGAACTACAAGCAATAAGATATGCTCTCAGGGTGTTTCAGGATCGCCTTTCCAACCAGGTCATCCTGATTCAAACAGACAACCAGGTGGCCATGTGGCACATCAACAAACAAGGAGGAACAGGCTCCTACCTCCTGTGTCAGGAAGCTGCACAGATATGGGTGGAGGCCCTTTCCCACTTGATGAACCTGAAGGCCACCTACTTGCCGGGAGTGGACAATGTGTTGGCAGACAAGCTGAGTCACACCTTTCAGCCGCACGAGTGGTCCCTCAACCCCTCAGTAGTGGACTCAATATTCCAACGTAGGGGTTACCCTCACATAGACCTCTTTGTGTCACCTCAAAACCACAAAGTAGAGAACTTTCGCTCTCTCACTCGCAGCCAACACTCACTACCAAGAGATGCGTTCTCCCTCTCATGGGCAACCGATCTCCTATATGCATTCCCTCCACTTCCACTTCTCTCAAAAACACTCATGAAGTTACATCAGGACAAGGGAAGCATGATCCTGATAGCCCCTCACTGGCCATGCCAAGTGTGGTTTCCGATTCTTCAGGACCTCTCCATTCACAGGCACATTCCCCTGGGGAAAGACCCGCTTCTGATCACTCAAAACGACGGGTGCCTATGCCACCCCAATCTTCAGGCCTTGTCCCTGACTGCCTGGATGTTGAAAGGTTAATTCTTCAGCCATTCTACCTTTCGGAGCCAGTTTCCCGTGTCCTGATTGCTTCATGAAAGCCTTCCACGAGAAAATCTTATTACAAATGGAACAGGTTTAAGTCATGGTGTTCCTCACTGTCCCTTGATCCTTTCACTTGTTCCACCACAAAGTTTCTAGACTATCTCTGGCACTTGTCAGAATCAGGTCTAAAAACTTCTTCCATCAGGATGCATGTCAGTGCAGTACCTGCCTTCCATAAAGGTGTTGGGGATGTCCCATTTCAGTACAACCCTTGTAACACGTTTTCTGAAGGGCTTGTTCGACCTCAAATCTCCACTGCGCCCTCCGGCCCCTTCTTGGGACCTCAACCTGGTTTTGGGTTGGCTCATGAAACCACCATTTGAGCCTCTCCAATCTTGTGATCTTCGCTATCTCACATGGAAAGTGATTTTTCTTTTGGGAATCACATCCGTTCGCAGAGTTAGTGTGTTACAGGCCTTAGTCACCTATCCGCCTTATACTAAACTTCTGCATGATAGGGTGAGTGTGGAGTACTACCCTAAGTTTTTGCCTAAGGTAGTATCGGAGTTTCACATTAATCAATCCATTATACTACCCACCTTCTTTCCCAGGCCCCATTCCAATCCAGGAGAACAGGCTCTGCATTCCCTTGACTGTAAACGGGCTCTAGCATTCTATCTAGATCATACAGTAACCCACAAAAAATCCACCCAACTGTTTGTTTCTTTCCATCCCATCAGATTGGGTCAACCTGTGGGTAAGCAGACTCTCTCCTCCTGGTTAGCGGACTGCATATCCTTTTGCTATCAGCAAACAGGCATTCCACTTCAAGACCATGTTAAAGCACACTCTGTCAGGGCCATGGCAACTTCAGTAGCACACCTATGCTTGTTGCCGCTTCCTGATATTTGTAGGGCTGCTACCTGGAGTCTCTCCATACCTCTACAGCCCATTATTGTTTAGACAAGGCTGGAAGACAAGATTCCATCTTCGGCCAGTCTGTCTTGCGCAACCTATTTCCAACTTGATGTACCAACACCCTTCCGCCTGCCCGTTAGGGTTCAGGATGCCCTCTATCAAATTCCTCCCCAGTCCTTGTGCCTATTGCACATCTTGGGTACATTTGGTGCATTTCTCGGACATCCTCAGCTCGGTACTTACCCATATGTGAGGACTACCATCCTGCTTGTCCTGTGAGAAAGCAGAAGTTGCTTACCTGTAACATTAGTTCTCACAGGACAGCAGGATGTTAGTCCTCATGAAACCTGCCTGCCACCCCGCGGTATTGGGTTCGTTACGTTTTCTTATTTTATTTTTTGGCACTATACTATAGCTTTTAAACAAGACTGAAGGGGACCCCTGCTGGTTGCAGGGTTGGTGCCATCCTGGGCACCAAAAGTGTTCGGTGATTGGGCTCCATCCTGTGATGTCACCCATATGTGAGGACTAACATCCTGCTGTCCTGTGAGAACACCTGTTACAGGTAAGCAACTTCTGCTTTACATGCACTGTTGTGGTGCCAACCAGAAAACCCTGCAAAAAAGCAAGAGAGATCGTGGAACCTATATAATATTAGGCCTACTGTAATGCATCTTGGATATGGGCATGATCCTCAGAGAGCCATGAGGAAAAAGAATTTCGATATAAAAACAGCACTAACTGCAAGCACTTAAACAGCAACAATTCTACTTATCAAAGTTAATACTACAAATATTACACCAGGCCTAAAATAGTAATATACCCCCATTAGAGAAACAGAACAAGCCATTCCCTGTACGTACCAGGATCAGTCGACTGCTGGGTTATGCCTCCCATCCAGCAGGAGTCAGAGAGAAACTGAAAAGGCACCACCTATATACCCTGGTGCACCTCCCTGCGATCCTTCAGTATATCTCTGACTCCAGCAGATGAGAGAGCATAACCTGCGGTCCTGATCTACTGAAAAAAAAAAAAACCCCCCACAGAGGAGTGAGGTGCTCCACTATTTCAGGTTTGATTTAAGTTATCTGGGAGGCAACTGTGACTAGAACTCGAGAAAAGCTGAAGTTAGGAGCCATAGCAGGCAAGGCAGGGCTCTGCCCTGAAGCCTTTCCCCGGAGTACATTTTGTCCAGCCCAGTGAGAGGAGGGGGAGTATTCATCGGTGGGCCGGTCACTTTCCCCCTCCGCCTCCAGAGAAGCCCATCCCTCGGAGAAAGTTGACAGAAGGAGTTTCTCCTTTCTGCAGGCTCCAAGCGTTTTCAAAGTTTGTAAAAAAAAAAAAAAAAAAAAAGAAGTGCTGCATTGCTAGCTGCCGCGGAAAGCGCTGTTGAATTTAAAAAAAAAACGAGGTGTGTTTACAAATTCCCTACCTGCTGTACTCTCTGGGTCTCCGGAGGGGGTGGCCTGCCACCCATCACTGTTTCGCGCCGTTTCGCGCTTCTTTCTCTTCAGGGCAATGCCCAGGGGACTCGTTTGTGTTGCGTGCGGGGAGTCAGGGCTCCGGCTCTCGCGCAAAGGCCTCTGTTCCCGGTGCATTCCCGGGGATGAGAGGCCTTCGTGGAGAGCAGCCCCGACCGAGAAGTCACTCCCTTCGCGGCTGATCTCCTCGGGTGGCCTCGCGGGAGCGTTCCCGAGTGCGGAGGCGGCGGCCATTTTGGATCCCACGGTGGCCATTTTAAATCGACCCGGTCGTGAAACGGAGCTGTCAGAGGAGGAAGAGGATGATGATCCCCTCTCCCCGCTGGAGTTAAGTCTTCCCAGGGGCCGCGATTCTTCTGGGCATGCTAAGGGGGATACTCGGAAGAGGCCACACCCCTTCTCGTCTCAATTTGTGCTTTTGCTGCACAAAGCTTACCTGGAGGCAGAAGCAGATTGGGAGCAGGGGGCTTCGACTCCAAATAAGCGGGGGAAAATTTCTATAAGTCCTGAGGGACTAGGTTTGGGAAATTCTGCTCCTTCCCCAGCTCCTAAGCCACCGCAGCATAATCCGGTGGATCCTGCCCCTCAAGATCCCCCTACTCCTGATTCAGGGGCAGACGTGGGGAGCACGGATCTCGTAGAGGGCGATGATCCGCTTGTCCTCAGATTGTTCCATAAGGAGGAGTTGGACCCCTTGATCTCGCATGTTCTTCAAGAACTGGGGATCCCAGTCCCACAGATTGATTCAAATTCTTTACCAGGCTACTTGGAGTTGACGGGGCTCCGCGCGCCGTCCCATGCGTTTCCTTATCATAACAAACTTTCCCAGATCGTGTCCCGGGAATGGGATGCTCCGGAGGCTACCTTAAGAGTTGGACGGGCTATGGATAAGCTGTACCCGCTTCCTCTTGAGGCTTTGGAATTGCTTAAGGTGCCTAAGGTGGATTCAGCAGTCACGGCCATCGCTAAACATACCACAATCCCAGTTACAGGTGGCACGGCCCTTAAGGATCCCCAAGATAGAAAATTGGAAGTGTTGCTGAAGCGAATCTTTGAGGTGTCAGCCCTAGGGGTGCAAGCGGCGGTTGTAGTTGCATGGTACAGAGGGCTACCCTCCGCTGGGTGCAGCAAATGTTAACGTCTCAGGATTTGCCTCCAGGGGAAGCAGAGCAGGCGAACCGAATGGAATCGGCGGTGGCCTATGCGGCGGACGCCCTGTATGATCTTCTCCATACTTCAGCCCGCTCCATGGCATCAGCAGTCTCCGCGCGCCGACTCCTCTGGCTACGCCATTGGGCGGTGGACTCATCCTCCAAGGCGCAACTTGGTTCCTTCCCTTTTCGGGGTAAGTTGTTATTTGGGGATGAGTTGGAGCAGCTAATTAAGTCCTTGGGAGAGAACAAGGTCTTCAAATTGCCGGAAGACAGGCCGAAATCATTTCGTTCCTCGGGATCCTTTCGTGGTCGTTTTCGTGGACAGCGCCGGTATCGCTCCGGGAGAGGTTCCTCTTCATTTGCACCGCGGCAACCGCCAGCACGCCCTCAAGGATGGTCTCCTTCCTTTCATGGCCGACGGCAATCGCGCACGGGGGCGAGCCATGCCTTTACCAATAATAAGACACCACAATGAGGGGACGCTGGTCCATCCCTCCGTTCCGGAAGTGGGGGGTCGTTTATTTCACTTTCGGGAGGAATGGGCCAGAATAACCTCAGACCAGTGGGTCCTCGACATTATAAACCGCGGCTACGCCTTCGATTTTGCACAACCCCTGCGCGATTTCTTCCTAGCCTCCCCCTGCGGGTCGCGAGAAAAGCAAGAGGCTATTTTGCAAACGCTAGCGCAGTTACAGGCTCTGGGGGCTATAGTTCCCATGGCTGTGGCCGAGCAAGGCACGGGTCGCTACTCCATCTATTTCATCATCCCAAAGAAGGAAGGAACCTTCCGTCCCATCCTCGATCTAAAACAGGTCAACAGAGCTCTAAGAATCCCAAGCTTCCGAATGGAGACTCTCCGTTCTGTCATTGCGGCGGTCCACAAAGGCGAATTTTTGGCTTCTTTGGATCTCACGGAGGCTTACCTGCACATCGGCATACAGGAATGTCATCAGAGGTTCCTAAGGTTCATGGTCCTGGGAGCTCATTACCAGTTTTGTGCTCTCCCCTTTGGTCTCACAACAGCCCCGAGGGTCTTCACCAAAGTAATGATAGTCGTCGCCGCAAGTCTCCGAAGAGAAGGAGTGCTCGTCCATCCTTACTTGGACGACTGGCTCATTCGGGCAAAATCAAGACGGCTTTGCGAGGAGGCAGTACGCACAGTCATTTCCTGTCTGAGCTCCCTAGGTTGGGTCGTCAACTACTCCAAGAGCCAGCTGATACCCTGCCAGACCCTAGAGTTTCTGGGGGCCTTGTTCAATACGGAGTGGGGCAAGGTTTCCCTGCCGCAGGTGCGAATGGAGCGACTGATGGCGCACGTTCGTCGTCTTCTAGCTCTGTCGCTGCTGGTGGTATGGGATTATTTACAGGTTCTTGGATATATGGCGTCCACCCTAGAGTTGGTGCCTTGGGCTTTTGCGCATATGCGACCATTACAGAGAGCGCTATTATCTCGATGGGACCCCAAGTCGGAAGAATTCCGGGTGCCGTTACCACTTCTAGACCCGGCAAGGGCCAGTCTGCAATGGTGGTTGCAGCTGACCCATTTGCTCCGGGGAGTCGATTTGGAGCCTCCGAAATGGATCATCATCACAACGGACGCCAGCCTGTCGGGTTGGGGGGCGGTCTGCCAATCTCAATCCGCACAGGGGCGTTGGACGGCTTCGCAGTCCAAGTGGTCCATCAACCGTCTAGAGACAAGGGCAGTCCGCTTGGCGCTGCTTTGGTTTCTTCCTCTGATCCGACATCAAGCAGTCCGAGTCCTGTCAGACAATGCAATGACCGTGGCCTATATAAATCGCCAAGGAGGAACCAGGAGTTACTTGGTTGTGTCCGAGGCGAGCAAGTTAATGGATTGGGCGGAGGCGCATCTGTCTCGATTAGCGGCCTCACACATTGCCGGCGTCGACAACATCAGGCGGACTATCTCAGCCGGCAGCAGTTGGATCCGGGGGAGTGGGAACTGTCACAAGAGGCACTCAAACTCATCGTTCAAAGATGGGGAACGACCCACGTAGACCTCATGGTGATGCGCCTAAATGCAAAGGCAGCGCGTTTCTTCAGCCGCAGACGAGAGCACGGCTCGGAAGGCGTGGACGCATTGGTTCTTCCATGGCCCGAACATGTTCTCCTGTATGTGTTCCCTTCGTGGCCACTGATAGGCAAAGTGTTGCGTCGGATAGAATCCCACGTGGGTCCGGTCGTTCTCGTAGCGCCAGAGTGGGCCAGGAGGCCGTGGTTTGCCGATCTGATCAATCTAGCGGTGGACGGTCCCGTGCGTCTCGGTCACCTTCCTTGCCTATTGCGACAGGGTCCAGTGTTTTTCGACCAGGCCGATCGCTTTTGTCTAGCGGCTTGGCTTTTGAGAGGCGTCAATTGAGGAAGAAGGGATATTCTGATTCGGTCATTACTACTCTTCTTCAAGCTCGTAAGCCGTCTACTTCGGTTACCTACGTGCAGGTTTGGAAGGTGTTCGACTCTTGGTGTCGTGGTTCCTCCATGTCTCCAAGACAAGCCACGGTGTCACAGGTCCTCCAGTTCCTGCAGGAGGGCCTAAAGAAGGGCTTATCCTATAATTCCCTTAGAGTGCAGGTGGCGGCTTTAGGCTGTTTCCGCGGCAAAATTGACTGCGTTTCCATAGCCATGCACCCCGATGTAGCCAGATTTTTTAAGGGGGTCAAGCATTTGCGCCCGCCGGTGCGACCTATCTGTCCCGCTTGGAGTCTGAATTTAGTTCTTCATGGCCTTAGTTCTTCTCCTTTTGAGCCGCTGAAGCGGGCTACACTCAAAGATCTCACTCTCAAGACAGTTTTCTTGGTGGCTATTTGTTCGGCGAGACTCTTTTCAGAGCTCCAAGCGCTGTCATGCAGGGAGCCTTTCCTTCGCATTTCGGATTCGGGTGTTTCGCTTCGAACTGTCCCGTCCTTCTTGCCTAAGGTGGTTACGTCTTTTCATGTGAATCAGACGGTAGAACTCCCAGCCTTTTCGGCGAAAGACAGTGAGGCTTCGGACCTTAGGAGGTTGGATGTTCGGGCGTTGTTGAGATACTTAGAGGTCACCAATCCTTTTTGATTGTCTGATCATCTTTTCGTTTTATGGAGTGGCCCTAAGAAGGGGTCCAAAGCTTCTAAGACGACTATAGCCCGCTGGCTGAAGGATGCTATTGCTTCAACTTACATTTGTAAGGGACGTGCCGTTCCGGAAGGTCTTAAGGCTCATTCTCTGCGTTCCCAGGCGGTGTCTTGGGCGGAGAGTGCCTTTGTTTCCCCTCAGGAAATTTGCCGGGCGGCGACTTGGAAATCCTTGCACACTTTTGCTAGACATTACCGTTTGGATGTACAGGATCCGACAGTACCTTCGTTTGGCAGCGGTGTGCTTCGAGCGGGACTGTCAAGGTCCCACCCCTTTTAGGGCAGCTTAGGTACTTCCCAGCAGTCTGGACTGATCCTGGTACATACAGGGAAAGGAAAATTAGGCCTTACCTGATAATTTTCGTTCCTGTAGTACCAAGAATCAGTCCAGACACCCGCCCATGTCAGTAACAGTCCGACACTCTATTCTTGTATTTCAGAATTCCTGTATGGAATGCTTACACAACCTTTTTATCGTTTCGTTCAGCGGCATTTTCAGCCGGGGTTTTTTCCTCGTTTTTCCAAGAGTTCATGTTTCACTTGTTCTAGTCACAGGTTCTTGCCTAGGATTTCTTCTATCATTCTGCTTTGTTATCGATTATACTGAAGGATCGCAGGGGGGCGCACCAGGGTATATAGGTGGTGCCTTTTCAGTTTCTCTCTGACTCCATCTGCTGGACGGGAGGCATAACCCAGCAGTCTGGACTGATCCTTGGTACTACAGGAACGAAAATTATCAGGTAAGGCCTAATTTTCCTATCTGTTATCAATCCCAATATTTTAGTTATTTATTTATTTATTTATTTGGATTCTTTTATATACCGAAGTATAGCAAGCTGCCTTCACTCCGGTTTACAGTTTTAACAACTTATTACAGATAACTCATAGTGTAACTGTGAACAAACAACTAGATACAATTAAAGCATAAAGCAATAGTATATAAACAGGTATTATAGTGTACAACCAAGTAAAACTGGACTTACTGAGTATAAACAGTGCAAAGACAGATAAAGATAAGCATATAACGTCGTAACTTAAATGTATCATCGAGCGACTGGTGTGTTTATAAGACTCTTGAATCGATAAGTTAGGGGTTGAGGGGAAGAGGGAATCTCGGGAATTGGTGGGGGACAAACTAAAATTAATCAAAAGACACAAATTAGAAGACAGAGGGTAAGAGAGAAATGTCGTGGGGGGGGGGGGGGTTTCACACCATTAGTGTGTAGAAACTACACACTAATGGAATAACTCACTTCAGTCACACATGCAAAACACAGATAGACCCTCAAATGCAGAATAAAAAGACCATACAGTATAAATAGAAATGTACAGATAAGAAGACCATACAGTATAAATAGAAATGAACAGACAAAAACTGATCTGGAAACCGCAACAAGCCAAATTCTGTATGCACTGTGAATAAGAGGACAGATGCACTGTGAATAAGAGGACAGATGCAACTTTTCTTGTCCAACATATTCCTGGTTTCCAAAAAGCACAACTGCCTCATCAGTCGGTGGTAGTTGATTCTGCACAAAAGAAGGCCAGAAGACTGCGACCACACTCTTCAACAACTCCTGGCAAGGACCAAAAATTCCTTGATATCTTAGGTCGCAAGATTTTTCAAGGTTCTATGCTAGTGTCACGCATAGCTACACACCAATTTTACATGACACAGTATCAAAGAAATCTCTGGAAGCAGGTTCAGGGAATAGCAGACTCTCTTCCCCAAAAGCAACAAGATAGTCTCAATGCCATACTACATAAAGGCCTTGAGACTGGCAAACATGAGGTTCGTGCTGCATATGATTCCTTTGAAACAGCTTCTCACATGTCAGTGACAGGAATCAGCGCCAGGAAGTGGGCCTGGTTAAAAGCCTCTGACTTGAGACCTGAAGTCCAAGACAAACTCGCAGATTTGCCATGTACCGGTGAAAACCTATTCGGCGACAAGATACAAGATGCAGTGGCTCAATTAAAAGACCATAATGAGACCCTGCGGCAATTATCCACAGTGATTACTGAGGCCCCTTCTTCTAGAAGTTCCACTAGAATGGACCTTAGTAAACAATTTTATCGCCCACGCAGATACTACCCACCTGCATCTCGCGTGAGGCCAACTAGACCGTCTCAGAAGACACATCTTTGACAGCCCAAGACATCCAGGCCTCAGCCACCACCACAAACAGGCCAGGCCTTTGGATTTTGAAGCATATCCAGAGAACAGCAGTCGCTCCATAAATCCAAAATCAGATTTGCCAATAGGAAGTCGAATTCGCCACTTCATCACCAACTGACTCAGCATAACCACAGACCAATGGGTTATATCCATGATAACCCAGGGATACCATCTAAACTTCCTCATGGTACCCCCGAACTTACCACCCAATCCTGTGTGGATACAAGAAGATCACACAGGTCTTCTAGAGTCAGAACTGTCCACCCTTCTGGGCGTCAGGGCCGTGGAACCTGTCTCCCGAGCACAGCAGGGCAGAGGGTTCTACTCTCGCTATTTTCTCATTCCAAAAAAATCAGACGGCCTCCGCAATCTCAACAAATTTCTACGAAAAGAAAAATTCAGGATGGTGTCCTTGGGCATCATGCTTCCCCTTCTGCAAAAAGGAGATTGGCTCTGTTCTCTGGATCTTCAAGATGCTTACGCTCACATTCCAATATCCCCACATCACCACAAGTACCTGCGTTTCCTAGTGGGACATCAACACTTTCAGTACTGGGTCCTGCCTTTCGGACTTGCCTCGGCACCCCGTGTATTTACAAAGTGCCTAGCAGTGGTGGCGGCCCATCTACACAAGAAAAGCATACAAGTCTTTCCTTACCTGGACGACTGGCTTCTCACAGGACAAGCAGGATGGTTGTCCTCACAAATGGGTGACATCGAGGATGGAGCCCACCACGGAAAACTTCTGTCAAAGTTTAAACAGAACTTTGACTGGCCCCTACTGGGCATGCCCAGCAAGGCACTGACCCTGCAGCCAGCAGGGGTCTCCCTTCAGTCTTCTTTTTTCCGCGCAGCAGCTGCCACGCGGTGAAAGGAGCTCTCTTACCACGTTCCTGACAGGAATTCGGTTTTTTCTTTCCGAAGAAAATTTGCCCCTCAGGGGTCTCCCTTCGACAAATTTTTGTCACCTCCGCGAAAGCCGGTAAGTTTTTTGCCGATTTTCATCGACTGCCGTCGATTTTGGCCCTAGAGGCCTGTTGGCACTTACCAATCCCGCGGCTAAATTTGGCCCTAGGCCATGGCGACGGGGTTCCGTCGTTGTCCGGATTGCACCCGGACTATGTCAATCACAGATCCCCATCGGGTCTGTGTTCTATGTTTGGGAAGTGAGCATGATGTCCTGACTTGCACTAAATGTGCCCTAATGACACCTAAGGGTCGTAAAGCCAGGATGGAGAAGATGGGGCTCCTCTTCCATGCACCCACCCCAACGCCATCGATAGCATCGACGTCATCGGAACCGGCACCGTCGAAGTTGCACCACCATCGTCAACCCTCCGGTGACCGTCCTCCACCGATGACTTCTCGGCCGTCGACTCCTGTCCCCTCCCCGGATGGGCGAGGAGATCGGAAGGATAAGCATCGCCATCGACGGCACAAGTCTCGGCCCGTCGAGGATCCACAACCATCGACCTCTGAACAGGCCGAGCCACCGACGAAAAAGCCTCGGTCAGACCTGGCACCGTCCACGTCTCGTTCGCAGGCACCGAGGAAACCCTCACCCTCCCGGGGTGCGGGGGCCGTGATCCCACCGGTTACGGTGGTACTTCCGGCCCTGCCTCAGCCTCCCTCTCCCGTCGAGCCGGGTATGGTTACCCCTGGTCTCCGGGCAGAACTGGACCGGCTGGTCCAGGAGGCCATCGAGAATGCGATGCGAAGATTCCAGCCTCCACCGGCACCGCCTCCGGCACCGATTCCGGCACCGCCTCAGGCACCGACCTCAGCACCGACTCTGCCACCGAGGAGGGAACCGACCACCGAGCCTCTAGTGGAAACGTTGGCACCGATACTAAATCGTATGGAGGCACTCATGCGAGCCCTTCCATCGGTGATTCCAGTAGCACCGACTACACCATCATCTCCGGAAGGACATTCATCGACAGGAGAAACACCGTTCCGGATTCCCCCGTCCGGTGTCGTTCCATCGGTGCCTTCACATACCTTTCCACCGATTTATCCTTCGGCTCCATCGATTCCAAGATCGGCACCGATTCCATCGGTAGCCCCGAAGCCCTCGATGCCGTTCACAGTTCCGCTTGCAGCACCGATTCCATCGATGCCTTTGGATCCTCTACCAGGTCCTTCAGGACTGCAAGCCCTACATGATCCTTATGATACCTGGGGTGATGATACATCTTCAGATACAGATTTACCATCCCCACCATCTCCTACAGAGAGTAGAAAACGATCTCCTCCTGAAGATCTCTCCTTTATAAATTTTGTAAAGGAGATGTCAGAAATTGTGCCTTTTCAGCTGCAATCTGAGACCGATGACAGGCACCAAATGATGGAGCTGCTCCAATTTCTGGATGCCCCAAAAATTATCGCTTCCATCCCCATTCACCAGGTATTTCTGGATCTTTTAAAGAAAAACTGGGAATCACCTTCATCTGTGTCGCCAGTTAATAAAAAAGCTGACTCAACATACCTCGTTCAGTCAGCACCAGGATTTCAGAAGTCTCAACTGGATCATCGCTCTGTTGTAGTTGAGTCTGCGCAAAAGAAGGCCAAGCGCCTAAAACCACACTCTTCCACTCCCCCTATCAAGGACAACAAATTCCTTGATAGTGTGGGAAGGAAAGTGTATCATGGGGCTATGTTGATATCTCGCATAGCTTCATACCAACTTTATATGACTCAATACAACAGAGCTATCCTTAAACAGATGCAGGACTACGCTGACACATTACCGGACCAATACCAGCCACAGCTTCAAGCCCTCCTTCACAAAGGATTTGAAGCTGGGAAGCACGAGATCAGAACGGCCTACGATATCTTCGATGCTTCCACGAAAGTCTCAGCTACTGCCATCTCAGCCAGACGTTGGGCTTGGTTAAAATCATCCAACCTTCGCCCAGAGGTCCAGGATCGTCTAGCCGATTTACCCTGCTTGGGGGACAATCTGTTCGGAGAACAGATTCAACAGATTGTGGCGGAATTGAAGGATCACCACGAGACGTTGAAACAACTTTCGTCTGTTCCATCTGAGGTATCCTCCAAACCACCACCTAAGAAGGACTCTAAAAAGTCATTCTTTCGGCCACGTCGTTATTACCCTCCGTCGACTAGGCCTCGTCCGGCTCGATCCTCCACCAGACCTCAGCTACGCCAACCTCGGAAACAAAGACCTGCTGTAGCCCCACCTCCCGGGCCTGCGGCAGGCCTTTGACTTCCCGACACGGAGCACATGCCATATCCCACTCCCCCACATCCCTGTGGGGGGTCGTCTGTGCCACTTTTTACAGCATTGGATACGGATTACCTCAGACCAGTGGGTGCTGGCAATTATCGCACAGGGTTACCACCTCAATTTCATAACTCTTCCGACAGACTCCCCGCCTCTTCAAGCGTGGAGTCTATCCAGCCACTTCACTCAATTACAACAGGAAGTATCCCTCCTTTTGCAATCAAATGCTATAGAACCTGTCCCTCCCTCTCAACGAGGCAAGGGATTTTACTCCAGGTACTTCCTAATTCCAAAGAAGTCAGGAGGGCTACGTCCAATTTTGGACCTTCGGGCCCTCAACAAGTACCTTCAAAAAGAAAAGTTCAAGATGGTAACCCTGGGCACGTTACTCCCTCTGCTGCAAAAAGGGGATTGGCTATGCTCCCTCGACCTCAAGGAAGCTTATACCCATATTGCGATAACACAATCCCATCGCAAATATCTGCGGTTTCTAGTAGGCCGCGACCATTATCAATACCGAGTACTGCCTTTCGGTCTGGCATCTGCTCCACGAGTCTTCACCAAATGCCTCGTAGTTGTAGCAGCATTCCTCAGGAAGGAAGGTGTCCACGTATACCCCTATCTGGACGATTGGCTAATCAGGGCCTCCACCCCTCAGATTGCCCGGTCCTCCCTACAATTGACAATCAACACACTCCTTTCCTTAGGGTTTCTTGTCAATTACGAGAAATCTTGCTTCGTCCCATCTCAAACCTTATCTTTCATTGGGGCAGACTTGGACACCTTACAGGCAAAGGCCTACCTTCCGCTTCAACGGGTCCAAACTCTCATGTCCCTAGCTCACCAGCTCCAGTCTCAAGACACGGCCACGGCTCGCCAGTTCCTCATTCTCCTAGGACACATGGCATCCTCGGTTCAAGTCACTCCCATGACCCGACTAGCCATGAGAGTAACACAATGGACTCTACGACACCAATGGATTCAAGCTTTTCAGCCTCTGTCCTCCATAGTCACAGTCACACAAGCGCTACGCCTATCCTTAACCTGGTGGACGACTCAGGTCAACCTCCTTCAGGGCTTACCCTTTCTTCCACCGGATCCGCAAGTAATCCTAACCACCGACGCTTCTCACATCGGTTGGGGAGCCCATGTGGACAACTTTCAAACCCAAGGGTTATGGTCCAACGAGGAAGCCGAACACCAGATCAATTTCCTGGAACTTCGAGCAATCCGCTATGCGCTCCGCACTTTCAAAGATCATCTCTTTCATCAGATAATCTTAATCCAGACGGACAACCAAGTGGCCATGTGGTACATAAACAAGCAGGGAGGCACAGGCTCCTTCCTTCTGTGTCAGGAGGCTGCGCAGATCTGGGCGGAAGCCCTCTCCCACTCCATGTACCTCAGGGCCACTTACCTGCCGGGAGTAGACAATGTATTGGCAGACCGGCTGAGCCGTGTCTTCCGACCGCACGAGTGGTCACTCGATCCTCTGATAGCGACCTCTCTGTTTCACAAGTGGGGTTCTCCCCGCATAGACCTCTTTGCGTCCCCTCAGAACCACAAAGTGGACGATTACTGCTCTCTCATTCGGAGCCAGAACTCTCGGCCGAGGGATGCATTCTCCCTCAAGTGGACAACCGGTCTGCTCTACGCATTCCCCCCACTTCCTCTTGTGTCAAAGACTCTCATGAAGCTACGCCAGGACGGAGGAACCATGATCCTGATAGCACCTTACTGGCCACGCCAAGTATGGTTTCCAATACTCCAGGATCTCTCCATCCGCAGGCACATTCCTCTGGGAAAGGACCCGCATCTGCTCACTCAAAACGACGGATGCCTCCTCCATCCCAACCTCCAAGCCTTGTCCCTGACGGCATGGATGTTGAAAGGTTAGTCCTTCAGCCTTTCAACCTTTCAGATTCCGTTTCTCGAGTCCTGATAGCTTCACGAAAGCCTTCCACAAGAAAGTCTTACTCATACAAATGGAAAAGGTACACATCATGGTGCACTTCTCAGTCCCTTGATCCCCTTTCCTGTCCAATTTCCAAATTCTTGGACTATTTATGGCATCTCTCTGAATCAGGTCTTAAAACCTCTTCCATTAGGATGCATGTCAGTGCGGTAGCCGCCTTCCATAAAGGTGTACAGGGTGTCCCTATTTCAGTACAACCCCTAGTAACACGTTTTCTTAAAGGCTTGCTCCATCTGAAGCCACCCTTACGGCCTCCGGCCCCATCCTGGGACCTTAATCTGGTTCTTGGTCGTCTAATGAAACCTCCTTTCGAACCTCTGCACTCCTGTGAGTTAAAGTATCTCACATGGAAAGTGTTATTCCTTTTGGCTATCACTTCAGCTCGCAGGGTTAGTGAATTACAGGCCCTAGTTACCTATCCGCCTTACACTAAACTCCTGCAGGACCGGGCGGTACTCCGCACTCACCCTAAATTTTTACCTAAGGTAGTTTCTGAGTTTCATATCAATCAATCCATAATACTACCTATCTTTTTTCCCAGGCCCCACTCCAACTCCGGGGAACAAACTCTGCATACCCTAGACTGTAAACGAGCTCTAGCTTTTTATCTAGACCGTACAGTTGCTCACAGGAAGAGCACTCAATTATTTGTCTCTTTCCATCCTAACAAGTTAGGACAACCTGTGGGTAAGCAGGCTCTTTCCTCCTGGTTGGCGGACTCCATTGCTTTCTGCTATGAGCAAGCGGGCATTCCTTTTCAAGACCGTGTCAAAGCACACTCTGTGAGGGCCATGGCTATGTCAGTGGCACACCTTCGATCGGTGCCGCTTCCTGACATCTGCAGGGCTGCAACCTGGAGTTCTCTCCATACCTTTGCAGCCCACTATTGTTTGGACAAAGCTGGAAGACAGGACTCCATCTTCGGCCAATCTGTCTTGCGTAACCTTTTTCCAACGTGATGTACCAACACCCTTCCACCTTCCCGGTAGGGTGCGGATGCCCTTTACCAAATTCCACCCCAGTTGTAGTGCCTGTTGCACGTCGTTGGGTGTATTTGGTGCAAGTCAGGACATCCTCAGCTCGGTACTCACCCATTTGTGAGGACAACCATCCTGCTTGTCCTGTGAGAAAGCAAATGTTGCTTACCTGATGTAACAGGTGTTCTCACAGGACAGCAGGATGTTAGTCCTCACGAAACCCGCCCGCCACCCCGCGGTGTTGGGTTTGTTTTGTTTTTACTTTCTAGGCACTGCCTGTAGCTTTGAACATCAGACTGAAGGGAGACCCCTGCTGGCTGCAGGGTCAGTGCCTTGCTGGGCATGCCCAGTAGGGGCCAGTCAAAGTTCTGTTTAAACTTTGACAGAAGTTTTCCGTGGTGGGCTCCATCCTCGATGTCACCCATTTGTGAGGACTAACATCCTGCTGTCCTGTGAGAACACCTGTTACATCAGGTAAGCAACATTTGCTTTATCAAGAGCCAATCCGAGCAAGGAGCTCTCGACACTCTCAAGCTCACTATCAATCTGCTACACTCTCTGGGATTTTTCATCAACTACCAAAAATCCCATCTGACTCCATCTCATCTCCTGACTTTCATCGGAGCAGATTTGGACACCACAGTGGCAAAGGCCTTTCTGCCCAACGACCACACTGACATACTCTCCAGACTAGCTGTATCTCTGCGCACAAAGAAAACAGCCTCAGCCCATCAATTCTTAAAGTTGCTGGGACACATGGCTTCCACGGTCCATGTCACTCCTATGGCCAGACTGGCCATGAGAATAACTCAATGGACTTTGAAATCTCAATGGCTCCAAGCCATTCAACCACTGTCATTCCAGATTCAAATAACCCACCAGTTACGTTTATCCCTTTTCTGGTGGACGAACAAAGTCAACTTGCTAACAGGTCTACCCTTTCAGCAACCAGTTCCACAGATAACTTTGACCACAGACGCATCCACCTTGGGTTGGGGAGCTAATGTGAACAATCTTCAAACCCAAGGTACTTGGACACAGCTCGAAGCAACATTTCAGATCAACTTCCTAGACCTTCGAGCTATACATTATGCTCTATATGCATTCAAGGACTGCCTTTCAAACAAGACTGTTCTCATACAAACAGACAACACAGTTGCAATGTGGTACTTGAACGAGCAAGGCGGCACAGGCTCTTATCTCCTCTGCCAAGAAGCCGCGCAGATCTGGGACTGGGCTCTTGCACACTCCATGTATCTACGGGCCACTTATCTGGCAGGCATGCAGAATGTGGAAGCAGATCACCTTAGCTGACAGTAACGACCAGAATCTTCCAATGCTGGGGTCAACCAACAACAGACCTCTTTGCATCCGAACTGAATCACAAAGTGGACAGATTCTGCTCCCTGCCAGACAACCAAACAAGTTAGCCATGGATGCCTTTGCTCGCCCCTGGAACATAGGCCTCCTATACGCGTATCCCCCGAAACCACTGATAGCCAAAACACTCGTGAAGCTACAATACAACAAAGGATCAATGATACTCATAGCCCCGTATTGGCCTCGACAAGTATGGTTTCCCATGCCTCTCGACCTCTCGATCAGACAACCTATTCACCTGGGCACATAATTCAGAACCCCAAGGCATGTTACGCCACCCAAACCTTCAGACCCTGTCCCTCACAGCCTGGATGTTGAAAGCTTGATCCTGCAACCACTCAACTGATGACTCAAGTGCTTGTAGCCTCACGAAAGCCTTCCACAGGAAAATCCTAAGTGGAATAGATTTACCATATGTGCACGCAAAAAGGTATTGACCTTTTTTCCTGTCCTACTCCATCTCTATTAGACTATCTTTGGCACCTTTCAGATTCTGGTCTCCAGACTCCTTCGGTGAGGATACCTGAATGCCATCTCAGCGTATCACAAAGGAATTGGGGATGCCCCGGTAACAGCACAACCCCTTGTGAGTAAGTTCATGAGGGGTCTATTACAAATTAAGCCCCCTCTAAAGCCACCAGTCACTGAATGGGACCTAAATGTAGTACTTACAGGGCTCATGTGCTCCCCGTTTGAGCCTTTGCATTCCTGCGATGTTAAATTTCTTACATGGAAAGTTCTCTTCCTAGTAGCCATTACACCTGCTCGAAGGGTTAGTGAGTTACAAGCACTTGTCACATAGTCACCCTATATTAGGTTCCTACATGACCGAGTGGTCCTATGTACTCACCCTAAATTCCTTCCCAAGGTGATTACTGACTTCCACATGAATCAGTCTATAGTCTTGTCCACCTTTTTCCCAAGGCCTCACTCTCACCAGAAGGTTTTACACACCTTGGACTGTAAACATGCACTTGCATTTTACATAGACCACACTGTAATCCATAGGAAATCCACCCAACTCTTTGTTTCTTTCGATAAAAACAAACCAGGAGTTGCAGTGGGCAAACAAACTCTCTCCAATTGGCTAGCAGACTGTATTGAATTCTGCTATGAAAAAGCAGACCTTCCTCTCCACGGACGAGTAAAGGTGCACTCAGTGAGAGCCATGGCAAACTCAGTAGCACACTATCGTTCAGCACCGATTGCTGAGATCTGTAAAGCTGCAACATGGAGCTCTCTTCACACATTTGCAACACATTACTGCCTGGACAAGGATAGACGTCAAGATTCTGCCTTTGGACAATCCATCTTGAAGAATTTATTTCCAGAATAATCCCAACTCCTTCCACATCCATCTGCTGTGATTTTCAGTCTGCCTCATTTTTCCCAACTGTTGCACAAGTTGTACGCTGTTGGTTCAAATTAAATATGAGTCAGCCTGTAGCTTGCTAATCACCCATGTGTGAGGACTACCATCCTACTTGTCCTGGGAGAAAGCAGAGTTGCTTACCTGTAGTAGGTGTTCTCCCAGGACAGCCACCCCGCGGAGTTGGATTTGAAACATTTTATTATTTTATTTTTTCACTCGCTCATTTTGCTACAAACGAGACTGAAGGGAGTCCTCTGTGGCTGCAGGGATCATGGCATGCTGGGCATGCTCAGTGTGCCAGTCAAAAGTTCTAGAAACCTTGACAGAAAAGTTTTCCGTGATAGGGCTCCATCCAGTGATGTCACCCATATGTATCAAGAGTAGAGAATGTATAAGCGAACTTCCTCAGTCACAATATCCTTGACCTCGGAGGATAGAGCTTGTCCCAGAAGGCATTTTCCCACTGGGGGAAACCAGTGATGGACTTGTTTGCAATCAGTAGAAATGCATAGGTGTGAAGATTTTTCAGCTGAAGAAGGGTAAAAAGGTTCATCCAATTTGGATGCCCTGATTCAAAACTGGCCACTTCAATGGCCTCCGTGGGCAGAGTCTTTCAGAAGATTTTTGGGTATCAGGAACTAGTGATATTGCTAGCTCCTAAGTGGCCAAAGCATCCTTAGTATGCAAATGTAGTGAGAATGCTGAACAAAATCCGCTATTGTTGCCTCGGGTCAGGGGCTTATTGTTCAGTGCCAGTGATTCACATGGATCCATCTCGGTTTTGTCTTTCAGCTGTTGCAAGAGTCGGCCACGGAGAACTGCAGCCAGATTCCCCCACCTACCGGCACGGTCGACTCTGCCTCCTCGGACCCAGGAGCCTTGCTTTGGCTGGCGGCCGCAGCCGGCAAGCTCCACTACGGCCTCTATCTTCGGCGCTCTCTTCGACGCACCACACGGGATGGCATGCCGCCAGCGCCTGCTCGGGCCTGCGTCCTAACCCCCGGCTTCCCAGGCATGCGTGCGTCACCTGACCCCTTTTCAGGGGGCAACATGGAAGGGGTCAGGACTCATCCTCCCAGCCCTGCAACTATTTAAGGCAAGGCCTGCTCCACAGACCTTGCCTTGGCTGCTCCTGTTCCTGTGAGGAATTCCTGGTTCCTGTCTCTCGCCTACTCCATTTCCTGGACCCTTGCTTCGCCTGACCACATCTACGCCGCCTGCCAAGACCCTTGCCTGCCTGATTACAAGCTATGCCGCCTGCCTAGACCCTTGCCTGCCTGACTACGAGATTCGCTGCCTGTCAAGACCCTTGCCTGCTACTCCACGTGATTCATCACCTGCCTGAGACTCCATGTAAGTCCAGCTGGCCCCGGTACCCAAGGGCTCAGCCTGCAGGGAACAAGGGTTGGTAGTGGTGAAGTCCATGTGGGGTCTCAGGTCCCCTCTGCCATCGGAAGGGTACCTCTGGGGCTCCTCCCCATTGGCTCTCACTTCCGCCGTACAAGGATCCACTCTCATAATATCAGCTTAGCCCTTGAGAGAGCTTATCTATCACAGAACAGATATACTCAGAAGGTTGTAAATATCCTTTTGTGGTCCAAGAAAGTTTTTATATCCTTGGCATATGCAAGAATATGGAATTTGTTTAAGGATTAATGCTCGATTAGGAAAATCTTGGGTAGAGGAGCTTCAGTGCCAGTTATTTTAGAATTATTGCAGGGGGGATTGGATAAGAGTGGGACCTTAACTCCCTAAGGTGCAGGTACCTTTATCATTTCATCCGAATATGGCTTGTTTTCTTTGGTAAGAGAATCAGTACCTCTCAGGAATTGGCATTTGGTATTGTCCTACCTGCTTGGTCATCTTTTTGAGCCTCTAAGAGAGGCACTGCTTAAACTACTTCCTCTTAAGGCAGTGTTTTCTGTAATAGATGTTTCACTTTCTGTATCATTCACATTATGTTTTATTTGCATATTTTGTTTTAACTATTATGTAATGTTATTATGTATGGTTTTCTTGTAAACCGCTGTGATATATTGAATAGCAGTATAGAAAAATCTTTTAAATAAATAAATAGCAATCAGTTCCGTAAGATTAATTTTGGAGCTGCAGGTTCTATTGTGTATAGATCCCTTTATAGGTTCTTCGGGTGACATAGTGTAGATTCTCATGATTCCTTTATTTCTTCCTAAGATGGTTTTGCATTTTTTCATCTTAACCAGATGGTATGTCTCCCTTCCTTTTAAAGGGACTCTAGTAGAGAAGAGTATGCTCAGTTTTGTCATTTAGATGTTAAGAGAGTTGTTCTGCTGTAATTATTTCCATAACCTCAGAATATTTTTTGTTCTGTTTAGTGGTTATAGAAGGGTCAGAACAGCTTCAAAGGCATTGAGAGCTCGAAGTAAGAAAGTGATAGAGGCTTACATATAGGATTGTCACTTCCCAAGGAATTGAGGGCATACTCGACCAGGGCACAGGTGGCTTCGTAGACAGTACTTCACCTAGTGTCACCACTGGAAATATGCAGAGTGGTGAACTGTTCTTACTAGTATACATATTCTCAAAGCATTATTATCTCGATCTGCAAGCCAGGGAAGAGGCTTCCTTTAGTTTGGAAATCTTGAGTGGGCTTGGCAGGATCTCAGTCTTTAGAGTGATAACTTGGGTACATCCAATTCATCTGGACTGGTATGGCTGGATGAAAAGGAAGGATAAATTAGTTCTTATCTGATAATTTCCTTTCCTTGAGTCCAGATAGATCAGTCCAGGACCCTGCCTGTTCTGCCAAGTGTATTGTTCCCCTGATTCATTTTCAGAATAACTGCTTGCACTAGTTGGCATGCTAGATGTTAAGATACATAATCTGCTTTCCTTGACAAGGTTTATTATGTTCCATTTCTTGTTTCTGTTGTTTTTCTCTCTTGGAAGCCCTCTGATTTTTGCTGGGGGGGGGGGGAGGTGTGAAGGAAAGTTTAGTGTATTAAAGTTGTTTATCTTAGCTTATTACATAGGCACGCTGAGGTCAGCACAGGAGCCTGTAAGGGATGATGTCAGCAAACCTGTATGTCTCTGTCTCAGTCTGCTTGTTGGGAGGCATCACCTATGCATCTGGACTGGCCTACCTGGACTCAAGGAAAGGAAATTATCAGATAAGAACTAATTTTTCCATAAAGCCCTATCTACATCACATGAACAGAACCCAAGCTGCTGCAATATTGGAACGAGGTACACAAAAATCTCAGCAAAAATTAAAAACTTCAAGTAGCCAAGAATTAAAATGAGAAAAACAAATCAAAAATCTAAAAAAGTCAATGTTTCTAAATGAAAATAAAACAAACCAATATCACAAGAAGATGATCTCTAAAAACAAAAAGCAAACAAAACTTAAACCAGAAAATTAAAAACCTCAAGAACAACACAAGGGTCTGATTTTTTTACTAAGCATTTTTTCCCATTCTGCGACTATGGGGAATAGCTTAGCAAACCAGGCCCCAAATCTACATTAAAATCATTGAGAGGTAAAACTAACCTTTAAAAAAACAGTTTGCGTCTGTACCTAGGGGCTCACAAATTCTTCCTTAGGAGCTTGTGAACCCCTTGCTGAATTTATCACAGAGTGTACTCTTACAGTTCTCCCTACCACACAGCCAGAGATGGAGCTTTGTGTTCTGAACTTGCACTGTCCACTGAATTTCTGAGATAAATAGTTTTAGAAGGCAATTTTCAAAAGGCATTTACCTGAGTAAATACTCTGAAAATTGCCCAGTCTTTCCCTGGATAAAAGTACGCATGAGGATCAGTAACACGTGCACTTCTACCCATAGGAGAAGTAAGTGGGCTAGCTGGAGTTAGGTTAGGGGATGCAACAACATAAACAGTTAAAAACTACACATGGCTTTTTGAAGGGAAAAATTAACCACAGAAAAATCAGGTGCAAATCTCTATGGATGCTTTCTCCCTAGGCAATTTTCAAAGGCAGAAATACTTGTGGATTCCGCAGCTACCCATATAGTTTAGAAAATTGCCCTCTTAGGAGCTGATTTTGTGCCAGAGCATTTAAAAGTATATGCCTAACTCAATTAAACATTTACTTTTACTCGCACTCACAAGAGGTGTTCAGGGGGGTTGGGGCAGGAAAAGGATTTACAGAAAGTTCCGCCTGCTCCTAATCAGGTATATCTTCATGTGTATAGATTTACACGCATATGGTCAAAAATTGAAAATACGCACATAAATCCTCTTCCTACCCTGACTCCAGCCCCCCCCCCGAATTGCCCCTTACAAATATGTGTAATTGAGTTATGTGCATACTTTTAAATGCACTGCCCCTGGCTGATTTTCATAAAGTGATTTAGGTGCATAAACCAGACTTTATGCGAATAAATCTTTTTGAAAATCCATCCCTTTGGGGCAGTTTTCAGAACTATGCGGGTAGTTGCAAAGTCAGCAGGTACTTTAACATCCACACTTTCCCTTTGAAAAGTGCCCTAGGAAAAAGTATCCGCAGAGATTTACACTTGCTTTTTCCCTTCAAAACAACACATGTAGTTTTAGCTCTATGCAGGCTGTTTGAAAATTGCCCTTCCTATATTATTTTTGCTTTAGGAGGGTGATAGATCATATCTTACTTTCAGGCTGGCTGTGCTTAAAAGTGCTGCTTATAAAAAAACATTTCTCTTTCTGATGTTACTACCAGTACGATATCATATAATTGGGACTTAATGGGTATTGTTGGCTCTGATGTTGCAAATGATATCACATACTGTGTGAAGCAGGTACTATTGTGTGAGAAATGTTATTAATGTCTGAAATATGATTAGTTCCAAAGGTACAGGAAATCACTTTAATTATTTCAGAATTAACAACTGAAAAGTATAATTTTATTTTATAAAGGATATTACTACTTGCCATATGTGTTTTTGAAAAAGTGCACTGTGTGGTGTTTTTAACACCTGTATAATATACCTGATCTAACTGAGCCAAGGAAAAAGAGCAAGGAAAAATATAGCTTACATTTGATTTTGTGGTTTGATGCTGTATATATACATTTACTATAAAGATATATTTTAGGTTGGAAATCCAAATTTTTCCTGTTTGTTTTAATTCAGGCATTTTTTTAACCTATTCTGCCCCTAAAATAGTGAAAAACTAGCAAGAATAAAAAGTATTTTAAAATATTGTCCATAGCAGTGAAGGAGCTGCTATCAATCTCAGCTTCTTGGTGCCTGATGATACTGCCTTTTGTCTCGTTTCAAAAATTTGAAACATTCTATTTCATATGTCCATCCGAGATCAGAGGTGCTGCCCAAACCATGGTGTTGAACAGCAGTACAAATTACTTTAATAAAACCTTAGATTTATTGGTCATTCTTGTTTTTCTTCATTTTTAATTATTTGAAGGGCAGTTCTGGATAGACAGTTCATTAGGATTGTTAATGAATCAAATTTGAAAAAATACATTTAGTATCAAGTGCCTCTTTAAATTGCAGTCTCTTTGTAGTCAACTTGTGTAAATACTCTTTCATATTATACTGTTTTAAGACTTTAATAGTCTTATTTCTCTCTTATTTTAATGCAGGCATTACAAACCATTTTATCTGCAATTATATAATTTTCCAGTTCTGAACTACCCCATTTCAAAGCCGTGCAGTCCATTTGATATGACTAAGAAGATCAGTGGTGGCCCAAAGCAGTCTATGCTAAGGTTTGTGGAGTAGTTTAATCTTATAGGGGCATTGATTTGGTAAGACATTTTGGTCTCTATTTTCAAAGGGATTACTACCATTCTATTTACAAACATCTTTTGAAAATACAGCTCTCAATATTCAAAGAAATATTGAATGATCCAATATCCTTCCAAAATATATAACCTGTCATACAGAAATATAGAGATCCATATTGCGTAAACCAGTAAGCGTAAAATTTACCAAGTAAGTTTATCTGGATATTCAGTAGATCGTACCCAAGTAAGCGTTCCATTGAATATACCCAGCTAATGTTACCCAGATAATACTGTGGCACGTTTCTCCGACCAGACTTACCCAGCTAAGTTTATCTGGCTAGTGTGGAATATTAGCAGTAGCTGGATAAATTATAGCCATGTCCCTGGGACACCACAATGGCCTTCCTTCTTTTTTTTCTGGTTAAACTTTAGCTGGATAATGATTTACCTGACTAAAATGTATCTGCTCGGTGAGTGAGAAAATTTTAAAACTCAGGGTTATTCTACTTAAATCAAAAAGTTACCTGAACAAATCATTTGAATATGGTCTACTTAAAAAAAAAATGCAGATAAGGACTGTAAAGCTCATCTAGGCTACCCAGATTTATTCCTGGTGCAAAGACATATACCTCAGTTGATCTCTGACTTTTCCTTCGCTTGTTTGCAACTAGGTATCCCTCTGTGCTTATTGCAGAATTTATTGAATTCCTTTACTGGTTTTCTCTCTACCACCTTCATTGGAAGTCTGTCCTATGCATCTACTACCCTTTCTGTGAAGAAATATTTTCTGATGTTAATTTTGTGTCTACCCTTGGAGGCTTATACTGTGACCTAGAGTATACATTTTTTGATAAAGGTGAACTTCTTGTGCATTGTTTATACCTTTAAAGTATTTGAATATCCCTTTCATATTCTCTACTGACAAGAAGAATTAATTCAACCATAGCAAGTGGGTGATGACACCTGATGGTGCCAACACGGACCCATCTTTCAAAGCTCGGAAGTCTTTCTTAGCATGTGTGGGAGTTGCCATGTGTGATTGCTGCCTTATGAGCCTCTGTCAGTCTTCATTTGAGTTACCACATGGATAGATTGTCACTCTCTCAAATTTTTGTTTACTCTTTTTGCTCCAATATACACATTTGTGAATTCTGTTGTCTGACAACTTTGGTAGCCCCTCAGAAAGAACTTTTAAGTTCTACAAAAAAAAAGTTGAAAGAAGAAAAAAAAAGTATAAGGAAAAATCAAATGTGAAGAAACCTGCAGTTAGCAGTTGAAGACCCACTCAGACTGCATGCTTCTGCTGGGCCCAGATCACAATGCTGTGATTTTCCTTTTATTTTTTTTTTGTAATTCAAATTTTATTGACCCAGCACGAATAAAATATACCATATGTATAAACAGCACTCCAACAACAGTAAAAACATCATATAGTACAAAATACAGTGCACAACATTTTTTGTTTATCCCTGCTACTCCACCCAATAATTATCCTCCCCCCCCCCCCCCCCCCCCCCCCGTCCAAACCTCCCGTTCCTTAAGAACATAAGAAATTGCCATGCTGGGTCAGACCAAAGGTCCATCAAGCCCAGCATCCTGTTTCCAACAGAGGCCAATCCAAGCCACAAGAACCTGGCAAGTATCCAAACACTAAGAAGATCCCATGCTACTGATACCAGTAATAGCAGAGGCCATTTCCTAAGTCAACTTGATTAATAGCAGTTAATGGACTTCTCCTCCAAGAACTTATCCAAACCTTTTTTGAACCCAGCTACACTAACTGCACTAACCACATCCTCTGGCAACAAATTCCAGAGCTTAATTGTACATTGAGTGAAAAAGAATTTTCTCCGATTAGTCTTAAATGTGCTACTTGCTAACTTCATGGAGTGCCCCTTAGTCCTCCTATTATTCGAAAGTGTAAATAACCGAGTCACATCAACTCGTTCAAGACTTCTCATTATTTTAAAGACCTCTATCATATTCCTCCCTCAGCTGTCTCTTCTCCAAGCTGAACAGCCCTAACCTCTTCAGCCTTTCTTCATAGGGGAGCTGTTCCATCCCTTTTATCATTTTGGTCGCCCTTCTCTACCTTCTCCATCGCAACTATATTTTTTTTTAGATGCGGCTACCAGAATTGTACACAGTATTCAAGGTGTGGTCTCACCATGGAGCGATACAGAGGCATTTTGACATTTTCCGTTTTGTTAACCATTCCCTTCCTAATAATTATCCCAGGACAAGCAGGATGCTAGTCCTCACATATGGGTGACATCACTGACGGAGCCCTATTGTGGGAAAAAACTTCTGTCAAAGTTTCTAGAAACTTTTGACTGGCTGCCTGAGGCTAATGAGCATGCCCGGCATGCCATGATATTCCCTGCCACAGGGGTCTCACTTCAGTCTTCTTTTTTCCGCGCTGCACTCAGCATCGCAGACACAGGAGCCCTGTGAGAATCTCTCACTAATTCTGACTGGAAAAGTCATATTTTTTCTCAAAATTCCCCATTGGGGTCTCACTAAATCTCATTCTTCACTATATGGTGACAGAAAATAATAATTTTGGAAAATTTCTTTTCTCAGGATTTCTCTTTCTCTCACCTCATCGACGGCTGTCGATCACAAACATGGCTTCAGGTTTCAAAAAGTGTCCAGCTTGCAACCGAACCATGTCTATTACAGATCCACACATATAGGGGTAGATTTTCAAACCACGCGATTTGGCCTACTTTTGCTGGCGCATCAGGCGCAAGCAAAAGTACGCTGGATTTTAGTAGATACGCACGGAGCCACGCATATCCGCTAAAATCCGGGATCGGCGCGCGCAAGGCTATGGATTCTGTATAGCCGGCGCGCGCCGAGCCGCGCAGCCTACCTCCATTCCCTCCGAGGCCGCTCCGATTTCGGAGCGGCCTCGGAGGGAACTTTCTTTTGCCCTCCCCTCACCTTCCCCTCCCTTACCCATCCGCCCGGCCCTGTCTAAACCCCATCCTTACCTTTGTCGGGGGATTCACGCCTCCCAGAGGGAGGCGTAAATCCCCGCACGCCAGGGGGCTGCTAGCACGCCGGGACGCGACCTGGGGGCGGGTACGGAGGGCGCGGCCACGCCCCCAGACCGCCCGGGCCGTAACCACGCCCCCGGACCCGCCCCCAAAACGCTGCCGACACGCCCCCTAAACGCCGCGACGACCGGGCCCGCCCCCGACACGCCCCCCTCGGAGAACCCCGGGACTTACGCGAGTCCCGGGGTCTGCGCGCGCCGGTGAGCCTATGTAAAATAGGCTCACCGGCGCACAGGGCCCTGCTCGCCTAAATCCGCCCGGATTTGGGCGGATTTAGGCGAGCAGGGCTCTTAAAATCCGCCCCATAATGTGTAATCTGTTTGGGAGAGAAACATGAAATTACTTCATGTGAGAAGTGTCAGGAAATGACCCTGAGCAGAAAACTGAGACAGGAGAAAATGTTTCAGCTTTTTCATCTTAAATCACTGCCTTCACCGTCTACCTCGACAAAGTCATCACCAACGCGGGTCACTAAGAAAATTCTCTTAAAAAAACGGAGAATAGAAGAATCGGGCGATGCTCCATCACCAGTATCATCAACCAGGTCAGTTTTAGAATCGAGACCTAAGCACAAGCACCGACGGCATCGATCCTCGGTGTCGTCGCTCCCTCCTCCAGAGGAACTGACTACGAAGCAGCACAAGCCGTCCGATCCCCCGCTGACTTCCGCTTCATCGGTTCCAGTGCCTCCTCCGTCGGTATCGCCGTCAACATTGATTGCCCAAGTTTTACCACCGGCACCAGACTTACTAAGTCTAATCAAACAGATGGTCACCGAAGCCTTTCAGGCACAGATACCGGCGTCATCGCCGATGCTGACTCTTCAGTCGATGACGGTGCAAGCACCGATGCCGGCTATTACGCCGATGCCGGCCACTGCACCGATGCCGACAGTTATGCCGATGCCGACAGATACGTCGATGCCGGAAACTCTGCCAGCCGCGTTACTACCTCCAGCACCGTCGATGTCGATGGCTATAACGATTCCATCGATGCAATCTTCGATGCCAAAGGCATCGATGTTAACAGAGATGCTACCCTCGATTCCTTCATCATATCTCCAAGTTCCATCGACTAAAGTGGCCACAATTTCATCGATGCCCTTGGTTCCAGACCAATTGTCGACGTTTTCTTTTCTTCAAACATCGACTTTGGCTGCCTCGTCTGCCCTACAACCAAAATTGGTTTACACGACGGCACCTACTTCACACCCTTCTCAAAGGGCATCGACAACAAGACTCAAGGCATCCATGAAAATGAAACATACGATGCCAAAGCATCCATCTGCATCTTCTGACACTTTAGATGTACAGTCGCATCTACACGATATCCTAACCAAAAGGTATGAAGACCTACTAGCTTCCTTACCTGCTAATCCAGGGCAGGAGGAACAAGAGGATAATTTCTCTGATCATACTCAGCCTGGACCCTCAGGTGTTTCTCAGCTTCCTAAGCCTACACCTATTCAACAGCCTTCTGCGTATGATACCTGGTCAGATACTTCATCAGAGTTCTCATCGGAGGAATTCATGTCTGACCCCTTGCCGCCTCAAGCTAAGAAACAATCCCTGCCAGAGGATTTTTCATTTTCTACGTTCATCCAAGAAATGGCAGATTCTATACCATTCAAACTGCAGACAGATAGCAATGACAGACAACAAACTCTAGAAATACTCGTTTGTTGATCCTCCCAAACATACTCTCGCCATCCCTATTCATGAAGTTCTGCTGCAGTTACAGCAACGCATCTGGGAACATCCATGCACTGTTCCTGCAGTAAACAAAAGAATAGATGCTACATACCTGGTGCAGTCTGCACCAGGCTACCAGAAACCTCAGCTGCCCCGGTCGTAGAATCTGCACAGAAGCGTTCCAGGCGATCTCGGACCCATTCCTCTATTCCTCCCGGGAAGGACAATCGATTCCTCGATCAAATGGGTCGAAAAATCTATCAGGGAGCCATGCTCTCTTCTAGGATTTCAGCATACCATCTCTATATGACACAACACCAGAGAAACCTCTGGAAGCAAATAGAGGAGTTCATACCATCCCTACCTGCACAGTACCAAGAAGCAGCGCAGAATATCATTACCAAAGGTTTAGATACCGGCAAACACGAGGTGAGAGCCGCTTATGATGCCTACGAAATGGCCTCAAGAATTGCTGCTTCAGGAGTTACTGCTCGGAGGTGAGCTTGGCTCAAAGCATCTGACTTACGACCAGAAGTGCAAGATAAGCTTGTTGACCTCCCTTGCCTGGGTGATAATCTCTTTGGCACTAAAGTGCAACACACAGTATCCCAACTACGCAAGCATACGGAGACTCTGAGGCAATTATCCTCTCTTCCGCATGATACCCATGCTACTCGCAGACCTCCTAGACGGGACACCAGACGGCCATTTTATCGACAAAGGAGATATTATCCTCCATCATCCAGGCCACGGCCTCCGAGGTCTCAACAGCGACCACAACAGAGGCACCAGAGAACACCCAAACCTCAACCTCCTTCCCAAACTGGACCTGCAACTGGATTTTGAGGTCACCTCCAGAGAGCAAAGCCTCTATTCCAATCCCTATACAACACTACCCGTGGGAGAAAGACTGTCCAATTTTTACAGCACTTGGACATCCATAACATCAGACCAATGGGTCCTCTCAATTATACACAGAGGTTATCAACTCAATTTCACAACCATTCCTCCAGATTATCCACCTTGTCATTCCCATCTCAGCAAAACTCATTTGCTTCACCTACAAACGGAATTATCCACCCTTCTGAAAGCGAGGGCTATAGAACTGGTGCCCCGGTCTCAGCAGGGCAGAGGATTCTACTCCCGTTACTTCCTCATTCCAAAGAAAACCGAAGGTCTACGACCCATCCTAGATCTCAGGAATCTCAACAAATTTCTAAAAAAAGAAAAGTTCAGGATGGTTTCTCTAGGTACCATGCTTCCACTTCTACAAAAAGGGGATTGGCTTTGCTCTCTGGATCTTCAAGACGCTTACGCTCACATTCCAATATTTCCTCCTCATCGCAAATACCTATGCTTCATGGCAGGTCATCAACATTTACAATACAAAGTCCTCCCATTCGGACTTGCATCTGCTCCCAGAGTATTCACAAAGTGTCTAGCCGTACTTGCAGGTCACTTGCACAAGGAAAGTGTCCATGTATTTCCATATCTAGACGACTGGCTCATCAGAAGTCAATCTCAACAAGGAGCTCTCACTTCTCTCAATCGAATGATTGCTCTTCTTCACTCCACGGGATTTCTCATCAACTATCAAAAATCCCACCTAACACCGTCGCACCTACTTCAATTCATAGGTGCAGACTTAGACACTACCCTATCAAAAGCCTTCCTACCACAACATCGTGCAAACACACTTTCCCTCCTGGCGAAGGACATGTGCTTCACACAACTAGCGTCAGCTCATCAATTTCTAATCCTACTAGGCCACATGGCCTCTACTGTTCATGTCACTCCTCTGGCAAGGTTGGCCATGAGAGTAACTCAATGGACTTTACGATCACAATGGATCCAAGCCATTCAACCACTGCATTCTTCAATTCAAGTAACCCACCAGCTACATTCATCTCTACTATGGTGGGCGAACGAGGACAATTTACGCAAGGGCCTACTCTTCCAGCAACCAGTCCCACAAATAACTTTAACTACAGATGCATCCACCTTGGGCTGGGGAGCTCACATACACGATCTCCAGACCCAAGGAACTTGGACAAAACTCGAAGCCACATTTCAAATAAACTTCCTGGAACTTCGAGCTATACGTTATGCGCTATATGCGTTCAAGGACTACCTCTCACACAAGACTGTTCTCAAACAGACAACACAGTAGCCATGTGGTATATCAACAAACAGGGAGGTATGGGCTCGTATCTCCTCTGTCAAGAAGCTGTACAGATCTGGGGTTGGGCCCTGAGCCACTCAATGTTTCTTCGAGCCACTTATCTGCCAGGCACACACAATGTAGTGGTGGACCGACTCAGTCATCAGTTCCAACCGCACGAATGGTCCCTGGATCCCTTAGTAGCGACCAGGATATTTCGCCATTGGGGACAACCAACAATAGATCTCTTTGCGTCACATCTCAATCACAAAGTGGACGATTTCTGTTCTCTACACAAACAGAAGAACGAGCCAGCCAGGGACGCATTTGCTCGCCCTTGGATCTCAGGCCTATTATACGCGTATCATCCGATACCGCTAATAACCAAGACACTCTAGTGAAGCTATAACAGGACAAGGGGTCCATGATACTCATAGCCCCATATTGGCCTCGACAAGTATGGTTTCCCACACTTCTAGACCTCTCAGTCAGGGATCCCATTCGCCTGGGAGTAACTCCCACTCTCATAACTCAGGATCAGGGTCGGTTGCGCCATCCCAACCTTCAATCCCTATCCATGACAGCATGGATGTTGAAAGCTTGATTTTACAACCACTCAATCTTTCAAACAATGTCTCTCAAGTGCTTCTAGCTTCACGTAAACCTTCCACACGAAAGAACTATTCTTCCAAATGGAATAGATTTGCTATGTGGTGCAGACAAAAGAAGATAGACCCTTTCACCTGCCCCACAACCTCTCTCTTAGACTACTTATACCTACTTTCAGACTCTGGTCTCCAGACGTCATCTGTAAGAGTATATTTAAGTGCAATCTCAGCTTACCATAACAAGGTTGGAGATGCACCCATATCCACACAACCTCTCGTCAGCAGGTTTATGAGAGGTTTAACTCATCTTAAACCACCAATTCGACCACCAGTCACAGAATGGGATCTGAATTTGGTACTAACAAGACTCATGCGTTCTCCTTTTGAACCCATAGATTCTTGTGATTTAAAATTCCTCACATGGAAGACTGTCTTCCTCATAGCTATTACTTCAGCTAGGAGGGTCAGTGAGTTACAAGCACTTGTCACGTATGAACCCTACACAAAATTCCTGCATGATAGAGTGGTTCTCCGTACACATCCAAAATTCCTTCCTAAGGTAGTTACGGAATTCCACTTGAACCAATCCATAGTTTTACCCACATTTTTTCCAAGGCCTCATTCTCACCAAGGAGAAACAGCCTTACATACCTTGGACTGTAAACGTGCTCTATCATTTTATTTAAACTGCACTGCAGTCCATAGGAAATCCAATCAACTCTTTGTTTCTTATGATCTAAACAAACCTGGTAAAGCAGTGAGTAAACATACTCTATCCAACTGGCTAGCAGATTCCATACAGTTTTGCTATGGAAAAGCAGGCCTTCCTCTCCAAGGGCGAGTAAAGGCACACTCAGTAAGAGCAATGTCAACTTCAGTAGCACACTATCGTTCAGTGCCAATCATTGACATATGTAAAGCAGCAACATGGAGTTCTCTTCACACCTTTGCAGCTCATTACTGTTTGGACAAACAAGGACGACAAGATTCAGCCTATGGACAATCTGTCTTAAAGAACTTGTTTCCTGTTTAAACCCAACTCCTTCTACAACCAACCTGCTATGATCTTCGGCTGACTCATTTCAACAGCAATACTCCACTGTTGTCTCAATACAAAATGACTCAGCCTCTAGCTTGCTAATCACCCATATGTGAGGACTAGCATCCTGCTTGTCCTGGGATAAAGCAAAATTGCTTACCTTGTAATAGGTGTATTCCCAGGACAGCAGGATGTAGTCCTCACGAAACCCACCCGCCACCCCGCAGAGTTGGGACACATATTTTTCTTATTTATTTTTGCTAAAGCTTATTGCTATATAAGAGACTGAAGTGAGACCCCTGTGGCAGGGAATATCATGGCAAGCTGGGCATGCTCAGTAGCCTCAGGCAGCCAGTCAAAAGTTTCTAGAAACTTTGACAGAAGTTTTTTCCCGCAATAGGGCTCCGTCAGTGACGTCACCTATATGTGAGGACTACATCCTGCTGTCCTGGGATAACACCTATTACAAGGTAAGCAATTTTGCTATATTCTGTTTGCTTTTTTGACTGCTGCAGCACACTGAGCCAATTATTTCAAAGTGTTATCCACTATGATGCCTAGATCTTTTTCCTGGGTGGTAGCTCCTATTATGGAACCTAACATCGCGTAACTGCAGCAAGGGTTATTTTTCCCTATATGCAACACCTTGCACTTGTCCACATTAAATTTCATCTGCCATTTGGATGCCCAATATTCCAGTCTCGCAAGGTCCTCCTGCAATTTATCACAATCTGCTTGTGATTTAACTACTCTGAATAATTTTGTATCATCTGCAAATTTGATAACCTCACTCATCGTATTCTTTTCCAGATCATTTATAAATATATTGAAAAGCACCAGTCCAAGTACAAATCCCTGAGGCACTCCACTGTTTACCCTTTTCCATTAAGAAAATTAAATTTTTGTAACTACAGCAGAAGATCTCTCTGTGGGTGCTTTAGAATACACCTGGAAGACCTGCTAAAGTCTGCCTTGGGTGAGGCCCCGAAGCCTTGAATGAGGGTGGACAGTGCAGTCACTCCATTTTCAGGAGTGAGGCCTTATCAGAGTCCTGGTCGCATAAGAATCATCGGAGATTGTGCCGAGAGTCGGCCTTCCCTTCTTTCCACATATTGTCTAGGAAGGCCCCTCTCCTGCTGTTGGCATTGGTTTCCAGATCCATCACAGATTATGGTCTGAGCTTTGCATGGAAGTCTAACATATAGAGAACAGTGCCTAAGTGGCACGAGGATTCTCCTACAGGGCTGTCTCCCTCTGTGCCAAAGAGGTCAGTGCAGAGTTCTGCTAGATCAGACTCTGGCTTGATGCCAAGAAGAGCGCCTTTTGTTCTTCGGCATAAATAACATCATCTTCTACGGCACGGAAGGCCTTCTTGGCACTGGGCTGCTTATTCTTCCCAGATGCTCCAGCCCTGATTCCGTCAAGGTGTCTTTAGTTCTCCCAGGACAAGCAGGATGGTAGTCCTCACACATGAGTGACATCATCAGATAGAGCCCAATGTGGAAAACGTATGTCAAAGTTGCCAAGTTTCTAGAAACTTTGACTAGGCACACTGAGCATGCCCAGCATGCCCTATACCATGCATCCATGCAGGGTCCCTCTTCAGTCTTTTTTTTTTACATTGATTGGGTGCTGGGAATTGGCTCGTGAACCCACTAACACCATTTTTTAAAAAATGGCCATAGTTCAAAGATATCCAGGTGGCACTAGTCCAGGATCGAGTTAACCTGAATAGGAAAATGGAACAGCTGGAAAACAATGGAACAGCTGGAAAACAAATGGAACAGCTGGAAAACAAGACTAGAACCTTAGGTTTATTAACTTCCCTAGGTTCTTGGAGAACAACCAAGGATAACTCTGAAGAAATATATGACAGAGATACTAAAGATTGCACCTGAAAATATACCGGTATTTAATAAAGTATATTTTCTTCCTCATGCAAGAATAAGAGAAGAAGCAGTGACACCTACGATTGATATGGCAAATTTAACTGCCTTCCTAGAGACTTCTACGTGTGAAATTATAGAGAGGGCAACCCTCCTAGTGTCTTTTATAAACTCACAGGATCTTAGTTTAATTATGAGAAATTATTTTCAAAATATGAGAGTGGAGTTTATGGGTAAGGTAGTACAAGTATTCCCCGATCTGGCCAAAGCAACCCAGGAAAGGAGGAGAGGGTCCCTTGCCATGCGGCAAGAGGCTCGCTCCATGGGCGCTGTATTTATTCTAAGATACCCGTGCCGTTTTATTTTAAAAATGGATAATATCACCTATGTGTTTTTTGTTCCTGAGCAATTGAAGGCACTGTTGGATAATAAGAAAAAAGTGTTACCTAGCCCCAATATCCAGAGTGTCAATGAGTCATAGAGATAAATAAAGAAATAGCCTAACCGCTAAGCTTATACTTTATCATAAATATCTGCTTCTGTTTAATCTCCTCATAATCCAGGCATAAGCCCCCTCCCAATTTATATTTGAGGTCAATGTAAGTGAAATGTTTTTCTTTATTTAAAATTGTTAAACGGTATTTTACTGTGCACTAATATATGTTTTGTTTCTTTGTTTCTGTGCAAAGAGGATATTCTTTGTATAATTTGAAATAATTTAATAAATAGAAAATAAAAAAATAAAAATAAAAATGGCCATCACAACTTAACCAGCTATATTTTTTTTAAGGTAACCACTTAAGGCTAAAGTTATTAGACTACCTATAGCCAGATAACTTTAAAGCTAATCATCAGTATTCAAAAGATGGCTGGTTAGGTTTAAAATTAGCTGGCTAAAGTTAGCTGGATAACTTTGTTTGGGGATATACAGTGAATATCCAGGATAACTTATGCACTTAACTTTAATCAGATAAATTATCTGTTGTACAGTTTTTCCAGTATTGGTCTCAAAATGTCTGATAGTCATAGCGGCACAGCTGTGGAAGCAGGAAGTCTGCATGTTCCCATACCTAGATAATTGGTTATTGATGGGTCCCTCCCTATCAGGTGTCCTGGAATCACTATGTATGACTATTCAGCTTCTTAGATAGCTGGGTTGCAGGTAGGCGTAGGATTGCTTGGTAATTTGTATGCCCAGTATGAAGGTAGCAGACCTCACTCACCTCTTAAATAAGATTTTAGAAGGTGCTGGGGAAAAGCCAGCTGTCATGGTTTATGTGGGTACTAATGACATAAGAAGATGCAGGAGGGTGATTCTGGAGGTTAAATTTAGGCTATTAGGTTGGAAATTGAAATCCAGAATCTCTAGGGTTAAATTATTAGAAATGCTTCATGTTCCTCATACAGGACCCCAGACTGAGTTCTAGAGTCTCAATGCATAGATATGAGACATGGTGTAGGGAAGAGAACTTTGGATTTGTTAGGAACTGGGGAACATTTTGGGGAAGAGGGAGCCTATTCCGATAGGATGAGCTCCACCTTAACCAGGGTGGAACCAGCCTGCTGGGTAAGAAAGTAATAGAGCAGTTTTTAAACTAGACCATGGGAGAAAGCAGACAGTTGCTCGGAAGCACATGGTTCTGAAGGAGGTGTCTTCCAAAGATGCTTGAAGACAGGGAAATTCAAATATCCCAGTACAGAGTTTGTGGTTAAGGCTGAAGTAGCCCAGACAGGTATAGGTGAAGAGCATGCAGATGTGAATGACTCTGCACTGTGTCTTGCCAATAAGCAGGTTGTAAATAAAGAGAAATTAAAGTACAAATAAAGATACCTTAAATTGTCTGTATATGAATGCCAGAAGTACGAATAGTAAGATTGGTGAGTTAGATTTTATGGTATTATACAAGGATATAGACATTATAGGCATTTCAGAGATGAGGTGGAACTAGGATTCCAAGGTCCACATGACAGGGCAGATCGAATTGATGGAGGTAGGGTATTATATGTAAAAAAAAATATGGCATAGTATCAAACATGATAAAAATCATGCAGGAAACACAACACATTGTATAATCCTTATGGATAGAAATTCCATTTGTGATGGGTAAGACTATAGCAGTGGTGGATACTACCAGCCAATCTGGTCAAGATGAAAAAATAGATGAAATTTAAAAAAGCAAATAAATTTGGCAACACAATTTATTTAATTTTTATTTTATTTTATTTTATTAAAGAAATATATAAACCACATAACCAGTAAAATAAAATAAAAGTAGTTAAAAAAATTATATACACAATAAAACTAACTAAAAACAATACAAAATATTTGTATTTTATTTTTTAAAAATGTATATAATAGGAGAATTTTATTACCATGGTATTGATTGGGTCAGCGTCTCATCTGGAAATTTTAGAGAGGTTATTTCTAAGTGCCATAAATGCCTGCTTCATGAAGAACTGTTCCTAGAATCATCGAGAGGGGCAGCTACTTAGTGCCACATACAGCCTGATGCAGAGGGTTACTATGGTTGGGTTCCTAAGCAATAGTAATTATAATGCAATCAAATTTGGCATAATCAATGGAGTGAAGACATTAAGTAAACTTATTCCAATAGTGTATAACTTTAAAAAAAAAAGGAGACTATGATTGAATAAGGAAATTGGTTAAAAAAAAATACTAGAAGCACTGGTTGCAAAGGTTAAAAGTTTTCATGAGGAGTAGACATTGTTTAAAGACACCATTTTGAAAGCCCAGATAAAATATATTCCATGCATTAAAAGGCTGAAGGAAGACCAAATGACTGCCAGCTGGCTTAATGGTGATTTTTAAAGCTAAAAGGACATCTTTCAAAAAAATGGAAAGCAGACCCAAATAATGAAAACAGGTAGGTACATAAGCACTGGCAAGTTAGATGTAAAACAGCAGTAAGATAGGCTAAGAGAGAATTTGAGAAAAAGCTTGCCAAAGAAGCAAAAACTAATAATAAAACATTTTCAAATCCATTCAAAGCAAAAAGCCTGTGAGGGACTCAGTTGAGCTGCTAGATGACCAAGGGGCAAAAGGGGTGCTCTTGGAAGAGAATGTTGGAAACATACCCACACCTTAAACACTCTTTAATGGTGGATGGAGAATCTAAGCAACTAAAACAAATATCTGTGATAATGGAGGATTATTATATCAGATTGTCAAACTAAAGTGTAACAAATAACTGGGACCAGATAGCACCTACTCCAGAGTTCTAAAAAACTAAAACATGAAAATGTAAACCTGTAAGTGGAAATCTGTAACCTACCACTTAAAACAGCCATGATACCTGAATACTGGAAGGTAAGTGATCTGATGTTGAGTTTTAAAAAGGGATGAACCAGAAGTCAGTGCCAGGAAAAATTATATATATATAAGTAGAACCTGTTGCTACTTAGCTAGATAAATCGTAACTTGTTCAGATATGTACCACTACTTATCCAGATAAAATTGAATTTGTCCATCTAAGTAGCAGCAAAGGCACAACTTAGCCAGATAAGTCAGAATCTAACAGAGAAGTGTGTTCAAATGATATACCTGTGTATTTTAATATTGAATTTAAAGGGATACATAAATGGATTTTACACACATAATTTAGACGCATTTAACCCCTTTAAGTCAGCTTTTACACATGTAGGTTGGGGGATTTTCTAACATGCGAGCAGCAAAGACCTAACCAGTTTTACCAATTAATCCACCAGTTCACCCAGTCCATCTGCAGCTCGTGAAGACCCTTCTGGTTCTTCAGCCTGAAGTTGCCATATTTCACTCTGACCCCTCACCCAGTCATTTTTTCACTTTTAAAATGTTTGCAATCATTTACTCTGGATATTGAGCAGGGGTAAATATACACGAGTAAAGTGTCAAATTTACATGCATAAATTGCTTACAAACTTTCAACTTACTTGCATAATTGTTAGCCCCTTCCCTGGAGTGCTCCTGGTCTTCCCCATTTTTACATGTACAAATTTATTCATGGACCCTGATTTAAGCATGTATTTTGAGGTTCATAAAATAGCAAATACTCACGTAAGTACTGTTTTTTTAAATGCACAACTTTTGAAAATTCACCTTTAAGTTGTACCTGAAGCAATAGAGGTCACAAGGAGTGGCAGTGGAATTTGTCTATGTTTTATGATTATAAACGTTTTATTGTGAGCCATTTAGACTATCAGATAATGCAACATATAAATTAAATAAATAAATGTAAACCTTGGTTTCCCAGGTTTGCAGCCCCACTACTTTAACTACTAGGTTACTCCTCCATTCGTAAAATCATTGCCATAGATGTGGCTTAATGGAGAAGTCAACATGGTTTTAGCAAAGAGAAGTTTTTCCTTACTAATAATTTTTATTCTATATTACAAATATTTATTTGCTTTAATACTTTGTAATGTTTTTACTTCTGTGCACCAACTAGGGCTTGAACAAGTGTAAGCAACTTTTATAAATTTCAATAAATAAATACATATTATTGCAATTTTCTTCTAATAGAAACAAAACAAATGGCAAGCATGGCAGTGAAGGTCATGTTCAACTAAATTTAAAGGAGAAAAAAAAGAGAGGTTACTGTGAATGCTGTCTGAAAAAATATGAAGATCTGCAGAATGTAAGTACAGCATATAAGTATTTGAATCTCATGACAAATCAGCATATAGTTCTATTCCGGTTACCAGTGTTGCTGAAGCTATTTTGTTGGGGATGGAAAAATCCTGGTGTCCTAAAACTTGACTACTGGCATCCTCTGGTGCAAGCTGAGGAAGCCTCCTGCTGCTATCAAGCTGAAGAGGCTGCATGGAGAGACTAGGGGAGGAAGAGAGGCTGGACTGAGGCATAGGGAGGAAGAAACAGAAGGGAAAAGAGAGGAAAGAAAAGATTAAAAAAAACAAACCTCAATAAACCTCTAAATAAGCAAAATGAAACTCAAAAAAATAGGCAAAGATTGGACCAGTAACTCAGTAGTAGTAGTTGTGCATTGCTATGCAGAAGATCTGGATTTAGTTCCTAGATCAGATCTTCTGCTCCCTGGACTTGGCCGGTGCTAGGGATGCTATGAAGGTAGTATTCACAGCCTCTGTGGGGGGGGAGTGCACCCCCCCCGCCACTAGTACTGGCGAAGCTCCAGCCGGCCTCTGTCAGTCAGCCAGCTCCGCCTACCAACGGTGGGGACCCATAGGGCTTGCCCTGCAGGAAGCATCAACCCCACCTTGGCTCAAGGGTCCACCATTTAATTTTGGAAATGCAAATATTTTTAAATGAATATTTGTTAACTAATGTAAACCGATATATGTTCTCATGAAACTTCGGTATATAAAAATTAAATAATAATAATAACCTCCTGCGCAACAATAGGTCAAGGATAGAGCTTGACACAGAAGCCTACTGCTCTCATCATGAAAAGACCCCCTTTGTGGCTGTTCCCCTCAAATCCAAGGAAAAAGTAAACTACACTGGTGCAGGACTCTACCAAAGTGAATCCTTCTTCCATGCCGAAGCAGGAGATAACCTCCTTGGTGTAGCTCCTATCATCCTTCATGGTGTGAGAGATCCCCATGGCACTGAGTCTTTTTTTTTTTTATCTGGCTCCAGGACGCCATCCATGGAACTGGTGTGAATTCACATTCTTAAGGCACATTCAACCCACTTGGTACAGCATACAAAGGTGCCATCAATGATATCAGAATAGAGAGCTTTGGCACATAAGTTTGAGTCCTACTTTTGAAGCTAGTGCTTGGCAGGAGAGCATCCAGTGCCATCCTTGGACCAGGGAATTGTTTGATTGGAAGTGTCTGTTCCATTGGCATAGAGCACCTCAGAGCCGGCCACTACCACAACAGAGGCAGCAGCTACAATACAGAGATCCTCCACAACTGTATAGCCAGCTCTTAGTGATGATAAACCAATCTGGGTCTCTGAAGAGAATATCTCTCCTCCAGATCCAGAACAAAGAATCCTCCAGCCTATAGGGGCCTAGCTGTTTGAACTAGTGAATGATTGTTTTGCTTCCTTATGTTCTGGAGGCTAGAGAGGGAAATTAGGGCCTCTCCTGTCCAATACAGAGGGAATTTTCTCAAATAGTGTGGCTGCTCTAATTCCCACTTCACTGCAGACCTCTCCTCAAGAGTAAGTCTCCACCATAAGGTAGTGGATTCTCCCAGGGAAGTCCTGTCATGAATCATAAGGGGATTACATGAACTCTGTTCATTCTGAGTTCTTCCCAGATATAGGAACAAAGGCTGGGTGGTGCCATTTTGAAAAATGGCTGCCGTGAGGCCCAGATCCTAGGGGGCATTCCGGGTCCCCACTATACCACCAGGGCTTACATTGTGAGTATAGGGGTATCCAGTGGGTGTGTGTCCTAGTCTCTGGGGGCCAGATTATTGTATTAAAGGGGAGAGGTTGGGGTAGAGGAGCGGGTCTGAGACAAGCCTTAAAAGTTTTTTTTTAAATTAACTTTTATATACAGCAGCCTCCAGGGGCAGTGGAGAGAACAGAGGGTCTGTGGTGACCCCTGTTTTGTTTATTAAAATTTTATATACCGCATACATCATACAAAATATTGAAGCAGTTTACAATAGACATGCATAATAAAATACATCACAACAAACTTAGAATTCACTCAGTGTATTAAAGATGCAACCATCAGATAAAAAATAACCTACCTTACTGATTGCTCAGTAAAGGCTTCCTTAAAAATAATAGGTTTTAATGCTTTTTTAAAGGTTTTTGCACAAGGCTGTATTCTAATGCATCAGAAAGACACCTACAAAGAATTGGCCTTGCCACTGAAAAAGCCCAATCCCTAGTGTGTTAAGATGAGCTAACTTTACTGTTGAGACTTCCAGTAAATTCTTATAGGCTGGTCCTAAAGCCCTAGGCAGCGATAGACTTATTTATTTATTTATTATCTGCATTTTAATACACACAAGTAATCTTGTTGAGAAATTACAGTGCAATTCTGACAATACAAAAGGTAAATTAATATTCAAACATAATAATAAAGCACTGAAAAAATAAAATAAAAACAAAGGGGCTCTGAATCATGAGCGTAATATTAGGAAAAAGAAAGTACAATGCAATAATGGTGGCTAGGTGAGACTCTCAACATTTCCTTAATGCCAAGCCTACAAGGGACTAATTAGGAGTGCGTATCCAGAAAAACTCTTCATTGAGTCAGGTTGAAGAAAATATAATTCTCATTATGATACCTGATGCAACATTTTACATGGGTATCTAAGGACAAAAAGTGCCCCTTTTTGTAGAACTTCTAAACACATAACTAAGACATTTTTTCTTCTAGACTGAGTGGTTTTAGTAAGGTCGGGATAAATCCGGACCTTTTGGTGATAAAATAAGGCCTGTCTATTGCGGAAAAAAAAAGTCTAAAAATGTTATTTCGCTCCATAAGAAAGGCAAACAAGATTAGACGGGGTCTTCTTCTGGCAACCATAGTTTCTTGAGAAACCTCTAAGATTCCAGAAATGACCAACGTTAATGATTGCCCATCAGCTTCCTCACTAACATCTGTATCTTGTGGCAGATAGTATGATTTAGTGATCACAGGCATGGCAGTGTCCGGGAGCTTCAACACCTGAGAAATATATATTTTTAAAAGTTCCAACGGGGAAATCATCTTGATCACAGGAAAATTCAAAATTCTTAAATTGTGAGATCTTAAAAAATTCTCTATATTTTCCAACTTCCTGTTATTTATTAGTTCGGCTTATACCAAATTATACATGGCAGCAATAGACTTTTAGAACTGAGCTCACCCAGCTGAGATGATCTGAGTTAAATAGCCTGAAAATACTTACAGCAAGCTTATATAAGATTGGCCATGTAATAGGCAGCCAGTGTAGGCCAGCTAAGACTGGCGTAATGTGGGGACACATTTTAGAGCCAGAGAAAATTCACGCTGCAGCTTTTTGTACCAACTGGAGAGGGCGTACTGAGTTATAGGGGAGCCCACCGTATAGGGCATTACAATAATCTATGCCACTGAGCACAAGTGATTGCAGAACCATCCAAAAGTTACGGGGATCGAGCAGGAAACACAGTTTCTTAACTAACTGGAACTTAAAGAATGACGCCCTCACAATAGATTTTGTATGAGGCTGAAAGGACAGTTCAGTGTCAATGATCACGCCAGGGTTCCTGGGATTTTTGGCTACTTTTGGATAAGGAGGCTTAGTCAGGACCTTTGGCCCCTTATCATGATGTACATTAGTGTCCTGATGCTCTTGGGGAAAGTTAGCTACAACTCTTGAGCTGTAGCTAACTTAAGGTCAGATACCATGGCTTTGTGAATTTTTAAGCATTCCTTATTATTTGATTTGTATTGTTTAGGATAATAATGAGCTTTGGCATGCATTTGCATGCTAATCAGCTCATTATAATATGTGCAGTGCCATGGCCAAAATAGCACAAGGTATTTCAAATACTTCATGTTATTCACACATTTAGGCCCAGTCCTCGGGAATCATCTAGCCAGCCAGGTTTTCAGGATATCCATAATTGAATATGTATGAGATAGATTTGCATACTGTGGAGACAGTACATGCAAATCCTGAAATCCTGACTGGCTAGGTGTGTCCTGAGGACTGGGTTGAGCACCACTGTTTGAATTATTAGTTAATGATTGTAGTGAATTTTTTCTTAATTTTTTCTTTATTATTTCAGCATCTTGCAGGTGAACAGCACAGAAACTTTGCAGAAAGCAGCCAATATCAAGTTGTAGACAATATTATATCCAAATTTGTTTATGACTTTGTGGAAGGTGGACAGGATGCAAACAAACAGATAAGGTAATTTTATTAGCTTACAAACAAATCTCTAAACCAGTGGTTCTCAACCTTTTTTCGGCCAGTACACACCTGACAGATGGTTCTCACATGCGTGACACACTGAACATGTGACCATCACGGGGCTATATGTAAACATACAGTCTGCATCCACGGGAACCCCCTTGACCTCCAACAATGGATGCAGAGCAGAACTAGGGCATTACCCAAAGAACTCATCATGCAAAAAAAAAAGATATTCTGGTTCTGATGACATCTCAGTAAAAGCAAAACAAAATCCCTTTACTACCAGGCACAATAGCCCTCCTTATGAAAAGGCAATAATTTACCACTAATGCATATCCTATTGAGAAAACACAACAAATAAGATTGATACAATTGCCTACATGGTAGTAAAATACCTCACCTCGGTCACACACACAGAACTGACCTTCAAGTACAGAAAGACCACAAATTATAAATATGGAGACAAACTGGAATTTAAAACCAAAAAAAGCCACTCTGCATGCTGTGCAAACCTGGAGAAATGGAAAGAGAAATATAGCACCTAACACAGTCCCAGGATCTGCAATAATGCACAGAAACTAATCTGCACAAAGTTACATCTGCATTATGGAACACATAACAACCCTATCTATGAAAAGGCAACACTACAAATATTAAATCAGGCCCTAAACACCAATACACCTCCTATTAGGAAAACAGAACAAGCCAAGCTGCTATAGATCCCCACACAGAAATAATTGTAAAACTATATTAATAAATGTTTCAAAACAACTGATGAACAGAATAACGTCAAACAATTAAAACTCATAAAAAGTATTAAATATTGTCCGAATATCAACAAAATATTTCAAAACAGCAGACACATCACATAATACTCAATAATTAAAATGGCAGTCAATCAAGAAAAATAAACTTAAAATGCCACCTTTACTTACAGCAACTCTCCTACTCCTTTCCCTTGAAAGCACATACCAGGAGCAGCAGTGGCTGCTGAAGCTCTGTCCTCATGGTCCTCTTTTTTAGGGCCCACAAGTCTCACACACACACACACACACACCAATTAAACCCTACAACCAGTCTCTGTCTCACACACAACCCAGTCACCTCCCTGCCCAGACTCTGTCTCTCACACACACCCCAGTCACCTCCCTGCCCAGTCTCTGTCTCTCACACACACCCCAGTCACCTCCCTGCCCAGACTCTGTCTCTCTCACACTTTGCTTAGAGCCCCAATGCTGTGTTCCCCCTTTAATTTTGTAGTGGCGGATTTCCCAGTGCTGCCGCTGCCTTCTCAGCCCACTGAAGCAGCAAACATTTATTTTAGAAAAATATGCCACAGCACTCAAGCCTTTCTTCAGGCTGTTGGGATATCCCTAGGCTCCCGCAGCCCCCCATCTGCCTGCTTTTACGGCCGCTGGGAGCTCCAATTGCTCAGCATGGCTGTGTGCCACTTTTACTTTAATCACTTTTACTTTGCCACGCTCACTGTTGCATCGGGGGAGGGGGGAATCCCCAGAGCAACCAGCCTCTTCGTGCTTGAGACTCACTGCCGCTTTGAGGAATCCCTACCTTGTCGCGGTTCCCTGCCGCTTTGGAAGCGGGAAATCCTGGCGCGGCTCGCCACTGTGTTTTTTTTTTATTTATAATTTTTTAATTTACAAAGTAAATTAAATTATATATATAATATTCATTCAATGAAAATTATTTTTAAGGAAACAGGTTTTTTAAACATACATCACTGTATACATATAGGGGGTAATTTTCAAAAGGAGTTACATGCGTAAATGTAGCTACTATTGTAGCAATTTTCAAAAGCCATTTACTCAAGTAAAGTGAATTTACTCCAGTAAACCTGGTTTTTACTCGAGTAAATGCTTTTTAAATCAGGCCCATAGTTAATAATCAATTCCCTAATTACAGTCACCTAGTTTCCAGTTACTAAACAAGTATTTGGGAGCCTTAAATAAGCAAGTATTTAACAAAAGGGATAAATCCTTAAACCTAATATTACAGAAGTATTTCAGAATTTATTTAATAATTCCAACATTACTCTTGGTTTGGGGCCCTCTCCTCTTCTCTTTGGGCTCTCTGCTCTTCCAAGAACTTTTCTAAATATTCAGGATCATAATGTATATACTTTTTACCCTCCACCCACATTATGCATTTACATGGGAACCTTATGATAACTTGGATTCCAAATGTTTTAGCAAGATTTGCCAATGTTATGAACCTTTTCCTTCTAAGTTGGGTTTCCTTAGCTACATCTGGATAAATCCAGATCTTTTGGTCCAAATAGAGAGAGGTTCTATGTAACATAAAAAGTTTGCCGCTGTGTTTAATTTCAGCACTTCCAGCCCGTGGCGGCCACAGGGTCAGGCTTCTTCACTGCCACGGGCCTGGACACTGCCACTCCTCCCCAGCCCCCTTCAAACCGTCCCATCCCCCGGACTGTGAGATGCCCCCCTTCTTCCTGCCCCACTGGCCAATCAGCAGATTCCTCCTCCCACTGGCAGGAAGAAGATAGGAGGCTTCCGATTGGCCCGCAGGGGCAGGAAGAAGGGAGGAGGCTTCCGATTGGCCCGCTGAGGCAGGAAGAAGGGAGGAGGATTCAGATTGGCCTGCGGGGGCAGGAAAAAGGTAAAGGGAAGTATAACTGGGGCTGTGGGACACCGGGAGCCATGACACACCAGCTGGTGCTTGGCGACACATTGGTGTGTCGCGACACACCGGTTGAGAACCGCTGCTCTAAACAAATGGGAAGACATCCATGGTTTTGAAATTTTTGTAGGATATTGCTGCCTCAAGCTTACTAAATGATTGTAGCCACTTATATTGGGGGTTTTATCATAATTTTCCAATTATCAGGGTGGTTCTTACCACAATCTGAAAATCCTCACATGTGAGGAAAATATCCAAATAATGATGAGGTTTAGAATCTTGCTATTTCAACCCATCTCTGTTAAAAAAAAAAAAAAAAAAAAAAAAAAAAGTTATATATCTCTGAATCAGCAGGTCTGAACACAAGTTCTTTTTCCTCTGAGTTCACGAGGAGACTGTCTTCTTATAGTAATTGTTTTTTCTTTATTATTAGGGACTTTTCAATTGCAGCAAATATTTACAGAAAGAAAGGATAATAAAAGCAGAGCAAGAGAGTTCTTCTCTTTGTATTCCATGTTATATAGGGAAAATTTACATATTGGGGAAATATTTGAAACTTTTTTTGCAAGTGTCAACTTGTGTTTACGCAGGTAGCTAGATCTTCACTTACTTCAAATATCCTGGCTCGAACCGCAGAATTCACCCCAACAACCTCTGTTGTTGACTGCTCTGTATAAAGGCATCCCACTGGTCAGTTCAATCCTAGGGTCTGGTCACAGAAGGGGGGGGGTGGGAGTTAGCAGTGCTCCAGGACTCAAAAATGTTTGTGAAACAAGTGACGCTGACATACGCTCCATGCCAGTAGTCACAACGTTTCCTGCTTCTGGAGTTCAACCGGGGTCTGCGCTGAAAAAGCTCTTGATCCTCTGCTGGGTCGGGCCGACCGATGAGGAACTTGGGGCTGCCTCTCTCAGTCTGCCCTTCCGTTTTGTATGAGGCATAGTTGCTGGTAAGAACGAAAAAGAAAAAAAGAAATTGCACAGATATCGGAGCTGACCAGTCACGCCCCTCCTTCAAGGCACCATCTTTGCTTCTCCCCATCCTCATCTTTCTTTTTTGAGGGAGTTGAGTTAAATATTGCAACTCAAGTAAGGAATCAGATTTATCTTTGCCATTATTAAAACAGTGTTTTTTAAATTATATATGTTACATAATTTTAAATCTTTACTTAACTGTGTCACTTTTGAACTGTTATACAAGCATTAGACCGAATTACAGTAGTCAAGACATACTAAAACTATCTAGGATTACTAGCAAACATGCTACAAGCTCTACAGATTGTGCAGAATGCTGCTGCTCTAATTATTACTGACTCTTAATATGCAAGATCAGATAATACCTATTCTGTATTCCCTCCACTGGCTCCCTATACAGTGAAGATAAAATTTAAAGTAGTCATGTTGATTCACAAGCTGTTGAGCATTTCTGCCTCTCTGTGGATTTGTACCATTTTACGTATTTATAATCCCCTGGGGGTATTGAAGTCTGCCAATTGTACTCTTTCTCAGTAGCATGACCCATTATATGGAATTTGTTCCGTTCCAGAAAATTTATGACTGATTGATTACCTGTACAAACTCTTAAGAGGCCACTTAAAACATATATTTTTTGTTTTAGACAGGCATTTGACATTGCAAGCTCCGAGTATGTGCTCTGCTGATTCCTCATGTGAATTTTATTATGTTCTTTTAAATTATGTTTAATTAATTATTGTCATTAGATATCTAATGGTATGTTTTGCTGTATTTATAACAGTAGTTGGCAGTTTTTGAGATGGCTCCGTTATGTTTGTTTTTTATTTTGTATTATGATTTTATGAATGCTGTGATGTACTCTGCTCTGAACTTTGCTTGACCAGCATGTCCAACCTTTTTATTTTTTTTTTTCTTGATATAATTTTTTGTACCTTTTGTTTAATTTTAGAGCAAAATGCAGCATTGGAGCCATGATGCCTATTAGTATTGAAAAAAATATCAAGCTGGAAGAAAGACTGAAAAAAGCAAAGATGTTCCAGTGGTGGTATTTTTGCAAAAATAGGCTAAATAAAGCCACTCAAGAAATAAATTCAGACAATCAAGCAACAGAAAGACTGCCTAGGTCTTTGCAGAACTCTGCTTCCATTCCAGATCCAGTATGTTTAACTACTTGTAACACATCATATACTTCTGAACTTATGAATAAATTCAAAAGTAAAACTGAGTCCTATACAGCAGTTGTAAATGATATAAATATTGTGTTGAATGCTGCAATACCTACATTTCAAGATAATAGAAAATCTATAGAAATGGTGCCTATATTGTCAGAGCACCATAATGATGCAGTATTCAAGGATAAAATAAATGTAAATGCTGTAGATACAGGATTTCAGGAATTGCAAACTGAAATGCATAGACATTCCAGGAAACGTGCTCAAGACAATTTTAGTGGAAAGGAAATACCTACTCAACTTGTAGAAGAGGAGCCCCAGCCCAAGCGAAAATTAGAGGGCTTGTTTCTTTTTCCAGCAAAGTATTTGAAAACATCCAGCTGTGATCCAACTATTGGTAACATGCCAATTGGTTTTGATACCGAAAACAGCCTTCAGAAAGAGCATTGTAAAGTTCATGAAACTGGACAGCAGCTGCAATATCCTGTTCCTGAAAATCAAAGCAGTACTTCACTTGGCAATAGCACAGACAGTTGTCCCTCTGTGAAGCTATACAGAAAGGTAAAAGTGACTTCAGGAAGAAACAGAAGAGGAAACCAAAAACAAAATACAGAATTGTGCTCTAAACAGAATGATGAGCTCTTAGCTAAACAAAAGACAAAAACAGTATTGCAATCACCAAACAAGACCCTGTTGGAATTATTTCAGACAAGCAAGTCTACTTCTGATTTTGAAGGGTTTACCAGTTGCCTTGAGCAAGAAGGTGCAGATTCTCAAGAATATTCTTGGGAAGACAAACCAAGCACAAGCTACCTGTGGTCACTATTTTCACATACTTCCTCTTCTGATGCATGCTCATTTCTTGGATTTTAGTGCAATTTGTTTTCACATTTTTATTTAAAGCAAAAAATATATATTTTTTACTTGTTGGACACATTTAACATTTTAATGTAAATATATGAACATGCAAATTTGTATATTTGAAGAGGTATGCCAAATGTACAATGAAAAGAACAAAATGTGAGAGGAATAAAATCTGTCATTTTTAATTGGTTGTATGCTAATGACCAAGGAAAAATTCACTTTATATTGCAACATCTTAGAAGTGCACTTGCTTAATAGCAATACTTATCCTATAAAACTTGATTTTAGGTGTAATATGGTGTCAATTTTTTTTTCTTTCTTATTGGAATTTATGTTGACAATTGTCACATGACATCCATCATGTTGTCATAGTCTATTTAGGATCAAAGTTTTAGAGAGTTGGAATTGGATGTCTAAGTCCATTGTTACCAAAACACCTCACTATACCCCACTTATATATATAAAATTAATAGTGTAGGATAAGGAAGGTTTCATACATCTTTTGCAATATGCCTCCGCGACCTTGTATAGAGAAAAAAAACACAGTTTCGAGGATCTCCGATGGACAGTGATAGATCGCGTTGAAGAAAGTAATCATGGTGGGACGTGAAAAAGGTCTTGAACTTCCATGAACAAAGTTGGATTTTTAAGTTAAAGACCACAACCCCAAGGGGCTTAAATGAAGTCATAGAGTGGGCTTCATTACTTTGAAACTTTTCGCACCTGTTTCTCAGTAGTAGCACAAAGAGGCACCAAGAACTGAGCCAAGTCATTGGACATATACTGATTTAAGTAAGATACGTGGCTCTCCGTTGGTAAAATTTGGATCGGATGATCAGTTTAAAAGGCGAAAAAGTTATGAAGAGGTAAACCAGTAAAAGATGCTGTCTGAGTGGAGAAGAACGACCCGACAGTGAGGAGAAGGAACAGAGACTCCCCTGATGAAGAAAATTTGATTTGTCGAAACATGGCCATGTCGGGAGGAATGAATAAGTTAAGTTGATCGGGAACGTATTATAAAATCAGAGTAATACATTGAGATATAAAAAAGTTGTTTGGATTGCCTACAGCAGCGAAAAAAATGCGGACAGTGTTGAATGTTTAAATATAGTAACGAAAGTTGAGCTGTACAGCCATTTTTAAATAATCACAAGACACAAAAAAATTATTTTCACAAAAGATTGGTTTCACATAAAATGCAAAAAATCAAAGGTAGGAAGGAGGTTGGTTCATGATTACAACCCATAACATTCTGTGTACAAGTCCACGGAGGCATGTTGCAGAAAATGTATGAAACCTTCCTTATCCTACACTATTAATTTTATATATAAGGGGGTATAGAGAGGTGTTTTGGTATATATATTTGACTTCACTAACAGCGGGGATTAATTGTAGTAAGTCCATTGTTAAGCACATAACATTAGGTACCTAAAATTTGGAGAGAATTTTTAAAGACCATTAAGTGCCTCATCATGGTGATGAAATTCTATCATTTAGGTGCAGAACTTCTGCACCTAATTCTATCATTTAGGTGCAGAACTTTTAAATGCATAATATTTCAGATGTCTAAAATAGAAGTGAATTTTCAAAGTGTTAGACACTTGGAGGGCAATGGGCATATTTGCCCAGGGTTCCACACCCTTCTAGGGTCAGCCCTGGATCACTGGATGGTATTGCTCAGTATTAGAGTGCAGATAGATGGTTCATTCTCAAGCAAGGATCTTAAACGTCAGGAAAACTAACTTTGTTAAAGTACCTCAAGAAATTATTGGATAGAAAAGCAAATCAAAGCCTGTTCTTAGGAATGCTTTTTTTTTTTTTTTTTTAACTGGGTATTGATGCCGTTTACTGGTTGGCTGGATTTAGAACATTGTATGTTATAAAAGGTTTCATGAAGATTTGTTTTCTTATATGTATGTTTGTTATTTATTTTTGTTTGTATATATGAATTTGTAATCCTGCTTGACTCACTGATAAATGACTAAGGCAGAATATAAGAATTTTTAAATAAATAAATAAATTTATATGGGTAATTACTGATGCACCTGAGCAAAAGGGCTGTCTGAAAATTGCCCAGTTTTAATTTATTTTATTTATTTAAAACTTTTGTTACACGTCATCTCACTGAGCATGCTACAGCTTTGGAATGGACATATTCCTAGCATAATAAATTCACAAAATAAAAATTAAAAGCCATAATGAGCAGTAATATAGCCAATTAAAAAACAGCAACATAAATTAATACAGGATAACAAATCCAAAAACTCATTCCACCCCTTGCAAAAAAAATTAGCATATCGGTCAGCACATATGGTAACCCCAAACTATGAAGCAACTGAAGCAGCTGAATTTAATCAAAGGTTACACAACTCATAATTTTAGGCGGGAAGTGTTTTGAAGGGGCATGTATAAGGCAGGGGAGAAAAATAGCATGCGTAGATTGCAGGTTTAAATCTAGACTTCTTGTTTTCCATTCAGAAAGCATGCACAGAAAAAGTAGTTATAAATGTTTGCAAATACTTTGCTGCCACAGCAATTTTCAAAGTGAACATGTGTGCATATTTTAACTTTTAAAGTTGGTTCAAAGACTGCAGGTAAAAAGTACCTGTGGACTATGCACCAATGCGAGCAGTTTGAAAATTGTTCCCTTACATATTAAGTATCCAATTGAATTAACATATGCATCTATTAACCTTTATTTAGCATATTTTATTTATCCTTAAAAATGAACATTTAGAAATTGTCATCTAACCTTTATCTGATCCAAGAAATAGGATTACAATGGAAAGAAAATACAAGTGGACATAGAGGCCATGTGGGAATTAGCAAGACTTAGAATTCAGAAGCCATCTTTAAATGCATTAACAAACAATGGGGGTCATTTTCCAAGGAGTTACCGCGGGTGATAATTCCGCAAATCGCGCTAACAGCCGTTAATGCGATTTGCAAATGCAAATTTTTAATTTTGTATTCAGGGGGCGGAGCAAATGTAAAGTAGGGAGGATTTATTGTGTGCCGCGAAACAGCCGCAGTGTTAGCACGGCTCCTAACGCGGCCAATAACTACACCTCTTTCATTTGCGTTACGTTGTGCGCTAGAGGCCGGTAAAGGTTTATTGCGGTTCATGATGTTTCCGGACAGGCCTGTTTCAGTATGAGAGAGAGAGAGAGACTTGCTATAGTGCCTCCTCCCTAGACAGGTATTTGTATCCCTATGGGAGGCCCACCTAGTAACTCGAGGTGAGGGTTAAGTATTAGTGTAGGGGGGTAGGGGCCACTTTGACATTCAACGTGAGATGTACGAACAGAACAGTGGTCTCTTGTGAAGATTTGCTGGCCTTCGGAGTGAGGAAACTCACTCCAAGATGAGATTTGGGCAATGTTCTCTCAACCTAGGTGTTTGTACATCTCACGTTGAATGTCAAAGTGGCCCCTACCCCCTACACTAATACTTAACCCTCACCTCGAGTTACTAGGTGGGCCTCTCTCTCTCTCATACTGAAACAGGCCTGTCTGGAAACATCGTGAACCGCGATATATACTGGCAATGTAGCCCAAATTGGGCTAATAGTGCAACTTGCGTGTATCTTATAAAATCTGGGGTCAGCAAGCGCAAAGGGATGCACATTTGTGCACCTTGCACGCGCCAAGCCCTGCGTGCGCTGCCCGTTTCCTTCGGCCTTCCCCTACCTAACCCCCCCCCCCCCCACCTTTATAGTGAAAGTTACGCCTGCTCTGATCGGTCGCCGCCGCACGATTCCCTGGCCCAAGAGCGATTTTGGAGGTCTCGGCCACGCCCCCGAAACGCTCCCGGGCCGGCAACATGCCCCCGGAACACCTCGAACGTCGCGCCGCCCCCCGACACGCCCCCCAAGCAAAGCCTTACGCGTGTCCCAGGGCTTGCGCGCGCCGCCGAGCCTATGCAAAATAGGCTCGGTGCGCGCAGGGGGGGTTTTGAAAGTGTTACGTGCATAACTTGTGCGCGTAACCCTTTTAAAATCTACCCCTATACGTATAAGTCAGGGGTGGTGAACTCCAGGCCTCGAGGGCCACAAACAGGCCAGGTTTTCAGGATAACCACAATGAATATGCATGAGATAGTTTTGCATACATTGGAGGCAGAGCATGCAGATCTATCTCATGTATATTCATTGTGGATATCCTGAAAACCTGGCCTGTTTGTGGCCCTCGAGGACCGGAGTTTGCCACCTGTATTATAAGTGATATAACATTTAAACATCAACCATTTGAACATCACATCTGTGTGTCCAAAATTATGATATGCCTATGTAGCTGAGTGCTTGAATTTAGGTATGCAATGACATTTATTTATTTACATTTGTATTCCATCTTTCTGAAAAACAGGATGGATAACAATCAGAACAAAGATAACATAGTACATATCATATAAAATGACAAAATCACATATTAGAAGGTCTCCCCATAACCCTCCCCACCCAGTCTCAAAGCAATGATAATGAGTGGGTGGGGACCCAGCCCCATCCCATCACAGCCCTTACAAACAGGCTAGGGAAACTGATCAATAAAACACACTATCAGCTGTATGACACAGTTCAAAACATTTTTTGCAGAAGCATTTTGACTATCTTCTAAAATATACAAATTTTATTCCAGACATATATTTTTAGGCAGGGCATTCCATAAAATGGGTGCAACACAAAAAAAATGTAAATGAAGAAATTGAAAACAGCACCTCATGAGCAGATCTTAAAATCATAGGGGAAAGTATCACTTCACAAGTGGTACCTCATTTCAAAAGTTAAGCATAGTTAAATTATATTCAAAACTTTATTGGAAGTCAGTGGAGTTTTTGCAACATGGGGGTAGCCCTGTTTCTATATTTGTTTCTATATATGTTCTCTATATGTTTCTATATATCCCTGACAGATTACCTCATCATGGGTCTCGACAGAGGTCATGCCTACTTACTGATCCTCCTGGACCTCTCAGCCGCTTTTGATACTGTTAACCACTCCATCCTCCTAAATCACTTAGTGAACATTGGAATAACAGGCATGGCACTGGCCTGGTTCAAAACATTCCTTGGGAACAGAGGCTACAACGTCAGATTACACAACAAAGAATCTAAGCAGTATCCTTCCTCTCTAGGAGTTCCACAGGGCTCCTCCCTCTCACCCATGCTCTTTAACATTTACCTTGTACCGCTCTGCCAACTTTTAACCAAACTAAACCTTAAACATTTTTTATACATGGATGATGTCCAGATCGTCATCCCCCTCAAAGAATCCTTCACAAAAACTCTAGAATTCTGGGAAAATTGCCTTCTAGGAATCTACAGCCTTCTATCCAGTCTAAACCTAATACTAAACTCCACAAAAAGTGAACTCCTCCTCATATCCCCAGAAAACAATAACATCTCTTCAACTCCTCCAGCCAACTTACAAACATCACAAGTAAGAGACCTAGGAGCTATCATTGATAACCGGCTAAACCTAAAATCATTCATTAATCAAACTACCAAGGACTGCTTTAACAAACTTCATGTCTTAAAAAGAATAAGACCTCTTTTCCACTATCACGACTACAGAACAGTCTTGCAATCAATAATCTTCTCAAAGTTAGATTATTGCAACTCTATATTATTAGGTCTCCCGGCATCTCACACTAAACCCCTTCAGATGGTTCAAAACACGGCAGCCAGAATATTGACAAACTCAAGGAGAAGAGACCACATATCTCCAATCCTCAAAGACCTACATTGATTTCCAATTCACTATAGAATCATATATAAATCCATCACCACTATCTACAAAGCCTTCCATCAACTCTCTCTGCTCAACCTACAAATCCCATTCAGAAAATATACCTCCTCCAGACCCATCAGAGAGTCCTTCAGAGAATCTCTACAGGTGCCACACTCCAAAACCTCTCAGCATATAACCTTCAGAGACAGGGCATTCTCCACAGCAGGACCACCTCTATGGAACTCCATTCCACCGGACTTACGACAGGAACCCTGCTTTCCAACATTTAGGAAAAGACTCAAAACGTGGTTATTTAAGAAAAGCCTTCCCAGACCCCAACGAAAACTTAATGCACCATTAACCGACGCTCAGACTTTACCTTTAACCTGGTAAATAATAACTTTGCAAAATTCCATAACTTAGTAAATACCATTATTTGGTAATTTTGTTTTCTTTGTTAATTTCCTATTGCCTCTTCACTGCTCCAAGTTATGTAATTCCCTGTTTTATTGTAACTGCAACCTTTCGTTCAGCACCTGTTAATGTTCTTATTGTTTCTTCCTTCTCACCCCTTTGTTAATTGTAAACCGGCATGATGCAATTCCCATCGCGAATGCCGGTATAGAAAAACACTAAATAAATAAAAATAAATTTGCTACCCAACCAAACCACATTATTTTGGATTAATGCATGAGTAATGGTCTTAAGATCAGAAGGAGATGAGTAGGGGCTCAACTGGTGTCCATCTGAAGTTTATAGTAAGCATTGTTTATAGTTGGTGGTGTTGATATATGCTTGCTTCCTTATTAAGTTCAGAATCCAATAGTAATATACAAAACTTGTCTTTTGAAAATTCTATAGGCACCTAACTTTCAGACTTTGGTGCCAAAGACCCTACTAAGCTTTAGAAAATGTTTTCTCACAGGACAAGCAGGATGGTAGTCCTCACATATGGGTGACATCATCAGGATGGAGCCCAATCACGGAACACTTTTGTCAAATGTTTCTAGAACTTTGACTGGCACCTACTGGGCATGCCCAGCAATGCATTGACCCTGCATCCAGCAGGGGTCCCCCTTCAGTCTCTTTTTTCCTCGCAGCAGTAGCCACGTGGGTTAAGGAGCTCTCTTGAGATTCCTGACAGGAATTTTCCTCACGGAACTTCTTTAAAAATTTTCAAAAAATTCTACCCTGTAGGGGTCCCCCTATCGATATCTGTACTCCGCGGTCGAAAGGTAAGGTTTTTCCCTTCTTTGCGGTCAATTCCCATCAAGTTTTCCCTTCAAGGCCTACCGGCCATCAACCGCACCGCAGCTAAATTTTTGTCGAAGCCATGGCGTTGGGTTTTCGTTGGTGCCCCGATTGTCCTCGGACAATGTCCATCACAGACCCACATACAGTTTGTGTTTTGTGCTTGGGGTCCGACCATGATACCCTAACTTGCACCAAATGACGCAGAGGGGCCGCAAAGCCTGTTGGGAGAAGATGGAGTTTCTTTCTCATTCAAAACTTCCGACTCCATCGACTGCTTCAATTTCATCTGAGCCGGTGCCATCGACCTCTCGTCAGCAACGGGACACCGGTGCTGTCCGAGCGGCATCGACTACTCCAAAGGTGTCAACTTCCTCCTCTTCGCCTCAAGAACCAGACCGAGGAGAACATTGTGAAAAGAGTCGACACCGGCACCAGAAAGCTCAGTCCGCTGAACCTGGCAAGTCCTTGGCATCAGCGTCGACAGAGCCACTGACAAATCCCGTCCAGAGAAGGCCCCATTCTCCTCTGCGACTGTGTCACAGAGGCGTTCCCCACCTTCATCGGTGCTGGGAGCCGCAACTGCACTTTCACCGGTGGACCCTCGGGCTACACCAGTGCTGCCTTCTACTCCTGTGCTAGGATTCCCCGCCCCAGGCTTCCACGTGGAATTGGATCAGATGACCCAAGAGGCCATCGGTAAAGCACTGCAAGGCTTCCAGCCTCCATCGATACCGGTGCCCGAGGTGGTCACCGATCCGATTCCCATGGCGCTTGCACCGCTATTGGGTAGATTGGATGTGTTGCTCGGTGCCCTTCCACTGCTAGAACCGAAAACACTGGTATGTCATCTTCCTTTGATGCCAATACCTGTGTCATCATAGAAACATATAGAAACATAGAAATGACGGCAGAAGAAGATCAAACGGCCCATCCAGTCTGCCCAGCAAGCTTTCACACTTGTTTTTTTTTCTCATACTTAACTGTTACTCTTTGGCCCTTAGTAACCTTTTGGTTCTAATTCCCTTCCACCCCCGCCAGCAGTGCTGGAGCTGCATCTAAGTGAAGTATCTAGCTTGATTGGTAAGGGGTAGTAACTGCCTCAATAAGCATGCTACTCCCACACTTATTTGTTTACCATACCGCCGTCTGGAATTCTGCCACCGACTCATCCATTGATGTCGCCGGTTCCATCGGTGCCACCTCCGATACCATCGATGCCTAGGTCTGGTCCTTCAGGATTAACGCCCTTTCTCCCTTCTGAAGATCCTCAGAGTGCTGGTGATCAACCTTATGATCCTTGGACTGATGATTCTTCCCAGGATACAGATGATCTGTCTTCTGAGCCTTTTACCCCTGCAGGCATACTCCTCCAGAGGATCTGTCCTTTATTAATTTCATTAAAGAAATGTCTGAAACAATTCCATTTCAGCTTCAGACAGAAGAAGATTCAAGGCACAAGATGCTGGAAGTACTCAAGTTTCTGGATGCTCCTAAGGAAATCATGTCAATTCCCATTCATGAAATCCTAATTGACCTGCTAAGGAGGAATTGGGAGCATCCAGGTTCAGTTCCACCTGTCAACCGTAAGACAGATGCCACCTATCTTGTACAGTCAGCTCCTGGGTTTCAGAGATCACAACTGGATCATCACTCTGTGGTTGTGGAATCAGCCCAGAAAAAGGCACGATGTTCCAAACCTCATTCCTCTATTCCTCCAGGAAAGGAACAGAAATCCCTAGATGCTTTTGGCAGACGGGTTTTTTATGGCTCAATGCTTATATCTCACATTGCTTCTTACCAGTTGTACATGACCCAGTATAACAGAAACCTTTTTAAGAAGATACAGGATTTCTCTGAATCTTTACCTGACCAATTCCAGAATGACCTTAATGCTCTTGCTCAAAGTCTGGATGCTGGTAAGCATGAGGTCCGCACTGCGTACAACATATTTGACACTGCCTCTAGGGTGTCCGCAGCGGGGATTAGTGCAAGAAGGTGGGCCTGGTTGAAATCCTCCGACCTCAGACCAGAGTTACAGGACAGGTTGGCTGACCTGCCATGGGCTGGCGGTAATCTCTTCGGAGACAAAATTTAGGACACTGTGGCACAGCTCAAGGACCACCATGAAACCTTGCGTCAACTTTCTTCAGTGCCTGCTGACTTCTCGTCCACCTCCAAGAGGACATTCAGGTGAGACTCTAAGCGACCAGCCTACAAACCAAGAAGGTATTATCCTCCGGCTTCCCGAGGTCGCCCTTCTAAGCCTTATCAAAAAGGTCAGTCCAGGCAGTCCCGACCTCAGAAGACCCAACCTGCTTCTCAGCCAGGACCAGCATTGGGGTTTTGACGCCTTCCTGGAGAGCATAGGCCAACCTCCTTTTCCATCAGTGGCAGTCGGTTGTGCCATTTCACCAACACTTGGCACACAGTCACCACCGATCAGTGGGTACTTGTAGTTGTCACTCAGGGTTACCACCTCAACTTCCTGACTGTACCGACGGACTCTCCACCTCGGCTGACGTGGGGGATCATCCAATCTCTCCTTCTGGAACAGGAGGTATCAGCCCTCCTCCAGGCAATAGATCCAGTGCCCCTCTCCCAATGGGGGCAGGGGTTCTATTCCCAGTATTTCCTCATCCCAAAAAAGTCAGGTGGTGTTTGTCCAATCCTGGACCTTCGCGCACTAAACAAGTATCTGCAAAGAGAGAAGTTCAAGATGATAACCTTTGGATCTCTACTTCTTCTTCAAAAAGGAGATTGGCTATGCTCTCTAGATCTCCAGTATGCATACACACACACATCTCAATTCTTCCGTCTCATCACAAATTCCTGCGATTCCTGGTTAGCCCTCATCACTTCTAGTACTGTGTACTGCCATTCGGTCTAGCGTCTGCTCCACGAGTATTCACCAAGTGCCTCGTGGTAGTCTCAGCCTTTCTAAGGAGTCAGGGTGTCCATGTCTATCCTTATCTGGATGATTGGTTGATAAGAGCCCTGATTCAACAAGCTGCATTGGCGTCCTTGCGTCTCACTATCCATACCCTGACCTCCCTAGGGTTTCTAATCATCTATCCCAAATCCAAGATACATCCTTCCCAAACCCTATCTTTTATAGGGGCCGACCTCGACACAATACAAGCGAAAGCCTTCCTCCCTCAGGATCAGGCTTTCACCCTGGCCTCTAGCGCATCTTCTACAAACTCGAGTATCCTCAACTGCTCGTCACTTCCTCATACTGCTAGGTCACATGGCATCCTCGGTGCATGTCACTCTGATGGCCCGCCTAGCTATGAGAGTCATGCAGTGGACTCTAAAATCCCAGTGGGTTCAAGCTTGTCAGCCAATGTCCAACATTGTTCACATTACCACACAGCTCCAACTATCGCTGACCTGGTGGATGCAACACTCCAATCTATCTCAAGGCCTTCCATTTCAGGCTGTAGAACCTCAAATTACCTTGACAACAGACGCCTCCAACCTATGGTGGGATGCTCATGTAGGCAACCTGCAGACTCAGGGAACCTGGTCTCCAGAGGAAGCCAAACACCAGATAAATTTCCTGGAGCTTCGGGCAATCAGATATGCCCTCAGGGTCCTTCAGGATTGCCTCTCAAACAAGACCATCCTGATTCAAACCGACAACCAGGGGGTGATGTGGTACATCAACAAGCAGGGTGGAACAGGCTCCTACCTCCTGTGTCAGGAAGCTGCACAGATATGAGAAGGGCACTTTCCCACTCAATGTACCTCACAGCTACCTATTTGCAGGGCATGGATAATGTATTGGCGGACAAGTTGAACTGCACATTTCTTCTGAACGAGTGGTCTCTCAACCCCACTGTAGCGGACACAATATTCCAACGTTGGGGTTACCCTCACATAGACCTCTTTGCGTCAGTCCACAACCGCAAAGTATAGCAGTAAATGATGACATAGACTTAATTGGCATCTCAGAGACATGGTGGAAAGAGGATAACCAATGGGACAGTGCTATACTGGGGTACAAATTATATCGCAATGACAGAGAGGAGCAGTTGGGAGGAGGTGTGGCGCTTTATGTCCGGGATGGCATAGAGTCCAACAGGATAAACATCCTGCATGAGACTAAATACAAAATTGAATCTTTATGGGTAGAAATCCCTTGTGTATCAGGGAAGACTACAGTGATAGGGGTATACTACCGTCCACCTGGTCAAGATGGTGAGATGGACAGTGAAATGCTAAGAGAAATTAGGGAAGCTAACCAAATTGGTAGTGCAGTAATAATGGGAGACTTCAATTACCCCAATATAGACTGGGTAAATGTATCATCGGGTCACGCTAGAGAGATAACGTTCCTGGATGGAATAAATGATAGCTTTATGGAGCAATTGGTTCAGGAACTGACGAGAGAGGGAGCAATTTTAGATCTAATTCTCAGTGGAGCACAGGACTTGGTGAGAGAGGTAACGGTGGTGGGGCCGCTTGGCAATAGTGATCATAATATGATCAAATTTGATTTAATGACTGGAAAAGGAACAGTGTGCAAATCCAAGGCTCTCGTGCTAAACTTTCAAAAGGGAAACTTTGATAAAATGAGAAAAATTGTTAGAAAAAAACTGAAAGGAGCAGCTACAAAAGTAAAAAATGTCCAAGAGGCGTGGTCATTGTTAAAAAATACCATTCTAGAAGCACAGTCCAGATGTATTCCACACATTAAGAAAGGTGGAAAGAAGGCAAAACGATTACCGGCATGGTTAAAAGGGGAGGTGAAAGAAGCTATTTTAGCCAAAAGATCTTCATTCAAAAATTGGAAGAAGGATCCAACAGAAGAAAATAGGATAATGCATAAACGTTGGCAAGTTAAATGTAAGACATTGATAAGACAGGCTAAGAGAGAATTTGAAAAGAAGTTGGCTATAGAGGCAAAAACTCACAGTAAAAACTTTTTTAAATATATCCGAAGCAGAAAGCCTGTGAGGGAGTCAGTTGGACCGTTAGATGATCGAGGGGTTAAAGGGGCACTTAGAGAAGATAAGGCCATCGCGGAAAGATTAAATGATTTCTTTGCTTCGGTGTTTACTGAAGAGGATGTTGGGGAGGTACCCGTAATGGAGAAGGTTTTCATGGGTAATGATTCAGATGGACTGAATCAAATCACGGTGAACCTAGAAGATGTGGTAGGCCTGATTGACAAACTGAAGAGTAGTAAATCACCTGGACCGGATGGTATACACCCCAGAGTTCTGAAGGAACTAAAAAATGAAATTTCAGACCTATTAGTAAAAATTTGTAACTTATCATTAAAATCATCCATTGTACCTGAAGACTGGAGGATAGCAAATGTAACCCCAATATTTAAAAAGGGCTCCAGGGGCGATCCGGGAAACTACAGACCGGTTAGCCTGACTTCAGTGCCAGGAAAAATAGTGGAAAGTGTTCTAAACATCAAAATCACAGAACATATAGAAAGACATGGTTTAATGGAACAAAGTCAGCATGGCTTTACCCAGGGCAAGTCTTGCCTCACAAATCTGCTTCACTTTTTTGAAGGAGTTAATAAACATGTGGATAAAGGTGAACCGGTAGATATAGTATACTTGGATTTTCAGAAGGCGTTTGACAAAGTTCCTCATGAGAGGCTTCTAGGAAAAGTAAAAAGTCATGGGATAGGTGGCGATGTCCTTTCGTGGATTGCAAACTGGCTAAAAGACAGGAAACAGAGAGTAGGATTAAATGGGCAATTTTCTCAGTGGAAGGGAGTGGACAGTGGAGTTCCTCAGGGATCTGTATTGGGACCCTTACTGTTCAATATATTTATAAATGATCTGGAAAGAAATATGACGAGTGAGATAATCAAATTTGCAGATGACACAAAATTGTTCAGAGTAGTTAAATCACAAGCAGATTGTGATAAATTGCAGGAAGACCTTGTGAGACTGGAAAATTGGGCATCCAAATGGCAGATGAAATTTAATGTGGATAAGTGCAAGGTGATGCATATAGGGAAAAATAACCCATGCTATAATTACACGATGTTGGGTTCCATATTAGGTGCTACAATCCAAGAAAGAGATCTAGGTGTCATAGTGGATAACACATTGAAATCGTCGGTTCAGTGTACTGCGGCAGTCAAAAAAGCAAACAGAATGTTGGGAATTATTAGAAAAGGAATGATGAATAAAACGGAAAATGTCATAATGCCTCTGTATCGCTCCATGGTGAGACCGCACCTTGAATACTGTGTACAATTCTGGTCGCCGCATCTCAAAAAAGATATAATTGCGATGGAGACGGTACAGAGAAGGGCTACCAAAATGATAAGGGGAATGGAACAACTCCCCTATGAGGAAAGACTAAAGAGGTTAGGACTTTTCAGCTTGGAGAAGAGATGACTGAGGGGGGATATGATAGAGGTGTTTAAAATCATGAGAGGTCTAGAACGGGTAGATGTGAATCGGTTATTTACTCTTTCGGATAGTAGAAAGACTAGGGGACACTCCATGAAGTTAGCATGGGGCACATTTAAAACTAATCGGAGAAAGTTCTTTTTTACTCAACGCACAATTAAACTCTGGAATTTGTTGCCAGAGAATGTGGTTCGTGCAGTTAGTATAGCTGTGTTTAAAAAAGGATTGGATAAGTTCTTGGAGAAGAAGTCCATTACCTGCTATTAAGTTCACTTAGAGAATAGCCACTGCCATTAGCAATGGTTACATGGAATAGACTTAGTTTTTGGGTACTTGCCAGGTTCTTATGGCCTGGATTGGCCACTGTTGGAAACAGGATGCTGGGCTTGATGGACCCTTGGTCTGACCCAGTATGGCATTTTCTTATGTTCTTATGTTCTTACTCCCTCACTCGCAGCCACCACTCGCAACTGAGAGACGCTTTCGCCCTCTCGTGAGCCAGCAGTCTACTCTACACATCCCCTCCACTTCCACTCATATTGAAGACTCTCGTGAAGTTACGGAAGGACAAGGGCATAGTGATTCTGATAGTCCCTCACTGGCCACACCAGGTGTGGTTTCCAATCCTCCAGGATTTATCAGTACGCTGCCACATTCCTCTGGGGAAGGATCCGTTTCTGATAACTCAGAACAACGATGCCTGCGCCACCCCAACCTCCAGGCCCTATCTCTGACAGCCTGGATGTTGAAAGGTTAATACTCCAACCTCTTAACCTTTCAGAGTCTGTGTCTCGAGTCCTTGTAGCTTCACGAAAGCCTTCCACGAGAAGGTCTTACAGCTCCAAATGGAAGAGATTTACAGTATGGTGCACCTCTATGTCCTTAGACCCCTTCACTTGTTCCACAGTGAAGTTTCTGGACTATCTCTGGCATCTGTCGGAGGCAGGCCTGAAAACGTCCTCCATCAGGGTGCATATCAGCACGGTAGCCGCGTTTCATAAAGGCATAGGGGATGTTCCTATTTCCATACAACCTTTAGTAACGTGCTTTATGAGATGCTTGCTCCATTTAAAACCTCCACTGTGCCCTCCGGCCCCTGCTTGGGACCTTAATGTAGTCTTGGGACGGTTCATGAAACCTCCATTTGAGCCTCTCCACTCCTGTGATCTCCGTTATCTCACGTGGAAAGTAGTTTTCCTTCTTGCTATCACGTCCACTCGCAGAGTTAGTGACTTGCAGGCATTAGTTACCTACCCGCCTTACACTAAAATTCTACATGACAGGGTAGTGCTCCACACTCACCCTAAATTTTTACTGAAGGTAGTGTCAGAATTTCATATTTCCTAGCGTGTAGCAGATGGACTCAAAACAAGTGGGTATAGTGTGCTCGTGCTAGCAGTTGGAGACGGATCTGACATCAGCACGGGTACATATACCCCCGCAGGAAGTGCAGTAATTCAGTAATTTCCGTCTCCAAAGCAGTTTGGAGCTACCTTACGCTCACTGAGCGTTTTTCCAAATTATAACGACTAAATTCTTAGAAGAAATCCTACCTGAAGACGAGCCCCGCACTCCTGCGGTGATACCCGCGTGTCCCTCCCCCAGTTGAGTTTCCCGAGGTGATTTCCGCGGTCCCTCGGAAGTGAGTGCCTCGGTCTGGTGGCCGGATCGCGGCAGGGACCTAGCCCCCGAGTGAGAAGGGCTCGGGCGCAGCTTAGAGGCAGCCTCGGTCCCAGTGAGGACTTGGCCCCCGAGCGAGACGACGTTCGGGTGCGGCTTAGAGGCAGCAGGTGCACTTCCTCGAGCACGGCGGTGACGGTAATCACCCTCTCCCCCCGCAGCCGGAGACCGCCTGGGTCGCAGCTGGGAAGCGCCGAAGACAAGGTAAGGCGTACATCTTTACTTACTGTTCTCCGAAGAGCGAGGATTAGCAGGGTCTGCCTACGTGGCAGCCCGCCAAGGAGGTCGCCATTTTGCCTGCTCGCCAGCCCTGGTTCGCCGCCTCGATCTAAGTGGGACGACGGGTGCGTATGTTAGGCGCCTGAAACGATTTGGGCGCCCATTGCTGGTGATACGCGCACGTTGATAGCATAGGCGCACGCTGATACGCGCACATTGATAGGTGCACGTTCATACGCACACATGGCTACGTGCACGCTTATACGCGCACGTTGTTAGGCACACGTTCATACCCGCACGCTCATAGGCGCATGTCCATAGGCGCACGCTCATAGGCGCACATTAATACGTGTAGGCGCACGTTGATAAGCGCACACTTATAGGCGCTCATTGATAGGACCTCAGACGCGATGGAGCGTAAGAGAGCCCATGCGGCCACAGAGCCGGCACCTCCAGACTCAGGCATATGAGCTCTAGGCCCCTGCTCAGCATGCCATCTCAGAGCCACACAGAGCGGGGAAACAGACTCCCTGTGTGCCCAATGTGAAAAGGCCCTGGGAGTTCCAGGCCAGGGCCGGTCTCAGCCCAGTTTGACTGCCAGTTCCTCAGGGAACACCCCGAACCTAGCAGGCCGCAGTGAGCAGCCAGGGAACCCTACAGACCTGGTGCCCCTACGGCTAGAACCTGCTTCCCTCTCCTGGGTGGAATTATTCAAGGGGATTCATGCCTTCGTCAAGATGCAGTCTGATCCCCGACCGGACCCATGCACACCGGATGACCCTGCCCCAGGACCCTCAAGACCTACGAATGGCCACCCGCCACCCGGAAGCTCCACTTATGGGGACTTGGATTGTTCTGAGGAAGATGGCGAGCCCCCCGAGGAGGGAGAACTCCCCTCGGGGATAGAACCATATCGAACCATGAGACGCTTCTTTCCTAAGGAGGATCTTCCAGACCTGGTCTCTCAATGCCTGTCGGAGCTGTCTATACCGAGCCAGGGCACCCCAGGGGAACCCAGAATGAACCCCCTGCTAGAGGGCCTGCGTCCAACGGCTCACCATTTTCCCCTCCTACAAGCAGCACAGCAGTTAATCGATCTGGAGTGGAATGCGCCAGACGCTTCCTTCAAAGGGGGTCGGGCTTTGTCTAGCATGTAAACGCCACATTCCACCAGGCAGTGATGCGGAGGGGCAGCCCACCAGTACCTGGCACCTTTATTTATTTATTTATTATTTATTTTTAATTTTTATATACCGATGTTCCTGTAAAGTATACATATCATACCGGTTTACAAGAAAGAAACTGTCTCCTCGATGGCGATTTACATTGAAACATTTAACAATTTAACAATTTACAAATTAACAATTAAACAGTAACCTTTAACAGTTAACAATTTACAGCGGCATGAAGAGGATCTTAGTGGGACTTAAGTGTGAATTAAGTGTGAATTTAGTGGGACTTAGTGGGACTTAAGTGGGACTTAGTGGGACTTTAGGGGCAATCGCTGAGAGAAAAAGAGACCAAAAAGACAAAAAAAAATTGTAAAAACTTCACGCTGAAACTGAGAATGCTGTGAACTCAGGGATGAAGAGACCAGCCCCCACTGACGTCATCACACTCAGCGGCGAGCCAGTAAACAGCCACATTCCACCAGGCAGTGATGCGGAGGGGAAGCCCACCAGTATCGGGCACCTTTAGGGGCAATCGCTGAGAGAAAAAGAGACCAAAAAGACAAAAAAAATTGTAAAATCTTTGCGCTGAAACTGAGAATGCTGTGAACTCAGGGATGAAGAGACCCGCCCCCACTGACGTCATCACACTCAGCGGCGAGCCGGTAAACGGCCACATTCCACCAGGCATCGCGCGCCGAAGGGGTGTGCCAAAGGGGCACTCCCCTTTGTGCACCCCTTTGTGCAATCTTTTGTGCTACGCTTATTTTAATTCCCTTAAGTTTTTCCTTTGTTAATTAACCTTTTTCATAGTGTTTAGTAATCTCTTGTTTATTAAATATGTTCAATGTATTTGACTTAAGAAACCTATTTTCCTGCATACTCTGTTTTTAATGTAAACCAATATGATTTGTATCTGATACAAGAATGTCGGTATATAAAAATTCAAAATAAATACATAAATAAATGTACCCCCTAGACCCGGCAACCAAGGAGCTGCTGGCGTGCCCGATGGTAGACGCCATAGTTAGCGCAGTTGTGAAGCGCACCACCATTCCGGTGGAGGGAGGGGTGGCCCTCAAGGATGCACATGACCGGCGCATGGACGCCATTCTGAAACAAGCCTTTGAGGTGGCAGCCATGTCCCTACGAATTGCGACCTGCTGCACCATGGTGACGCGCTCATGCTTATCATAAGCCAGGAACACCCCAGGAGAAGAAATGGAATCAGCCCTCTCGTTCCTCACTGACACTGCCTCCTACCTAGTTCGTACAGCAGCCAAAGGAGTATCATCCTCAGTGGCAGCCAGAAGACACCTCTGGCTACGTAATTGGTCGGCCGACTCCTCCTCCAAGACTCGCCTCACGAGAATGCCCTTTAAGGGATCCCTCTTGTTCGGCAGTGACCTCGAGAAATTGGCTAATAAATGGGGCGCCTCTCCATTACCCCGTCTACCGGAAGACAGGTCCAGGAGGGCCCAGCGCCCTTTTCCTAGGCCATCCAGAGGTAGAAACTCTCAGCGCTTCAACTCTTACAGGGCTCGCTACCAAGCACCTCATTCTCAGGCCAGGAACCAGTCCTTTCGGACTAAGCACAACAAGAGAAGAACCGGCTCGGGCTCTGGTCCTGGCCGCACCCCACAATGACAATCAGCCGACCCATCTGGGGGGTAGCAGCCATAGGGGGCAGGCTAACCCTCTTCTACCGCAGGTGGGTCGAGATTAGCTCGGACCAGTGGGTCCTCGCCATCATCCAAGAAGGGTATTACCTGGACTTTCTTCAGCTCCCACCGGACAAGTTTGTGGAATCTCCTTGTTCACCCCTCAAGAGGGCGGCACTAGAAGTTACCTTGCGGAGGCTCCTATCCCTAAAAGCCATAATCCCAGTGCCTGCAAGGGAGGAAAATTCTGGGCATTATTCCATTTATTTCATAGTACCCAAGAAGGAGGGCACTTTCAGGCCAGTCCTGGACCTCAAGTCAGTCAACTGGCACCTACGGGTCCCCAGCTTTCTCATGGAAACCCTGCAGTCTGTCAAGAATGCAGTACAGCCAGGGGAGTTTCTCACATCCCTAGATCTGTCGGAAGCCTACTTGCATATCTCAATCCATCGGGATCACCAGCGCTATTTACGCTTCAAAGTCCTGAATCAACACTTTCAGTTCCAAGCTTTTCCCTTCGGGTTAGCCACCGTGCCGCGAACCTTTACCAAGGTCATAGTAGTAGTGGCAGCGTCACTCAGGAAGGAGGGAATCCTCGTCCATCCCTACCTGGACAACTGGCTGATCAGGGCAAAGTCCCCGGAGGAGAGCCACCAGGCAACCAACAGAGTTATATCTCTTCTGGAAAGCCTAGGATGGGTAGTAAACTTGAACAAGAGTTCCCTTCAGCCTTCTCAGTCGCTGGGATACCTAGGAGTCCGATTCGACACCCAGGAAGACAAGGTCAGTCTGACTGCCAAGAGGAGAGCAAAGCTCCGGAATCGTCTGCAGGCCCTGCTGAGCGCCACCCGGCCCACAGCTTGGGATTACCTACAGGTCCTTGGCCTTATGGCATCCACGCTGGAGGTGATACCATGGGCGCGGGCTCATATGAGACCATTAAAACGTGCCCTCCTATCTCGGTGGAGCCCACGATCACAGAACTACACCGTACACCTACCTCTACCAGCCAGAGTGCAGAATCAGATACGGTGGTGGTTGCAGCCCGGCCACATGAGCCGGGGGTCAAGAATGTCCTCCCCAACCTGGACCCTGCTCACTACAGATGCCAGCCTGAACGGATGGGGAGCACACTGCGAAGAACTCACCGCCCAAGGGCGGTGGAACACAGAAGAGTCGGGGTGGAACATCAACCGACTGGAGGCACGGGCAGTCAGGCTAGCGTGCCTGCGATTTGCCCACAGACTTCGAAACAGAGCGGTCAGAGTGATGTCGGACAACGCCACCACGGTGGCTTACATCAACCGACAGGGCGGAATCAGAAGTCAACAGATATCCCTAGAAATAGCCCCCCTGATGACTTGGGCGGAAGCAAATCTCCAGGACATCTCCGCCGTCCACATCGCCAGGAAGGACAACACCACGGCAGACTTCCTCAGCAGAGAAAGCCTAAATCCAGGGGAATGGCAGCTGTCGCCCACAGCTTTCCAGATGATTGTAGATCAGTGGGGGACGCCGGGCATGGACCTACTAGCGGACAGGTCCAACACTCAAGTACCCAGATATTTCAGCCGCAGGAGGGATCCTCTATCCCAGGGGATCGATGCCCTGGTACAGCCATGGCCTCAGGGGATCCTGTTATATGCCTTTCCTCCATGGCCCCTGCTGGGCGCCATTATACACAAGATTCAGCGGCACAGAGGCCTAGTTCTTCTAGTGGCCTCGGACTGGCCAAGAAGACCCTGGTATGCAGACATGAGAAGACTACTGGCAGGGACTCCGTTTCCCCTGCCTCCACACAGGGGCCTGCTGCAGCAAGGTCCCATCCTCCACGAGGATCCAGCTCAATTCTCTCTTACGGTCTAGCCATTGAGAGGGCTAGACTGAAGAAAAGAGGATACTCGGGGCCGGTAATAGATACACTCCTCCGAGCGTGCAAGTTCTCCACATCACTAATATATATAAGGATCTGGAGAGTATTTGAAGCCTGGTGCGAAACTCACAGCACCGATCCACATGCCGCTAAAATCTCTATCATTTTGGATTTCCTGCAAGATGGCCTTCAGAAGGGTCTGTCCCTCAATTCCATCAAGGTTCAAGTGGCAGCGCTATCCTGCTATGGTCCCCAGAGTGACGGCAACAGCATCGCCACACACCCAGACGTTTCACGTTTCCTGAAAGGAGTCAAACACATTCGCCCGCCACTAAAGTGGCCGGTGCCCCTGTGGAACCTCAACCTAGTCTTGGAATTCCTAGCGGGACACGCCTTCAGACCACTTCGAGGCCTGTCCCTCCGTTTGTTAACCTTGAAGATGGTGTTCCTGCTGGCCGTATGCTCAGCACGCCGCATCTCAGAGCTACAAGCGCTGTCCTGCCATGATCCGTTTCTCAGAATCACTCCAGAGGCTATCCATCTTCGCACAGTTCCTTCCTTCTTACCCAAAGTAGTCTCACAATTCCACCTCAACCAAACCATATCCTTGCCTACCACGGAAGGTTTGGAGAAGTCGGAAGAAGGTCGAATACTACGCCATCTCGACATCGGCAGGCTGCTGTCCAGATACCTGGAAATGTCAGAAGCAGTACGAAAGACGGACCACCTGTTCGTCCTTCACAGCGGGAAGAAGCAAGGGGAAGCGGCCTCACGGGCAACCATCGCCCGCTGGATCAAAGAAGTTATCAAGGCAGCCTACGTAGAAGCAGGAAAACCACTGCCTCTACGGGTCAAGGCTCACTCTACCAGAGCGCAAGCGGCCTCTTGGGCAGAAACTAGGATGCTGTTGCCTGCAGAAATATGTAGAGCGGCGACGTGGTCCTCCCTCCATACCTTCTCCAGATTCTATCGTCTGGACGTCCAGGCCAGGGAGGACACAGCATTTGCGAGGGCAATCCTGAACGGACCTCGGGCAGCCTCCCGCCCAGTCCGGAGGTAGCTTTTGTACATCCCACTTGTTTTGAGTCCATCTGCTACATGCTAGGAAATGTAGAGATTACTTACCTGATAATCTCGTTTTCCTTAGTGTATGCAGATGGACTCAGCATCCCGCCCGGCTGCCGGCATACATGGGGATTCACCGACTCACGGCAAGCCATGTTTTTCTTTAAATAGGCCATCCACCCTGTTGGGTGTTGACACCTTCCGGTTGCGAACACTGGCGGTCTCCAGCTACTATCAATCGGTCAGGGTAATCCTGTTCATTTAATCGATCGGTCAGTTACACATATATCCATAAAGCTTTTGCAAGGAAGATTACTGAATTGCTGCACTTCCTGCGGGGGTATATGTACCCGTGCTGATGTCAGATCCATCTCCAACTGCTAGCACGCGCACACTATACCCACTTGTTTTGAGTCCATCTGCATACACTAAGGAAAACGAGATTATCAGGATAGTAATCTCTACATTAACCAATCTATTATCCTACCTACCTTTTTTCCCAGGTCCCATGCAAATCCAGGAAAACAGGCTCTGCATTCTTTGGACTGCAAACGTGCTCTAGCCTTCTATCTAGACTGCACATCAGCCCACAGGAAATCCACTCAATTACATGTCTTTCGATTCCATCAAAGTGGGAAATCCTGTGGGAAAGCAGACCCTCTCCTCCTGGTTAGCAGACTGCATTTCTTTTTGCTACCAGCAAGCAGGCACTCCACTGCAAGACCGTGTAAAAGCGCACTCTGTCAGGGCCATGGCAACATCAGTAGCGCACCTACGTTCAGTGACTCTTTCTGATATTTATAAGGCTGCCAGCTGGAGTTCTCTCCATACATTTGCAGCACATTATTGCTTAGTTAAGGCTGGCAGGCAAGATTCCATCTTTGGCCAGTCTGTTCTACGCAACTTGTTTTCAGTTTAACTTCCCAACATCTTTCCACCGACCCGTCCAGGGTTCAGGATGCCCTCCTAACCAAATTTCCACCCCTGTTGTTGTGTCAGTTGCACATCTTTGGGTGCATTTGGTGCATTGCTCGGGCATCCTGAGCTCGGTACTCACCCATATGTGAAGACTACCATCCTGCTTGTCCTGTGAGAAAGAGTTGCTTACCTGTAACAGGTGTTCTCACAGGACAGCAGGCTGTTAGTCCTCACAAAACCCGCCTGCCACCCCGCAGAGTTGGGTTCATTTACATTTTCTTATTTTATTTTTCGCATGTATTTTTTACTATAATATGAGACTGAAGGAGGACCCCTGCTGGATGCAGGGTCCGTGCATTGCTGGGCATGCCCAGTAGGTGCCAGTCAAAATAAATTTATTTATTTATTTATTTATAGACTTTTCTTTGCCGACATTCGTGAGGCACATCATACCGGCTTACATTGAACTGAAAGGAGGAAAATACAATGAACAGAATAACATGTCATAGTTAAACGCAAATGGTGTAAGATATAAGCATCGTAAAAACATTCTGAGATTATATATAATAACATAAAAGAACTAAAAGCTATGGAGGAAAAAGGTAGAAAGAAAGAAAGAGAAACTTTGTACAAACTAAGAAAACTTTATCTTTAACAATGAGAAAGTGGTACAGGGGTTATGAAGTGCAGCAAAGTTCCAGGGGGGGAGGGTAGGGGCACAGATGGAAAAGGAGAAGAGCAAGGGGGGAGGGGCACGGGAGGGGGGGGGAGGGCAGGTAGTGGAGATTCTTAGAAAGGTCCATTTAGGAGAAGTCTACGTATTGGTTGAGTCGGAGTATACCTGCTTGAAGAGCCATGTTTTGACTCCTTTTTTGAATTTGTTGAGTGATGGTTCTATTCGGAGGGAAGGGGGGAGGGAGTTCCAGAGGTAGATGCTAGCTATGGAGAAAGCCCTTTCTCTGGTGCGGGACAGATGCGCAGCCTTCAGGGAAGGAATGTGTAGGGTACCTGCATGAGCACTTCTTGTGGGGCGGGTGGAAGTGCGGAAGCGAGGCATTTCTTCCAGCCAGGTGTGATTGAGTTGGTAGTGAAGAATGGTGAGTGTTTTGTATTGTGAACTGAAGGAGATAGGCAGCCAGTGTAGGTCTTTTAAAATTGGAGTGATGTGTTGTGTTTTGCGGGTGTTTGTTATGATTCTGGCCATGGAATTTTGGAGGATCTGGAGTGGCTTGATAGTGGTAGCAGGGAGGCCGAGTAGGAGGGCGTTACAATAGTCCAGTTTTGACAGCATAGTAGTCTGGATTACAGTTCGGAAATCGTTGGTGTGGAGCAGAGGTTTGAGTTTCCTGAGGATATTTAATTTGTAGAAGCCTCCCTTTATGATGGATTTGATGTAAGGTTTAAAGTTTAGTTGATGGTCGATAAGGACGCCCAAGTCTCTTACAGCCTGTAATTTGAGTTGTGGAGCAGTTGTGGTCTGAGGTGAGTCGTGGGGAGAGCAGTCAAGATGGGTGGAAATGATGAGTAGTTCTGTTTTTGCAGCGTTTAGAGCTAGGTGTAGGTTGGATAGCATTGACGTTATTGAAGAGAGGCAAGATTCCCAGAAGTGCATGGATTCCTCAATGGATTTTTGGATTGGGATAATAATCTGCACATCGTCTGCGTAAAGGAAAAATTGGAGGCCTAAGTCAGATAGTAATTGACAGAGGGGTAGGAGGTATATATTGAAAAGGGTTGATGATAAAGATGAACCTTGGGGGACACCTTGTGTGATAGGGATGTGTGAGGATTGGTGTCTGTCAATTTTTACTACGTATTCTCTATGGTTAAGATAGGAGGAGAACCATGAAAGTGCGGTGTCAGCAATACCTATTTCAGCCAGGCGGGTCATTAGGATTTGATGATTGACAGTGTCGAACGCTGCCGAGATATCTAGGAGGGCGAGCAAGTATGAGGTTCCATGGTCCATACCTTTGAGGATGGTATCTGTCATTGATAGTAGTAGGGTTTCTGTATTGCGTGCTTTCCGGAATCCAAATTGTGAGGGGTGGAGGATGTTGTAGTCTTCTAGGAACTCGGAGAGTTGTTCGTTAATGACTCTTTCCAAAATTTTTTAAATGAAAGGCAGATTGGAAATGGGTCTGTAGTTAGCTAGGTCTGACGGGTCAAGGTTTGGTTTTTTAAGGAGGGGTCTTACTACAGCAAGTTTGAGTGGGTCTGGGATGCTACCATGTGTGATGGAGCAGTTGATGAGTTCAGCAATGAATTTTGCAATGGTGGATGGGATAGCGAGGAGAGTTTTTGAGGGAATAGTGTCTAGGAAGTGGGATGCAGGTTTCATTTTCTTTAGAATAGTTTCAATTTCGGCATTTGTTATAGGGTCAAAGTTTCTGAGTTTGCTCTTGTTGTCAATGCATGGCGGCGATACAGGGGAGGGGTTGGTGGGCAGGCGCGTGAGGATGTTGTCAATTTTGTTCTTGAAGAACGCTGCTAGTTCCTGGCATCTGTTACTCAAATTGTCCTCGTGAAGAGGTGTGGTAGCGGGGTTAGTGAGGTCAGTGACAAAAGTGAAAAGTGCATTTGCATTGAATTTATAGGCATGGACTTTTTTGGAGTAGTAGTCCCGTTTGGCTTGGGTTATGGCTAGTCGGTAGGTATGTGCAGCATTGATGTAAGTGGCTTTGAGAGTAGCAGATGGTTGTTTACGCCATGCACGTTCTTTGGATCGTAGGTCATTTTTTATCATCTTTAAATCCTTCGTGTACCATGGTTTTCTTTTTTCACTTTGCGTAAGGGAAATTTCCTTGTAGATGATAGGGCATAGCTCATTAGCGATGGTGGTGGTGAGATTGTTCCAGGAGAGCAATGCTGTGTCAGGGTCTTTAAGGTCGAGATTGTTGGTTGTTTTGTCAAATGCTAGAGCGATATCTTCTGTGTTACAAGTTTGCGGAAAGAGATGGTCTTGCTGTGCTTCTGTGGGGAGGGAGTTGGGGTGTTGGACGAGAGACTGACATTGATTAGGGAGTGGTCGGACCATGGTACAGGGGTGATTACAGGTGGGTTAAGTGTAGAAAGTTGTGAATTAACGAAAATGAGGTCAAGCGTGTGACCTGCTTTGTGTGTGGGTTTGTTGATGATCCTAAAAACCTAGGGCTTTGAGGGTATCCAGCAGGACCTCGCAGGCTGAGTTGGAAGGGTAGGCGTCTATGTGGAGATTGAAATCTCCTAATATGATTGTGGGGAGTTCAATTTTGATGTTGTCAGTGAGATATTCAATGAAGGGTCGTGATCAATTGTGCCTGGGGGGGCATAGACTAGGCAGATCTGTAGTGATTTGGATTTAAAAAGTGCTATTTCTAATTTAGGGGGGGATTGTAGAGGTAGAAGTTTGAGGCTGAGGCTTTTCTTGGCAGCAAGGAGTAGACCTCCACCTCTCTTCTTTGGCCTTGGTACAGATAGGATGTTGTAGGTTTTTGTTGGGAGCTGGTTTAGGAAGACATGGTCAGTGTTTTTCAGCCATGTCTCCGTGACTGCACATATGTCGGGGTTGGTTTCAGTGAGCAGGTCAAATAGTATGTGGCCTTTTTTTGAATGGATTGCGAGTTGAAAAGGGTGATAGCTATTGTTGTTAGGCCCAGGAATTGAGTGAGTGGGGATATCATGATGGGGACCAGGGGTTTGCGTTGGTTGGAGGGGTGCGGGTGTGTAGAGTGGGGTTTGCGTAGTGCAGGGCAGTGACGCCTGGGTATGGTGAATAAACACATGTTTGATGTAGAAAGGGGGGTTCTGTAGCGAGGAAGGAAAGGGAGTCACTGCAGCACAAATGGGGTAAAGATACAGCTTATGTTGTTTGCTACCAAAGGTGGTAGAGGCTGGGTAATGTAAAATTTCAGAGTGGGAAATTAGAGACCGGTGGGATAATTACATATATTGAGGAGATTGTTGGGGGGGAATGGAGTCTTTCGCAGGTTGTAGAGCTGTTATAGAGATCCTTTTCCAGCTGCCTTGTTCTTTCGCAGGTTGTAGAGCTGCCTTGTTTTGATTGTGATGGGTGTTGTTGTGAAAGGTCAGTGTGGATGGTTTGGTGGCGAAGCTTGCATTAGGTGCCTCTGTTGTAGAAGTAGTTGCTTGCGATGGTATTATGGCACCAAGGTGCTAGGGCCGCCTCCCCGGCGTCAGTTGGACGTGGCTTCATAAACTGGGGCGTATGGCGTGTTAGTGGTTGGTGCAGATCGATGGGGCAACTCTGGCCTTTGAAGATCCTTTGTGTGTTTTCTCCTTTAACTGGATGGTGTTCAGAAGATAGACGTCTGTGTGAGTGATTCGCTGGATTGTTTGGGTGGATAATGCCTGTGATGATAGAGGATCTTCCTTGGATGGCGTACTGAGATGGAAAACTGTGGTGGGTAGGGTGAAATCAGCTAAGGAAACAGCTGTGTCTGCACTTCGGGGCTGCACGAAGGGGTGCACAAAGGGGCTGGCCCCTTTGTCGCGCTCCTTAGGCATGCGACGCCTGTGTGAGAGGGAGCTTTAAAAGCACATTCATTTAGTTTCTGAGACGACTTCCAGCTGGGGGAGGGGTTAACAGCCACGAGGTGGAGGAGGAGGAGAGGGTCCAATGGAGGGCTGGGTACTGGAGAAATCTCAATCCAAGCCCTGGCTTCTGGCTCCTGGCTCCTGGCTTGGAGAGCAGTTGCACAAACAGAGGCAAGCAGAAATGAAGTTACCTGCACAAAAGGGAGATTTAAAAGCACATTCGTTTAGATTCTGGGACGTCTTCCAGCTGGGGGAGGGGTTAACAGCCACGAGGTGGAGGAGGAGGAGAGGGTCCAATGGAGGGTTGGGTACTGGAGAAATCTCAATCCAAGCCCTGGATCCTGGCTTGGAGAGCAGTTGCACAAACAGAAACTTTGACAAAGGTGCTCCGTGATTGGGCTCCATCCTGATGATGTCACCCATATGTGAGGACTAACATCCTTCTGTCCTGTGAGAACACCTGTTACAGGTAAGCAACTCTGCTATCTTTCACAATAGTTTAGTCAAACTTATTGTATAGGCTGCCAGTTGTGATTCTTATCAACACAGTTGTTTCCATGAAAACAAAAGTCTTCCCAAAGAACTTCTAAACTCTCTTATAGGTACAAGTATTCAATTTTAAATAGGATGCATACCACTACTGAATAATTACAATTAGCTTACAAATTTCCATTCTTGAAGTTGACCAGGTAGGTGCTATACAAGGAAGATGATCAAATTTGCAGATGAAACAAAATTATACAGAATAGTTAAATCACATACAGATTGAGATAAATTGCAGGAAGATCTTGTGAGACTGGAAGACTGGGTGTCTAAATGACAGATGAAATGTAATGTGTACATGTGCAAGGTAATGCATATAGGGAAAAATAACCCTTCAGTAGTTACATGATATTAAATTCCATATTAGGAGTTACCACCCAGAAAAAAGATCTAGGCATCATAGTGGCTTAGTATGCTGCGGCAGTCAAAAAAGCAAACAGAATGTTAGGAGTTATGAAGAAGGGAATGGTGAATAAAATAGAGTATGTCATAATGCCTCTGTATCGCTCTATGGTGAGGCACCTTCAATACTGTGTGCAATTCTGGTCGCCATATCTCAAAAACGATATAGTTGCACTAGAGAAGGTACAGAGAGAGGTGACCAGAATGATAAAGGGGATGGAACAGCTCCCCTATGAGGAAAGGCTAAAGAGGTTAATGCTGTTCAGCTTAGAGAAGAGATGGCTGAGGGGGATATGATAGAGGTCTATAAAATCATGAGAAGAGTAGATCAGGTAAATGTGAATTGGTTATTTACTCTTTCAGATATTGAAAGGACTAGGGGGTACGCCATGAAGTTAGAAGCTAGAACATTTAAACCATTGGAGAAAATTCTTTTTCACTCAATGCACAATTAAGCTCTGGAATTCATTGCCAGAGGATGTGGTTAGGGCTGTTAGTGAAGCTGGCTTTAAAAAAAGGTTTGGATAAGTTCCTGGAGGAGAAGTCCATAAACTATTAATCAAGTTGGCTTACAGGCCAATTTCCTAGCGTGTAGCCAGATGGACTCAGGACCAGTGGGTTATGTGCTCTTCTGCTAGCAGATGGGAGACGGAGTCAGATTTCAAAGCTGACATCACCCTAGATATAACCCTGCAGTAACCTCAGCTCCTCAGTATCTCTCCTTCTCCTAGCAGATACACTATCCCACCCACTAGCACAAACGGGCCGATACAGTAAATGTCACGGGAGAGCAGGCGAACGCCCGCTCTCTCAGCGCACGCACAGGCCAGTGTCTTGTGTGCACGATACAGTAAATAAAAATATTTAAATTAGGGCCCGTGTCCCTAGCGCCTCTTTTTGGACAGGAGCGGCGGCTGTCAGCGGATTTGACAGCCGACGCTCAATTTTGCTGGCGTCGGCTCTCAAACCCGCTGACAGCCACGGGTTCGGAAAACGGACGCCGGCAAAATTGAGCATCCGGTTTTCAAGCCGCGGGCCGATTTCAAAATTTTTTTTTTTTTTAACTTTCGGGACCTCCGACTTAATATCGCCATGATATTAAGTCAGAGGGTGCACAGGAAAGCAGTTTTTACTGCTTTTCTGTGCACTTTCCCGGTGCCCGGAGAAAATAACGCCTACCTTTTGGGTAGGCACTAATTTCTGAAAGTAAAATGTGTGGCTTGGCTGCACATTTTGCTTTCTGAATCACGCGGGAATACCTAATAGGGCCATCTACATGCATTTGCATGTTGCGGGCGCTATTAGGTTCGGGGGGGGGGGGGGGTTGGATGTGCTATTACCCCTTACTGAATAAGGTACTGTATCGGCCTGAATGTTAGGAAAATTACAGCAAGAAGACAAAATTACCTTAAAGAAGATCGAGCCCCGCTCTCCTGCGGTGATACCTAAGGGTCCCTCCCCCAGTTGAGAATTCCTGAGGTGGTTTCCGATATCCCTCAGAGGTGTGCCTTGGTCCGGTAGCTGGTTCCCGGTGTGGACTTAGCCCCCAGAGTGACTGAAAGGCAGCGGGTGCATAACCGAGCGCGGTGGTGAAGGTAAAACCCTCTCCCCCTGCAGCTGGAAACTGTCCAGCACACGATAGGTAAGCAGAAAACTTTAAATCCAGGCCTCCAGAGCTTGAATTGCCATACCGATTTCTCCTTTCAGTGAGGTAAAAAGGGAGCACCGATTGGGTTGAGCAGCCTTGGTTGGGCTGGGCCCTGATCCGGTGCAAGGGTCCACACTCGTGGAGACCCTCAGGAGGTGCACTCCGACTAAAACTCATGTCAGACTGATACAGGTACGTTTAAAAAAGAGAAAATTACTTCAAAAAGTGAACCAGGAATTTATATCTTCTTGCACTTGTATGGATGTTGACCCTCAGGAGGGCGCCATCTTACGTGCAGGGGTCGTCTGTGCCATCTTCCCTTCTCAACCGGCAGTACACGTGGGGCAGGCCAGATGGCTGATGTGCCTAACATGTGCGCATCCAATAGCGTGCACAACTGAGCGACGTGCACAACTGAGCGCACACCGCGCGCATAACTACACGCACAGTCGTGCTTACTACTACACGCGCGCCTTGAAGCTCATTACCTGTGCACCAAGTCAAGAGAGGACCCATTGAGGCAATGGCACCAGCGTCCTAGAAGGCCAGAAGGCTCTCTCTTTGCACAGCCTGCCATATAAGAGCCGCGCAGCCTAAACTGGAGTCCTGCCTGAGTCAGCATTGCGAAGAAGCCCAGGGGGGACCTAAGCATGGTCCCTCACTGTCTGATGATGGGTCCGGAACTAGTACATACGATAGCTCCCTGGATCTATGCAACTCTGAGATTGCTTCTTCACAGGAGGGCACCTCAGGGGCCCCTACTCCGACTCCCCTGTGATTAACATGGACCCAGGAACCTTCTCCTGGTTAGAATTTTTCCAAGGGCTGCAAGCCTTCATTCAGGTGCAATCAGCCCCGGCTGTGATCCAGGCTCAACCCTGGCCGGAAGCACAAGATCCTCCCGGCCCTACTCGATGCCTCGAGACATGCCTCGCCTAACCAAGAATTTTCCTGACAGGGATCCGGACACCTCAGATGATGATGGCGGCTCCCTGGAAGAAGGAGAAATTCCTCCAAGCCTGGAATCATACCGAACCATGCTTCACTTCTTCCACAGGGATGAATTACCAGCCCTTGTTTCCCAGACTCTGAAGACTCTGAGCGTTCCAGGCATGGACCCTGTGGCAGAACCAAAGAAGAACCCCATCTTGGTGTCCCTTCGTAAAGCCTCATGCCACTTCCCAATGATGGAAGCCATCCAGGAATTGATTGACCTGGAATGGGAATGCTCCGGAGGCCAGCTTTAAAGGAGGTCGGGCCTTGGAAGCCTTATACCCTCTGGAACCAGCGACCAAAGTTTCTGCGGTTTCCAAAAGTGGATGCCATGGCCTGTGCTGTCTCAAAGCGAACAACCATTCCCATTGAGGGAGGGGCTACATTGAAGGACACTCAGGATAAGCAATTGGAATCCATTCTTAAGCATGCCTTCGACGCAACAGCTATGACACTGCAGATTGCTTCCTGCTGCACACTGGTGGCACATTCCTGCTTGCTCCTCTTGAGAGAGAGGCAAATAACTCCGGAACGTAGACCGGTGAGACAATGGAACTTGCAACAGCCTTCCTGAAGGACACAAGCTCAGATCTGGTGGTACCTCAGCCAGAGGAGTAGCCTCGGTAGTGGCAGCTAGAAGACAGCTATGGCTGCGGAATTGGTCTGCTGACATGACCTCTAAAGCGAATCTCACAAGATTGCTCTTTAAAGGATCTCTCTTATTCGGAAGCAAATTGGAGAAGATATATATATTCAAATTCCAAGCAACAATTTTCTTTTATAACTATCCTGATAATTTTCCCCTACACTTTATAAACATCCAGAATCTTCATTATTTATGATTTCTTCCTTATTGTTAAAAACTGCATTTTTGAACTGAACAATTCATTGTAAATCATTCACTTCCATCTTTGGAAACCTTACCATTCTACAGGTTAATACAACATGTTAAAGTTCCTATCTTTTCTTCTTCTTACTCCTAGTTGTACGTATCCTTGTTTATTGTAACTGTATTTATAATATGTATTTATAATATGTATATTACATATTTTGTTCTATGTTCCGGTTATTACCCCATTGTTTACTGTAAACCGGCTTGATGTGATGTTATCACGAATGCCGGTATAGAAAAAATCAAAATAAATAAATAAATAAGATAGCCAGCAAGTATGGCGAATCTCCAGTGCTCGGCTACTGGAAGACAGAGGTAAAAGATCCCAGCACCCCTCCCCTAGAAGAATTAGGGGCAGAGACTCTCAATGCTTTCGTCCATACAGGAACTCGCAGTTCCAGGCACCTTGTCCCTCCGGAAGGTCCCAGCCCTTTCGGAACCGACAGACCAAGAGAGGAACAGTCCCGGGGGCAGGCTCTAGCTGTGTCCCCCAATGAGAATGGGCGACCTATCCACAGGAAGAGGAAATAGGGGGTCGATTTGCCCTCTTCTACCAAACATGGGTCGAGATCACGTCGGACAAATGGGTACTAAACATCATTCGAGAAGGTTACTCTCTGGAGTTCCACAGCATCCCTCGGGACAAATTTATGATGTCACCCTGCCACTCCCATACCAAGAGACTAGTAGTGGAAGCCACTCTGACAAGACTACTGAGTCTGAAGGCAATAACTCCAGTTCTTACGCCCCAATGAAATACGGGGCGCTATTCCATCTATTTTATCGTTCCCAAGAAGGAAGGATCATTCTGACCCATATTGGATCTCAAGAATGTCAACCGCCATCTGCGGTTACTACACTTCCGCATGGAGACCCTTCACTCTGTAATAATGGCAGTACAACCAGGAGAGTTCCTAACCTCCCTGGATCTCTCCAAAGCCTACCTTCACATTCCAGTCCATCAAGATCACCAGTGTTTTCTATGCTTTGCGATACTGGGTCACCATTACCAGTTCTGAGTGCTACCCTTCGGCCTAGCAAATGCCCTCAAAACATTCTACAAAATTATGGTGGTCGTGGCGGCAACACTGAGGAAGGAAGTGATCTTGGTACACCTGTACCTGGACGACTGACTGATCAGGGCAAATTCTTCGGAAGGGAGCTGGCAGGTGACCAGCAGAGTCAAGAACCTATTGCAGGAGCTCGGTTGGGTCGTGAACACAGGCAAGAGCAGTCTGCAGCCTTCCCAGTCTCTAGATGACCTGGGGGCTCATTTCGACACCAAACAGAACAAAGTCTTCTTCCCTCCCCCAACACCCACTTCGCCTTCCCCATGTCTCTCACCCAACCTCTCAAGGTGTAACATTGCTTTTTTGTGTTGTAACTGCAGCTCCAAGCAGGTTAGCCCCATGCTTACTCTTTAGGGTTGTAACTGCTGCTCCATGTCCCCTAGTTCTAGAAGAGGAGTAGTCAACTCCGGTCCTCAAATGCTACATGCTAGCTGGGCTTTCAGGCTATGCATGAGATGCATTAGCATGCAATAGAGACAATGCATACAAATACATCTCATGCATATTCAGTGTGTAAATCTTAAAAATCTGACTGGCATGCGGCACTCAAGGAACAGAATTGCCTTCCAATGTTCTAGAACTTTCTTTCCACTGGGAAATGTTTGCTTCTTGCACATTGTTAATACCTTTCAGATATTTCAGTGTCTATATCATATCTCCCTTGTATCTTCTCCCTCTAGGGCTGAGGTGGGCAACTCTAATTCTCAAGGGCGGCTAACCTGTTAGGTTTAAGGATATCTCTAATGAATATGCATAAGAGATTATGTGTAAGTACACTGCCTCAGTTGTATGCAAATATATTTCATGCATATTCATTAGGGCTATCCTGAAAACTGTTTGTGGCCCTTCAGAAGTGGAACTGCCCACCCCTGTTCTAGAGTATACATATTTAGATCCTCAAGTCTCAACTCATATAGCTTCTGATCCACATCTGATACACTGCCTTTTTCAGTATCACCTCTCTATCCTTTTTGAGATGCAGCCTCCAGAACTGAACACAGAATAGGTGAGTCCTCACTATATAGTGGCATAATCACTTACTCTCACCTTATCAGTGCATATCATCATCTTTCCCACCGTCCTTCAGATTTTTACATCCCCAAATGCATGACTCTGAATTTTTTTAATTTGAATGTTAACTGCCATACATTTGACCACTCCTCAAGTTTTCTTAGATCACGTCTCATTTCAGTTACTCCCTCAGGTGTGTCCAAGTTGTTGCAAATCTTGGTGCCAGTACTTCTGGGGCTGTTGCAACACCATGTGCCTGAAATGGCTGACTCCTCCCCTTCCCCGCCCTGACTCCTCCTCTCCAGCTAATTTGCATTATATCGCATGCGAAAAGGCCCTTTCCCGGTGATAGCAGGCTGAATTAGCCATGCTGTCTGGGAGTGTCGTCGCGCGACCAGCAGGCGGAGCTTCTCCTAGAGTTCAGAGTTTTGAACTCTGTGCGTCTGCGTGGTGAGGTTCCCGCGCGATTGCTTAGTTTACCTCAGTCTCTTTTTTACCGCGAGCAGGACTGCATGTGGGCATTTTTACTCCTTCTCCTCGTCTCTTCATCCTTCGAATTTTTTCGGAATTTTTTCAGAAATTTTTCGATTTCGCGATGGCTCCGAATCCATCGGAATTCAAGTATTGCCAATGTGGCAAAATTATGTCCATCACTGATGGGCATAATTATTGTTACATTTGCTTGAGCCCGGAGCACGACATGGCCTCTTGCAGAGACTGTGGTCGGATGTCACCCCGGGTCCGAAGACAGCGCGCCGAAAAAATTGCGCGCCTACGGTCCCCTCTCTCCTCGCAGGGCCTGGCGAAGAAGACAAAAAGCAAGCCAAGACAATCCACATCATTGGAAGGGGACTCGGCCAGGTCGGTGTTACCACCAAGGCCAAGAAGGGAGATCGAGGCTTCGACTCCCTTACCAGATAAGTCGACTGCGCCGTTGGGGACACAGGGCTCTGTGCCCCCTCGCTCCCGCTCCTCGACGCCGAAGCACTCGGAGCACGGGAAGAGCAGAAGTACTCATACGAAGCATGGCGCAACGGTGCACGGCGCAAGATGCATCTCACGGCGCAACGGCGCATGGTGCAAGGCGCATCTCGTGGCACATCTCATGGAGCATCGGCGCTTAGAATACTTCAAAGCGAAGATAAGAGGCTAGGTGCTTTGGATGCTCCTTCAGGGAGAACTGCTTCGCTATCTGGGTCATCCCATCACAATGTTCATAAAAGAAAACATGTTCACCAGCACCGTCATGCTACGGCGAAGCGTGCGAAACATCATGACCCACCTGTAGCTTCACCTCTCTCCTCTCCCCAGGATGCATCTCAACAGGAGCACCATGTCAAGCAAAAGGCCAAGACAAAACATCTCCAAATGGCTAATTCACCAGGTGCAGATTCTGATGTGGACATATTTTCTTCAGAGGGGGAGCATTCTCAATCTAATTGGTCCTCTTCCTTGAGATATCAATCAAGTCACCATATGGAACCAAGTCGCTCTTCTCAAGATTTCTCTCTAAGGGCACCACCTCCTCCTTCAGAACCATTTCCTACGCCTTCACATCATACTTTAGCTTCAAAGGCGATGTCTCAAATTTCTCTTGCTTTGTCATCTTTTTTCCATGACCTTGATGAGCTACATCCAAGGGACCCAGGTTCTCAATCTCCAATTTCTACTCCACGTATCCCAAAGCAAAGAGAAAAATCAATTCCAGATCCCGATCGGCCAGACTCTCCACATTCACAATGGTCCACGTCTTCCCCTTCGTCATCTACGGGATTTCCATCAGACCCACCCGAAGGTCTTCCCAAACCATATTCTCCTCCCGAGGATCTCTCCTACGCTAAATTTATAGACAAAGTAGGATCTTTGCTAAATACTGAAACGGGGAAACTTCCTGACCCTCGGGTGGAAGTTCTAGGCATCCTGAAAATTTTTGAAATGCCGCCTGAATCAACTGCCTTACCACCACATGCGGTGTTGGATGCGGTTTTACACAAAATGTGGGAGAAACCTTTTTCTACCTCGGCGGCCTCAAGAAAAACTGATTTAAAATACAGGATGCGGAATTCCACAATATATGACTCCACCCAGTTAGCTCATAATTCGATAGTGGTGGAATCGGCCCTGTTAAGGGCCAAGAGATCGAAACTCCATGCAAATTCACCACCAGGAAAAGATCACAAGTCCCTGGATGATTTTGGCCGTAAAGTCTATCACTCCCTCCATGCTGGCCACGAAGATACAACACCATCAGTTTTGTGTCATACAGTATCTCTTCGAATGCTTGCAGAGATTACGTCCAGTATGTGTGGCAGAAGATAATTCTTTACCACAACCATTCACAGATATGGAGGAGGGGCTCAGACACTTACTGCATTCAGTTTACGAGTCATTTGAGTCATCGGCTCGTTCCTCAGCGACAGCAATAGCGGCTCATCGAACCGTAACTCTTCTCAAGGAGCAAAATACAGCTGTGGAGGGGAGAGCCCTGGCAAACCACTCAGATATGACACTAAGCTCCCTCGGCACAAATCTGTACCACCAAAACCTGAGAAAAGACACTATCGTCATGGCTTCATTGGGCGTCTTACCGAAATGAATGAATCTTGCTCCACCAGAGATTATTAACTGCCATACATTTGACCACTCCTCAAGTTTTCTTAGATCACATCTCATTTCAGCTACTCTCTCAGGTGTGTTCAAGTTGTTGCAAATCTTGGTGCCAGTACTTCTGGGGCTGTTGCAGCACCATGTGCCTGAAATGGCCGACTCTGCACATCCCTACTATGCTGAAATATTTTAATTTTGATTTGTATTAGTTTATATTTTATTTGAGCTTGATTATGCTTTACAATGTTTATTTTATGATTTTGTATTATATTGTAAACAGGTTTGGTAACTTGTTGAATCACAATAACAAAATAAAATTACTATTAATGTATGCTTTGTGTTAAAGAAGTTACATGTGTGGGAGAGAAGGAAGCAAGGAGTGTGTGTTAGACAGGAGGAGAGAGGCTGGAAGTGCCTAATAAATCCAGATGAGTAACAAATGTAACAAGGAAAATAATGACAGAGAAAAAATGGAACATAGGCATCACATCAGCAAAAGAAGAAATGTATCAGGCTAGAAAAATATAGAAAAGAGGCTGAAGAGCAGAAAGGGCAAGAGAAAAGAAACTAAGAAATCAGAGAGGAAATGCAGAAACTAAAATGAATAACAAGATAAAAATAATTGTAAATAAAAGCATGAAGAAAACATGAAAGAAATTCAGAAGGCTCTGCCCAAGAAATACATAAAGCGAAATGGTAAGGTGAATAAAAGATTAAAAAAAAATTGTCCGAAACTTTTTTAATGTGTGTTTTTAATTTTTAAAGCCTTTTAAGAAAATGGATTATGTGGTCACGAGCTTGCACAGCTTCACCGGTATAACTAACTGGAAGGGCTGGGATGTGGCCAGATAGTGTGCACCCTTCTGCAAATATTGAATCCCCCCCGTCTCCCTCTGGTAGCTCCGATAAACTGTGTGCGTAGAATAAAGTTTGTTGGACCCCCTTTTGGCTGTATCCTTTATTTTACACCCTACCCACACAAGCCAGTAGCCATGGCCTCAGGAGGCAGGAGAGAGAGACATTGAAACTACCCCACACCAAACGGGTAACGAGGTGCCCTCAAATATAAAATGAGTTGGTCTTTTATAATAACTGAGTAGGCGCTACTTCCGGATGAATACTTGCTCTGGCTCCTATCTAGCCCCTCACACCTGCAGGGGCGGGGGAACAATAAGGAACCACGCCAGTAAATTCTGCAATGGGGGGGGGGGGGGGGGGAAGAAGGAAGAAAGAGCCCGTTAAATGCACGCTTGGCTGCGCATGCGCTGTAGCGCTGCACGCGAGGCTTTGCAGTACGCCTGTTGGCTTTTAACAATTTTAGCGTAACGGGTGAGGGGTGCGCGTGCTGCAAGATTCACTCCCGTGGCTGCTCCGCGGTCGGTAAATAATAATAATAATAATAATAAATAAAGGCCGTTTCTCACCACTACTGCTGCAGAGCCCCACTCACCCGTACCACAGTGAAAGTCCGGCTGAAAACCCCGCTTGAAACGGCTTAGGTTTACCACGTCCTAATTCGAAACAAGAAAAACATATATATGAAGGTCTGTAGGTTTGCCAAAAAAAAAAAAAAAAAAATCGGTGATACACACAACCTATTATGAAATGCTTATTTGCCCCCTACTATCGCCATGAGGGCAAGTGTCCAAGATTTGTCTGCCAGAAATCTGGCAACTTGAATATAGACTCAGACTACATTTCCCAGGTTGCCACAGCGCTTGGTTTCTCCGCTTCCTTATCCAAGGATGTAAGTTGCTCCTGCAGTGGAGCTAGAAATATTGATGTAGTCTAGGATGTGGCTGTGCATGTGGATGAGGAGATGGGAGGCGCTAGTATCCACTTAGCTACAGCAAACCACCCAATGCAGTAAAAGCACCAGCATCCTAATGGAAACCAGTACTACAGAATGCAGCACTAAGGAAGCACCCAGTTTGAATATGGAGGAATTTGACGTGGCAAATATTTAAGCATGCAAACGCTTCTGTAATATCGGCCTGAAGGAGGAAACGCCAGCAGCAATGACGGCAGCCTGGGGGCTCTCTTTGATGTTTGGTGTATTTGGAACCTCCTGCCTGATTTATACCAGTAGCCTGCACTTAGAGGCAGGTAAGTTCCTATGTACACTTCAGCACCAAATGCCATCTGTCTATACGGTTTCCCTTGAAACTCCATCCTTAAGCTGAGCCGTAGTGCATGCTTTCATTTATGCGATAAAATAAAAAAAAAAAAATCTTGTTTATTACAAGTCTATAGAACGCTCACCTCTGTAAGAAACGCACAAACCATGTAATAAAAAAAAAATGGAGCACGCTTGATTTATGACACAGAAATGTAACTGCGAGCATGTTCCCAACGTTTTGCACCGTAATGGCCCCGCTTGGCCATAAACCTTAAGGATGCGCCCCTGCCTTCGTCTTTCCCGGTTGTCCAGCTCCTCCGCAGCTCGGCAGTTGCACTTTAGCCGTACAGAAAAACAAAATCAAACCAAACCATTCTTTGCAGTGGGATTAATGTTGCTTTATTTTCCCTCCGGAGGAGACGCCTTGCTGAGTGAGAAGCATCGAAAGCGTGAAAGCAGGTTTCCGGAGAAGGAAACCACCGTGCCCCTCCGTCTGGTGTACCGCGCCGAGGATGACCGGCAGACCACCCATAAGAAACTGAACACCCGGATCGGGAGCGGCGCCGACCTGGCACAGGTAACGGGACGGCCTTGTGCGCCCCCCCCCCCCCCCTCCCTCCCGCTGGGTGGCCGGGAGCATGGTGGGGGTCGTTGGCTCTGCTGCGTCTGCATGGATATGTATTGCAGATTTTTATTTTCTTTTTCAAATTGTAACCGCGTCGAGGTAACAGGGACTGCACCTCTATCAAGTGGAACAATGAACTAAGCTAAACTATAGAAATCTGATATGAAATGGGCTGCAGGGGGGGGTGTGAAGTGAGGTTGGGATAAGAGCTGGAGGCTGATTAAAGTTTACTTCAGTACTCCTATCCATACTTTACTTAATATCTCCAAACTGTGAAGTTCACTTCCCCCAGCCCCTCCTCCCAGGGCTGGTGCTTTCATTAGGCAAACTAGGTGGTTGCCTAGAGGGGCAAAATTTTGGGGGCAGCAAAATCCTGCCAGAGCAAGGCCCAGAAGGATGCTGTGCCAGAACCAATAGCACCAAAGAAGGGAGCACTGAACTGGAACCATTGCTGCCTGATAGTAATCCCTCTAGAGATAAGAAAATGCTGACAGCACCTAGTCTAAACCATTTTGAAGTGTCTCTAAAAGCAAAATATAAGTACAAAATTAAGGAGTGCTGTGCTGGAGCTGCTACCAATAGGTAAATTAGGGAATGGGGTACATGACCAAAGGTTTGCCTAGAGCACCAAATGCTCATGCACCAGCCTTGCCCCCACGTCCATTCCTTGCACTTGGTGCAGGTGCTGGCTTCTCAGTGAAGGAGGGATTGATTGAGTGATTCAATGGGCTGTTGCTGCCCTTCCTGAGGTGTTACAGTTGCTGGGTGTGGGCATGAATTTGTGCAGTGGGGGAGTGGCATAAAACACTTGATGTCTTTCTGGGACCCAGTTTTGCTTATCAGGGCCCAATCTTAGCCTTAGTGGTGTCCTTTGCAGGCATGAGTGGGTTGGAGGGATCCCCTGAATATCTGAAGAGTGGGGAAGATCTCCGTGGAACACCTCTTCCCTCCTCATGGCCTTTTCCCCAGTGACAAGCCTTCTCAAGCCCTTCCTTACCAGGTTAATCTCGGACTCGATGGAGATATTCAGGCTGTGGCAGTGGCAGCAATAGGAGGAAAAAATCAACACAGGGCTCGTTATCTAGCATGCACTCACATACCCTGCAGTGGCCCTGCCACTCGCACAGGTTTCCTTGGTAAAAAGAAACCTTGTGGGACCACCACAGGGACTGTGGGGGCATGCTAGCTCATGTTCTCTGCCCTGATTATATCTCCTATTACTTCCACTTGAACCTGAAGATATCCTCTGGACCTGGGTCCAGTCATGTTAGGTGAGGGAAGGGCTGGAGAGGGCCCAGGCAGGTTCATAGCAGGGTGGGGAAAGAGGACCCATCATCTGGGAAGGGTCCCTGGAGGGAAGAGGACCCATCACCTGGGATTGGAAAGGGGCCATTGGAGTTGCTTTGGGGTGGACCTAGGACTACTCTGTGCTGGTTACTCCAATCTCCTTGGAGCCTAATGCAGCTGCACAGCTGGTGTTAGGGTTGTGACCAGGCCACTCCATGCAGGTTACCCATGCTTTCTGGAAGCATGATGCAGTGCTATCAAAATTATCCACTCATTGACTTGAAATCTTCCTTCTTGGCCCCTATAAAGTTTCATATAACTGAATGAACACTAGCTCCCTCCCTCATTTCTTCCTCCTATTTCCTTCCACCTTCCCTTAACACTGCTGTCTCTGTCCCCGTCCCAAGCATATTTACATTCTGTCATAGTTCTGGATGTTACGTCCTCTGATGGTAGGCTATTCTAGCTATTATCTAACATTTTTGCTTGTTTTAGAATTCCAATACATAAAATAGAGAAACAAAAAACTCAAATGTTCAGAGAGTGGTCTTTCTCAGTAGGACTGCATTGATGTTAAATCTGCATACTAGGAAGATATTTATAGTGAGGGCAATAATGAAATGAAGGTCCTGCCTATGGGGCAAACAAATGGCTTTTTGATTATTGCCCACCCTCTTTGTGGATAAAAGTACCTGCATATGTCAGCAATGCAGAGACTTTTAGCAAAGGCATTCCCAGGGTGGGATTAGGTTGGAGAAGGCACTTACATAGGAAGTTTTCCCTAAAAAAATAAAGTACTCATGCAAAAAATAGGCATAGATTTGTGTGGTTATTTTTTGCGGGGCAATAAAGCAAAACTACCTGTGTCATTTTGCCTTGATTATTCTGGCAAACCCTGCGGTCCTTCTGCTCTGCTCACAAAGGGCTGTTCATCCGCACACATGCCATTTTTATTCACTGCTGGGGACCCAAAAAACCCAACAGCAAAAAGTGCTCAAGCTGTGAACCAGGGTCTGTTTGGTCAGAGTTTAATGCCTTACATATAGATTGGAACATAGAGTGGTTTACACAGAGTAGGCTAAGACAGCTATTATCCTGTTATTTGGCCCCTACCCCTGAATCCTCGGGGGTGGAGGGGGGGGGGGGGGCGTTCAGAAGGGATTGTTTAATGGCAACTTGATTCCAAGAGGGCTAAATTGAGTTGAGCTGTTGAACCTGTGAGTTCTCATATCTATGTGTGTCTGTACCTGTTCCTTTTTTTTTTTTCCCCCAAAATAGTTTTTATTAACATTTTCAGGGGTTCACAAACAGGAAACAACACTCCCAGGGCAACTGAGCCCGTACAATAGTTTACCGACAAGAATACATCAGCACTTTGTAACTCAATAACACATTTGATTCCCGCACCAACATCCAGCAGTCAAGAGGTGCATTAAAGGGTGTTTTTCCTATCGCGAACCCCATTTTGTAACCAACACATCCCTTCATACAACTTTCTACTCCATGACCATTCACGCCTCCATGCATACCACCAACCCCAACCCCTCCCCCCAGGAGACCGAGCTGTAATCGCACACCTCAGGAGCACAAGGTATATTTTACATGCAACTTGGGGACTAATACATCCAATGTATGTCCAGCAGTGCTCAAGCTATTTGCATATCTTGAGGCAAAAGGCCAAAAATACACTCCCAGCAGGCACAATACACTTTGTCAGGTTTACGATGTCCAGCAACAAAGTCCCAGCTTTTCCAGTTGCATGAGCGATGCCATTCTCTGATACCAGGCTGTAATGGGCGGTTGCGAGGTCGCTTGCTGCACCGAAAGGATGGTGCGGCAAGCCATCAAAACAGCGCAGTGGCCAAATCTATCCAGAGAAGGACGGTGGAGATGGTTACCTTGAAGGAGAATCACACTGGCTTTTGTGACCGGTATTCCTGTGCATTTGTCAATGACCGCCAGCACTGCGGACCAAAGCCCATTCAGGGTTGAGCAGTCCATCAAGCGGTGCAAAAGGTGTCCTTCCCCAGCCTCGCATTTTATACAGATTGCTGAAGCTAGTCGTTTCATGCGAAACCGGCATATATTGTCGCAGATAGTGTGGTGTGCATTCGGAACTGTAACTCCCTCAACCCTTGGTCCGGGATATGAGACTATGTTGTTTTGAAACAGGTTAAAGTGCTCTGGCTGTCAGCGGATATCCCAACAAGTCCGTCCAGTATCCACCCAGTGTGTACAAGTGACGGCGGGGGTAGAAACCTTTGCCCAATTTGCTCCAGCCAGCAATTGTATTTTCGACACACACGCGGTATCAAACATAATAGTTGCAAACGAATGTTCCGAGGTAAAGTATTCAGCCGTTCAATGAAACCCCTGAAAGTAATGCCGGGCTTGTAACATAGGCAAAAAAATTGTCGGGGAGAGATCTTGAAGGTATGTAGCAAAGACTGAAATGTTCGTATGACGTGTGCCTCATCTTCGAACAGACGAAACAGAAAGACAGTACCCTTCAGGGCCCAGTTCTTAAAGATGAGGCTACAATCCTGCCCTGGGGGAAAATCTGCATTGCCCAGTAAGGGAGGTAACAGGGACGCCGTGCCCTGCAGTCCTCGGGCGGCACGCAGCCACCGCCAAACTTTAATGCAGGGATAAAGTAGTGTCGTGGAAAGTCCAAGGTGCACAGTAGTGCTGGGGTGGCCTGCAAGAGGAACAATGGCGACCAGGGGGCCGTCATGGACGCAAGCAAACCTGTTTCATAATAGACATAGGTATCGGTGAGCCACTCCCCCACAAATCGCTACTGGCAGGCAGCATTGTACAATCTCAAATCGGGAAGGCCCAGGCCGCCCATCTCCCTGGAGCTCTCTAAGGGGGTCATTTATCAAAGTGCTATATGGCGTTTCGCATGCGTTAAAGGCGTTTTCGCATGCAAAAACCGCCTTTAACGCATGCAACAACGCCATTAACACATGCGAAAGCACCATAACGTTTGGAGCGATGCAAATGAGAAAAAGGGGAGGATATTGGGATGGGAATTTTGGCCAAGTGGGCTGGGCTCACAGTTTTGCGAAGCCGTATCGCAAGGCTTTAACGACACCTTTTTCATTTGCATAAGCCGTGTGATAGGGCTTTATCGCGGTTGCGATGTTTTTTGCACATGCCGTTTTGAGTGGTTTTAAGCTCCTGGAGAGCCAGCCAAGTTATCACGGCCCTCCTTGGGGGGGGGGGGGGGGGGGGGAGGGCGATGATGACGACTCTCTACCTGGGTAACATCAAGCTAGGTTGAGAGAACATTGCACAAATCTTATCTTTGGGTGAGTTTCCTCACTCTGAAGGTCATCAAATCTTCACAAGAGAGCACTATTCTGTTCGTATGTTTCACTTTGAATGTCAAAGTGTCCCCTAACCCCTACACTAATACCTAAACCTCACCTCGAGTGACTAGGTGGGCCTCCAATAAAGATATAAATACTTATCTAGTGTGAGGGCATTGTAGCTAGGTTCTCTCTCTCTCTCTCTCTCTCTCTCTCTCTCTCTCTCTCTCTCTCTCTCTCTCTCTCCTCCCCCCCCCCCCAGTGGTTGTATGTAGGAAATACATAATTTGTTCTAAGAAAACACTTTGCATAGGTATTAGTGCAAATTGTGATAAACTGCCTATTACTGTAAAACACACCCCTTTTCCTATTGCATGTGATATTTAGTGCATTTTGATAAATCCAGGCCTAAGATGGCATATGGTATCCGCGCTCTTTTACCCGTCCAAATAAACCGGGTAAGGGCTGTTTTCAATTGTTGCAGATCCCGGGCCTTGAGCCAGGAAGGTAGCATGTGTAACTTGTAGAGGAGTTTAGAGACGATAACCATTTTTACCAAGGCATAGCGACCAAACAGTGATAACGGGAGGGAACACCATGCTGCCAGCTGCGATTGTAGTGAGGCCATGTCCCCTGAATATTTGCAGCATATAAACACTTGATATCCCCGGGGACCCACACCCCCAGATACTTAATTTTCCCAGAAGCCCATTTGAATGGAAAGGAATCCCCCCAAGTATGTTGTAGTTGTGGGTTCATGGCTAGGGCCTCAGATTTGGAAAAATTTTCGTAAGCTCCGCAGTGTCCCGGAACTGGGTAAACAGCCGGATAATTACTGGAATACCGAGGGCGTCCCACAAATAATAATATGTCATCGGCAAACGTAGCCAGTTTTATCAGGTGCCCTCCGGTACTAAGACCCCAGAAATCTCCATTCCGACGTAGCCGGGTCGCCAAAGGTTCTATTGCTAGGATAAACAGAAGGGGGGAGAGAGGACACCCCTGGCTAATGCCACAGTACAGTGAGAAGGGGTCCTAGGGCTCCATTGATCAATATGTGTGCACTGGGGGTACTATAGAGGGCCATCAAAAAATGAACCCGTAAACCCATATTGCTACAGAACCCAGAATAGGTAGTCCCATGATATGGAGTCGAACGCCTTCTCAGCGTCCAGATTTTCCGCTGAGGGCTGATAGCTTAGTGCTGCTATAAGGCGTCTCATGTTCTGCACCCCCTGTCGCCCTTTAACAAAACCAGTTTGGTTCGGGTGGATTAACCCTGGGAGTAATATATTCAGCCTGGTGGCCAACACCGCTGCAAAAAGTTTTATGTCCACATTGATAAGAGATGTGGGTCGATACGATGACACATCCAGGGGTTCTTTTTGGGAAGGCCCACAATCGTTGATTAATTCATACTAGGGGCTAGCCAGCTCATGGCCAGATCGTTGTAGAAAGAGGCCGGGGTCAGGAGAAGAGGGAATTTCAATATTCTATAGAATTCAGCCCCCAATCTTGCCCTTCAGCTTTCCCCAGGGTTAAGCCTTATATCACGGAGTAAATTTCCCCCTCCCTTATTGGCACATTCAACTGAGCACTCTGATCCGACAGCAAACGCGGCCAAGAAAAATCAGCAAAAAATTGGGCTGATACTTCAGAGTCTCGGGTCTGCTGACGATACAGGGTACTATAGTATTCTAAGAAATGGGCTGAGATGTTGTTTTGTGTGACCCGGTGGTTGCCGTCTTTGATACCAGTGATAGCAGTTTTATGTGGCCGGCCCCGCACTAACTTGGCCATTAATTTGCTGGGCTGATTACCATGCTTATATAATTGATACTAATAATAGTGTAGGGATTTGGTGGCCCGTTGATGTAACAAAAGCTTTAGAGCATCTCGAGCATGTTCCACTTGAAGCTGGATCTGGTCAGACATGCTGCAGTTGGAGGGATTTAAGCACCTGGGTAAGGCGCAGAATCTCCTTATTGCGAGCCCTGTTCTTTTTGGCAACATTGGCGATAATATGTCTGCGGAGCACAGCTTTCTCAGCCTCCCACACAATGGCTATGGGTATATCTGGGGTAGTGTTACTTTGAATATACTCCTCCCAGCATTTCTGAAAGTAAGTATGGAATGTTTTGTCTAGGAACAGGTCGGGACGCATGCACCATGAGAAGAGGGCATGTGTGGAGCAGCCAATCTCCAGGCCTACTGACACGGGGGCATGGTCTGAGACCAGAGATGGTGCCTATGCTAGCGTATTCAACTCTCGGGAACAAAGCATCTGAAATCAGGATGAAGTCTAGTCGGGAGTGCACCTGGTGGGGATTAGAGAAAACGGTGAAATCCTGTTCCCCCGGGTGCAGCACTCTCCAGACATCGAGCAAACTGAGCTCTTGCGCCACAAAACCTACCCCCATGGGTTGCTCTTTGGGAACTCTTGCCCTTGGGGAGGTTTACAGTCGATATCTTTATCCATTACTGTAGTAAAGCGCCCCCCACTACTAAGTGGTAGTCATTTAGTTCGTTGAGGCGCGCAACTAAGGTAAGAAAAAAAGAGTGGGAATAAACATTTGGCGTGTAGATGTTGCAGAACCCAACTTCTGTCCATAAAGCATCCCTGTAGCAATTACATAACGTCCCTCAGGGTCCTGCCACAGCCAATCTGTTTGGAAGGGCAAGTGCTTGTGAAAGAGAATGGCTACTCCACGTTTTCGGGAAGAGAAGGAGGAGTATACACACTGGCCTACCCAGTCTCTCTTCAACTTTCCATGTTCACTGTCTGACAGATGGGTTTCCTGTAGAAACATCACAGAAGATCGCATGTGGCGAAACATAGCTAATAATTTCCCCCGTTTTATAGAAGAGTGGATCCCATCAACATTTAAAGAAGTAACTTTAACCTTAGCCATATTTTCCCATAACAGATAGAGAGAAAAGAAGAGTCCACGGAGGACCCCCAGGATACATTTGACAATCTAGTTTCTTGGGGTCTCCCAGCCTAAGCCCCAAAAACAAAAACAGCTCACCCGCTTCCTTATACTGCCCCCCCTCGGTCTCCTTCCCCTGCCCCCCTCCCCCATCCATCCTCCCACACACTCATGCACACCACCTAAAACATTCACGCACACATACCACATCCATGAAAATACAAACATCTGTCTATAACTCCTAGAGGCTCGGGGTCTCCCTACTCGCCTCCCAATCATTGATGAGTGCAAGCAGACTGCCCAAATGGTACCGTCGGGGTAACCTGGGATAGCACAAAACAGATTATGTTAGGGGCCTTAAGCATTTAAACAGTGCCAATCCCATACATAAACTGAAACCATAAACCTGAAAACTCAAACAGCTCCAAAGTTCCAACGTCTGTAGAGAGAATGAAGCCCGACCCCAGGCCAACTCTGCCAGGCCAGGCAGTACTCACTGCAGTGTCCCTATTTCAGGCATAAGCCGAGATCCATGACACGACGTAGCCCCAGCTCAGGATGCTGGCTCTGCAAGTAGCGAAGCTAAAAACTGTGCCGCCTGCTCTTTGGTAGTGAAAAAACCCCCCACCTTATTGTCGTGGGAAACCCGCAGTTTAGCCAGGTATAAGAGAGTGAACCTGATTCCCCTTTTGTGGAGTTCTGTGCAGGCGGGGGACATCTCTCGCCTCTGGGCCGCTGTATTAGCTGAGAAATCATTGAAAAGGAGTATGCAGTTGTCTTGGTACTTCACTGTTAGCTATTGCCGGTAGGCCCACAAGAGCTGGGTTTTGTGAGTTCAGTTTAATATGCGCGCCATCACCGGGCGTGGCCTGGATGTGCTCTCGCGCGGCGGGGCCTACCCTATGGATCCTTTCGCACCATAGGTGATTGTTAAGCAGGGCTAACTTTAATTTCTCTGGGAGGCAGTGCTCCATGAAGGTTTACAACTCCTCCTCCTTCAGCGATTCGGGTAGCCCGATGATTTTTATGTTGTTTCGATGGCCCCGGTTTCCTTGATCCTACATCCTCTCCAATAAAGTTGCTTTTTGGGCCTGGAGCTCCCTCACGTGCTGCTCCACCACAACAAGCCGGTCCTCGTGGTCAGAAAGATGGTGCTATGCTTGATCGAGGCGTTTGGATTGCCCCTCGATGGTGGTTTTCATCTCTTCCATCGCTGTCTGGATTTTTGTGATCCGGTCATTGAGAGCCGCGGTCACGCTGGAGGAAATTTGTTGGAGCACCTCCGCGGACACGCTGGCCAGCGCCTTCTGGGTTTCGGGTGCCGCCGCCATTTTGCATGTGCTGGCTCGCCGGTCTCCTGCGCTGCAGGTGCTTCTATGGTGCATCTCGCATCTCTCACCACCCGAAACGGCCCAATCGCCGCAGCCCCAATCACCCTCAGCACCTGCTCAGCCACTCGCTGGGGAAGCAGAGCGTTAAGTTAGGAGAAAAAATCAGTTTTCGGCGAGGGTTCCGCGAAGCTCCTTCTCCCTGCTCCCGGCTCCACTACGTCATGTCATCGCCGGAAGTCCTCTGTATGTGTTCCTATAAGTAGAAGAGTATGATAAGTCTTGTTTAAAATACTGTGAGGTCTGTCTGTGTCTAGCACATGGAAGCTGGGCTTAATTTGTGGGGGGAACGGCTTGGAACAAAGTTCCACTACATCTTTTCAGACCTAAGAGACAGAGCGGCAGGGGTGTTTTGCTCCAGCCTCTCCCCTTCAGGCAGCCTGCAGAGAAAAGGGGGGTAAACCTGGAGCAGCCAAAGCAGAGAGAACTACTCCTTACCTCCCTCCCTGGTTCTTCAAGGAACAGGAAGGGAGTGTGTGATCCTGAAGCCGATATTGCAGCTCAAAGAACACACACAAACAGGGGTTGCCAGTCATCAAGGCTTCAATCCTGGTTGCTGCAATATTGCACACAAGTTTCACACTTCTGCTAATTCAATTCCTTTTTAGTTTGTTACACGCAGGGCTTAATTTCTGGTGGCATGACCTAGAACTGTGTTATGCCACATTTTTCCCAGGACCTGAGGACATGGAGGAGAGCCAGTGGTGTAAATCAGTTTTGGTGGGTGAAGACCAGCCGGGGGTCGAGCACTGGTGAGGGCTGGGGATGGAGGATCACTGAGGCAAGGAGGAGGAAAATTTGTTAAAGGGTGTGTTCCAATACCTGCTTGGGAGAGAGAGAGTGTTCACACCTGGTCCTGGCCCTACCCCTTCCACAGGTCACACCTGTAGACCGTAAGCCCGTACTTATCGGAAAATACAGTTGATTGTTAACTGTGTAAATTTTAAAATAAATACAAAAATTATCAATTATCAGACATAACGGTTATAAATAAATATTAAAGAGTATAGCCGATAATACTCATCCTTATGGAATGCCTGTCTCAGTGATAGCCCATTTGGAACAGAGATCACCTATTTTGACCTGTTCGTGATGAGCTAAGTTTGATTTAAATCAGTTAATGACCACGCCATCTATTCCCAACTCTTCTTGCCTGGTGATCATTGTGACATGATTAACTGCATTGAATACTGCCGAAACATCTAAAAATATTGCAAGCACTAGCCCCCTTTTTTTTAATTCTCTTAACAGAAAATCATTCACTGCTTTTAAGAGTGTCTCTGTACTGTGTCTTAAAGCTACACTGATATGGACTTAAGGTATTATTATCATGAAGGAAATCTTTCAACTGGATCAAAATGCTTTTTACAATAACTTCCCCATAACTTCCCCATGGACAGCAGATTTGAGATAAGCCAAAAGCTTGAGGGTTAATCAATAGGAATATTTCCTTTCTTTATCACCGGACATATAATAGATCTATTTAAAACAGAAGGAACTTGTCCTTCACACAAGGGCAAATTCTTCATATCAGTGAAAATGTTCAGAAAAGAATTGCTTAACACATATATGCATATACAGTGCACATCGGGCAAGTTAATGGTCAGTAAGATGTATGATTTCAGTCAAACATCGCACAACTTCTTTTTTCAATACATATTCAGAACTCACCCAGAATACTCTGAAGCAATGCACCAACTGCCAGACTCTTTCTGATGATTCCTTACTGATGATTGTAAAAGAGTAATAGTCTTGGTTATGCAATAATCAGCAAACATTTTAGGTGTTAGATCCTTATTTGTTTTAGTATTTTTCATATCTCTCAAAAGTTTAACTGTATCAAAGCTCAGAAGACTGATTTAAAGATGGTTGTAAACAGGAGGAATAAACATCCTTTTAAAAGTAATGAAAGACTTCCTGTAATCACTATCAGGCCGATGCAATACCAGGCGCTGCAGCGCACGGCTCAACCTGTGATTGGACGCACATTCTGGACATGCATCCATAATCTCCAATGCAAAATGGGGGTACGCGAGTGTAGGTAATAGCGCTCATGACATGCAAATGCATGTTGATGAGGCTATTATATATATATCCCCCTCAATGCGCAAAAAAAGTGTGCCCGATATGCACATTTTACTTGCCAAAATTAACGCCTGCACTGTTTACGGTAAGCAAACTTGCTTTTATTTGCTCAAGATGGCAAGTACATTCTTGTCAGAAACTTTTCTAACTCCTGAGTGTGAATGAATTGACCCCTCGATGACTGTGATATCAGTAAATTGAACTATTTAAAACATATAACAATGGCAGTCTTCATTCTGCCAGCAGCTTTAACAATACAAAATTGGTTACTAATTCACAGTGTTTTTTCCTTCCCTTGGATTACCGTATAGAGGAAACTATCTGGTGGTTGGTTCGACTTCAGGTGTTCATTTTTTTTTTTCTTTTTAAATTTTTTATTTATAATGAATTTTAACGAATCTTCAAGTAATTCTTGAGAAGAAAATTTCAAGTTGACAAATCAAATAGAGAAAATAAACCAAATAGAGCAACAAGAATGAACATTTGTTAACTCAAAACATAACATCCTTCATTATTGGAAAGGCCAATTCCACCATCCAAGAAACCCCCCCCCAGCTGTTTTCAAGAAATATAACCAAAGTAGAGACTAAATTACAGTATATAAAATTTAAGAGAGAAAATGCAAAATTGTTCATAGTAGAGGCAAAGCTTGCCTTTCCTGCACTATTTTATCACCTAAATAATGGATAATTGTCTAGGCTCAAAAAATATATATGAAACATTATATCTAATAAAGCATTTATATGAGAGCTTTAAAAGAAATAAAGCTCCCAACTGAAGTACCCTAGGTCTAATGCTCCCTTTAATTTTTTAAAGCCTATGAGCATAAAAATTTTACTTTATCTGAGTTCAAATTTGTGCGCTACAAACCAGTATAATATTGGAATTTCTGAGAACGCTATGTTTTGTTGCGTGTGCAGGGTTCATGACCTGTATGTGCACACACATGCACACATCTTAGAGGGAACCGTGCCTAAATCTCATGAAGAAGGACTGCCTTTGCTTTTTCTGTGGCGCTTTGGCTACATCTAGAAAAAACCCTGATTTTCATCTTTAGAAATCACTCTTTCTGGTCTTCAATGTAATCTAAGCAACTAGTCACTGTCAGGGTCAAGAACCAGCAATACAATTAAGAATGCTGGAGTTGCCAGATTCTCATCTGATGTCTCCAAAAGTCAGAAATTTTGGGACAGTCCAGTCTGAATGCCTCAGTCTCTTTCTTTTTGTATGGTGGGAGATAGTATGCCTTTGAGACTGGGTAGATCGAATGTCGCTTAAACATCTCCAAAGCAGGCACAGCTTGAATCTTAGAGAAGTTTATAAACCACAAGTTGTGGCATCTAACTAAAATTTCCAAATTTTGTGCTTTAGAACACAAATATATAGTATCCTTGATAGCAGCTTTTCATACTCCACATATTTCTCAGTCTTATCTTCTGCAACCTCCACAAGCTTCTTAATCTCCTCCAGTTGAATTCCTTGCACATTTCATTTTATTTTAGTAAACATAGAAATGACGGCAGAAAAGGACCAAACGGTCCATCCAGCCTGCCCAGCAAGTTTATGGTAGTATCTGCTGCGCCGTACAGGTCACCCCCATACTTATCAGTTTTCCAGACCGTAGAAGTCAGGGCTCTTGTTTTTATATTGACTGGGTAAATTTAACATCAGGACATGCTAGGGAGGTAAAGTTTCTAGATGAAATAACTGACTGCTACATGAAGCAGTTGCTTTGGAAAACGATGAGAGGGAGAGATGTAATTCATAGTGGAGTGCATGATTTGGTATGAGAGGTAACAGTGGTAGGACTGCTCGGCAACAGTGATAATAGTGTGATCAAATTTGATTTAATGACTGGGAGGATATTAAATAAATGCACAGCTCTAGCATTAAACTTTCTGAAGGGAGACTTTGATAAAATGAGGAAAATAGAAAAAGCCTGAAAGGTACAACTAAAAAGGTTAAGAGTTTACATTAGGAATAGTCATTGTTTAAAAACACCATTTTAGAAGCACAGTCCAGATGTATTCCATGCAGTAAAAAAAAAGTGGAAGAAAGGCCAAACAATTGCTGGCATGGTTTAAAAGGTAAGGTGAAAGAGGCTATTTTAGCCAAAATAACGTTTTTCAAAAATTGGACAAAGGATCCATCTGAGGAAATAGGAAAAAGCATAAGCATTGGCAAGCTAGATGTAAAACATCAATAAGATGGGCCAAGAGAATTATATATAAAACAAAGTTAGTATGTAAAAAATCTTTTATTACTTAGTACAATACATGTAAAAAAGCCAGGAACAATTTACAAATCCCAATTATTCAAATAACAATAATATCATCACACATACATACAATCATTCACACCACTAAGGACCTAAATTTAGCAAAAAATCCCAACTCTTTCCCAACATGTTTTGCTACACAGAGCTTCTTCAGGGGAATCCACTCAATTATAATCCACAATTGAATTGAAGTTCCTGTGCTCTCTAAAGATGACACTCTTTTATACTTTTCTCATAAGCGCTTCTCCACTTCTTCAGACAGCACTCATATACATGTATCCTTTGAATATATATTTGTACTAACTTTGTTTTATTTATATTTATTTATATATATATATATATATATATATATATATAATACTAAATGTTATATGGGAACCTTATATCACTTTTTGTTTTTGGGATTGTGATTAAGTGTGATATATATATATATTTGCCATATTTTTTTTAAGAGTACCCTTTGGAAGATATAATAAGGCAGATCGACAAAATAAAGAGTAGCAAATTACCCAGACCAGATGGTATACACCCCAGAGTTCTGAAATAACTAAAAAATGAAATTTCAGATCTGTTACTGGTAATTTGTAACTTATTGTTGGAATCATCCATTGTGCCTGAAGACTGGAGGGTGGCCAATGTAACCCTCCAGTCCTGTGATTTAGCAAACTATAGACTAGTGAGTCTGGGAAAAATTGTGGAAACTGTTCTAAAGAACAAAATCACAGAACATATTAAAAGACATGGTTTAATGGGACACAGCCAGCATGGATTTACACAAGGGAAATCTTGCCTCACCATTCTGCTACATTTTTTTGAAGGGGGTTAATTAACATATGCATAATGGTGAGCAGGTGGATGTAGTGTATTTGGATTTTCAGAAGTCGGTTGACAATTGTCCCATGAGAGACTCCTGAGAAAATTAAAAAGTGACAGAATAGGTGGCAATGTCCTGTTTTGGACTGCAGATTGGTTAAGATAGGAAGCAGAGAGTAGGACTAAATGGTAATTTTTCTCAGTGGAAAAGGGTAAACTGTGGAGTGCCTCAGGGATCTGACTGGGACCGGTGTCTTTTAATATATTTTAAATGATCTAGAAAGGGGACTTAACAAGTGAAGTGATCAAATTTGCAGATGATGCAAAATTATTCCCAGTTGTTACGAACATAAGAACATGCCATACTGGGTTAGACCAAGGGTCCATCAAGCCAGGGCATCCTGTTTCCAACAGTGGCCAATCCAGGCTATAAATACCTGGCAAGTATCCAAAAACTAAGTATATCCCATGCTACTGATGCTAGTAATAGCAGTGGCAATTTTCTAAGTCAACTTGATTAATAGCAGGTAATGGACTTCTCCAAGAATTTATCCAAACCTTTTTTAAATCCAGCTACACTAACTGCACTTTTAAACCCAGGTACACTAACTTCACAAGTGGCTTGTGAAAATTGCAGGAGGATCTTGTGAGACTAGAAAACTGGACATTTAAATGGCAGATGAAATTTAATGTGGACAAGCACAAAATGATGCACATGGAGAAAAGTAACTCACACTGTAGTTATATGATGTTAAGCTCCATATTAGAAGTTACCACCTAGGAAAAGGACCTGGGTGTCATAGTGGACAATACTTGGAATGTTATGATCCTGCTCGCGGAGCCCATCCTGCTCGCAGGCCCTCCACTCACTGCTGCTTGAAGCCCGACCCCTGGCCTGACTCCGCAGGACTCCTGTTGTGGCCTATGCTGCCCTGGCTTGCCGCTGAGACTCCTGTGTGGCCTGACGCCGCTGTATGCGGCAGGAGGGGCCGCTGCCATTCTTCTTTGTGGCAGGAGCCGCTGCTGGCATGCATCTTCGCGGCCCTAGTGCCGCCATCGGTCCTCCTCTTCGCGGCTTGGGTGCCACCACCGTTGCCCCTCCATGCGGCAGGAACGCTGCCAATGCTGCTGCCTGCTTCCAGCCTCCCCGGGCTCTGCATAGGCGCGCACGTGCACCTCTTCACACTATTTAAAGGGCCAGTGTCAGGAAAAGCCGCGGCCCCACCGGATGATGTCATCAGTCCTTGCCCTAGTCCAGCCCTATAAAAGGGCTCTGCTTCACTTCCTTGGGGCCTTCGAATCGGTTCCATGGTTGTCCAAGTTCCTCTTCTCCAGTCAAGGTCTTCTGTAGTCTGCTCCTGTCCAGATGGCTCCGTGTTCCATGTTCTTGATGTTCCTGGTCTCCTTCGTCTGATGTTCCTGGTCTTGTTCCTCATCGGAGCTCCTTTGTCACCTGTCCCTTGTCCAGAAGTCCTGATGTTCCTCGTCCAGAAGTCCTGATGTTCCATGTTCCGCGTTCCTGATGTTCCATGTTCCAGTCCTGGTCCTGATATCCTTGCCTCCGGCTCTTCATTCTGCTTCCAGGTTCCTTGCTTGTCCACCTTTCCTGGCATGCCACAGTCGTGGTCCGTGACCAGCACATGGGGGGTTGTGTAGGGCGCTTCGTGGCACAAGGCCTGTCTTCATTTCTGCAGCACAAGTCCCTGGAAGGCCCTTGTTTTTAATGCCAAGGTCTATTCCTGAAATCCGAGTTCCGAGTCTTGAATCCTGTCCCGGTCTTCGGAGTACCTTGTGCCTGCTTCCATCCATGCCCAAGACTCTGCCAGAACCTGCTCCACTTCATCGTGGTCTGCGACCAGCCACAGGCGGCTGTGTAGGATGCGCCTCATTGCAGGCCTCTCCTGAATCTTCAACATGTTTCCAGTTCCAAGTTCCACTGCTTCGCCTAGAGTCTGCTTTGCCTCTGGCGAGGTCCGCGACCAGCCATGGGCGGCTGAGTAGGGTGCGCTCTAATGCAGTAGTCACCCAGTACTATGCCTGAATTCTGAATCCTTCCTGAGACTTCCAAGTTCCTGAATCCTCGTCAGAGTCTTCCAAGTATACTGAGTCTTCCAAGTATCTTGAGTCCTTGTCCGAGTATCCTGTGTCTTCATCCAAGTCTTCCAAGTATTCTGAGTCATTGCCTGAGTCTACTAAGTTCCTAGTACCATGTCTCATTTTGTTCCTGCCCTCAGCCTCCGTCAGGCCTCACACACTCGTTGTTCCCAAGCGACGGGTCTGGAAGGGCTACCGAGTGGCCGGAGGGCTACTCCTGAGACCAGCATTGTGTTGCTGGGTCTCACTGGTGTGTGTTGGTCCAGTGGAGGGCTGAGCCTGCCTTGTTCCAGTTCCTGACGTTCCTTGCCTTGTTCCTGGTCCAGCCTTGTTCCTGCTCTGCCCGTGCCTGTACACACTCACCTCCCATGGTGTGTCTTGGGGCTCCTCCCTGAACCGCGCCGTGGCGCAAGGGCTCACAATCTCCCTGGAGGAGGCGATTGCGCCTCCGCATCCGCAACTGGATTCAAAGGCCCCGCGGTTGTAACATGGAAATCCTAAGTTCAGTGTGCAGCAGCAAAGATACAAAATGTTAGGAATTATTAGGAAAGGAATGAAGAATAAAATGGCGAATGTCATAATCCCTCTGTAACATTCCATTATGAGGTCGCACCTAGTGTACTGTATGTAGTTCTGGTCACTGCATCTCAAAAAAGATATAGTTGCATTGGAAAAGGTACAGAGAAGGTTAACCAAAATAATAAAGTTGGTGGAACGGCTTTCCTACGAGGAAAAGCTAAAGAGGTTGAGTCTAATTAGCTTGGAAAAGAGATGGCTGAGGGGGGATATGATAGAAGTCTATAAAATCATGAGTGGAATAAAATGGGTAAATGTAAATCGGTTATTTACTCTTTCATAAAATATAAAGCTTAAGGGGAAATCCATGAAGTTAGTAAATAGCACTTTCCTAGCATATAGACAGATGGACTCAGGACCTGTGGGTTATGCTCCCCTGCCAGCAGGTGGAGACGGAGCAAGCTGACGTCAAGGTATATATACTCCTGCAGTGACTCCAGCCTGCCAGTATTCTCTGTCTCCAGCAGATGGTGGACATGTATCTCCCTATGGGGATTGCTTCAGATTTTGGAAGGAGAATTTTAAATTACGTGAGGTAAAGCCCCGATCTCCTGCTGTGATACCAAGAGGTCCTTCCCCTAGTTGAGAATTCCTGCGGTGATTTCCATGGCCCCTCAGATGTGTGCCTTGGGCCGGTAGCTGGGTTTCCCCAGCATTTACTTAGCTGATTGTACAGCTGAAAAGCAGCGGGTGCAAGAGGCTGAGCGTGGCAGTGACGGCAGATGCCCTCTCTCCCCGCATCTGGGAGCTCAGCGCCATTAAGCGCTGAGCTCCAGTAAGTTTAGAAAAAAAAAAAAAGAGTGGAAGAAGTTTTTACTTCCGAAACAGATAGAGGGGTTTTAGGACTTTCTCTGGTCTCCGAACTCTGCGCACCGTTCAGATGTCGTTCCCGCTCCCGTTGTGGTTAGGGGAACTGGGGAGCTTGGTAGGTTGAGCGTCCCCCAGTGGGCTAGGCCCCATAGTTAGGCTTTTTGCCTGCTTGCTGTGTGGTAGGCCACAGCAGCATTTTTCACAGGCTTCTGTGCGTGTTTTCTGAATTCTACAGGACATCAATGTGTGCAGTGCGTTGGCTCTGCGCATGCGCTGGGTGCTCAGTTTTGGGCATACCTTTTGTGCGCACAAATTTTTAAACTGGTGATACATGCAATTCTTAGCACACAAGTTGTGCATGTGGATTGAGCGGCGCTTATTTTTTGGGGCACATAAATTTTTGAGCGTGAGCCATTTGGATGCACATTCACTGCCATTATGGTGCCGATGAACAAGAAGCTTAAGCGCCTTTCTCTCTGTGTTGTCTGTCATATCCGGGCTTCTCAGCCTGACATGGCTTCTAACCTATGTCAGCGCTGTTTGGACGCTCAGGGGGAGTTGTCTTCCTCTAATTTTGCTAAGCCATGGTCCTCCCATCCTGATGATGGTTTGGTTATAGCTTTGTTTGGAGGTTCTCCAGACCTTGGTACTCCCTTGAATGGCTCCTCCACAGGAGATGGCAGTTCAGTGGGCCCCGCTCCACTTCCTTCTGGGTTTGGTGTGGATCCGGCTGCTTTTTCTTGGATGGAGTTCTTTTCAGGGTTTATAATCCTTTCTTCAGGCGTAGTCCTTCGCTTCACCCAATCCAATCAGGTCGGACCCTTAGTTGGTGGCCCGTCCCTCTTCCAATCCTGTGGTTCAATGCTGGGGTGTACCTCGGTTCTCTGTGGGTCTTCCCAACAGGAACCCAGATGGCACTGATGAGGAGGCTGATCCTGATTCCCTGGAAGATGGGGAAATTCCTCTGGGACTGGAACAGTATCGGACCATGTTACGGTTCTTTCATAGAGATGAACTGCCAGCTCTGACTTCCCAGACTTTGCAGAAGCTGGGTGTTCCTGGTACAGATTCCATGTCGGAACCAAAGAAGAATCCCATTTTGGCTTCCTTTCATAAAGCCTCTTGTTTTTTTCCAGTTATGGATGCCATTCAGGAATTGATTGATCTTAAATGGGATGCCCCGGAGGCAAATTTCAAAGGGGGTCGAACATTGGAAGGCCTGTACCCTCTGGATCCAGCTGTGAGAGAGTGTTTGCGTCTTCCCAAAGTGGATGTGCTGGTCTGTGCCGTCTCTAAGCAGAAGACTATCCCTGTGCAGGGAGGAGCGACCTTGAAGGATGTGCATAATAGATGGCTTGAGTCTATCCTTAAACAAGCCTTTGAAGCGGTTGCGATGACTTCACAGATTGCTTCCTGTTGCACTCTTGTGGCCTATCCTTGTCTGCTTCTCTTTCAGGAAGTTGATGATTTTGGGGTGAATTTAGAGCAGTTATGGAACCCGCTGCCACCTTTTTGGCAGATGCAGGCTGTGATTTGATCTGTATCTCTGCCGGAGGAGTGGCTTTGGTGGTAGTGGCCAGGTGTCAACTGTGGTTGCGAAATTGGTCAGCTGACGTGGCCTTCAAAGCTAATCTTATGAAAATGTTTTTTAAAGACTTGTTCTTGTTTGGGAGTGAGTTGGAGAAGCTGGCCATTAAGTGGGGCAAGTCTCCAGTTCCCTGCTTGCTGGAGGATAAGAAGTAATTGCAGTGCCCCTCTGCATGAGAGGTCATTTCTGGGGCTCCTGGTGATTTTGTCCCTACAGAGGGTCATTCTTTCAGAGGAGTCAGCCTGTCGGTAGGTCTTAGTCCTTTCATCCCAGGCAGCCCAGGAGAGGAGCAGGCTCGGGTGGCGGATTTTACTGAGCTTGCCAATGAAGGTTTTCTGATCCACCCTCGGGAACAAGAGATGGAGGGATACCTCTCTCTCTTTTATCAGGGGTGGGTCAAGATCACATCGGATCAGTGGGTCCTGGAAGTGATACGAGAGGGATATGCACTGGAATTTCACAGTATTCCTCAGGACATGTTCATGGTGTCTCCTTGCCACTCCCCACAGAAGAAGCAGGCAATGGAGTCTACACTTCTAAGGCTCCTCAGGCTGAGGGCTGTGGTTCCTTTGTCTACGTCTCAGGAAAGTATGGAGTGATATTCCATCTAATTTGTTGTGCCCAAGAAGGAGGGTTCCTTTTGTCCCATCCTGAATCTCAAATGTGTCAATCGCCATTTGAAGGTGACTCATTTTCACATGGAAACCTTACACACTGTGATAATGGCCGTGCAGTCAGGGGAATTTCTGACCTCCCTGGATTCGTCCAGGACCTACCTTCAAATTCCCATCCGTTTGGAACACCAACATTTTCTGCGTTTTGCGGTGTTGGGGTACCATTATCAGTTTCGGGCAATCCCTTTTGGTCTAACCACTGCCCCCAGAACATTTTCTAAGGCTATGGTGGTAGTAGCGGTGGCGTTGCGAAGAGATGTGATCCTGGTGCACCCATACTTAGACTGGCTGAGTCTAGCCAAGTCTCAGGAAGAGAGCTGCCTGGAGACCAGCAAGGTAATCTCCTTTTTGCGGGAGCTTGGTTGGGTGGTGAACCTGACCAAGAGCAGCCATCCCAGTCATTGGAGTATCTGGTGGTCCAGTTCGACACGAGGCAGGGCAAGGTTTTCCTACTGGAAGTTTGGATTAAGAAATTGATGTTACAAGGGCGTCAGTTGGTAAACACGATATGCCTGTCAGTGTGGTGCTATCTGCAGGTGCTTGGCTTAATGGCGGCAACCCTAGAAGTGGTGCCATGGGCAAGGGCGCATATGCGACCTCTTCAGCGCTCCCTGCTGTCTCGTTGGAACCCACAGTCTCAGTTCGGTTCCACTTGTCAATGGACATCTGCTCTCACCTACAATGGTGGTTGCAGGAGACTCATCTGAGCAAGGGAGTTTCCTTATTCTCCCCAGCTTGGTAGGTACTCACAATAGATGCAGGTCTCCAGGACTGGAGTGCTCACTGTCAGGAACTGATGGCCCAAGGATGTTGGAGTGCCGAAGAGTCCCTCTGGAACATGCTTACAATTCAGCAGCAGGGTTGAGCAGTCCGCGTGATGTTGGACAATGATGGTGGCCTACATTAGCCGCCAGAGAGAAACCAAGAGCCAAGTGTCATAGGAAATAGACCAACTTATGGAATGGCAGAAGGCCATCTACAGATGATCTCGGCCTCTCACATTGCAGGAAAAGACAACGTAAGAGCAGACTTTCTCAGCAGGGAGAGTCTGGACCTAGGAGGGTGGGTATTGTCGGCCAAGGCATTTCAGCTGGGGCCTCCCGTTCCTAGACCTGCTGGTGTCTTCTTGCAGTGTGAAGATTCCTCGATTCTTCAGTCACAGGAGAGATCCGTGGTCCCTGGGCATAGAAACTCTTGTTCAGGTCTGGCTGGAAGATCAGTTGCTTTATGCCTTTCCTCCGTGGCCCTTGTTGGGCAGGATAATTTGCAAGAACAAAAGCCACAAGGGGCTGGTGCTCCTGGTGCTCTGGAGTGGCCCAGGCATCCGTGGTATGCGACGACTCCTGGTGGAGACCCCCCTTCATCTTCTGCCACACTTGGATCTGTTGCAGCAGGGTCCTGTTCTTCACGAGGATCCAAATTGGTTCTGTCTTATGGTTTGGCCTTTGAGAGGGCTCGCCTGTTGAAGCTTGGATATTCTTCTGCAGTGATTGTCACCTTACTCCGCACTCAAAATTTTTCCACTTCCTTGGTCTATGTGCGGGTTTGGAGAGTGTTTGAGGCCTGGTGTGAGGACTGTGGGATTCTTCCTCACTAGTTAAGATCCTGCTCATTCTGGATTTCTTGCAGGATGGGTTGCATAAAGGATTGGCCCTTAATTCCTTGAAGGTACAGGTTGCAGCTGTTCCCTGTTTCGGAGGCCTGGTGAATGGTGTTTCCTTGTCGTCTCATCCTGATGTGTCCTGCTTTTTGAAGAGAGTGATGCATCTTCGGCCTCCCATGAGGTTGCCGGTTCCCTTGTGAAGTCTTAATTTGGTGCTGGATTTTTTGGCGGACCCTATGTTCCAACAGCTGTATAGCGTTTTCTTGCGGTTATTGACCTTGAAGACAGAGTTCCTGGTGGAACTGCAAGCCTCATCTTTCCAGGAGCCATTCCTTCAGATGACTCCAGGGGCATTATAGTTGTGTACTGTTCCATCCTTCTTGTCTAAAGTGGTCTCGGAATTTCATTTGAATCAGTCCATTTGCTTGCCATCCCTGGATAAAGACAGGGACACAGAGGAGTATCATCTCTTGTGTGCCTTGGATGTCAAGAGACTTGTTGTGCAGTATCTGGAGATTCCTGAACCTTTCTGACAGATTGATCACCTGTTTGTCCTTCATGGTGGAAGGAAGCAGGTTGAAAGAGCTTTGCAAGCTACTGTAGCTTGCTGGATTAAAGAGGTGGTCATGGCCGCATATGTGAATGCTGAAAAGGCCATTGCCTACTAAGGTTAGGGCTCATTCCACTAAGGCTCAGGCAGTGTCATGGGTGGAGGTTAGATTGTTGTCGCCCATCCATATCTCCCGAGCTGCGACGTGGTCCTCCTTACATACTTTTTCCAGGTTTTATCGTCTGGATGTGCAGGCCCGGGAGAATGCTTCCTTTGCACATGCGGTGTTGACTGGACCATGGGCAGCCTCCCACCCTGTTCAGGACTAGCTTTGGTATATCCCACTGGTTCTGATCCATCTATCTATATGCTAGGAAATGGAGAAATTACTACTTACCTGATAATTTCGTTTTCCTTTGTGTAGACAGATGGACTCAGCTTCCCACTCTCGGCTGCTGAATGTGTACATGGTCTTCCCGTGGGGCTAAGTATTCCAGGGGATTACTGGTAAGTATTCATCCAGTTCTTAGATTGAGGTACCTATGTTCTTACTTGAGTTCAGTGTTTCATGTTAGTTGAGTACAGTTATGGTTGCCAGTTTTTTAATCAAGTTTTTTGCAGATCTGTCCACAATTGCTTTTGAAGAGAATAGTGGCAGGCTGGGGTTACTGCAGGAGTATATATACTGTGACGTTAGCGTGCTTAGTCTCCATCTGCTGGCAGGGGAGCATAACCCACTGGTCCTGAGACCATCTGTCTACACTAAGGAAAACAAAATTATCAGGTACGTAATTTCTCCAATTCAAAACAAATCGGAGAAAATTCTTTTTCACTTAATGCAGAATTAGCTCTGGAATTCATTACCGGAGAATGTGGTTAAGGTAGTTCGTGTAGCTGGGTTTAAAAAAGGTTTGGACAAGTTCCTGGTGGAAAAGTTAATAAACTGGTAATAACCAAGTTGACTTAAGAAATAGCCATTACTTATCACTGTGCGATAGCAGCATGGGATTTGCTGTATTTACTGTTTGTGATCTTGCCAGGTATTTGTGATCTAGACTGGCTACTGTTACTGGGTTTGATGGATCCTCGGTCTGACTCAATATGGCAGCTTCTTATGTTCTTAATGTTCTTAAATGGCTTTTGAATATTGACTTCGTTGATTCTGCTGCTTGAACATGCAGATAATTTTTTATCTGTAGCCAAATTCCATTTGGGTTGTCCTCAGGATTGCTTTGAATCTATTTTAAATGTAGTCCAGAACTCTGCTTTTGTGTTCATGGCCTTGAAGAATTCCCTATGCTAGTTTCTTTTCATTCTATTTTTGTTTTTTTAAAATATTTTTTTCTTTTTAATTTATAATTGATCCCGTGCCTACTTTTTGCATTCTTTATACAATTTATGAATCTTTTATTAACAATTGTATAATGAATTTCATTTTAATTGTGCAATCTGGTGATGTCCATTCATGTCTAGATTATCTTTTATATTCAAAACCATGTATTAGCTTTAAAAAATAATTTGATGTTTGCAAGAGAATTCAATTAATCTTTCTATTGTTATTTTATTCTCCTTGTCCAAATGCCTATCTTTTCTAGGCCGAATCCAATTAAAAGCATTTAATCTATTTTTTTTCTCCCTGTCAGACCAAAATGGTAACATTAGTAAATAGTAATAGGGATTTTTTATGAAAAGTTATATTTAATTTTTTGGAGTATTGTAAAAATAGTGACTATCAGGATTTTAAAAATCATGGATTTTTGTGACTGGTGAGACAGCCCAGGGAACAGGGGGCTGTAGTGTCTTCAGTCCTGATCAGGGGCCCAGTTATGGACCCAAGAGAAAGAAGCTGCCTTCTACCTGATCATGGGCTCAGGAGGAGAAAGAGGCATTTTTGGCCCCAGTTGGGTCCTGGGAGGCAGTAGCAGGGCTAGGAAGAGGAGACAGAAAGCTGCAGCAGAAGTGGGGGAGAGAGGAGGAAAGAAAGGCATGCACCTCAATGAAGGAAGTGCAGCAGAGTAGAGCGGGTATGGAGAGGAGAGGAGAAGATGACTGCACCTGGATGAAGGAAGGAAGAGAGAAGTTGAGCTCTGAAGGAGAGTGAGAGGGCTGTACTAGAGTGTACACTTGCCAAGGAAGACACATACACTCCATGTTTCCCCTATCTCCCCCCCCCCCCCCCAAATTATTGAAGGATGGTAGTATTTGGTGAGTACATTTCATTTTTGGAGAGTAAGTCCTGAAGGAAATTTTGAATCCCCCATGTTTATAGTTCTGGAGCAGTAGCAGCCCAATTATACAAGGATGACATTATAAACCTCACATCCTCATACTATTCGTTAGCTTTTTTTTAATCTCAAGTTTTGAAAACATAACTTGTAAAAACAAAAACAGCAGAATGTAATGAAAGAAGAATAATTTTGGAAGTAAAGGCTGTTTGTACGGAAACTTCAAGGCATGCATTATCCAAAAACTTCACTTCTGAGGTGGCTTCTGTCACTTGTTTCAACCTTGTGCTTCATAACACACCTGAAGCACTTAAAATATACAAAGAATCTTAAAAAGGAGAGGGAAAATATTTTGGAAGGCTCAGGGAATTAGTGAATTTAGTAAGGGCAACAAAGGCATTAATGACAGGAAAAATAGCAAATGCAATTAATGTGTTATTGTATTTATTGTAATTTGTTAGCTGCTTTGATTAATTGCAAGAGGTTTATAAATCAAAGAACAGAATAAAGTGCCAAGATTTTATTTTAGCTGTGTTAGTGAAAGTAAGAATTGCAGAAGCAGGATTGTAAGAATGATGGGTGAAGCAGAGAAATGTGTAGAGAACAACAAGGAAAAAACAGAAATTCATAGATGATGTCAGCAGATAAGGATCACTTGGTCCACCTAGTTTGCCCATTTAAAATATTTTTGGTCAGAGTTCAACAATAAAGGAGTTGGTAAAGGACGATAAATAGAAAAATGGGTACATATGGTAGAGGTGTAGATACTGCTCCACTTATAGAGGAGAGAGTTTATAACATATGAAACTGAAAGTGGACAAAACAACGAGGCCAGACAGGATACATCTTAGGATATTAAAGTTTAGAGAGATTCTGGCAACTCTGTCAACAGCTTATTTAATCATCCTTTGGAATGGTTCCAGAGGACTGGAGCTGAGCAGATGTCATCTTTCTTCATAAAGCAGGAAGAAGCTGATAACTACAAGTCAGTCAGTTTGATCTCTGAAGGGTGAATTATTGAAGGTGCTACTAAAAGAAAGGATAATGGAGTACCTTGAATCCAGCAGCTTAAAGGAACCAGGGCAGCCTAAGAGATCATGTCAAACAAATGTAAATAATTTTTTGACTCATTTACCAAATAATTAATTTGGGAGTAAGCACTAGATGAAATTAGACTTAAGGACCTAAATAGATGCTGTATATGATGAATGAGAGGTGAGAGAAGGAGGATGTGATACTTAAAAGCTATAAATAATGTACAATATTTAAGCATTTCCAGTGGAAAGGAAATTTTGGAACAAGGCGTAATGATATGAAATCCAAAAGGAGTAGGCTCAGGACTACCATAAGCAAATATTCCGGCACAGAAATGATGATGGATAATGGAACAGCCTCTTAGTGGAGGTGGTGGAAACCAAAAGAGTAACAGAGTTCAGGAAAACATGGGATAAGCACAGAGGATCCTTAGATATAAAGATGTGAGTGGAAAACCAGAGTCTAACAGAATGCAAGCCTGTTACGCTGGATCACAGCAATTTTCTGATAATCCTCTTCAGGTTTTCCACAATGCATCTAGAATCAGAAGACGGCGGTGGAAAAATCCTCTTTCTGAGAGTCTGACACTTAGCAGGTGAAAACATTCTCTAATCGGAGAGCCAGGCAGCTAAAGGCATGACCACTGTCGAGGCTGGGAGAAGTCCCTGAGGGCTTCTGTAAAGCACAGTCTTGCACAGGCCTGAAGAGAGATACTTAGAGAGTTTGACAGAATCAGATCTCTGCAAGAATGTCGGAGTGGACTACTTCAGAGGCCTCTGTTACTAGCGAGGTAATTTTGAACCTGTGTTTCAAAGAGGCACTGAGAGCTGCATGAGGCAGATGCCTGCCAAAGTGCTGTGGAAGCAAGTATTCCTCAACTACTCTGTTTACAGAGCGTCACCTGAAAGTACTTCCAGAGAGAGGTACATTGAATCCTGTTCCAAGGCTTCATTCCCTGAGAGGAATTTCTAGTATTGTGCCCAGAGAGAGAGGCTGCAATCAGCTGTCTCCAAACGGAGCTGCACTCACAGTTCAGAGTGGAGTGTGACCTAGATGTTCCCGCTGAAGTAGGCTGGAGAACAGAGGACTCTTGGGACAGGCTGAGACCAGATCCCCTGGTTTTGATATAATAGTTAATGCCAAGCTGATATCCAGTAAAGCTTGTTATACAGTATATTGCTTCTGTGGTACTCTAGGGGCAGGTTGAGACCTGAGCTTATAGCATTTAATACAAAGGTTAGTTAAGGGACTATAGAAGTTCTGTATGGTGAAGCCAAGATTGTATGTGATTCCTTATTTCTCCTGTTGACCTGAGCAGCATAGTTTTGAAGACCTAAAATTAGGACTATGTGCCTACAGTTTGTTATTTCTGTACTTTATAAATAGATTTATCAAGGTTTATCTGGTATATTTAGCTTAATGCTCACCCACCTCAGGCTCCCACACTGAGAATGAATAAGACTGCAGTATTGCATCAGACATGGTCAGACTAGATAGGGCTTATAGTCCTTATCTGCCAGAATTTTCTGTGTATCTTTGTCAATCTTAGTACAGCACCATCAAATCAAAATGCAGACCTAACTCATCAGCTCAGTGTGAGGTTTTTGAAAAGTTTTTCCAGCATGAACTGGGAAAGAGCCACGTACTTCCCACGCACACACTCTGCTCTGTTAGCGATGCTGCCATAACAGTGTTTGCTTTAGGAGTTAAAGAGCAGATAAAGTCTTGCCACTAATGGGCTGGCAGCGATTGCTCTTGCACGGGTACAAGCAGCCTGACGATCAAGCACAACTCCAAACAGTCTATGACCTGTCTCAGCTCAGGAGGCACGGGCCCCAAGAGAATCCCAGATCATAATGCTTCTGCCTTTTCAGTATCAGTGCCAGGATTGTTTAATTAGATGGACACAGATGGCGCTAATTTTCTCATGTGTAAACAATTGCAACAACAGAGAAACAAAACGCTACAGGAGATGCTTTTACAAAATGAAAAAGAAACATAACACAAGTCTATGATTTAACTGACTATTGTCATCCTCATAAGAACATAAGAAAATGCCATACTGGGTCAGACCAAGGGTCCATCAAGCCCAGCATCCCGTCTCCAACAGTGGCCAATCCAGGCCACAAGAACCCGGCAAGTACCCAAAAACCAAGTCTATTCCATGTAACCATTGCTAATGGCAGTGGCTATTCTCTAAGTGAACTTAATAGCAGGTAATGGACTTCTCCTCCAAGAACTTATCCAATCCTTCTTTAAACACAGCCACACTAACTGCACTAACCACACTCTCCGGCAACAAATTCCAGAGTCTAATTGTGCGCTGAGTAAAAAAGAACTTTCTCCGATTAGTTTTAAATGTGCCCCATGCTAACTTCATGGAGTGCCCCCTAGTCTTTCTACTATCCGAAAGAGTAAATAACCGATTCACATCTACCCGTTCTAGACCTCTCATGATTTTAAACACCTCTATCATATCCCCCCTCAGTCGTCTCTGCCTGAAATGTGTATACCTTTTTTTTTGTGGGGAGTGGGGAGGTCTGGCAATCTCTTCCTGTTTCTCTGGGTTTACAGCTCATTTGGAACGGGTCTCTGTTGAGCTATGGCACCATGAGCCTTTATTTGCAACTGGATGAGAATTCCCCCCCCCCCCCCCCCTATTTTCTATCTCCTCCTATCATTGCAGCAGCAGCAGTCTGCGGCTGGGAGTACTCACGTCTTATTGCATGGTTGGTGAAACCGCAGGGTCTGATCTTCTGGAACCCTGTAATCATCAGCCAGAAAAGGTGTCACCCTTGCAGAGTAACTGAGATTCTCTCCCACATGGGAGCTGTGGTGGTTGTTGCCTATTCACTATTCCCAGCCCCAGCTAACCCAGGAAGCAAAAACCGTGACCATGAATTGAAGCCTGCTGTTTCCACGTGGCTATAGCACTCGCCAGTGAGCCACAAAACCATATGTATGCCTTTAAATTGTAATGAAAAAAATCATTGCTAGAAATCATTGATAAGAGTTCCACCCGCTGCCCCCCCCCCCCCCCCCCATAGCACCACTCCTCTCCCTCGCACATGCCTATTTGCCTTAGAAACCTGCTCCATGACCCATCACCTGGCATTTGTTACTGCCATTACAGTGTTGCGGACCTTCATGTCTGACGGGAGCCCAGGAGAAGTCTCTAGCTATCAAAAAGGACAGCCATTCATAAAGGATTATTAGCTTAGGTCTAATGATATCCACTCAGGAGAGAAAACGGAGGCCAAGCCAGCTACTCCAAAAATAAAATAGTACATTTACAGGTCGATCCAGTAAAGTGTGCTCCGTCGGAGCGCACTGTCACCCTGCTCTGGACGCGTGTTTTCCCTTACCCCTTATTCAGTAAGGGGAGGAAAACACGCGGCCCACCCGCGGCACCTAATAGCGCCCTCAACATGCAAATGCATGTTGATGGCCCTATTAGGTATTCCCGAGCGATCCAGTAAGTAAAATGTGCAGCCAAGCCGCACATTTTACTCTAAGAAACTAGCGCCGCCCAAAGGTCGGCGCTAATTTCTTCCGGCGCCAGGGAAGTGCACAGAAAAGCAGTAAAAACTTTTCTGTGCACCCTCCGACTTAATATCATAGCGATATTAAGTCGGAGGTCCCCAAAAGTAAAAAAAAGTAAAAAAAAAAAAAAAAAAAAAAAAAAAAAAAAAATTTTGAATTCGGCCCGCGGCTGTCGGGCCGAAAACCGGACGCTCAATTTTGCCGGCGTCCGGTTTCCGAGCCCGTGGCTGTCAGCGGGCTCGAGAACCGACGCCGGCAAAATTGAGCGTCGGCTGTCAAACCCGCTGACAGCTGCCGCTCCAGGCCATATACTAAGCAATGTACATGATCAGACTTTGCTACAATGTAGCATTTATTCACATACTGGGCACTGGGACTTGCCTGTACATTTGAAAAAAAACCCATTTTTTTCAATAAACGCCAATATAGAGAGAAGGCAATAATAAAAGACATTTCTGCGGATAACAAGAGTTTTACCCGCAAAAATGGCCTCTTTGAATATTGCCCACCTTCACTGCAGCTAAAATTATACACATTCAGTCAGCAATGCGTGTAATTTTACTCACATTGTTTAGAGGTGGCCTCTATAACAAGGTTAGGTTGGGAGAGGAAACAACATACGCAGTTTTGGGTTTTCAAAATACACGCATTGGTTTTCACCAGATAAAATACCTGCAGAAAAATAAGTCACAAATTTCTACAGGTTGTTTTTCCTCCATAGGTAAAAACTACCTACACAGTTTGCAGCAGAGCAGGCAGTTTTCATTATTGCCCCCTATAATATGTTGTGTTGTATCTGAATACTAACAAGATCTAAATGTTTTTGTAATTGCAGTCTACTCATGTTGCCCAGGCTAGCTTCCAAGTTGATGCGTTTGGGTCATCGTTCATCCTCGACGTTACATTAAATCAGTAAGTACAGACCTACCTTCATAAATAGCTTTGAAACTTACACTTGAATGAGATGTCTGATTATTCTCTCTTCTTATAATTGACTAATGTGAAATGTATTTGTGTAACTTATCCACTTTCTTACTTTAGCAGTGCGGTTGCTTAATGTAAGTTTGTGCCATTTAGCTTTGTTTTTTCAGTAACAAAGAAAAAAATGCTCTATTTGCTTTAAATACACTTTTAATAATTTATATTATGATGCATTGCTGTCAGAGCATGCCAGTAATGTGCAAAACAGTATGGTTTACCAAATAGAAATTTCAAGGGTTGGACCAAAGTCCCACAATGATATTTGCTCATCATCTGGTATGCAGTTTTATTTGCAAAGACTGTGCCTAGTTCCATATTCATTCCTTAACCCTGATGCTGTTTCAGAGTTATGAAGGCTGCATAATTGGTGTCAGTTTTGAAGATTTTTTTAAAATAAAATTTTCAATTGCATAATTATTTCAGGGAGGGAACGTTTTGGCATGAGTCTTAGATTTTAATACAAAACAAAATACTTACAGTTTGGCAAATTTCATCTGCAGTTTATTTTGCCCAGTCCTTAAATATAGTAGTGTGGTTGTTGTGTTAGTTTCTGGGCATTCAAGTGGACTAAGATTAACAAATAAATAAAACAAAAAAATATATAAGGTGATCCCTTTTTAGTGGACTATATTTCTTGATTAGTTTTCGAGCGTTAATACTCTCTTCCTCAGGTTTAGCTACTAAACTCCAGGGGGTAGATATTCAAACCGTAGCCATTTATCTAAGGTAGACCAATAGACTTATCCAGCTAACTTAGACGGGATATTCAACTGCATGGCTATTCAGCTGATTATCCCCAGATAAATCACAACTTAGCCAGATAAATCTTATCCGTCTAAGTTTAAACCTGTTATTGAGCAGGTCTAACCCAGATGGATAACTTATCCGGCTAAGTCTCAATGTCGCTACTTAGCCAGATAACTTATTTGGTTGAGTAACGCCACCCTGTTATGCCTACTGCCTGCCCACAAGTTATTTGGCTTAAAACTTAGCTGGATAAGTGACTTATCAGGCTAAGTGGCAGCCGCTGAACATAGCTGCATATTCAGCAGCTGCCGTTTAGCTGGATAATCTGACTTAACCGGCTAAATACTGTTTGAATATTGGCCTCCAGGAGAGGAGGTGAAAGGAGAATAGAGTTCCAGAAGAACAGAAAACTGACATGAATGCTTGTTTAGAACTATCTGTCTGTGATGCTGTCAAGGAAGTGGACCCTTGTGGCTGCATTGTGGTTGGCGCCACCTAGTGAGCAAACTCATTAGGTCCAAGCCGGCAGCTAGCAGAGAAGCCCATAGGCAAGACAGGCTGGAGCTTCACCTATACCAGCTGCTTCCCCTACAGGTTGAACTCTTGGGTTCTGGTGGCCAGCAGTACTTAGGTGGATCACTGGGGCTAAGCTGAGTGAGAGTCCGATCTGAGCAAGGGTCGTGGCAGGCAGCAGACAGCAAAACAGGCAACAGGCCAGAGGGCGGGGCAGGCAGCAGACAGTAGAAGGTCAGGGGCCAGGCCAGAGTTAGGATCCAGGTAGTCAGTCCAAGACAAATAGGACAGACAAGATAGACAAGGCCAACATGACAAACAAAGAAGAAAAACAAATAGGGCAAGGAGCAAGGGCAGACAGGCAAAGAACCAGACAAGAAACAGAGCACGGGAAAGGAAGGACAACACAAGGAAACGAAACAGAAACATAGAACAAGGCATAAGACAAGAATGAGACAAGTATAGCAACATGCACTGGAATACAAGGCACCAGGAGACCTGTTGGCTGAGGTGCTGGCTGGTTGCAAGAGACTTTCTTATATTCTCCTGGAGGATATGACATCAGCCAGCACCAGAGGAAGTCCCAACTAGGGGGCCTATAAAGGCAGTCTGGAGTTAGAGGAAGTTCTGTTCTGGGTCCTTGGAACAACATACTGTCAGAAGCTGTGCTGGAGTCACTTTGGATCAGAGGTGAGGGGCTTAACACTGTCTTCTGTGTCATTAAGAGTCTTGAAAGGATGGTGTAAGAGGACATGGTTGAGGACAGAAAGAAACATGGGGGAAACCCATGGAGGAATATGGCTGCCCTTAAGGGTATCTGAACATTCCCCCCTTCCACAGCCATCCTGAAGTATGGACGCCACAGTGGTTGCATCTCAATCTGCTGTTGACTCAGTGCTTACAGAAAGAAGCTCTGCACCCAAACCAAAACCATTGGTTATCTCATAGAAGTTTTTGAGGCACTTGCCCCTGGGGGTGGGGGTTTTGTGCCCCTGGAAGGAGGTCCTCTGTTTTTGTGATTAGCCAGGGGGTAGAGTTGTCCCTCCTAAAAAGAAAAACAAGTTGAAGTCTCAGAATGCTTGCAGTTTTCCTTGGACTAATCAAGGACAGCAGCAATCCTGACAATCAAACCAATACCTTGATGCCTATCCATTTACACACAGTATGAAAGCTCTATGCCTTGTACATTGTGAGATATGCAGCAGTTCTTGAAGAAGCTTTATTATGTTTAACTGTTTTATTGGAGCAGACATATTTCTAATGTGACTATATGCATGTCTCTAATAATGCCATAAAAACTGTGACTTGGCTTTTTTTTTATTTTAGCAAAAAAAAACTCTAGTCAAATATATTCATTCTTAATGGTCTATGGGTACAGTTTTGCAGTATCATCTTCTGTACTTGTTCTTCCTATTTCAGGCCCTTTGTTTTCAATTAGCTGAGTCCTCCCAATAATATGCACGTTAGGAAGCTATCACCTGCTCTGAGTTAGGTATTGCCATTAGCAAGCACTATCAGGCCGATTCAAAAAAACTCTAAGGGAGAGCTGGCGCTCCGTGCTGAGCGTCCGCTCTCCTGACACACACCCAGGCACCTCTCCTGGGCACGTGATTCTTTATTTAAATTAGGGCCCGCGCTAATAAGAAGGCGCTAGGGACACTTACGCATCCCTAGCGTCTCCTTATTAGCAGAAGTGGCGGCTGTCAGCAGGTCCGACAACCGATGCTTAATTTTACCGGTATCGGTTGTCGAACCCGCTGACAGCCATGGGTTCGGAAAACGGACACCGGCAAAATTGAGCGTCCGTTTTCCAACCCGTGGGCTGGTGGACAGCTTTTTTTTTTTTTTAAGTTGTGTTGTTTTTTTTTTAATTTTTGGGACCTCCGACTTAATATCGCTATGATATTGTCGGAGGCTAAATGGTGTGCTTGTATCGGCCTGTTTGTAAATAGTGTGAAGGATCTTATTATGTTCCTTGCTCATGCTAAACCCTCATTTGCATATGATATTCCTTCATTGGCACGCACAGATAGAATCAGAGCAGTGTTAAATGTTAAAGTGGTCGAGAAACCACTAACTGATTATGTTTTAGGAAGCTGTGCAAATCTGTTTTTTAATGTGTTTTTTGTGACTATACTTTCATTTAATTTTATATAGATTTATTTTATGTTTATGATTGACTAAGACATAGAACAGGCATATTTCTCTCTCTCTCTCATTACATTTACATATATACATATGCAATAGAGTTCCAGCAAAGAGACTTGAAAAGGTTTCCAACATGCTAAGAAGACATTGGAAATTCACACATGATTATGCTGAATTTAGCAAGCTGTTAATTAAAAACAATTGAAGTCTTAAGATACTGAGTTGGCAAATCAACATATAAAGTAGAATCAACAATAAGAGATCGAGTCCTCTTCACAGTCCATAGTATCAATGCAAGAAGTGTTATGAGCAATATTTTCCCCTGAAGAAGCCTGGATGGTGAAACAGAGTCCTTTGTAGGGACAGAGAGAATACAGGATATAGCAGAAGTAGAACATAGACTACAGAAACATCATTGGAACAACAGTCCTGTGAAACAATTACAAAGTATCCTTTCTTGTGGACTGTAGTTCAACAGTATCTTCCATGTGACTCATTTGCAATTCACAAGGTATCTTTCTTGAAATCCAGCTCTATTGCAAGTGGGTCATTGTTTCATTACAAGCACTTTGTATATTTTTTAACATTGTTTTTTTGTCAATATCTATACATGTTAAAAATGTATAACACTACAGAGAGTTTAGAAGCAGTGTGAATGAGGAATGATTGACTAGGGAATTGATAAATATATGTGTGTTATTGTGCCAATTTTATTTTTTGAATTATGTTTTGAATAGTTTTGGTATTCTTTGCCATTGTGTAATAAAGATTGCATCATTAAGCATCTTTCAAATCATTTAAACCATTAGGGCAAGTACAGCTTAGGTATATTCCACAGGTTACTGGTCTGGCAAATAAGAGGAAGGTTCAATTAGGTCTTACCTGCTAATTGGCTTTCCTCCAGTACTGACAGACCAGTCTAAATCCCACCCATAAGAACAGAATAAACAGGCAAGTGAATAAAGGAACAGAGTTTGATAAGTAAGTTAAAACATAAGGAACAAAGGAGCACAGCTGAATGCGAAGGCAGGCTGTTCTCCACTTACATTTTCTTTCGTTTTGTGATGTTTTCTGGATCCGTTACTGCAGAAAGTAGGGAACCAGTAATAATAATACCAGGGAAAATGTCACCCTGGTGAGGACAAGACAGACAAAGGAGCAGGCCGGATAAAAGCTAAGTCTCCTTAAATTAAAAAAGAAAAAAAAAAGAGGGGATATAAGAATACAAGCAACAAGCCACACTTTGGCAAAAAGACTACTTACTGACTTCCCAAACTCTGCTGGGCCAGCCTTTATGGTAGTGATGACAGAGAGGAAACTTTTGTACTCTGCCCCCATCTGCTGGTGGGAGACAAAGTCCCACAGGTTACTGGTCTGGCAGGACTCGAGGAAAGCCAATTAACAGGTACGACCTAATTGAACCATATTGTTTTATTTATTTATTTACAAAATTTATAGTGTGCCCTCTCACCAGACAATCTGTTAAGGTGGATAACAACATATTTAAAATCACACAATTGTACATACCAATAAACCTCTTCATTAATACATAAAAATAAAAAACAAACTAAAATAACATCATAATTAAAACAAAATGAAGAAAAAGTAAAACTAACGACTAATAACCTCACTGTATAACACTGCATTTAAGGCCTTCCTAAAACACTTATGTCCGCTTGTAACCGCAGATTCCCAGGGACGCCATTCCAGAGGTAGGGGGCTACTTGGGAAAAAGCACGACCACAAGAATGTTGCAGTCTTGCAAAGGAAACAGCAGGGACACTTAATAGTTGTTATCCCCTGGAGCAAAGAGCCCACCTGGGCTGGCATAAAGGCAATAGATTTTTTAAATATCCTGGTCTAGCTCCATATATTGCTTGGTGCGTTAACGTCAAGATTTTAAATTAAATTCTTTGCTCAATTGGCAACCAGTGAAGGTCCTGCACTATAGAGGTAAAATGACCTATCAAGGAACTCCGAGCTACTAAGCGGATCTTCATTTAGCAAAAGCCGTAATGAACACAAATGACACTTCGGAAGCCCTATATAAAGGGCATTAAAGTAATCTAATACTGATAAAACAAAGGAATGAATTAATGTCCAAAAGTCATTTTTATCCAGAATAAATCTTAACCAGTGTAATTTGCATAGTTTACAGAAACCTACCTTCACTACCTGCTGCAACTGATGCTGTAAGGTAATGACCTATGAAAGTAAACCCCCAGATCTCGAGCCACTTCTACAGGAATGATCTCTGCACCATCTAACTGAATTGTAGAAGGAGGCAAAAAAATGATCACTATATGAAATAGGTAAAACCTCGTTTCTTAGCATCCAGTCAGATGAATCCAGAACAAGTGGGTTATGCATCTCTACCAGCAGATGGAGATGGAGCAAACTGATGTCACAGTATATATACCCCTGCAGTGACATCAGCCTGCCAGTATTCTCCGTCTCCAGAAGATGGTGGACATGCATCTTTCTACTGGGGATTGCTTCATAAGAACATAAGAAATTGCCATGCTGGGTCAGACCAAGGGTCCATCAAGCCCAGCATCCTGCTTCCAACAGAGGCCAAACCAGGCCACAAGAACCTGGCAATTACCCAAACACCAAGAAGATCCCATGCTACTGATACAATTAATAGCAGTGACTATTCCCTAAGGGCTGGATTTTAAAAGCTCTATTTGCGTAAATCGCCTTATGCGCACCGGGCCTATTTTATAAAGGCCCGGCGACGCACGTAAAGCCCCGGGACTTGTCTAAGTCCCAGGGCTTGCAAAAAGGGGTGGTCCGGGGGTGGGGCCAGAGGCCTCCGACACAGTGGCCTTTTGTTGGAGGATCGCGTGCTGGCAGGCTGCCGGCGTACGCAACCTGCACCTGCCTCCAGACAGGTACAAAAGGTTTGATAAAAGTTTTGGGAGGGTTAGAGTAGGGCTGGGGGGGAAAGGTTAGGGGAAGGGGTGGGAAGGTTAGGTTAGGGGCGAGGGAATGGGGGAAGCCCGCAGGCGTTGGCGTTCGCAAGGTGACCCCCGATTTTATAACCAAATATACCAAACCTGTCCAAAGTGTATCTTCACATTCTCATTTGACTAGAGCTTTCTGCAGTTCGCTTTCTGCAGTTCACAGTTCTTGGCCGCCATTATCAGTTTCAGGCACTGCCTTTTGGTCTGGCCACCACTCTCAGGACCTTTTCCAAGGTAATAGTGGTAGTTGCGGCAGAACTGAGAAAGTATGGGATCCTAGTACATTCCACCTTAATTTGGACGATTGGCTGATTTGAGCCAAGTTGCTGGAGGAGAGCTGCATGTTGACCCACAAGGTGAAATCCCTGTTGCAGGAGATCGGCTGGGTTGTGAACCTGGTCAAGAGTAGTCTTCAGCCTGCTCAGTGATTGGAATACCTTGGGGTTCGGTTCGACACGAATCAGGGCAAGGATTTCCTGCCAGAAGCTCGTATTCAGAAGTTGATGGCAGAGCTACGTCTATAGATGATCACTTTATGCCTGAACGTATGGTCTTACCTGCAGGTACTTGGTTTAATGGCAGCAACCCTGGAAATGGTACCATGGGCAAGAGCACATATGCATCCTCTTTGGCTCACCCTGTTGTCTCGGTGGAACCCACAGTCTCTGGACTATTTAATTCAGCTCCTTCTACTGATGGAGGTCTCCCAGCAGCAGTGGTGGCTACAGCCGGATCATCTAAGGAAGGGAATTTCCCTAGCACCACCAGACTAGCTAGTACTGATGATGGATGCAAGTCTCCATGGTTGGGGAGCTCACTATCAGGAGCTGACAGCACAAGGGTGCTGGGATTCAAAAGACTCTCTGTAACATCAGTTGTTTGGAAGCTAGGGCAGTCCGGCTGACATGTTTGCAGTTCGGCAACAGGTTGCAGGGTTGAGCGGTCTGGATAATGTCGGACTGGATAATGTCGGACAACACAGTGACTGTGGCTTACATAAATTAGTAGGAAGGACCCAAGAGCCAACAAGTGTCGCAGGAGATAGATCAACTTAAGGAATGGGCCAAATTACATCTCCAGATGATCTCAGTCTCGCGTATAGCAGGAAAAGACAGTGTAAGAGCAGACTTCCTTAACAGGGAAAGTCTGGACATAAGAGAATGGGTGCTATCAAACGAGGCATTTCAGCTGATTCTGGATTGCTGAGGACTCCCCTTTCTATACCTGCTGGCTACTTCTCGCAAAGTGAAAGTTCCACGATTCTTCAGTCGCAGGAGGGATCCAAAGTCATTGGGGATAGATGCCTTGGTGCAGGAGTGGCTGGAAGACAAGTTGCTGTATGTCTTTCTTCCATGGCTTATGTTGGGCAGATTAATCCTGAAGGATTGAGCGCCACAGAAGGATGGTGCTATTGGTTGCTCCAGATTGGCCCAGGAGACCGTGGTATGCAGATCTACGGCTCCTGATGGAATCACCCCTTTGACTTCTGGTGTACAGGGATCTGTTGCGGCAGGGTCCTATTCTTCATGAAGATCTGACTCTATTTTGTCGTACGGTATGGCCCTTGAAAGGGCTCGCTTGCTGAAATGTGGATACTCTGCAGCAGTGATTTCCACCTTGCTAAGAGCTAGAACGTTCTCCACTTCCTTGGCCTATGTATGAGTTTGGTGAGTGTTTGAGGCCTGGTGTGAGGATTGAGGTACTCTTCCTTGTTCGGTCAAGATCCCGCTCATTTTGGAATTTTTGCAGGATGGCTTGAATAAAGGTTTGGCACTTAATTCCTTAAAGGTATAAGTAGTGGCTCTCGCCTGTTTCAGTGGTCAGGTGAATGGTGGATCCTTGTCGGTTCATCCTGACGTGGCCCATTTCTTGAAAAGAGTGAAACATCTTTGTCCTCTTTTGCGGTTTCTGGTGCTGTTATGGAGTCTTAATTGAATTTCTTAGCGGGCCCTATGTTTAGACCGATGCGTAACTTGTACTTGCGGTTACTGACCTTGAAAATGGTGGTTTTTTGTGGCAATTTGTTCTGCGCATAGGGGTTCTGAACTGCAGGCCTTGTCTTGCTGGGAACCATTCCTCCAGGTGACTCCAGGGGCAGTACAGCTGCATACTGTTCCTTCTCCTTCTTTTCTACCTACAGTGGTCATGGACTTTCACTTGAATCAGTCCATCTCCCTGCCTTCTCAAGACAAAGGAAAGATGTAGAGGCGTATCATCTATTGTGATCCTTGAATGTAAACAGAAATATTGTCCAATATCTGGAGGTTTCTAAGCCTTTACGGAAGGAGGATCACCTGTTTTGTCCTTTAACGGCAGTACTAGGCAAGGAGAGCTGGCCTTGCGGGCTACCATCGCTTGCTTTATTAAGGAGGTAATCACGGCTGCATACGTTGATGCTGGGAAGCCATTACCTACTCAGGTCAGGGCTCATTCCACTAAAGCTCAGCAGTGTCATGGGCGGAAGTGAAATTGTTGTCTCCCATTGACATTTGCCGAGCTGCAACGTGGTCTTCGTTGCACACTTTTTCCAGGTATTATGGTCTGGATGTACAAGCCCAGGAGGATGCAGCCTTTGCATGTGCAGTTTTGACTGGACCATGGGCAGCCTCCTGCCCTTTTGGGAGTAACTTGGGTACATCCCAATTGTTCTGGATTCATCTGACTGGACACTAAGAAATGAGAAGTTACTACTTATCTGGTAATTTCCTTTTCTTTAGGACAGTCAGATGAATCCAGCTTCCCTCCCTTGTCTGCCAAATGACTGTATTATGGCCCTCCTCCATGGCTACATGTCACAGGGATTACTGGTAAGTGTTCCTCCAGTCCCTAGACTAATGTTCATTTATTCTTGTCTGAGCTCAGTATTGTCTGTTGGCTGAGTATTGAAATAGTTTATCTGTTTAATCAAGTTTTGTTAGTCTGTCCACAGTTGCTTTTGAAGAGAATACTGGCAGGCTGATGTCACTGCAGGGGTATATATATACTGCGACGTCTTTTTGCTCCGACTCCATCTGCTGGTAGTGGTGCATAACCTACTTGTTCTAGAGTCATCTGACTGCCCTAAAGAAAAGGAAATTACCAGGTAATTTTGACCCACTCACACCTGCTGGAAATGGTTTGATAAAAATGACAAGAGCCAGTGTCCAACCTTGCCCCCAATTACAATATCAGATAACCTCTGTAAAATACTGTGTGTGAGACAGAATCAAAGGCTGCAGACACAACGAGAAAAACTATAAAAACAGCACAGTCCCAATTGAACTCTTTCAACACAAAGTCAGTGACCGAGGCCAATACAGTCTTGGTACTATGACCTTGCTGATAATCACTGAGGATAGCATTCTCAATAACATAGACCAATAATTGGGTTACACTGATTTCTCCAATATTTTACCTATGGATGGTAAATTGAAACTGGATGGTAATTAACTGGATCCATCTGAGAAAGAGAGCTATTTTTCAGTATAGGATGAACAATAACTTTCCAGTATTAAACTGGAAAAATACCCTCAGCCAATGATAAATTTACCAATTTGGTCAACAAATCTAAAAAGTTATTCTGCGAAGCATATAGGACCCAAAACGTCCTAGTAATTTTGGGTCTCAATTACTATGACCCAAAAAGTCATAGTAATTGAGACCTCAGTAGAGGCTATTGATTCAAGTACTGTCCATTTACTCCCATCAGTCACTTCAAAATCTGGCCTCAGTAAGTTTCTTAGAGTTTTTAGGAAGTTGGGTGACTGATTAAATAAGTACATTATTCTATAGCTCATTGTTTTCAGTGTGCATATGAGGGCCTTAACGTGCATGTAAAGTTAAATACATAGGCCCCTAAGTGTTTTTTCCTTCTCCTTTGTAATTGTAATTGTTGATTCCTTATTCTGTGGATCATTTCACAAACTTTAATATATTTAACACAAGATGATAGTAACCTACTTCAGTCTCTTTTTTTTTTTTCCAAGATGAATATCCCCATTTCAGATAGGTTCTCTTTATGGGTTAAGCCTTTCATTTTTTAACTTAGGGGGTCATTTATCAAAATGCGCTAAGGCATTTTCGCATGCATTAAGGGCTTATCGCATGCGAAAAGCCCCGTTAACGCATGCGAAAACATCTTTAACGCATGCGATAGCACCATATGGTATGGTGCGATGCAAACTTGAAAAAGAGGAGTTAGGGGTGGGGAGTGGGCTGGGTTTGCCAGTCTGTGAAGTGCTGTTGCACAGACTTAACTACATCTTTTTCAGTAGTGTTAAGCTGTGTGATAGCTTGTGTTATGGGGTGGTAATGTGTTAGTGCATTTCATGATGTCTCCTGAAAGGCCTGTTTAAGTAGATTTGAAGCTCCTGGAGCACCAGCCTAACCTTCTGGAGGGGGTGAGAGAGAGAGAGAGAGAGAGAGTGCCTTGCCATAATGTCCTCTCCCTAGATAGGTATTTGTATCCCTATGGGAGGCCCACTTAGTAACTCGAGATGAGGTTTAGATATTAGTGTAGGGGGGTTAGGGTCCACTTTGACATTCAACATGAGACGTACGAACAGAACAGTGGTCTCTTGTGAAGATTTGATGGCCTTTGGAGTGAGGAAACTCACTCCAAGATGATATTTGTGCAAGGTTCTCTCAACCTAGCTTGATGGACACTCTCTCTCTCTCTCCCCCCCCCCTCCCCCAGGACCATTAACAATGGTCCCCCAGTGGTTGAATGCAGGAAATATAACAGGCATGGCACTTATCACAAAGTCTGAAAAAGTTATCACAATTTGCGCTAGCTTAGCTCTTCACATAGCTAATTAGTGCAAATTGTGATAAACTGTATATTAACATAAAACACACCCCTTTTGCTACCACATTTTGATAAATCCAGGCCTTAGTTTATTAACCCTTACTTTTTCTAGTTCTATGACATTCTTTTAAATAAACATAAAGGTCAACATAATGTTGTAGGTAATACCTTTTTTATTGGACTATCTTTCTGACTAGCTTTTAAAAACTACACTCCCTTTATCAGGTCAAATTAGGGAATCCAATGCAAAACACCATATTGTAGGTGTGACCTGGACCTTGTGCAATGGTAAACTTGTCTTTTTGCACAAATGCATTTCATGATGAATACTAATGTATGCTCAGACTTTTAAGTAGTAACCTGGTACAAACTTCACTTTACCTTTTAAACATGGCCTTGTAAACATGCATATAGAAAAGTTTCTTCTATTTGTACACCAACTAACATTTTTGGCCCTATTCAAAAAGAGGTGAATTGTAAAAGAAATCCGAGCACCAAAATGAGGAGATGAATGCACATCTAGCACATCGGTGGGTCCACCCAATTTTACAATGTGGGGAGATGCCCGCGCATGTACCAAATCGTGCACATCTTCTATCAGAGAAAAAAGTGGCATGGCATGGATGGGGCATGGGCGTTCCAGGGCGCGGCCAAGAGATGTGCATGCAAGTACCTATGCGTCTGGGCGCGCACCCAGTTCCAGTCCCCATAAATTTTCTTTTGCTGTGGAGGACGTATAAGTAAAAAAAAAAAACAAACCCCCCCCCCCCAAAAAAAAAAACAGACATCCCTGAGGGTTTAAGGGATCTGGGGTAACTGGAGAGAGTGCAGGCAAAAGAACCAGGGTGCTTTGGAGGACCTAGCTCTAGACTGAGCAAACTGGTGTACGAACTGGTGAAACTTGATCATGGTGTGGATGTGCACTTGTTATAAAATTCCCCCACTTGCACTGCTGAAACCTGACTTTGGGGTAAATTTTTAAAGGCCCATGCGGGCATCCATGTGCATGGTTCCTGGCACGCGCGCATGGATGCGCCAGTTTTATAACATGCATGTGTTGCCGCGCACATGTTATAAAATCCGATACCCGTGCGCACATGTGTGCCCAATTTTCAGTCTGCGTGCTCATGTGCATGCGGGTGCCCACTCACACGCGCGGTGGGGGGAATTTTTTAACTCACGCCTTCCTCCCTTTTCCCCTCTCCACCCCGACCCCTAAACCCACCCTACCTACTCTAATTTTTTTTGTTTCAAAACTTACCTGCTCCTTTGAGCCGAAGTAATTTGTGCGTGCTAGTCGGCTGCTGACGCACGCTTCACTGGGATAGCTCCTGCCCAAAACCCGCCCCTGGCCTGCCCCTTTTCCACAATACAGCACTTCTGTGCGTACTGGCAGATATGCTGCTATGAAAATGCGCTCGGCCCCGCCACGCACATATCTGCTGCTATTGGTGTGCGCTGGGCTTTGAAAATCTCTTCGTTCCTGTGACTGTGTGCGCCATATGAGCATATGTGCCGATGCACATGCGTACATAATTAGAGGTCTACATAATGTGACCTATAGGGTAAGTTGAAGAAATTGGGTCTACTTAGCCTTGAAAACAAAAGACTGAGGGGTAACACGATAGCAGCCTTAAAATAAAGGGAAGTTATAGTAAAACTGGGTGACTGCTTCTGTGTGTGTGTGTGTGTGTGTGGATGACTGCTTGTGTGTGTGTGCATGTATGTATACGAGTGATAGCCTGTGTGTGTGTGTGGATGTCAGTGGGTGGATGTCAGTGGATGGGTGAGTGTGGCTGGGTGAGAGCCCCTGGGGGTGGGGGTGTATGTGTGATTGCCTCTATGTGTTTGGATGATTACCTATGTGGGTGGGTGAGAGCCTTGATGTGTGTTTGTGGTTAGATGAGATCTGTGTGTGTGAGAGAGGCTATGTATGTTTAGGGGTAGGTGGGTGAGAGGCTGTGTGTGTGTGTGTCTGGGTGAGAGCCAGTATGTGTATGTGTGACTGTGGTTATGGGTGCATGACTGCCTGTGTGTGTATGGATGACTACCTAGGTGAATGAGTGCATGCTTATGGGTGAGAGGCTGTGTGTGTGTGGGGAGGGGGGTGATAGCATGTGTTTGTATGTGTGACTGCCTGGGTGGGTGTGTGCCTGCCTGTCTGGGTGAAAGCCCGTGTGTGTGGGTGTGTGTGGAAGAGAGCCTGTGTGTATGTATGTGAGGGATAAAGTTTGTACAGCTCTACATCCCCCAATCCACAACAATTGGCGGCTGGAAATCGAAACATCTCAGGTATAAAGAGAGGTACATTTTTAAAATCCTTATTAGTTTCATTATTGGATGTTATTTGATGTTTACTGTTTTGAAATATTTTATTGGCATTTTGGGAAATTTTATAAACATTTTTATGAGGTTTTAATTATTAGATGTTCTATTCATCAGTTTCTAAATATTCATTTTATTAATATGGTTTTATTTTTTTGATAGTTTATATTTCTTTATTTTGTTGTTTGTTGGTCTCTTATTTTGTTTTTGGTAAGGGTCTGTCTGCTTTGTATGTGTCATCAAGGTGAAGGAGTTTGCTAGTTTATGGTTTCTAGGGGTCTATAGCAATCTGTCTTGTTCTTTTTTCAATAGGAGGTGTATTGGTCTTCTTGGGCCTGATGTAATATTTGCAGTGCTGCTCTTTCCTGGTTAGGATTCTTGCTGTTGTCCTGGGTATTAGTGTTGTGTTGAAATGGGAAATTTGTCTCTTGGGGTAAACTGTAGTCTTGGCAGGCTGTGATAGCTTTTATTGGAGCTATGTAATTATTATCCAGAAATACCGTAGTGAGTTACTGAGACAATATAGGACCAGTCTTTAGATGTGAATGACTCTGATCTGACATCCGAAGAAGGGACATATAGTTTTAAAAGCTTTTGTACAATATTTTTAGGTACATATATTTTTTTATTTTACAGGTATTTTAGATAGCCTGGCTTGTTTTGTTTTCTAAGTAGGAGGTATATTGGTGTTTTAGAGCCTCATGTAATATTTGCAGTGTTGCCTTTTTCATTGGTAAGTTTTGTAGTTTGATTGCTGGCAGATAGTGCTGTTTTTGGTATTGGAAGTTACTGTATTGTAATTGTTTATTCATGGATTTCTGAGGGCCAAGCCCACATCCATTACATGTTACAACAGGCCTAATGCCATATGGGTTCCATGTGTCTTTTGAATCTAGGGGGGGTGGGGTGAGAGAGTGGACCAGGAGGGGGACCAGGAGGGGGAGGGAGGGCGGACGGGCAGCACATGTGGGAGGGGAAAGGGGAGTGAGGGAGTGAGGCTGAATCCCCTGCTATAAATGACACTGTACGCCACAGATAACAGTGGTCCAATCCAGCAAATTATGGTTTTGGGCCAAAAGGCCATTGCCAGAGTTGACCTCCGGAAAAATATTTAGTCATTGATAAATCTTACAGCGGCAGATGGCAATTTCATATGGAAATTCAAAAAACTGTCTCTGTATTATAAGAAATGACTGATAAAATCACTCCTTAAGCTAATATGAAAAGAAAGAAGAATTTAAATACCCAGTTCTAAAACTGCTTTTCCTTTAGAAAATATAGCGAACATATTAAACAAGCATTTATTTAATGAGCAGCATGATGGATTCCAGTTTTCCCCCCAATAAAAGTGTGTTTCTGTGTCTTTTATCATGTGTAAAGTAACTAAATTGATTTTCCGTCGATAACGAGACTGAATTAGCCATGCTGGTTGGGTGATGTCATCGATGGTGCTCTCGTTTACGTTGTTACAGGAAGTAAAGCTTCGAATGTTGTGCCTGTGTGGCTCTTCCCATGCGTAGCACGTTATTAGTGTCCTTAGTGTTGTTTTCTCTATGCTCAGATAAGACATGTTTTTCTCGTCTCCTCTCAGTCTCCTCATGTGGGCCGTTTTTCAACTTGTTTTCTCATTTTCTTAATTTCTTCATGTCAGCGATCCCCCAATAGCACTTTTCAGTGCTCAGACATGTCTGAAAAACCGGGTTTCAAACACTGTCAGTGCGGATACATTATGTCTGTCACTGACCACCACAGCTACTGTTACCTTTGCCTGGGCCTGGATCATGACCAGGTGACATGCAAAGATTGTGGTCGAATGTCCCCTAGGGCCAGAAGACAATGGACTGAAAAAAATTGCCCAGTTCCGTGAAAAAGAAATGAGTTGTTCGGACTCCTATGCGCTTTCGCCACGACACTCGACGCAATCTTCACCAGGGATGGATATCAAGTCCCATGATGTCCCTCGACGTTCTGCTGCACTGGAGCTGCAGGCCAAACCAAAACCCAAGAAAAAAATAGGTATAAAGGTTGCTTCTGCATCTTCAAAACTTAAGTTGGGGCCGGAACATTGCCCCCCTTTCAAAAGTTGAGTCGAAAGCACTATCCAACCTGTCCAAATGTCGGCCTGAACAAACTGCATCGCCCACTTGGCACCAAGATGCATCCATGCAAGCATCAAATGACTCATTTGCGGAGAAGTGTCGCACTGTGCATGGTGCACCGACACAATTAACTCAAACTGCGCCGGCACCACATTCTGCATCACCTGTCATTGACTGATCTACGGCGCACGACTCACCAACACATACTACTTTCTTCTAATTGGCATATGGCACATCAGCCGCCTTCTTCAATGCATGCTTCATCCAGAGATAAGAGAGCACAGATCTCCTTCAGCTCATAAAAGGGTTCAAGAATCCATAGATCACTTGAGCCCTCACACCAAAAGTAAAAGCAATCAACACCGCAGTCTCCCAGGGGAGGGGGAGTAGACCCCATTCTGGACATTTTATCCCAACTACCTTGGGTGTCGCCCCAAGATCCGATCACGCTTAGTTCCTGATCGTCATCTTCCCAGGAGGGGCCGTACCGTTTACTCTGGCCTGACAGACCAATCCCACCTGCAGTGTTTTATTCTGCAGGAGGAGCTGCAGTTGAGACATAATGTAAGCCCACCAGACAAAGGCACCTGGATTGTAAGCAACAGGCCTTCAGATATTTTGGCTGCAGTAGTTAATCCACAGGGTACCCGTCGCCCACCAGTGGCGGAGGGGAATCAAGCACCTGTTGCATAACTGGGCGTCTCTCAACAGGCCATTCATCAAATCTCAATTGTACGGAGTCTTCTTTCATCTTGGTACCCAACAATGCCACTTCCAATTCTTCTGGGACCAAGCGGTGACGGGCTTTCCATTGTCACTGGAGTCATGGATTTCCGCCTCTCCATGCAAGCAAACTGAACCCCAGTTTTCCCCTTCAGTTGCTCAAGATCCTCTGCCAGATTTGTCTCCCTCCAGCTCAATGGGCATTCCCTCTGAACCCCTGGAAGAGCCCTCTGATCACTCTTCTCCTTCAGAAGATCTCACCTATGCTAAGTTCATAGAGAAACTAGGAGGGGTGCTAGGAATTGATGTAAAGAAGATGCCAGATCCCAGAGAAGAAATCTTCGGTATTCTGGAAGTGCCAGTGGAGCTCACAGGTCTCCCATCCTACAAGATTTTGGACGCAATGCTTACAAAAATGTGGTAGTCCTCATTCTCCATTCTTCCGGTCTCCAGGAAATTGGATCTCAAGTTTAGATTGTAGAAGTTCACATTCTAGGGGGTAATCAAGCTTCCCCACACTTCATTAGTAGTTGAGTCTGCTATGAAGTGTGCAAAAAAATACAAGTTGGGAGGAGCCTGAGGGAGATACCTCTCACCTGAGAGGTTTGGGCTAAAGGGCTGCGTTTAAAGTGCTTGATTTTGCCATCTGCTGGAACTGTGTCTGAACGCCGAACGAGCCAAGCCACGCCCCGTGACGTCAGCGAACGGGGACGGACTGCTTCGGGTACAAAGCCGGTTGAGGGGTAACCCTTACCGGAGGAGCCTGAGGGAGATACCTCTCACCTGAGAGGTTTGGGCTAAGGGCTGCGTTTAAAGTGCTTGATTTTGCCATCTGCTGGAACTGTGTCTGAACGCCGAACGAGCCAAGCCACGCCCCGTGACGTCAGCGAACGGGGACGGACTGCTTCGGGTATAAAGCCAGTTGTGGGGCGGCGCACAGCCGTCGGCGGGCAGCCGAAGCCGCGCGCCAAAGGGGCGCGCCCCTTATAGAAAATTTTTCTTTGGTGTTTACTATATGGGAAGGAAAAGGAAAGTCAAGACTTGGACATCCTCACCGGCAACACCAGTTTTAAGGGGACCTATGGACTCTCATGTAATAAGTGGGGTAAGTAACCCTAATCGAACGGTTATCCCCGAAATATCCTTTTCATCGGGATCTACTGACAGCCCTGGGCCAGTGCAGCAACCTCAACCACAAACGGACAGTTTAATTTTCCCAATACAGAGTCTTCCCTCTGGTTCTGGGGAGGGGATAAATCCTGTTTTAATTACCTCTATTAATATCGGTAATATAGAGGAAGGTGGGGCTCAGGGAAGTTCAGGATACCAAGAGATGGTTCCAGAACATACTGATCCCCAAAACATCACTCTGGGGGATGTCTGGAAGGTCTTGGTTTCATTACAGAAATTTGTATCCAGTTCAATGGTTCAAAATAATAAGACAAATATGGAGATAAAAAATGTTTTAGAAATACATAATAATCGTTTGAACCAATTGGAGGAACAGGGAAAAATTATGACAACTCAGGTTGCCATAATACAGGATGCTAATAATTCATTCATAAAAGATGGTTTGGTGATTCACCGGCAAATAGAGAACCTAGAAAACTTTAATCGTAATAGAAATTTGAGACTCTTAAACTTTCCTCAAACTAGGTTACTATCTGCGATTGAGTTACTAAAAAAATATATGATAGAGATTTTAGCAATATCAACAATTGATGAATCCAATATTTCCAAGATTTACTATATACCTACTACTAGGTTAAGATATCAGGATGAAGAGGGTGGTATGGATGTTGTCCAAAATTCTCCAAATTTAACATCTTTTTTAGAATCATCAGCGGATGATATACCGCAAAGGGCCACTCTTTTAGTTACATTTTGCAGGGAGAGGGACAAATATCTGGTCATGCAAAAATATTTTCAAAATAAAGATTTTTTGTTCTGTGGACAAAAGATCCAAATTTTTCCGGATGTCTCTCGACCTACACAACTTAGAAGAAAACAATTTTTGGCTTTAAAGCCAAGAGTGTTGTCTCTAGGGGCAACATTCTTATTAAAATTTCCCTGCAAATGTACAATTATTCATCAAAAGAATAAATTCATATTTCAAGATCCCTCTCATCTAGAATCTTTTCTAGTAAATAAAGAACAGGGTTGAGGTAAGAAATAGCTGCAATAAAAAAAAAAATGTTTTGCTCCCTATTCATGTAAGATGGTACTTACAGATTTCTTTGTTTAAAAATACCTTTAAATATCCTCCCTTTATGAGGACTAAGAGTTGTTGTTAACACATATTTTAGGATGTAAGACTTGGAAGTAATATCCGTAGTTTGCCTGTGTTACAAAACTGTTTCCTGATTTTGTACAAATGGAAATTTGTTTAAAAATCACAATAAAATATAAATTAAAAAAAAAAAAAAATCCAAGTTACATGCATCTGCACCTCCTTACGGAGGACACAAGCTTTTGGATGAGATAGGGAAAAAGACTTTCCAGATCGCAATGCTGACATGCAGGATACTGCAGATAACTGGTGCAGTATCTGTATGAGTGCTTACAATTATTGAAGCCATTCCTATGCTCAGAGACCAGCCAACCGATCACTCCACAACCCTTCTATGACATAGAAGAAGGTTTGAGACACCTGTTAAATGCTGTGTATGAGTTCTTCAAGACCTCCTCCTGCATGTCTGCCACAGCAATTACAGCACGTTGCCTGGCGTTGCTCCGGTCAAGTTCCATCAGAGAGGACGTTCACGTCAAACTGGTGAATATTCCTTGCTCTGGAAACAATCTCTTTGGAGACCAGTTGAGAGACACAGTATCCCAAATTAAGAAACAAACAGTGGCCGTACAGTCTTTTTATTGTTCTTTTTAGACTCCCAATCTGCATCTAGGAGATTCTACCACCAGTATAGGAAAACATTGTACTATCAAAGGAGACCTTTTAAGCAATTCCAGTCTTTTTGGCCACAGTCCTACCAACAGTTTACACAACCTTGCATGCAGTCTGAGCAATCTCAGCAGAGACCATGCCAAAGGGAACTGAGACAACAGAAACTATCTCAACCATCGACTCAAAAACCCCCTCAGCCTTTTTGAAGCTTGCACAGTCACAGCCCCCTCTTCCCTGTGGGAGCCCAAAGTTTCCGTTTTGCTGAGGAATGGGATCGTATCACCACGGACCGCTGGGTTCTCAACATAATACGGGAGGGTTACCGACTGGATTTCATCACACCACCATCCCTTCTGCGTCTTCCCAGAAGGTCAGAAGACCCTTCCCAGTTTCCCCTCCTTCAGCAGGAGATTCAAGTTTTGCTCGAGCAGAAGGCCATCCGACTGGTCCCTAAACACCAAATCAATGTGGGCTACTACTCCCCAAATTTCCTGATATCAAGACAGTCAGGAGGACTTCGTCCCAATCTAGATCTACATGCCCTAAACAAGCATATCCGGAGGGAGAAATTCAGAATGACATCATTCAAACTAGTCCTTCCATTGATTCAACGGGACAATTGGATGTGCTCTCTGGATCTCAAAGATGCGTATACACATATCCCCATACACCCTTCCTGTTGGCAATTCCTCTGCTTCCAAGTTGTTTCGAAGCACTACCAATACAAAGTGCTCCCCTTTGGCCTGTCCTCAGCTCCTGGGTTTTCACAAAATGTTTGGCTGTGGCAGTAGCTCACCTACGGAGTCAGGGAATCAGAATATTTTCCTATCTGGATGACTGGTTAATGGTATCCCCAAACAAACTATCATTACAAAGTCATCTGGAAACTACTATCACATGCTTCGAATCTCTCGGTTTCTCATAAACTATGAGAAATCAGTACTCAAACTGACCCAGATTATTCACTTCATAGGAGCTCAGATAGACTCCACTCAGGGCCAAGCCTTTCTTCCACAAGACAGAGCAGAGAAAATTCAGAACTTCTGCAAAGAACTTATTCCCATACAGGAAATCACAGTACGTCAAGTGCTTGTGCTCCTCGGTCATCTGGCCTCTGTCATTCACATAGTTTCTCATACCCGCTTACACATACAGTGGGGACTAAAGTCCCAATGGTTTCAATATCTTTAGTCCATGACAACAAAGATAACCCTCTTGGATTTCATGCACAAGGACATTCGTTGGTGGCTGCAACTGGAGGTGTTACAGATAGGATCCCTCCTTCAAGAACTGTCCCACATTCTCGTTCTAACCACAGACGCCTCCATGCAAGGGTGGGGAGCTCATCTTCTTCAATACAAAGCTCAGGGCCTCTGGTCAACAGTAAAACAAATCTACCAAATCAACCTCCTGGAACTCAGAGCGATGAGGTATGCTGTCAAAGCCTTTGCCCATCTACTCAGGGGCCATACCCTCATGATCCACATGGACAATCAGGTGGCCATGTTCTATATAAACAAGCAAGGAGGCTCAGGCTCAAAACTCTCTCTGTAGGGAAGTGGTCTGGATCTGGGAATGGGCAATAGAGAACGCGGTAACCCTTCGTGCCACTATCTCCCAGGGATAGCAAACACTCTGGCGGACCACCTAAGCAGAGTCTAATACCCACATAGGTGGTCTCTAAACCCTCGATAGCCAACAAAATCATCCAAAAATAGGGTGTTCTCTGCCTAGACCTATTTGCAATGGAGAGCAACTGCATAGTAAAAGACTTTAGCTCAGTGCACCCCAGCTTGCTTCAGAAAGACGCAGGATGCTTTCCTTCTTTCTTGGTCAACAGGTCTTCTGTATGTTTTTCCTCCTATTCTTCTAATCTCCAGAACAGTTCAGAAGTTCCTCCTGGACAAGGCTTGAATGATTCTCATAGCACCTGCCTGGTCATGACAACATTGGTTAGCGTATCTTGTATAATATTCAGAGGATTGACAGATTTCCCTTGGTCACACTCCAGATCTTCTAACTCAGGACAATGACTGTTGCGATGCTGCTTACGGGCCCAACCGGAAGTAGCCTGTCACCTCTCTGGCCCGACGCCTTTTCCCTCCTGCAGCAAGGTGATGCCATCGCTCTGGTCTTCCTGCACAGCTGGAGCCGCTATCGGGGACTTCCTTGCAGCAGGAAGCCACCGCTGCTCCTGTCTCTTTGCCGGATGCTGGCCCTGCTTCCTCCACAGCCCAGGTGCCACCAACACCATTGCTTTCTTCACAGCAGGGGGCCACTTTTGCCCTGCCTGCTGCCAAATGCTGGTCCTTTTCTCTCCGCTGTGCAGAGAGCCACCGCCGATGTTGCTTCTCCCCATAGCGGGGGAGCCACCACCAACATTGCCGCTCACTGTGCAGAAGGAGTGCCACTGCATCCTCTCCTTTGCGGCCTGGAGGCTGCACTCATCGCTGCTCTCCCTGCAGCCTGGGTTCCACTGTTACTGTCTCTTGTGGCGGGGAGCCACCATCAGCCTTCCTTTGCGGCAGGATGCTGCCGCTGCTGTTCCTAGCCCCATCTATTCCCTAGGCACAGGGCTGGGCCTCTCTACAGTATTTAAAGGGCTTGCGCTTGGAAAAGCCCCGCGGCCCTGTTGGATGACGTTACTCCCATGTCGCCTCTTCAGCCCTATAAAAGTGCTCTTCACCAGTTCCTTGTTGCCTTCGCAAGGAGCCTGCTTGCTCCTGGATTCCTGGTTTCCAGCGCTTCATTCCAGGAGGCTTCCGAGGTCCATCTTCACTTCTTCAAGGTCCTCTGTTCTTCGTGGGAGCTCCCTTGAATTGTCCTATGTTCCTGGTCTCTCGACGGATCTTGCGTCCTTGCCAGTCTGATGTCCAGATGCTCCAGTCTCTTCGGTTCCTGTCTCTGGATGTTCTAGTCTCTTCGGTTCCTGTGTCCAGTTGTCCCTGTTTCTCTAGTTCCAGTCTTGTCTCTTCCTGCTGGATTCAGTCTCCAGATGACCATCCTGTGAGTTAAGCCTAAATCCGTATCTGATCCGGTGTCCTGTTCCCGGTCATTTGAGCCCTGTTCCAGTTGGATCCTTCTTCAAGCGCTGCCCAGATTTCTCTTTCTTCTTGAGCTTCAGTCCTGTGCTCATCCCACTCTCTGCGTGGTCCGCGACCAGCCTTTCAGGTTGTGTAGGATGCGCAATGGGACAGCGTGGTCCACGACCAGCCCTTGGGGGGCTGTGTAGGGTGCGCTGAGGGGCAGTGCTTTGTCTGAATCTCCAAGTGCCTACGTCTTGTCCTAGTCTCCAAGTGCCTATGTCTCGTCCCTGTTCCAGAGTCATCTTCTTTCCTCGACCTCTGTCCATCCTGTCTTATCTGCCGTTCCCAAACAGCAGGTCTGAAAGGGCTATCGAGTGGCCGGAGAGGTACCCCAGAGACCAGCATTGTGTTGCTGGGTCTCTTCTGGTGCATTCGGGTTCAGCAGAGATCATAATGCTCTTTCAGCCTGTTCGCCTATGCTCAGATACGTCTCACCTGCCACGGCGCATGCCCTGGGGTTCTCCTCTGGGGTGCTACAGATAGGATCCCTCCTTCAAGGGCACACACTTTCTCCCACACAAGCAACCGCTGTCCCATGCTTGCAACAATGTCTCTCTTCTTCATCCTCTCCACGCCACCCTCAAACTGAATGCCTGGATATTGAACACAAAATCTTACAGCAGCTAACTCTTTCTCCAAGCATTCAACAGATCATCATTGCTGCCAGGTAACCTTCTACCAGGAGAAATTATTCAAGAGGAAAAGATATGTCAAGTGGTGTCAGGAAAACCTATTCTCCTCATTTTCCTCAACACCAAACGAACTCCTGGCCCACATGCTTCATCTCAGTGCTATAGCTGCCTACTGTGCTATAGCTGCCTACTGTGACAGAGATTGAAACTCCTCTATGGCGTCCCATCCCTTGGTGTCTCGATTCATGAGAGGCCTTCTCAACCTTCGTCTTCCAGTTCAGACACCACCAGTGCCTTGGGATCTGAACATAGCCCTCTCTAAGCTCATGAAGACTCCTTTCGAGCAACTTCACTCTGCTCACTTTGAAGTACCTCTCTTGGTAGGTGGTTTTCCTAGTAGCAATCACATCAGCTCGTTCAGTAAGTGAACTTCAAGTTGAAGTACACTTCTCACCCTTTCTACAGTTTTACCATGACAAAGTGGCACTCAGGACACACCCCAAATTCCTCCCAAAAGTGGTCTGAGCTTTTCACATCAATCAAGCTATTTCCCTGCCTACATTTTTTCCCCAAGCCACATGGTAACAAGAGGGAGGCGTTGCTCCACACTTTGGACTGTAAGAGAGTTCTAGCTTATTATAAACAAAGAACTCAACCTCACTGCAACTCTTCACAGCTCTTTGTGTCTTTTAATCCAAACCTACTAGGTGCAGCAGTCTCCAAGAAAAAAAATCTCCAATTGGATTACAGACTGCATTAGTTTCTGCAATGAATCTACCCACACTCTGCTACAGGGCTCAGTCAAAGTGTACCAAGTGCAGGCCGCAGCATCCTCCATCACTCATCTCCGAGGTGTACAGATAGAAGACATTTGCCGGGCGGCTACCTGGTCATCGATCCATACTTTTACCTCCCACTACTGCTTAGACTGGCTGGCAGCCTCTGACAGCAAACTGGGACACACAGTGTTGCTGCACAAAGTGGAGGGGATAGACATGCCCACTGAGAAACCAGGAGAAAAAAATAAATAAGCGGGACGTATGCTCTGTATTGGTGCACAGGGATGATGTACTAAACCAGACCCTCATCCCTGTTCATCATTCCGATTTCTTCTTTACCTCAGCTTGGGACTCCCAAACAGCATGGCAAGAACATGTCTTGTCTATCCTTCCTATTTACCTCATGGCCGTGTGCTCAGCTTAATTATACCACTGAGGAGTCTGATAATGCACTACGTGCAGGAAGAGCTGCGCAGGTGCAACAACATTCAAAGCTTTGTTTCCTGTAACAATGTCTGTGAGAGCACTGTCGATGACATCACCCAACAGCATGGCTAATTCATCTTGCTATCTACGAAAAACACCACTTATGGTAAGCAAACTTGCTTATATTGCATTACAATTTCGTTTGGTTTATGATTGTCTTTGAAGTGTGATTTTAGTCTTTAGAACAGAATTACCAGATTTTTGAGGTGTAGACATTTTGGTTAAAAATGTTTCCATTTTTGACTTTGATTTTAATTCATATCTTACTCCAGTGCATTTAGGTGGGAAGGAAGACAGTTTGTTCTTTCTGTCTCCAAATCTCTTTAAGAGCTTTCATATGTTAAAATGTTTTCTTTTTTCTGTTGTACATTGTGACTGGCCAACTGGTTTAACGTTGGCGGAAAATTTCAAAGAGCAAAAGAAAGCCAAAAATCTGTTGGCAGGGAATGAAGACAAAAAATATGTGGAATTCCAATCTTTCAATATTCAAATGCATATAAAATAATCAAGATAAAGAATATCAGCAAGAATTTCTGCTCAGAACTAAGAGTCTACTTTTCTGGATACATGCATGTGCACATCGTGTATCCACAAATATGCATGGATCCTAAAAGGTGTTACAGAGTAAGGCTGTTCTAACATACTTAAGAATAATATGTATCAGGAAGATGAAACAAGACTTCAGTTAGTATATAGGGCTTTTCCTCTTGTAACAGTTTGACACAGCCTGTGAGTGAAATCTCCAGTGAGAAAAGATTAGCAAGATCAGTAACTGACCCCCCAAAAGCCTAACACATAATACAAAAGAGATGCAACAAAATAAAAAGATTTTTGCCCTCTTACTTGAACCTCCATCTGGAGGCCTTATAATAGATTGCACACTTTACCTTGTGGCTATTGTGTCTGTCAAACAAAAGAACACCCCTGTCAATCCTCTTATCCCCCTTGACATGTCCTGAAAATTTGTTGAGGATAGGACCCCAACAGATCTAATAAGCCTTTTCTTTCAGAAAGTAGGAAAAAAATGTCTATTTAAAAAATCATATGATATTTTTTTTCAAAAACATATAGAGGTGGATGTTAAAAGGGTTACGCTTGTAATATATGCGCATAACCCTTTTAAAACCCTCCTGCGCATGCCGAGTCTATTTTGCCGCTGTGCCTGGGATCGCAGGCTGGCCATTGGCCGGTGTGCGCAACCTACGCCTGCCTGGAGGCAGGCGCAACTTATAGGATAAAGGTAATAGGGGGGTTTATGGTAGGGCTGGGGGGCGGGTTAGGTAGGGGAAGGTAGGGCTGGGGGGCGGAGAGAACGGAGGAAGGCTGCGTGGCTCGGCGCACGCAAGTTGCACAATTGTGCACCCCCTTCCGCTCGCCGACCCTGGATTTTTAAAACCGGGCATACATTTGTGCGCACGCTGGGTTGTGTACATAAATGTATGCCCGTGCATACCTTTTAAAATCCGGCCCATAGGGGCGGATTTTCAAAGGATTACGCGTGTAAGTTATGCGCGTAACCCCGAGAATCCACTCCTACGCGCATATGTCCTGGGGCTTGAAAAAGGGGGCGGGGTGTGGGCGGGGAGGGGGCGGGGTTGGAGCCTCCAGGCCATTTACTGCTGTGCCCAGGACCGCGGGCTGGCTGTCGGCCGGTGCGCGCAGCCTACACCTGCCCGGAGGCAGGCACAACTTCTAAGTTAAAGGTAAGGGGAGGGGGTTTAGGAAGGGCTGGGGGGCGGGTTAGGTAGGGGAAGGGAGGGGAAGGTGGGGGGTGGGGCGGAAGGAAAGTTCCCTCCGAGGCCACTCCGATTTTGGAGCGACCTCGAAGGGAACAGAGGAAGGCTGAGTGGCTTGGCACACGCAAGTTGCACAATTGAGCACCCCCTTGTGTGCGCAGACTCTGGATTTTATAACATGCCCGGCTGCGCACGCATGTTATAAAATCAGGCATAGATTTGTGCGCGCCAGGTTGCACGAACAAATCTACGCCCGCGCGTAACTCTTAATATCCAGCCCTTACAATTTCTCATATTTCATTGTTTTAGGCTAAATCATAGTTCTGTGTAGGGCCACAGTGCATCTGGCACTACTCTGAGATTTTCCCCTGGCCTAAGAATAAGACAAGAACCACACTCAAGAGTATGGATGGTAAGGCTTTATTTGCATAGACAGTAGGGTTGTGCATTCATTTCGTCATTCATTTCATTTGTTTCAGTTGTGGTTGTGTATCTCCCGATCGGCATGAACGCGCACAAAACCGTTGGTATGCACATACTCAGGTTTTGTGTGCGAACATGCCGATTGGGAGAAACGCGCACACAGCCGAAATGAATGACCTGACTAATGCACATACCTAATAGACACATGTACATGTGGAGGCAGTGAAAGTTGTTTGAGGTCTGTTACTTAGCACAGTGCTTATATAGAGAAACAATACAATGGTGGAATATGGAGATCACTTGGTTACTGGAGATTTTCCAGGGGTATGTACCTAGACTCAGAAGTGCTGACCTCGTGACTCGAGGTCAGTCCTAAGTTCTGAGCAAAGCAGAAATCACAGAGGGGCCACAAGCGCTGGGATTTTCCCTGTTTGTGCAGATTCTGGACTGAGCTCTTGCCCATTTCAGCCCACAGGGTTCATCATAGGCAAGAGGTGGGAAAGTCTCATAACCACAGACCTAGGTGCTCTTCTTAAGTGCTCTTGGAGGGAAGACTTTCCATCTCTCACCTATGACAGCAGAGGCATCTTCACAATCTCGTTTCACAGTTCTGACCAATCTGCTGTTCTTAGGCAAGCCAGTGTGACATGGCCCAAAAAATCACATCTGTGACAGTAACAATGTCTCTAAGAGACACTGACCATCATAAGGCTCGTTTGTGAAATATTTTTATTGCAACCTGTTTTTGAGTTAATCCTTAGCAGTGTACAGCATTTTTATTGCTAGGCCTGAAGGATAGTATTAAGAGCCAAGCTGGCCTCTGATTCTGTCCAACATTTCTTTACCCTTGAAATTTTATTTCTCTGTTTTTGTCTATAATTTTCATACATATGCGGAATTTTGTTTCAAGGTTTTTTTACCTGTTGAAAAATAGGGGCCTGCTATAATATTGTGTTGGCAATAATATTTATGACTGCCTGAAGCTATATGAGAGCTCCAAAATGATTAAATATTCCAGACAGGCAGACTTTGGCACCAAAAAATGCGCGCTGGTGAGAAGAGTAAATAGACACAATGTGAAATATAATTTCAAATAATGAATTTAAAATGTTTCCCTGATGCAGACATCCAAAACATGGTCCTTTGTTGGGGATTGGATTTCACACGACAAGATTAATCACTTTTAATTGCTGTAAAAAAAATTTAAAAAATGGACAGTGGCTGATGATTAATGGTAAAGCAATGAAGGTAATGTGATACCAGGAGTGCCTAGTATGAGGCCACAATAGATGGTTACTATCGCTGTTAGAAAGAATTGAGTGTATGGTTATATTGAATTTTTCCTTCATGTTTTGCACCATTTGGTTGAGTTAAATATTTTTTATAAACAGTTTTTCATTTATAAGAAATTTTTAAGAAATAGAAATTTTTAACTTGTATTCCTCTGTTTGTCTTGTTTTATTTATTTTGACTTATATTCTACCTTTCAAATACTTCAGTATATATCATACCTGAATAGAAATGAACTTCGCACAGATTTGCATTTGAAATGTCCCTGGCACATTTTTATTGAAGAGAACAGAATTTAAAAGTTTGGCCTCTGGTCCTTTCAGTGAGTTTCAGTCATTCTCAAGCAGAGCTGTAGGCTTCAGCAGTGGGGGAAAAAAAAAGCATATAAGTAGTATTATAACCCTAACATCAGGGAATCTAAAACACTAACTCAGTAAGGTTAGTTTACACTCTTTATGGCAGAACTGAGGTTGTCTATAATTTCACTGTATCAGAACACTTTGCGAAAAGAATAATTTTCCTCAAGAAAAAACTCCAGGCTTGTTCATTTTTATAAAAAAATTGTATTTGAAAAATATAACTTAGGATAATTCATGTTTAGGAATGAAGTAGCCCAGCATCCTGTTTCCAAAAGTGGCCAATCCAGGCTATAAGTACCTGGCAAGTACCCAAAAACTAAGTCTATCTCATGCTACTGATGCTAGTAATAGTAGTGCCTATTTTCTAAGTCAACTTGATTATAGCAGGTAATGGACTTCTCCAAGAACTTATCCAAACCTTTATTTAAACCCAGCTACATTAACTGCACTAACCACATTCCCTGGCAACAAATTCCAGAGTTTAATTGTGCATTGAGTGAAAAAGAACTTTCTTCGATTAGTTTTAAATGTGCTACATGCTAACTTCATAGAGTGCTCCCTAGTCTCCAAGCAAACCTCTATTCCCGAGGAAAGATGAGCGGCCTTGAAGGATGCTCATGATAAAAAGATTGAGACTCTCCTTAAGCAAGTATTTGAAGCTGTAGCAATGACCTTGCAGATCACTTCCTGTTGTTCCTTGGTGGCTAGCTCTTGTTTGCTTCCCTCCCAGGAGGTCGATGACTCTTGGGTAATTCCAAGGCAGTTATAGAACCAGCTGCTGCCTTCTTGGCAGATGCAGGATGTGATTTGGTCCACCCTTCAGCCAGTGGGTTGCTTCAATAATATTGGCCAGGCATCAATTAGGGTTGAGAAATTGGTCGGCTGATGTGATCTCCAAAGCTATTCTCAACAACTTGCCCTTTCATGATTCGCCTTTGTTTGGTAGCAAGTTGGAGAAACTGGCCAGTAAGTAGGGCAAATCTTATGTTCCTTGTTAGCTGTAAGGTAAAAAGTAGGCGCAGCACTCCCTTGACTGGAGAGGTCGTGCTAAAGGATCCAAGCTTTTTTTGCCATATAGAGGAGCGATTTTTCAGAGGAATCGATCCTTCGGTAGGTCCCCGACAACCCAGATGAGGTGCAGGCTCGGGTAGTGGAACCTCCTGAACCTCTCAATGAAGTTTTGTTGACCCACCCCTAGGAACAGGAGATAGGGAGATGCTTCTTTCTCTTTTATCAGAGTTGGGTGGAATTCACATCAAATCAGTGGGTCCTAGAAGTGATACGAGAAGGATATGTGATGGAGTTAGTGTTCCTTGGGACATGTTCATGGAGTCTTCCTGCCACTCCCCACAGGAGAAGTGGGAGTGGAGGGTACATTGGCTGCTCAATTTGAGGGCTGTGGTCCCAATGCCCATATCTCAGGAACATATGAGGCGATATCCCATTTATTTTGATGTCAAAGAAGGAGGGCTCTTTTTGTCCCATCCTGGACCTCAAAGGCATCAACCATCATCTGTGAGTGAAGCATTTTCGCATGGAAAATTTGTGCTTGGTGAAAATGGCCGTGCAGTTGGGGGAATTTCTGACCTCTCTGGATTTGTCTGAGACATATCTTCTCATTCCTATGTGACTAGAATATCAACACTTCCTGCAGTTCGCAGTTCTGAGCCACCACCTTCAGTTTCAGTGCTGCCCTTTGGTCTGGCCACCACTCCCAGAACCTTTTCCAAGTAATGGTGGTACTTTTATTTATTATTTATTATTTTTATATACCGACATTCGATCTGAGATATCACATCGGTTTACATTCAGGTACTGTAGGTAGTTGCGGCAGAGTTGAGAAAGGATGGAAGCCTAGTACACCTGTATTTGGATGACTGGCTGATTCATGCCTAGTCGCTGAAGGAGAGCCGCTTGGTGACATGCAAAGTGATTTCTCTGTTCTGGGAGCTCGGCTGGGTGGTGAACCTAGCCAAGAGCAGCTTTCAGCCTACTCAGTCACTGGAATACCTGGGAGTTCGGTTTGACATGAAGCAAACAAGGTGTTCCTGCCAGAAGCTTGAATTCAGAAGTTGCTAGCTCACCTCCGTCTTATGTTGAGCTCTCTGCGCCTGACCGTATGGTCTTACTTTGCAGGTCCTTGGCTTAATGGCAGAGACTCTGGAAGTGGTACCGTGGGTGAGGGCGTATAGGCGTCCTCTTCAGTGCTCCCTGCCTTCTCGGTGGAATTCGCATTTTCAGAACTGTTCGATTCGGCTCTACCTGCCAATGGAGGTCTCCTTCCAACTGCAGTGGTGGCTGCAGGTGGATCATCTATTCTCCCTCCCTACCTCCCACCCTCTGTGGGTATACTCCCCACTTCCTTCCCCCCCGTCCCCTTCCCTTCATTACTTCACCCTCCTAATTATCCTGACTGCTTTGTTTAACTATCTTGTTAAATCTAACTTGTACATATGTATATAATTCTCGTTTTATCATCTCCTGCCCTTGTTAACCCTCTCCCTGTTAATGTTTTTATTGTAAAGCTAGTTGCTAAGTTATGTTACATTGTGAACCGAGGTGATGTTTTGCAAACGTGCCTCGGTATATAAAAAACCCTTAAATAAATAAATAAATAAAGGGAGTTTTCCTATCCCCACTGGACTGGCTAGAACTGACAACGGATGTGAGTCTCCCTGGTTGGGGAGCTCACTGTCAAGAGCTGACAGCACAAGGGTGCTGGAGTGCAGAAGAGTCTTTCTGGAACATCGATTGACTGGGCATGTTTACAGTTCGATGACAGACTGCGTGGTCAATTGGACCAAATAATGTCAGACAACGCAATAACTATGACTTACATCACTCAACAGGGAGGTTCTAAGAGCCAACAAGTGTTGCAGGATCAACCTAGGGAATGGGCAAAGGTGGCCTATAGCCACACCACCCTGAATGCGCCCGATCTTTTCTGATGTTGAAATCTAAGCAGGGTTGGACTTGGTTAGTACTTGGATGGAAGACTGCCTGGGACCTCCACGTGCTGTGCATCTCCAGATGTTCTCAGCTTCACTCATTGCAGGAATGGCAATGTAATACCAGATTTCTTGGCAGGGAGAGTATGGATCCCAGGGAGTGTCAGTCGAGGCATTTCAGCTGATTCAGCATTGTTGGGGTCTCCCATGCCTAGACCTGTTGGTGACTTGCGCATTGCAAAATTCCTGCGATTCTTCAGCTGCAGAAAAAAATCTGAAGTAATTGGGGATCGATGCTCTTGTTCAGGAGTGGCTGGAAGATAAGTTGCTGTATGCCTTCCTCCATGGACCATGTTGGGCAGATTAATTGAAAGGATCGAATGCCACAGAGGGATTGGTTGCCCAGATTGGCCTAGAAGACTGTGATATGCAGATCTGCAGAGGCTCATGGTGGATTCACATCTTTGACTCGCAGCATACAGGAACATTTTACAGCAGGACCTGTCCTTCATGAAGATCCGTCTCAATTTTGTCTTACGGTATGGCCCTTGAGAGGTACCCTTGGTACTCTTGCCCACGGTACCACTTTCAGAGTTGCTGCCATTAAGCCAAGGACTTGCAAGTAAGACCATATGGTCGGGCGCAGATGTTACAGTTTTGGCTGCAGTGCAACCGCCTCACCACCAGGGGTCCCTCTAGTGCTGGCTCTCCTGACAGGCCCAGTCCATCTCCTCTGTCCACTCTATGTTCTGGGTTTGCCCTTATAACCCTGCCTGACAGTTCCCTCGGTGCTTCAGCATCGAGCTCACCTGGGCTCCCTGCTCTAGCCTTGCGCGGCCTTCGGGCCTTTCCTTGCCTTGCGCGGCCTTCGGGCCTTCTTCCTTGCTTTCCATATCTGGCCTACGGGCCTTCTGACCTGCCTTGCCCCGCTTACAGTGTGTGGCCTATGGGCCTTCTGTGTGTGTGTGGCCTACGGGCTTTCTGACCTGCCTTGCCCGACTTACGGTGTGTGTGTGGCCTACGGGCCTTCTGACCTGCCTTGCCCCGCTTACGGTGTGTGGCCTACGGGCCTTCTGTGTGTGTGTGGCCTACGGGTCTTCTGACCTGCCTTGCCCTACTTACGGTGTGTGTGTGGCCTACGGGCCTTCTGACCTGCCTTGCCCCGCTTACGGTGTGTGGCCTACGGGCCTTCTGTGTGTGTGTGGCCTATGGGCCTTCTGACCTGCCTTGCCCTACTTACGGTGTGTGTGTGGCCTACGGGCCTTCTGACCTGCCTTGCCCCGCTTACGGTGTGTGGCCTACGGGCCTTCTGTGTGTGAGTGTGGCCTACGGGCCTTCTGACCTGCCTTACGGTGTGTGGCCTACGGGCCTTCTGTGTGTGTGTGTGGCCTACGGGCCTTCTGACCTGCCTTGCCCCACTTACGGTGTGTGGCCTACGGACCTTCTGTGTGTGTGTGGCCTACGGGCCTTCTGACCTGCCTTGCCCTGCTTACTGTGCCCTGACCCAGCCTGAACCTAGACACTGCTATCTGCCGCCTGCCCTGACCCAGCCTGGACCCAGACACTGCTACTTGCCGCCTGCCCTGACCCAGCCTGGACCCAGACTCTGTTCTAGCCATTCCTGTCTCTCTCAACCTGGAGCCACCCTTCTGGGTGGTGTTCACGACTCCTGACCGGAGCCCAGTCGTAACAGCAGAGAGCTCACCATCAGACAGAGTTGAGCTAGCAACTTCTGAATTCAAGCTTCCGGCAGGAACACCTTGTTTGCTTCATGTCAAACTGAACTTCCAGGTATTCCAGTGATTGAGTAGGCTGAAACTACTCTTGGCTAGGTTCACCACCCAGCTGAGCTCCCTTGATTGCTGAAACATGGATACTTGGTGGCAGTGATTTCCACCTTGCTTAGGACTAGAAAGTTCTCCATTTCCTTGGCCTATGTGCGAGTTTGGCAAGTGTTTGAGGCCTGTTGTGAGGATCGAGCTACTCTTCCTCATTCGGCCAAGATCCCGCTCATTTTGGAATTTTTGCAGGATGACTTGAATTGAGGTTTGACCCTTAATTCCTTAAAAGTACAAGTATCGGCTCTCGCCTGTTTCAGGGGTCAGGTGAACGGTGTTTCTTGTGGCAATTTGTTCTGGCCGAGAGTTTCTGAACTGCAGGCCTTGTCTTGCCAGGAGCCCTTCCTCTGGTGACTCTAGGGACGATACAGCTGCGTGCTGTTCCTTCCTTTTTACTTAAGGTAGTCACTGAGATTCACTAGATTCAGTCCATCTCTCTGCCATCCCTGGCCAGAGAGGAAGCCGCAGAGGACCTTCGTCTGTTGCGACCCCTGGATGTCGAGACATATCATCCGGTTTCTGGAGATTCCCGAGATGTTACCGAAAACAGATCATCTAATTGTTCTTCACAGTGGTACTAAACAAGGAGAACTGGCCTTGCGGGCTTCAATAGCCCGCTGGATTAAGAAGGTAGTCATGGCAGCATATGTTGATGCTGGCAAGCCATTACCTAGACAGGTTAAGGCTCATTCCACTAGGGCTCAGACAGTATCATGGGCGGAGGTTAGATTGTTGTCTCCCATAGACATTTGCTGAGCTGTGACGTGGTCTTCCTTACACACCGTTTCCAGATATTATTGTCTGGATGTTCAGTCCCAGGAGGACGTGGCCTTTGCATGCGGTTTTGTCTGGACCGTGCGCAGCCTCCCGCCCTAGTCGGGAGTAGCTTGGATATATCCCACTTGTTCTGGATTAATCTGACTGGACGCTAAGAAATGAGAAATTACTACTTACCTGATAATTTCCTTTTCTTTAGGACAGTCAGATGAATCCAGCTTCCCTCTCTTGGCTGCCCAATGATTGCATAATGATTCTCCTGTGTGCCTATGTGTTTCAGGGATTACTGGTGAGTATTGCTCCAGTCCTTGGTCTAGTGTAATTACCTTCTAGGCTGAGCTCAGTGTTGCCTGTCGGCTGAGTATTGACATGATTATCTGTTTTTAATCAAGTTTTTCGCTAGTCTGTCCACAATTGCTTTTGAAGAGAATACTGGCGGGCTGAGGTCACTGCAGGGGTATATATACCGTGATGTCAGCTTGCTCTGTCTCCATCTGCTGGTAGAGGTGCATAACCAACTTGTTCTGGATTCATCTGACTGTCCTAAAGAAAAGGAAATTATCAGGTAAGTAGTAATTTCTCAATTTAGAATGGTAGTGCCCCACCAGATGTAGACTACTTCCAAGGTAGATGTCCAGAACATTTGCTCCATGAACCTTAGTCACTGAGGAAGGCAGGTGCAGTGTCTCATGTGACAAAGAAGAACTCAGTAAGGTCTCTGAAGATAGAATGATAAGAAATGTTTGGGTATCTAGGACTCCTTACAGGTTGAAGAGTGTTAACTGCAATTATTAGCAAAAAATCACTGAAATTTATAATGCAGAGGCAGAGATAGAATCCAGGCTAAATTATGCTAAAGGGCCAAAAACTTTCAACAAGTGTAAACAATGGCAACATGATGTCTCTATTTACTGTGACATCTTCATCTTAGATCCTGAGAACGTTCTAAGCTCACAATTGTTTTTTCATACAATATTCATCATTTTGTAGTAGATGGATATATTACTAAAGGACAAGATGGAGGAATAAGTTGTCTTGGCTCTTGGAAAGCTTGGTGAAAGCTAAACATCTGAACAGCTAATTACTCTATATAGCTGTGATGAGTGGCATGGAAGTGAGCCTTTTATGCTGTGGCATGCTTGATGCAGCCTCAAAGGTTAACCTAATAGGCCTATGCTGACAGCTGGCAAACACATCCTGAAGTGGAGATTCACCTATGTTAGCTGTCTCACCTGCAGGTTGAGCCCTTGGGTTCTGGCAGCCAGCAGGACTTAAGCGGGTCCCTAGAGTGGTAAGGAGAGCAAGAGTCCAAGGGCATGTTGGGGTCATGTAAATAATAGACAGGCAGCAAGCTATAGATACTGACAAAAGACAAGGGTCTGGGCAGGTGACAAGCAAGCATAATCAGGAGTAAGACAAGAGGGTAGGTCCAGGCAGGAAGGAAACATGGTCAGGCAGACAAACGTGGTTAGGCAGACAAACATGGTCAGGTCCAAAATAAGAGGTCAGGTCCAGGAGGCCAGGCAAAGGATGAATGAAGACACACAGGAGAGACTGGATGAGATGGGCTGGGCAAGGCAGGACTGGATGAGACCTGCTAGGCAAGGCAAGGCTGGGGCATGAGAACGCAGGAACAAACGGGAACACAGGAGAAACACGCACTGCTTTTTTGGCAGGAGACACGTTGCTGAGGCATCTGAGAGGTGTCCGAGTTGGCCTTATATAGTGGGAGTCTGCTGATGTTGCTGTGGGGTCTTTCCCGCCACAGCCCATTTAAAACTCAATGTGTACTTGTTGGGAGGCCTCAGCAAGGGTCCAAATCATGGCAGTGTCTTGATGGGGTGTGTCATTTTTGGTGGTATCTGTTTGTGGGTGGCGACCAAGCTGCATGAAGAGGCCAGTGTTGCCTGGGGTCAAACGTAACAGTAGTTGCCATTTTAGCAAACCAGACAAGATGGAGATTTGGGAATGGAGAAAGTGGAAGAAAGAAGAAAGAAATCCCTGATGGTGAGAAGAGCAGAAAAGGATACTTGTATTAGAATTAATGAGTGTATTATCTGTCAGTGTACTTGTATCTTATCTATGTAAAAATGCTGGATCTCAGCTAGACCAGCATACAACAAATAAATATATTCTAAACGCAGCAGAGTAACTAGTGGTATTGCTTTCCTGCTGGGAATAGTTTGGATCATGATGCTGATCACAGGGAACTGAGGCACTGTTACATATATATGCAACTATTAATTATAAATCACCTCAAATGTAAGAGTCAAACCAAGAATGCAAAATTAAAATCACTAGCAGTAGAGCATTCAAGATATCATAGAATTTTTGTAAGCTAATTTTGGCAACTTTTAAATGCCACAATTAGCTTACAAAGGACCACAATTAGCTTACAAGGACCATCATAGTACTAGCATCAGGCTAACAAAATTTCAGTGTTATGCAAGCTTCAAGCTTCCAGACTTATTTTGCTAGCAACATTATAATCATTGGTCCACACTTGTATCATAGGATCATCAATTCTTTGCACATTAATTTAGAATTTTTTTCATTTGTCAAATGCATATGTAAGACAATCGTTGCTTTTCTATTCAAATGATTTGAAAAAAAGACCCACTTCCAGTTGATAGCCCGATGTAATCATGTTTTGTGGTTTACATTCACACTGCTTCAAGGGCACAACTTCAAAAATCCATTGCTAACTACTTCATGTTGCTGCACTCTCAGGTCTTCATCTTATTGCACAATCACTAGGAACAAACACAGAGATATTAAACTTCTATTAGACAAGGACATTCTTCCATGTCATGCAGAACAGACAAAACAGCTGTCAAAATAAATCACAAAAATCATAATGAAATAAAGGTGGTTAAAACCACACATTCTGTTCGACTTCACAATTTAGACCATCTGGTGACATTGTCTGGAGCTGGTAAATCCATTGCTATTCATGTTGCTCCAAAATTAGTAACTTGTCCCTTCTCACGGCGATCAACTTGGACATGCTCAAGTACAATCCATTGGATATCATTAAATTTGTGATTACACTGCATAAAGTGTTTAACAAAAGGTGCTTCTCATTTCCCAGTATTCAGGCAACTCTTATGTTCAGTGAGTCTGGTGCGTATCATATGTTTTGGTTTTTTTCCAACATAGAACTTCATATAAGGATAGGTGATTAAATATTCCATATGAGTAGAGGTAAAGGACACATATTGTTTAGGAACAAAGTGCTGACCCGAAGGAAAACATATATTCATTTCTTTCCAAATTAAAGTGCACGTAGTACACTTGTTACAAAGAAATGTGCCTTTTTGTGTAGATTCTTGTTGACAAATAGACAAGGTCTCTGACAACACTGACCTAACCAATCCTCAATCTATCCTTAATATTAGAGATGTGAATCGGAACCAGAATCGATTCTGATTCCGGTTCCGATTCACATCGTGTTTTTTTTTTCATCTGGCCCGATCGCGGTTTTGTTTATCGGCTACACCCGAGCCGATAAACAAAAAACCCATCCCGACCCTTTAAAACTAATCTCTTAGCTTCTCCCATCCTCCCGGCCCCCCCAAAAAACTTTTTACAGGTACCTGGTGGTCCAGTGGGGGTCCCGGGAGCAATCTCCCGCTCTCGGGCCGTCAGCTGCCACTAATAAAAATGGCGCCGATGGCCTTTGCCCTTACCATGTGACAGGGTATCTGTGCCATTGGCCGGCCCCTGTCACATGGTAGGAGCATTGGATGGCTGACGCCATCTTTAAAGATGGCGCCGGGCCAAGTGGTTGGTTTAAGTATGATAAACCAACCAAGTGGTTGGTTTATCATACTTAAATGTTTACTTAACTTCACCCTTATCAGAATATATGAACCTAATGGAGTATACAACTGATTGTTTTTGTAATCTTTTACATGTATTATCTGAAATTAGTCCATCTCCTTGTATTTTTTGCAAAAGCTGTAAATTTGTTCTAAATCCTAAATTAGACAGGTCTTCAGTGTCACGCCTAGCTGGCTCCCATCCAGCTAAGTTGTGGAATCTTAAATGCCTGCCAGGTAAAAATTTAAGCATTAATTCTCCGATTCCTTTGTTATAATGCATTCAGTGGAAGGATGCATGATCTGTCTATAGGTCGAATTCTTTGCCTAATAATAAATGTTAGGACAGGGGTGGGCAAACTATGTCCTGTGAGCCAAACCCGGCCCAACGATAGATAAATAATTCACATTTTTGTGGCCAATAATGCAAAAAAAAAAAACCCCAGAAAAAATAGCTACAGCTTTTCAGTTGTAGTTATTTTGTGAAGGGTAGCAAGTGTGTGAGCACTTTGGGGCGGATTTTCAGAGCCCTGCTCGCGTAAATCCGCCCAAAACCGGGCGGATTTACGCGAGCAGGGCCCTGCGCGCCGGTGAGCCTATTTTACATAGGCTCACCGGCGCGCGCAGAACCCCGGGACTCGCGTAAGTCCCGGGGTTTTCGGAGTGGGCGTGTCGGGAGGCATGTCGGGGGCGGGGCCGGAGCGCGTGGCGTTGCGGGGGCGTGTCGGCAGCGTTTTGGGGGCGGGTACGGGGGCGTGGCTACGGCCCGGGGGCGTGGCCGCGCCCTCCGTACCCGCCCCCAGGTCGCGGCCCGGCGCGCAGGAGGCCCGCTGGCGCGCGGGGATTTACGCCTCCCTCCGGGAGGCGTAAATCCCCCGACAAAGGTAGGATGGGGGTTTAGACAGGGCCGGGCGGGTGGGGAAGGGAGGGGAAGGTGAGGGGAGGGCAAAGGAAAGTTCCCTTCTAGGCCGCTCCGATTTCGGAGCGGCCTAGGAGGGAACGGGGGTAGGCTGCGCGGCTCGGCGCGCGCAGGCTATACGAAATCGATAGCCTTGCGCGCGCCGATCCAGGATTTTAGCCGATATGCGCGACTACGCGCGTATCTACTAAAATCCAGCGTACTTTTGTTTGCGCCTGGAGCGCAAACAAAAGTAGGCTGTTCGCGCTCGTCTGAAAATCTACCCCTCTGTGTTGCAGCATAGTTGACACAATCTCAAGAGTGAACCGACAAGGCCTACTCCGGCAGCTGGCGATCACACTCTGTAGGGGAACAGTGTGGAACTTCACCTCTACAAGCCGCCTGCCCCGCAAATTGAGCCCTTGGATACTGGTGCCTGGCAGGACTTAGACGAGTCCCTAGGGCAGTGAAGAAAACTAGAGTCCAAAGGCATACTGGGGTCAGGGCAGGCAGCAGACTAACAGAGACAGGCCAAGATCGGGACAGACGGCTAGCAAAAGGGGTCCAGTCCAGGCGGCAAGCAGTCATGGTCAGGTCCAAGCAAGAGGTCAAGATCCAGAGAGTCAATCCAAGGGTGGACAAAGACACACTGAAGACACTGGACAAGGTGGATAGGACAAGACTGGACAAAACAAGGCTGGAGAAGACAAGACAAGGCAAAGCTGAGGTGCATATGAATTGTCTGAGGAGTTCTTATATTGTATTGACATCATCTATGGGCGCTGTGGGGACTTTCCCACCACGAGATGTTTAAAACAGGGAGATGCATGCACGCACCTTAGGCAGTTCCAGAACAGGAGCAGCATGGCAGCATGTGGGGCTGTGCGCTCGGCGGAATTGGAGTGAGTATAGTGGTTCATCCTGTGAGTCATTCTCCTAACATATTTGGGTTTTGGTCAAAATATTGTGCAAAATTCACAAATTTTGCATGTTTTGTTTCTAAACTCATGTAAGCACATCTGCAGAGCACTGCACCTAAAGAAAAAAAAATTCTTTCCCAGCATGCCATGCTTCTTAAAACCATAATGTTAGGCCAATATGCTGTGATTTTGGCACTCTGCATGCTAGAGACAGCTAAGTAGCAGAGCCAAGGGGGAAGAAAGTCAGAAATGCCATCAAGGTAAGTCCCAGCACAGGGTCCATTGGAGCAACAGGTACAAGTGGGGCAGCAGGGGTCAAATATAGGATCACCAATCAGGAGGCCATGCACGGCCCGCCAGGAGCTCACCTTTCATCCATGCACCACATTACTGGTTCTTCTAAAGAAAGAGGTGATCATGAGGTACTGTTGAGCTCAGAGGCCATCATGGTTTATATGAATTGTTCAAAGTGAACATAGATCCTATCACAGAGAGGTCCAGTGCCATACCAGTCCTTATGAATTGTTGAGCCCTCTTCATTTCATGGCTTCTGGTTCCTTTCAAACTACTGTCAAGGTAGTGGAAGGATTGTGACAAGCTATATTTTCCAGATGCTTGCACCAAGGGTTACAAGCCATAAGCAACCATGTTAATGCATACATCATGTTGCGTCCATCGGTCTCAGACGGCGTTGCCCGACATGCCTCACCTCTATTTCAGCCTTCTCCACCAGCCTTGGGAGAATGGTGTCCGTAGCGTCTCCTTGCCGCACCCTCTGGCTTCCCCGGAGTGGCTCTGGCACGGAGTCCCGCCATGTTGACCTGAGGCTTCCTAGGGCGCACGCGCGTGCACACCTCACGTCTTGTAGCAGTGTTGGCGCGAACCTCAGGGGCGTCCCCCTTGAGTGACGTCACTGCTTCCGTATTCAAAAGGTTGCCCATTTGCTGATTCTCACCGAGTTAGCAACAGATTGGATTCGTTCCAGTCTGAAGCTGCTCTGCCACTTCTACTCTGCTGGAAGCTACCTTCACCCTCCGGGGTTCTAACCTGGGTACCCGCTCCTCGGGGGCCCTTTGCTTATTTCCAGGTGCCTATCCTAATTACAGGTACTCTCTCCTCAAGGGCCTGTGTGTCTATCCTGGTGCCTGCTACCAATTCTTCAACCTGCTGGAAAACTACCTGTCAGCTACAGAGAGTGAGTACTACTTCTCCCAGTCTGTCCTTCTACATCTCCTCGCTGTCCATCTGCATCGGGCCCCACACCACCATTGTGGAACGGGTCTCCTCTGCTGAGGATCATAGACTGTTAATACTTATCTTCTCTCTACTGCTCATTGGGAACTCTATCTACTCAGCTACCAGGGAGTGTGTTTAACATCTGCCAGTCTGTCTCTCCTACAGTGCCTTAACTGGACATCTGCATCGGGGGCCTTACACCACCATTGTGGAACAGGTCTCCTACGCCAAGGATCACAGACTGTTGCTATCTAATCTACTCTCTACTGCTACCTCTGGTGGACCACATTAGCTGTATAATAAAAGATATATTCCCTGTGTTAGTGTATATGAGTCTAGCCAGGTGCTTCAGTTACCTACGGGGCTCCTCCCTGTAGGAGATACCATCACTGTTGCCCCTGAGAATCCACCAAACACCTCGATATCATAACACATCAGTTTTCCTTCTCAGAGGCAAGAACTGCATGCCCTGAAGAGGAGGTTTCTATGCTGTTGCGCAGTTCCTCTATGTCCTGAGGACCAAAGACCACATCCCATGAGAGGAAGGAGTTCTTCCGCAACCAGATGCTCTTTCATTCCTTCAATGTACAACTGGTGTGTGATGTGCAAATGGGCATCCTCAGTGTAGTTCCTCGGTACCCGGGAGCCATCTATGATGCTTACATCCTGCAGCAGTTTTTGACCACTTTTTGACCACTATGAGAATGGGAGGTATGGCCATGGCTGGGGGGGCTTGGTGAGATTGCTTCTTCCTTCTTCTTTTCTTTCAAGGTGAATTATGTGCATGTCAGTGAAATGTCTTTCACCGTCTTGGCACAGTTTACCTTTCAAACTTTGTGCTTTCAGAAGTCTTTTTTAGACATATATTTCACAGCCAGACCTTGTCACACAACTTTGATGTGGTGGAGATAGTGGAAGGGGTCCAGGGAGGGACAAGAGCTGGGACCTGCACCTGTTTAATGCTGCTTTTTGTTAGTGAGCCCGAATAATCACTGTCTGCATCATAACCAAATACGTGTATCTTTTAAAAAATAATAATGATTGCTCTGTGTGCTGTTAGGCCTTGTGCATTACATAGTAAGTTCAACAGAGGAGGCGCAAACAAAGAATGCTCATATTGGCAGAGCTGACTATGTTGCTTTAACCCTTTGAACTACTTGTTATATAGTCAGCCATTTCGATTGAGTAATACACAGCCTTCTGCTCTACCCCACATGATGTAACATGTAAGCTAATGTTACATTCACCAAGACTTTATAGCAAAGACATCTAAGTCTTTGTATTATTGGTGCAGAGCAACTTACTGGCCAAAAGACAGGTTTAGCATGCAGCTCTTCTCTTTGCTATTTCACATGTATCATGTATGTACACATTTTTAAGCCAATGGTATGAGCTGCAGAAGCTGCAGTCAGGAAGGAATAAAGTGCTTATATGTACAGAATCTCCATAAGGCTCCACTACAAGAGAATTATCATGCACTTACTCTGCTAGTGCCGGAGTAGCAATGAAGGATTAGAGGATGTAAAAATAATAGCAGGCTCAGCATATAAAGCAGTCTTTATTCCGTATATAATACTAGGCGATGGAACATGAAAAATGGGTTGTTGTAAATGTATAGGTATTAGCACTGCCCAAACTAACAATTCACATAGAAAAGCATAAACCCTCATTCTGGCTTCGGTAGTGACAAAGACATTCATTGATATGACAGCTGTTAGATGTAACTGTTTTCCATGGTATGTAGTACATCGATTTGCCTATACATATTTTTTAGGTTGTTGCCAGTGCACTTCCTCTGAAGTAGTAGTGTTGTTTGGGTTATGGTAATTGTTTTGAACAATAACATTGTTTATAATGGTCAAGAAATTGCAAAAGCTAAACACCCGTACTTAAATGCAAAATCAGAAAGGTCAATTTGAGCAAATGTTAAACCCTCTGAGATCATTGTTCAAAAGCCATTTAGATGGATAACTCACATCTAAATGGCAAGCTTTGTCATATTCAGCCACTTATCCAGCTAAATTATAGCTGGATAAAAATGAGGCATTCCGGGGTTGTTTTGGGGAGTAGTTAAGTTATCTGGCTAACCTAGCCAATATTTAACTATAACTGGATAAGCCAGCTGATATCTTTAGACTCTACTCCTCTGCTGTTCCCCTCTGTGATCACGCTCTCTTCTAGCACTCTGACTCTCCTCCTCCCTCCTCCACTCTCTGTACTCCTCCTCACCTGACCTTCTCTCCTGTCCTTCCTATACTCACTCACTCAACCCACTCTCACACACACTCATCCCACTCTCATCCCTATCATTTACCTTCCTCACTCCTTGCACACTCTGCCCTTTCATACACAAAAGGACACAGACAAATAGGACTGACATAACAAACACATGCAGGCTTCTTGCAAACAAAATAGAGACGCAAGACAATAGAAAGGTAAACACAAAGGAAAACAGAAACCAGACAAAGCACTCAGGTAATCAATATGAATCCACTCTCCTCTCTTTGCTAGTTCTTCCCTCTCCTCACATTCCTTCCATGGCTGAACAACCCTCAAAGGAGTAGCTGCAGGAGACTGAGCTTTATAAACCAAAAAAAGCCACACTCAGAATTATTTCCCTCATTATCCTAAACACACTCTTTTTTTACAGTAGGATATTTACTGGAAATAACTCACAATTTTACTCTTTCTTATTGCAGCTAAGTAAATAGACTCCTTAGGAAGAGATTTATCAAGCTGCCATGTTTTAATGCAGACGGGGCAAAGTATCTCAGAGGTAGTCCTGCAATATTTTTCCCCACCCCGACAAAATATTGTGGAAATATCACCATGTTGTTTTTTATCGTGGGAAAAACTCCACGATAAAAAAACAATGCGGCAGAGGTCGCAAAAATGAACAACAGCCCGCTTCACACAGGGCCATCATTATTTTAAAGGGCCATGCAACCTGAAACCCATCCCTCAAAAATACCCCCACCCACCCCCCTCCCCTTTCCCTGGGTAACCCTTTTTGGTTTTTTTTTTTTCCACTAAATAAATGAAATAAACATTATACGAAATGAAATTCAAGGGAAGCCCCCAAAAACAAAATGGAAAGCAAAACAAAATTCCTCCCCCTTCCCACCCCTATTAATCATACCTTTTAATTCATAAACCTTCAGTTTTCTTTGTATTTAACTGCAGCATGTTCTTTAGTAGCCAGTTACCGAATTTGCAAAGCTATTAGGTGATTGTCATCTAATGTCATGTATCGGGTGTTGAATAACCTTTGCCTCCCCTATTGCAGCAGCAACCTGACATCTGATAGAAGTATGCAATATACCATTTTAATCAGCATTGAAAACAGAATTAAACAACTTGTAATTAATAGTTGGTGTGTCCACTGTTAGCTTGCAAAATGACTTTAAAATGAGCCGGGGTAACAGCTTTTTTTTTCTGCTTGTTGCTGGAATTTTCAATAATTGTTTTACTTTCTTGAGACAATTTTAGCAGTTGACCATCACCAAATTCCGTAAAACATTCATTGGCAGTCTTGCCTCATGTGCTCTAAAACCAGCTATCACTTCGACCTAATCATTCTGCAGTCCACTTTTTTGTAGTAAAGGTTGCTCTAGCATCACGCGCCTCACAAAATGCAATACACTTAATACGGTCAGTCTGATGCTGTTTTTTGCTATCGTTCATTCCGGCCATAAATAATAAATTTAAGTAATGTGTAAGGTACTGTTAAATTCCAAATTGAATGGCCTACAAAATGGTACAAAAATTATATTAGTGGGATAATCCATTGGGGTGCTAGCAAGGGGGGAAGGCAAAGGTTATGCAACACCGTGATGCAGCTGTGAAATAACAGAGTCAAAGATGTGTGCTTGAAACAGTTAACACTGTTGACAAGTTCCACAAAATTCCATAGAGAGACGGCATCAAAGTTTCAAATATTCTATATTTATTCAAGGCTTCAGGAAATAAGACCATAAGATAACTGCCATTTTAACAAATTTGAAAAATTTGTATTATCTGCAAATTTGAACACCTTACTTGTTCTCTTTTCCAGATTATTTATGAATATGTTAAACAACACAGGCCTCAGTACCAATCCCTGTGGTACTCCATTAATAACCATTTCCCATTGGAAAACTGGCCATTTAGTCCTCCGCTCTGTTTCCAGACTTTTAACCAGTTAGCAGTCCACAATAGAGCACTGTCTTCTATTGGGGCTGGATTTGCACTTCTGGCACCCATAGGCAGGGCCAGAGAGTGGGGGGTGGGGAGAGGGAAAGGTGGCAGGAACCCCCTTCCCCTTGAGGGAGTGTTTCCTTTCCCAACCACTTACTTAAAGTGGGGATGTCCTGATCCTGCAGCAGAAGCAGCAACTTAAAAAAGAAATTCAGTGTGGGGCCTGCAGCTGCCTGCTTCACGCTCAGGCCCTGCCTAAGGCACAAGTTTCCATAGTAAAAGGAAGCCCCTGTGGGAGGAGGGGGCAGGACCTTGAGCATGAGGCAGGCGTCTGCCTGCCTCATGCTCAAGGTCCTGAATTAATGCTGAATTAATTTTTTTAAGTTGCTGTTGCTGCCGCCGTAGGATCAGGAAATTGTAGGTAAGCAGCTGAGAGGCATAGAAGCATGGGCAGTGATCCAATATGTATCACAATTTGATGCCAGAGGCAGTTGCCTATGTTGTTTGTGCCTAAATCAGGCCTGGCTACTCTCTCATGATTTGTAATTTCCTGAAGAGTCTCTCATGTGGGACTTTAAATCCAGATACACTATATCAACTGGCTTACCTTTATCTACATGTTTGTTTATACCTTCAAAAATGTTTAAAAGATTGGTAAGATAAGACTTCCCCTTGCTAAAACCATGTTGACTCATCCCTATTAAACCATATCTATCTGCAGTATATGGGCAGTGATTTTGTTTTCAAGAATGGCATCTAACATTTTGTCTGGTATTTTGTCGGCATCAGATTGGCAACCTTCCCGCCTTCAGGAATTGTGGTTGCTTAAATGATAGGTTACAGATTACAGTAACCGGTTAGCAAGTTTATGTTTTAGTTCTTTTAGAACTCTAGGGTGGAATCCAGAGTTCTCGGTGCCAGTGATTTGTTACTCTTTAGCGTGTTAATCTGATCTGTTATCTCCTCCGTTGTCACAAATATTTGTTTTAGTTGCTCAGAATCTCCATCATTAAAGAATGTTTCAGGTGTGTGCATGTTCCCAACATCCTCCTCAGTAAAAACCGAGGCAAAGAATTCATTCCATTTTTTTGCTATTTCGTTGTCAGCAGTCCTTTTGCCCCATGGTCATCTAGTGGTGGTGGCTTCAGAGTCTAAGGAACAGCTGAAGCAATCCTGTTTTGTCAAAGCCTCTTTCAGAACAATCTGCAAAACATGGAATCTGGAGTTGACAGGTCAGGGCTGTCTGCGCTGTTGAGGATCTGGAGCTGCAAGTAAAAATGAAATGTGGAGCTTCCAGTTCCTGCAGGGAGCTTAAACAAGTCCTGGTTTGTGAACTTGCATCTCAGTGAATTCTGATATTTATAATCTCTGCTTCTACTATATGAAATCAGCACTGTAGCTGCCAGAATGCATCAGGGTAGGATTTGTCAAAACCAGGACTGGCCTGATGAATTGGGAGACTTGGCAGCTATGAATATTCTTTTTCTGTGCAAATAATTATCCAACTGTAAATAGATCTGATAATAATAATACTAACTGATACAATTTGAATAACAAGCACTATGTAAATGAAATAAAGCTTTTTGTAATAACACAGCAAATTATATAAAGTAATGTGGCTGCTGTGTGAATACATGGAAATAAAGGTTAACAAATAAAAACAAAAAAATATGTAAGAAGATACCTTTGTATTGGACTAATTTAATACATTTCTTGACTGGCTTTTAGGAGGTAATATTCCCTTCCTTGAGTCAGAATAGAATCTATATGACAAGATATCCGTTTATATATTTTTTTGTTTTTTAACCTTTATTCCCATATAGTAAATAATGGCAGGTAAAAGTCAATTGCCCATTTCAGTCTTCCCCAAGGGTAGGGTTAGGATCAATTTAATACCAATAAGAATTAAAATCTGCTTGCACCTCTGCTTATTCTTCTGCCTCTCTCCTCATACTCTATTCCCTGCATGCTGCCTCAGAAGGGAGGGGCTAGATCAAGAAGCAGAGGGCAGTCTTTGCTGAGTGAGATTTAGCAGAGCTGGAAGACAACAAATATTTTTGCCAGTCTGCTGCCTCCATATTTTTTGCCAGCCTAGACACAGACATGGTGCACCTATTGACAAATCCAGGCCTGTGCATGTGTGCATTTCTTTTCTGCCAACCATGTTACTCCTATTTGCAGTGGTTATCCATCTGAAAATCTACTTTGACAGGTTAAGCCATTTTACTTATGTAACCCCTATTTTTATCTAGGTAGACCTGACTAAGCCTTTGAAATTTACCACAATATGTTTAGTTAAAGCCAGGAAAATTTGCGATCTGGAAGATTAGCATAAAAAAGCCACCTTGAATGCTTCCTATCACAGATTGACCTTAGCATATAATGAATTGCATGCTTTGTCACTATAAAGAATCTTTAGTTTCCTTTACCAAAAGAACCTAAATTCTTGGGAGGTAGAGAGAGCGAGCAGTGAAGCAGACGTTTGGGTGTTGCTGTCCCATGTGGAAGAAGCAGATAGTATGCATTGCTCAGAGCCTTTATAAACCCCTGCCACCATCTAAGATTGTGGATTTTCATTTGGATTTCTTTTGTAGTTTTCAGTTTGGATACCTAAGCCAATTTTTTAGGGGCAGCATATCCCATTCTGCACCACTTTGCTTATTTTGCTGCTATGGGATTCTCTAAATAGAGACTGGGTAGGGAGATAAAGTTCTTGTATCCCTGTTTGTCCATATTTTTGGTATCTGTTTTAAGTTGCCAGAGGAGGAAGTTATTTTTAACACCCTTCCTACCTCTTTTTTTGTTTTTTGAGTTACTGAGCAGCATAGGGTCCAGGAGCTCAGATGCTGCTGGTTTGAGGAGAGGCATCTTTCCTTATTTATTTATTTAGGCATTTTATAATCCATCGTTTCAAAAGAAGATCAAAACGGTTTACAAAAGCAGCATTCACATTTTAGGTCAACAGAACATTAAAACATTTTACTAGATTTTTAAAATAATTTTTGATATTTTTTGATATTATATAATAAAACTTGCAATTATAATAATTTGTACTAATCAATATATTAGTGGTGTAACTTACCTTTTCATAGAGTGTATTGGTGTATATTTTATTTAGGTCCCCACACATTGTTTAATTTGATAAAAGCCTAGTTGTGTATAATATATATATATATATATATATAATATACACTGTAGATTCATTTCTCTATCAATAGCAGGATGTCACATATGATAATGGCAACTCCAGAAACAGCAAAATGCATGCAAACAGCCCCCAAACCCCATTATAAGCTCCTAGAAATAAAAAATGACTTGCCCAGTCTGTTATGGCCGCCGGCCGTGGCAAACCGCGACCGGGGCCGACCGTCATGGCTGCCGGCTGTGGCGGTCCGCGGCCAGGACCGGTAACTCATCCGCGACATCGGGGGGACCCAGAGGCTCCTGATGGAGCAGGGAGCTCCCTAAGACGTTCTTCTCGCGGCCTCGGCCGCTGCCCGGGCCAGCCGCAGAGCCCAGCGGGGCTGAGATGACTCCTCCTCCTTCCTGGTTGCTTAGGGCTGCGCTCGCGGCTGAAGAATAGATTTAAAGGGGCCACGACAGGAAATGTCGTGGCTCCATTCTGAAGCTGCTTCCTCTTTTCGGGTATTTAAGGCAAACCCTCCCCATCTCCGCCTCTGGGAACACCTTTGTTCACAGCAGGTAAACTTGTTTGCATGTAGGCAATATACGTATAAATTTACACACTATCAGGTGAAGTTTCAAAGGAGTTACTTATGTAAATGTAACTTACTATCATAGCAGTTTTCAAAAGCCATTTACATGTATAAAGTGCACTTCCATGGGTAAATCCTATGGTCAATTCAATGGCATATATTGTAGAAATTTTCAAAAGCCCACTTAAATGGATAAAGTGCATTTACACATGTAAAACACAATTTTAACTGTATAAATGTTTTTGAAAATCAGGCCCATAATGTTGCGCTCGGGGGGTGGACCCTTGTCCTGGGGCAGAGATGGAACACCTCCTGAAAGGGAACAGGAGGTAACTGCCCCCAGGGGGCGGAGCACTGGAGGTTAGGAAGAGCTTCACCACTGGTAGTCCGAGGTCTCCCCTGGAGGAGCCAGTAGGGACCTGGACCGCTTGGACTTAGGTGGGCCTCGCAGGGTCTCCTAGGAGAGTGAAAGTCCAGCATGCCCACTGAGACAGGGAGAGCACGATCGGGTTCAAGGATGGCAACTGGTTGGAGCAGGGAGAACCAGAACAGAGTTGGTGATGACAAGGCGAGGAATAGAGCCAGAACCTGGAGACAAAGTCAGGCAGGTGAAAGGTCAATGTCCAGATGTCAGTCCGAGAGTGGTCAGGCAAAGCAGGGGTCAGGCACCGGAGGTCAGACGAAATCGAAGCAGGCTGAGGTCTTGAGGCAGGCGGCAGGCAGGCAAGTCAGGAACAGACTGTGGTCTTTGAGGCAGGCAGGCAGGTCAGGAACAGGCTGTGGTCTTTGAGGCAGGCAGCAGACAGGCAGGTCAGGACAGGCTGTGGTCTTTGAGGCAGGCAGCAGACAGGCAGGTCAGGACAGGCTGTGGTCTTTGAGGCAGGCAGCAGACAGGCAGGTCAGGACAGGCTGTGGTCTTTGAGGCAGGCAGCAGACAGGCAGGTCAGGAACAGGCTGTGGTCTTTGAGGCAGGCAGCAGACAGGCAGGTCAGGACAGGCTGTGGTCTTTGAGGCAGGCAGCAGACAGGCAGGTCAGGACAGGCTGTGGTCTTTGAGGCAGGCAGCAGACAGGCAGGTCAGGAACAGGCTGTGGTCTTTGAGGCAGGCAGGCAGGTCAGGAACAGGCTGTGGTCTTTGAGGCAGGCAGCAGACAGGCAGGTCAGGACAGGCTGTGGTCTTTGAGGCAGGTGGCAGGCAGGTCAGGAACAGGCTGAGGTCAGTATCAGTAAGACAGTCCGAGGGTACTACCTGGGTAGACAGCCAGACGAACACAGGAACAAGCAGGAACAGGAACTAGGATGCAGGGACGAGTCAGGAACAAAACTGGAACAGAAGGATCCTGGAACTAGACTAGGAAAAGCAAGCACAAGTACAAGCGCAGAGGCAATCTCAGAGCAAACCGACCCGATTGCCAAGGCAAGGAAGTGAAGACAGGAACTTCCTTATATCGGGGGATCAATCAGGGTGCGCCTTCGGAGCTAGGACCCGCCCTAGGCCTTGTATGAGTCCGGGCAGTCTGCGCGCGTGCGTGTATGGGCGTGGCCAAGATGGCCGAGGACGCCGAACCTCGGCATGAGGCCCGGCGCACAGTGGAAGGCCCGCGACCGCCGCCGTAGGACGCTGGGGCCTGGCAGGACTGGCAACTACCGCGAGGGAGGTTGTCCCGAGGCCTGCTGTGGGACCATGAAGGTGAGCAGGTCCACGGGTGGGACGGCTGCGGGCGGGGCGCGTAACACCATATTGGGCAGGCAGTTTTGTAAGAGCCCATTTCCATGGGTGAAACACTGTTTTGCTTGCAGAAGTGCCTTTGAAAATTGCCTTCTTGGTGCACAATATTAGCACTGCTGTAAGTTATACTAATGAGAAAGAAGATACATTAAAGATATTTAATTTTAAAATTCTGTTTCTCATAAAAAAAAATAGGTTGAAGAAAACATTTTTCGCATCAGCTATGTCTGTGTACATGGCAGATTAATATTGCATGCCATGGAATAGCTATCCCAACCATTAATTGCTTTGTAACCTGAGATTGCACAACTATGCACTTTCCTTTTTGAGTGGGAATATTTTACAAAAGCAATATTTTACTACTGAAAATTTCAAATTGCTCCTTTTGTTTTCATTGCATGAATGGAAAGAGAGTCTGAAAATCCAGTAGTGTTATTTGTAAGGAAATTGAATCTCTTTTTGTAAATTCATGGTGCAGTTGATAGCCTGTAATTCTATAATTACAATTTAAAATTATTATTCTGTAATGCTCTCCCCTTAGTGCAACCCTGTCGTGCAAATGCCAGTTAATATCTTTGCAATTGAATATCTCTCCACTGTTTAATATACTTCCTGTTATCCCTTTTTGCTCAATTGTTAAAAATCTTGCATTTTGAGCTTTTGTAAACCGTTGTGATGGCTTTTCCGAATGATGGTATATAAAACTCATTAAATAAATAAATAAATAAATAATGTGCATTTTTTAAGTATTTCATGAGTTGTTAAAATGCCTATGAATGTAACTTGGACGCTGGAAGGGACATCAGCAACTCAGCTAGTTTTAGATATGTCCATAATTTTCTTAGAAATGTTATTCTAAAATAATTTCTGGTATAATTGTTTTATTCCAGTTTTCCTCAAAAGAGAGTATCAATAAAAAGCAAACACTGCTAGGTTTGTGTAAATACACAAAAATGAGAATCCGATGGGATATGCTGCCTGCTGCTTTGACGATGGAATCTCTGCAAAGCGCTGACTGAGAAATAAAATTGTGCAGACTCAATTTTTATGGCCATTAAGGCTGAAATGCTTACTAAGGGCCTCATTCATCAAGGTATTTTCCCATAGACCACAGATTAGGAGATGAACCTTAGTTTATCAGGCCCTAAGATTAAAATGCAAAACATTTGAATGTAGTGAAGTAAACACATCCTCTTAATGCTTAATTATTTTAATGAAACTCCTTTATCATAAATTACTTTAAATCTTCCAGACTATTGTGAACTTTTGTATCAGTTATAGAAGTAGGCTTGTTTTTGCTCAGAACTCCTTTTAAGTGTCTGAGTTGTACCTCTTATTCTTACTCTTCAACTTTAACAATTCAGTTTGGGCTCTTTGCTCTTCAGTTTCTCTAACCCTTTTAATGGCTGAACCAAGAAAAATACAATGATCTCGAATCACAACTATAAGCAGTACTCCACCCCATTCCCATACCTGGGAACTTTTGAGTTGTGGTCACCCTGAGATTGCTGTTGAATAACAGGAACGGAATAATATGTATCAGCTTTCTCTCTTCCATCCCCACCATCACCCCCAACTAATCTACACTTTCTTTTCTCCCACCCATCACCATCACCTGTTCCCCCTCCAGAGATGACCCAGCACACCTCCCCTTCATCTCTTCTTGACCCCAGCACTCTTTGCTCCCTTCCCCTATAAGTCTCAGCTCCATGACTTATGCATCCTCACTCTACCCTTAGTTCACACCTGGAATCACAGCTGCAGACTGACTTTTGTGTATATTTGTTATGGTTATTGATGTTTGGGTGGATCCTTGGACAATGTGGCAGCTGACCACGCTCAAGGGGGGGGGGGGGCAGTCCCATGAGGGACCACGGTGTCAGGCTAGGCTCTGGTCACACAAACACAGATTTGAATCTTTATTTAAACAGTTTTGGAAACCACCAGAGGTGGCAGTAGTGAGTAGTAGATGTTGAGTCCGGCTGGGCGAGTATCCCACAGGGCGCTGGAACAATGAATCCTCTGCTTGGCTGTGCTGTAGTGGAAAGAGACTGAGAGTCATGAGTACACAGTGAGAAACATACAGAGTCCCAGGTAGAATAGGAGAAGCTCCGAGACAGGGAGAGCAGGCCCTCGAGGAGCGAGAACCTGATCCCTTAGAGTAGAGAGACTCAGTGGTATTGTACTCACACAGCGATTCCACTAGACGAGAGTTCTGGCACTGGAACAGAGGGCAGGCCCTTGAGGAGCGAGTACCTGGTTCCAGGGAAGCAGTACTGTGGAATAGATGGTAGTCGTACTCACAGATGAAAACTGTTAGTGAAGTCTTCCAAGTAGAAAGGGTTGTAGATGCAGGCAGTGACTCAGGGAATTTGTGTCCTCAAGGAGCGAGTACCGGTTTCCTGATAGCACCTGAAAGAAGCAGAAGAGGCCTCCGAGGAGTGGGTACCCCGTTAGCAATAAGAGTTCCAGATAATGCTGGAGTGGCAGAGCAGCTTCGGTACGGAGAGCGAATCCCATCTGTAGAATTCCGGGGGTTGCTAACTCGATTAGCTAGCAAAAGAGGTAGGCTTAAATATCCGGGCAGTGTGACGTCATCTCAGAGGGATGTCCCTGAGGTTCGCACCAACGAGGAAATAAAGACGAGGGCGGCGTGCGCGCGCCCTATGATACCTTGGAGGAGCATGGCGGGAATCAGCACCAAAGCCGGTCCGGAGACGCCGTAGAGGTTGGCAGACAGACGCTGCGGCAGCCAGTAGTCCGAGGTGAACGGGAGGAGCCGCAAGAAGAGTGAGATAGGCAGGGCGAAGCCGTCGTAGACCGGTCGCAACAATATTGCAGCCCCTCTCCAGTTTCTCCCCACATGCTGCTTGCAATATCTGCTCCAGGCTCCCCCCACTTCTCCTGATCTTTGCAGGTTTACTGAGGAAGGGCACTGGCTCAGCTGTAATCAGAGAGGCCCTGAGATTTCAAGTGTTTCTCCCCTGAGACCCTGCAACTGATGCAAATTCCCTCAGGGTGAAATCCTGAGAGTTCCCAGGTATGCCCATTCCCGAGGACAACTCCTCATTTCATTAAGTTCAGTGTTCTCCAAGATGCAACATAAGATAGTTTACTTTTGGTTAAATATAACACCATATATCTGGTGTTACCAAGGGTCAGCACACGTGTCAGACCCTGGAAGCACTGAGAAAATCCAGTGTAAGGTTGGATAGAGGAGTTGTCTTCATGCTGGATGCCGAGACATTTTTGAGCCCAGAAGTACATATGACTCCCATTGCCGTGGATCGCAATCACACTGGCATCAGAGACTTTCTCTGCAGATGTGAGGAGACTAGGGGAGGGCCCTAATGGAGGCAACTAAAGCAGAAGGTATCACAGGAAGGAGTGCAAAAATGGCAGTGTTGACAATGTCGCCATCGAGAGATCAAGAACAGGCATTAGCAGTGGGAAGCAACGCTCGAGGGTTGACATAGTCTAGGAATTGGGGTAAGCTCCCCTGCATTGACATCATCAGCAAAGGCACTTGCTTTAAACCTATGGTAGTGACTCTTGATACCATCATGCCTGCATTGACTGTGTTAGAAAAGACAATTTCATTTTTAGCGGTTTTGACTTCTAGTATGTATACATGCTCCCAGGCACAAGAAGGAAGGCTTAATGGAGCGGGCACTAAGAAGTTAGAACATGGAACAAATGTGGCAGTTGATGGCTGCAGGACAAGATCTACCAATGAAAGGCAAGAACTACTGTAAATTCACAGTAAATAAACTTTGAGAATCAATCTAGGATCCTCAATCTGCATTGTCTGAATTTCCCAATTATTTTTCTGATTTCACAGTTAGACCTTTTCAACTTGAAGGTAGTATAATTCTCCATTGACAAACAGGATGATGTCTTGCACATGGATAACATCATGAGATGCCACAAATGTAGAGAACTCTTTTAGAACCTAGAAAAGCCTAGAAGGATTTTCTGTGCATGCATGGGTGTTCTTGCACAGCTGCCCCCATGAGTAACAAGTAAAGCTGATGAAGAATGGGAAGACTCACCAATATTTAATGTTTTTATCTCCTAATACTTGCATAGTAGATGATAAGATATATAGGGAGAGGTTTCTCTTTTCTCTCCTTGAAACAATGCATTATTTGCCTCTAATTTTATTAATCAAAATTTGTTTATCATAAAAATAGTGGAAACATGCCACAATAGTTCTTTGTGAGCATGCTCTAGTATTTCCGCTTCTAAAAACTGTGTTCTGTCCAAGCAGATCTCCTGTCCCTCCATTTTGCTCAACACTCACAATAGTAGGCACTGGTTCAAGATCCCAGTATGACATTCTCATGCTTGCTCTTCTCCTCACTCTGACGACTCTGATATTAGATCTCCTTCAATCATTTTCAAGATCATCTTGTATTTCTTTCCTTTCCTTGTTTAGCACATTGGTTTTTTTTAAGAAACAAGCTGTTGTATTAATCTGTTCTTCAATATTGATCTCATCTTGAGTAACTCTTTTTTTTTCCTTTTATTCGTTCATTTCCCTTTTCATATCTGCAAATGCACAGGAGATTGTTGATCTCAATAGCTAAAATTTTTGTATTAAAGCCATGATATCCACCTTCATCAGTGGTTCCTCCATATCTTGTATATTCTATTTAGTGCTGTTATGCTCTCTGCACTAGCCACTGCAAGGCTAGACTGATTACTTGGATGTCTTCCAAATTTGCCAAGGCCTGCCCTATAACTCACTTTAGCTTCTATTTCAGCAAAGCAACTGAACAGACCTCAGAAAAGAAAACTTAATAGAAGGGATGCCAGTGTTGCTTTCTGTTTCCACATATTCTCCTTTTTCCTGCAAATAAGCAGGCTGAATTATCCATGCTGTCTGGGACATCCCTCCGGGAAAGCTAGGTGGAGCTTCTTAAAGATGTCAGAGCTTTGCTCAATGTGTGGCTACGTGTCCTTTTCCACGCAGCTCCATTTTCTCCTCAGTCTGTTCTTTCTGCACTGCAGGTGGAGCTTTTTTCTCTCCTCAGAGTGCACCATAGTTTTCGAAAATGCTGCCGAGGCCGCCTGGCTTCAAGTTCTGCAAGTGTGGGAAGATTATGTCCATCACCGATGGGCATAATTTTTGTATCTTATGCCTCGGCCTGGACCACGACCAGTCATCTTGCACGGACTGTGGCCGCATGTCCCCCTGGGCCCAGCGCCAACAGTGCTGCCAAAATTGCCTGGTTGTGATAAGAAAATTCAGGGTCTTATATCCCCAGCTCGGCCCACTTGTCTCTGGGGCTGCGCTTGGATCGCCCTAAAATATCCAAAAGGGGCTCCTCTGTGGGATCACCAGACAAGAGACAGGGACAGCTGGGTTAACCCCACTCCTTCCCCCAGCGCCCCCAGCCATCCAAGCATGTGGAGCGTCAGGAGATGCACCGACCCAACCACCGAGGGGACTGGTGTCGTCTGGCATCGAAGCTCTGCACCAACATGTGCACACTATGAAGAGCCACGCGCGAGATGCACCGTCGATGCATGCCTTGAAGTCGAAGCATAAGAAGGAGTCATTGCTCAGCAAATCATCGCCGGAAGTCATTGGGATTGATGCAGGACAGCCCTTCGATGCAGGCGCCGACTGAAGGACAAGTCACGTCGCACACTTTGACGCAGAAAGCGTCCAAAAGTCACTTGGTTCCACCCACCTTCAGCTGCTTGGCTGGGAAGTCCTCCCAGAAGACTCCTCTGGCCATGGACCCACAGGGGATCTTCACCCCTGACAATTTAGTGGATCTTGCGATCTCTGATGTGGAGCCAGCATCTGAATACGTGTCCATGGGCTCCTCCAAGTCCTTGGAGCATGTCTTCTTGGGTTTATCTTCAGTTTTCAGATGGAAGAGGTCTTCAAGGCAGTTGCAGGAGCTCCTCCAAAAACAGCACGAGTTCTTCCTCAATGGAACGGGCGAAAGTCCGGCCCAGAGGCCCCGACTTGGACATCCTGCTGACAGCACTGCCACCAAGGAATTCCTCTACAGATGGCTGTTATCTGTCCGGGACACAGGGACCTGGCCTCACAGGTGATGTCACAAATTTCCAGGATCTTGACTCAGTTCCTCTCCTCTGTGGAGGATCAGGGAGACCGCAAGTTCCATCCTATCCCAAGTGAAGACTCCCGCAAAGGGACATTAGTCCTGATCCTCGGCCCAGCCCCTGGGCACTCTCTGCAACCGGATGTCTCCCTGCAGCTCTCAGCACCTATGTTGCCGTGTTCCTCGATGGGGTATCCATCTAACTCGCTGGAAGAGCAGCCTAAGCCTGCCTCCCCACCAGAGGACCTCTCCTATTTGAAATTTGTGGAAAAGTGGGCACTTGGCTCAACATTGAAACGCGAAAGGTGCCAGACCCTCACGCTGAGGTTTTAGGTATCCTGAAGATCTTTGAAGCGCCGGCCAAGCGAACCGCCTTGCCATCCCATGTGGTGCTAGACTCAGTTATGACAAAGTTTTGGGAATCCCCCTTTTCTGGTCAAGTGACCTCATAGAAAACAGATCTCAAATTCTGGATGCGTCGGTCTCCATTCTACAGCATGGTCCAACTCCCACACACCTCGATGGTGGTCGAGTTGGCCATGAAGATAGCCAAAAAATCACGCCTCCATTTGAATACTCCTCCGGGGTGCGACTGTAAGTACCTGGTCGAGTTCGTCAGAAGAGCGTTCCAGGTAGGTCTGCTGAACGCGAAGATCCAACAGCACCAATTCTACATTACACAATCCCTATACGAGTGCCTGCAGTCGCTAAAGCCCCACTTTGCCACTGCTTCGCAGGATGAGGCCCCACCACAATAATTTCACAATCTAGAGGAGGGGCTAAGACATCTATTGTGGACAATATATGAAGCCTTCGAGACGTTTGCGTACACTACAGCAGGAGCCATAGCCGCTCGGAGGATGGCGTGGCTTCAGGTCAGCGCCATTCAGAAGGACGTTCATGAGAAATTGGCTGACCTCCGCTGTCTCCTGGACAACCTTTTTGGGACAAACTGTGCAAATTTGTGGCCAAATTAAAGGAGCAGAACATAGCGATCTTGTCCCTGGCATCTCCCACCGACCAGCAATTCTCAGGCAAGAAGCATTACCCATCATACTGGAAAACCTATTCCCAGCAACGGCCATACAGGCCGTATTCATCTTATTGTCCACCTCCTTATCTGCAAACCCAGCCACAGCTACCATAGCAACAACAAAGTCGCAGCAGGCAGTGGAACCAGAAACAGCAACGCCTGCCCCCGAATAACAACAACATGAAGCCCCAGCAGTGTTTTTAGAAGCATCTAGGCCACTCTTACCATTCAAAGAGGGAGAGAGAGGTTCCCTTTTCTATCATTCTTGGGAAGCGATCACCTCTGACCGCTGGGTGCTCAATATTATCAGAGAAGATACTGAATCTCCCCCATCGAGTAAGACCACATTGTCCCACCTCAGATAACCAGTGCTGGCTGCAGGAGGAAATCACCAAACTGCTCCAACAACATTCTATCCAGCGGGTTCCCAGCATTCAGCTGAACCAGGGATTCTACTCCCAATATTTCCTCATCCCCAAAGGATCGTGAGGACTCCGCCTGATCCTGGACTTATAAGCTCTCAAAAACTCCTAAAAAGGGAGAAGTTCAAGATGACATCTCTCAAGACCATCCTTCCCTTTCTGCAGCCCAACAATTGGATGTGTTCGCTGGACCTCAAGGCCGCATACTCTCGCATCCCTATGCACCAGTCCTCCTGGCGACACCTGTATTTCCAGGTCAATAAATGCCACTTCCAGTGCAAGGTGCTCCCCTTTGGTCTCTTGTCTGCCCCGAGAGTCTTCAATAAGTGTTTAGCGATAGCAGTGGCCCACCTCAGGAAGCAAGGGATCTAGTTGTTTCCTTACCTCAATGATTGGTTGATAGTGGCACCCCATCCTGCAACTCTTCAGAGCAGCTTGAAGGCTATAATCCATTGCCTGGAGGGGCTTGGGTTGGTTATCAATTATGAAAAGACCAGTCTTCAGCCAACGCAGAGCCTGCAGTTCATTGGGGTCTGTATAAGTACCGTACTGGGCAGAGCATTCTTCCCGGTGGACAGGGCCCGCACGATATGCACCCTGGCCATTCAACTGAGAGACTGTACTTATGCCTCGGCCTGCCAGATCTTGACCCTGCTGGGCCACATAGCAGCGGCCATATATGTGATATTGCGTACCCACTTACACATACGGTACCTGCAATGGGGACTGAAGACACAATAGACACAGTTCTCACATTCGCTGTCCCAGCAATTGAGTCTGATCCAGAGCATGAAATTGGACTTAGGCTGGTGGTTGCGCCCCACAACTCTTTCAAGCGGGGCACCGCTTCATTCCCCCGACTCATCAGCTAATCTTCACAACAGATGCCTCAAACAAGGGGTGGGGAGCCCATTTGGACCAGGTACAGACACAAGGGCTCTAGTCCAGCTGGGAACACAACAGGAAAGTATAGACGTTCTGCTCCGTCTACTCCAGCAGAGAATGACTCACGTAGGTCGCATTTCTCGTGTGCACTTTCTGTCGAACCACCTACTCCCCTCGGCGACAGTGCAGATCTGCTGACGCAAGACAACGGCACCCTGCTTCACCCCATGCACTCCTCGCTGCATCTCACTGCATGGAGGTTGAAAGGACAGTATTAAGTCACCTATGCTTGCCACCTATGCTTGCCATCAGAGATCGAAGAGTCCTGGTGTTGTCCAGGAAATCTTCTACTAGAAGGAACAGGGCAAGTGGCTCAGATACTCTGTTTGGGGCGATGACAAGGCATAGACCCCCATCTCCTGCTCATCGGAACTCCCTTTAGAGTATCTCCATTCCCTTTACCAGGCGGGACTGGTGACGGCTTTGGTGGGGGTCCACGTCAGTGGCATTGAGGCCTATCATCATCTCTGCAATGGCCTGCCGGTGTCCAACCACCCACTAGTCTCCTGGTTCATGAAGGGCATTCTACGACTGCGACCACCAGTGCAAAGGCCACCTGTTCTATGGAACCTCAAACTAGTACTGGAACAGCTTATGCTCCCCCCTTTGAACCTCTGTAATCATTTGAGATATCTCTTTTGGAAAGTTCTGTTTTTGGTCACCCTGACCTCCACAAGAAGAGTCAGCAAATTGCAGGCTCTGGTTCACTATTTGTCATACCTTGAATTTCAACATGACAAGGTGTCCTTACGGACACACCCCTCATTCTTACCTAAGGTAGTTTTGGCTTTCCACATTAATCAAACCATTACCCTGCCGATCTTCTTTCCGAAGCTGCACAAAGATGAGGATGAGAGCCAGCTACACATGCGGGATTGCAAGCGAGCCTTGGCCTGCTATAAGCATAGAATGCACTCCAATCTAGAACTTCACAATTATTTGTTTCCTTCAATCCGAATGTCCCAGGGCTGCGGTCTCAAGAGGACTCTCTCGACTTGGATTTCACAGTGCATTCAGTTCTGTTACAATAAAAGTTCAGAGATCCTGACCAGTTCACCAAAGGCCCATCAGGTGAGAGCACTGGCAGCGTCAGTAGCTCACCTACGGGAAGTTCCTATAATGGACATCTGTAAAGCCGTTATGTAGTCCTCTATGCATACTTTCACTTCCCATTATTGTCTCAACCAGCATGCCACTGCAGATGCAGTGATGGGCAGATCCATTCTCCAGTCAGGGACCACATAAAGAGATAGTCCACTATCCCGGATCAGGTTAGGCACAACACTTCTACTCAGCCTCGGGAACTGTGCAATGTTCCCGCAGGGACCCTTCATACTGCGCTCACAACCTTCAGCTGGGGACCCAGACAGCATGGCTAATTCAGCCTCCTTATCTGCGGGAAAAAAAACAAGTTTCATACCGTAAAGAGTGTTTTCCATAGATAGCAGGATGAATTAGCCATGCTGACCCACCTGCCTCCCCGGACAGTCTCCATTTCACGATTCACAGACATGCTTTGGAATAGACTGAGGAGAAAATGGAGCCGTGCGGGAAAGGACACTCAGCCGCACACAGAGCAAAGCGAGATAAAATTAAATAAATAAAATAAAATCAAGAGGTGGACTGCATATAGTGGTAGGCATAAACCACCATTTGAAACTTGAAAAACACCATGTAAACAAATCCAGATGTCATATATATATATTTAAGCCTTACCCATCAGCCCCTGCTCTACTACCCCTACCCCAAGCCCTGCAACAGTCTAATCAGCCAACAAAACCAACTGCACAAACATCCAATCGCCTAGGTCCCTTTGGCCTTGCCAGACAATACCCAGCCATCATCAACCTCTACCAGCTGGGGAGTTGTAGCCTGTTGATTTCAACATGGCTCCCCCATGACCTGCCTTGTCACCAGGTTTACAAAGTGTCTTAACTCTGTTCTACCACTTCCTTCCATATCTGAGCCAAGCATGTCCAGATTCCATTACAAATGCTGGATTTCCCCCATCTTCACTGGTATGCTTTTCAGACTTTGTCATCTTTCTCTTTGATTCTTACAGTCCTATGCTTAATTTAACATTTAGGCCCTTTTCCATTTCTTACCACCAACTTTTGTAAAATCCGTACAGCCACCAAAAACTGAGTCCATTGTCAAAAAACATCTGGTCTCCCTCTGTTCATTGATGTTTGTGTTTTAATCGTGATTTTTCCTTGCAGATTATCCCAGCCTTCTTGGAAGCCTGATGCAGGCATAGCATTGTCATTAGTGTTCTGAAAAATGAAAGCAAGTAAAACCATGTAAGGCACTATTGGTAATGTATGTAAGTAAAGTACATGTTAATAGCACTTAAGTTGTAGGCATAGACTATCAATGCAATTAGGCACAAATTAATCATATCAACTATATAAAACAAACCCCCTTTCCTCTCATACGCATTTATTTTGAAATCTATGATCAAATATAAAAAGTGATTGAAAATCATAGGGATAGACAGGAGGACCTTCCTGGGTACTTCTGTGTTAAAATACTCATCCTGGATCACAATTTGAAAGAAAACGGTAGCCTTATGTTACGGTTCTGGCCGCGAGCGCCGCGACCAGACCCTTACCTCCGTGCTCCTGGATCAGTTCCCACTTCTCGAGGCCTGGTTTGCGGCCTGTTCAGCGGTGTTCCCGCAGGGGTCGCACTGCCGGGAAGCCTCCCATGGACGCCCTGCTTCTAGGCGTTCACGCTTTTCTAGGCCGTTTCCCGCCAGTGGTGACTCTGCCCAGTTCCTGACGTCAGACGCCGTGGCCTTGATAAGCCGGCCGTGGACACTCAGTCTTTGCCTTGCAACGGGTTTACCTCCTGGTTCCCTGTTGCTTCGTGCTCCGGAGTGAGTTGCCTTGGTAATCGCTCCGTTCCTGCTTGCCTGCTACAGTACCTGCTTGGTTCCTGCTTGCCTGCTTCAGTACCTGCTTGGTTCCTGCTTGCCTGCTACAGTTCCTGCCTGGTTCCAGTACCCGAGTCTTGCTACAGTTCCTGCCTGGTTCCAGTACCCGAGTCCTGCTACAGTTCCTGCCTGGTTCCGGTACCCGAGCCCTGCTACAGTTCCTGTCTGGTTCCAGTACCCGAGTCTTGCTACAGTTCCTGTCTACTGTTCTAGTCTTGTTCCAGTTCTCAGTCCTGATCATCAACCCGCCTAAGACCCAGCGGCTGGGCCCCTATGGGCTCCTCCCGGGGGGGGGGGGGGGGGGGGGCTCCGGCTTCCAAGGGTGAAGCTGCCTAAGTCCCAGTGGCTGGGCTCCTACGGGCTCCTCCCGGGGGAGCACCAGCTTCCAGGGTGAAGAGCACCTCTGCGTCCTGCCTGAACATCTGCCTCCCAGCCTGCCATTACTAGAGACATTGAACACCTATCCCTGTCTCCTGCAGGTCAGCCCAAGGGTCCACTAAATTGAGACTCCATAACAGATTGCAAGGCCATGGACTCGGCGGATGTGCCCGCTCCCTCGGACCTGCCCGGGATGGCCCGCCAGATGCTACAGCACCAGAGCTGCATTGATACTCTGGCAGTCACGGTGGAACGGCTGTCCTCTCGACTGGAGTCCTTGCCTCCTGCTGGCGGGGTCCCCGAGGGACACAGCTCTTCTGTGACTCAGCTACCGGCACCCTCTCGCTACGCTGGTGATTCAAGGACCTGCCGCGGCTTTCTGAACCAATGTTTCGTACGGTTCTCTCTGTTGCCTCAGCAGTTCCCCCTCGGATGCGGTGAAAGTGGCGTATATCCTGTCCCTGCTTGATGGGAAAGCCTTAATATGGGCTTTTCCCCTTTGGAAAAACAATGATCCCTCGCTAATGAACTTACAACAGTTCATCTCGAACTTCCGACAGGCCTTTGATGAGCCCACCCGAGTAGCTACGGCTACATCTGATCTGCTGCAACTCCGTCAGGGGGCTCGCTCCTTGGCAGATTATGCTATGGAATTCCGGATGTTAGCCCAAGAAGTAGGTTGGCAGGATGGTAGTCTTAAGGCCATCTTCTTGGAGGGCCTCTCCAGATGCATAAAGGATGAGATTGCTGCCCGAGATCTGCCGGAGGACCTCAACGCCTTGATAAAGATGGCTGCCCAGATTGACCGCCGCCTACAACAACGGGCCATGGAGCAGCACTCCTCTCGCCACAGTTCTGCCTCTGTGTCAGCGAGATCTGCGTCTTCTCCTAAGACTTCTCGTTCAGCTGCTCCCACCTGCGAACCCATGCAGCTGGGACGGGCCCCGCTCTCTGCTGAAGAGAGGCAACGTTGCCATTCGTTGAAATTATGCTTGTATTGTGGCCAGAAGGGCCACTTCTTGGCACGCTGCCAGCAGCGTGCGGAAAACGCCAAAGCCTAGGAGGTCGGGAGGAGCTCCTCCTAGGCTGTGCCACAGCTCCTCAATGTACCATGCCTGTTACCCTGGAATATCCTGGAGGGTACATTGAGACGATTGCGTTCCTGGATTCTGGAGCCGGAGGTAATTTCATCCTGCAGGACTTAGTCTCCCAGTTGCGAATTCCTACGCATAGACAGGCGGTCCCGTTGCGAATTACCTCCATCCAGGGGACGCTCCTTCCAGGACCTGTCCTGATGTCCACGGCACCCATTACTGTCCGCACCGGGGCGATCCATTCGGAGGAGATATCCTTCCTAGTGTTAGATAAGGCTGTCCACCCCGTGGTGCTAGGGTTGCCGTGGTTACAGAAGCACTTGCCCACGATTCAGTGGGATTCTCTACAGATTGTCAAGTGGAGCCCTTTCTGCCTAGCTAACTGTATGAAAGTGCCTAGGGCTTCCGCACTCCCCTTGATGCACTCTGGCCTAGGTCCTCCTGCACCCTATGAGGACTTCACAGATGTTTTTTCCAAGACCAAGGCGGAGATCCTTCTGCAGCATCGTCCATATGACTGCGCTATAGACCTGTTACCTGAAACCTGGGCCATGTCCGAGTATATTTCAGAGAATCTGGCCAAGGGGTTTATTTGCCCATCCAAGTCACCTGCAGGGGCAGGCTTCTTCTTTGTCAGCAAGAAGGACGGCTCGCTGAGACCGTGTATAGACTATCGAGGCCTAAATTCCATTACCAAGCGGGATCGTTATCCGCTCCCGCTAATCCTGGAGCTCCTCGATAGGCTCCAGGGAGCGAAGATTTTCACAAAGTTGGACTTACGAGATGCTTACAACTTAGTCAGAATTCGTCCCAGAGACGAGTGGAAAACCACTTTTAATACCAGAGACGGGCATTACGAATATCTTGTGATGCCTTTCAGCTTATGTAATGCTCCGGCGGTGTTCCAGCACCTTATGAATGAGGTGTTATGGGACCTTCTGAACACCTGCGTAATCGTCTACCTCGACGATGTGCTAGTCTACTCCCAGGACCTGCCTTCACACCGTCAGCATGTCCGTCAACTGCTCCAAATACTTAGGGAGCATGGTCTGTATGCGAAACTTGAAAAATGTAGTTTCAAGAAGACGCCCCTGCCGTTCCAGGGCTACATAATCTCTGCAACAGGCTTTCAAATGGATCCTGAGAAAGTGGCGGCCATTAAGAATTGGCCCCGGCCGAGGGGCCTCAAAGCGTTGCAACGTTTCCTCGGCTTTTCCAATTTCTACCATCACTTTATTCCCAACTATTCCCGTATTGTGGCCCTGTTGACTGCCCTCACCCGAAAGGGGGCCAACGCGGTGGATTGGCCTGTTCCTGCCTGCCAAGCCTTCGAGGCCCTCAAGGAAGCGTTCCTGTTAGGCACCTGCCTTTGTCATCCGGATCCCAGCCGGCCCTTTGTGGTGGAAGTCGATGCCTCCAATATGGCCATGGGAGCCGTGCTGAGCCAGTACTCTGATTCTGGACAATTGTTACCTTGTTCATATTTCTCGAAGAAATTCTCGCTGGCAGAGGGCAACTACTGTGTTGGTGATAAAGACTTGCTAGCTGTGAAACTTGCCCTGGAGGAATGGAGACAGTGGTTGGAGGGAGCCAACCATCCGGTTACGATTTATACAGACCACAAAAACTTAGCATTCTTGAAGCAAGCCCAACGCCTGAATCCAAGGCAAGCTCGGAGGTCGCTGTTTTTTGATCGGTTTAACTTTACTCTACGCTACTGACCCCGCTCTAAGAATGTTCGAGCCAACACCCTCTCGTGCTCTTCTGAGGTCGAAGAGACTCCTGACACTCCCCAGTACATCTTGGATCCCGTGAAAGTGAGCCTCGCAGCAACCTCGGTGTCCTCCCAAGGAAAGACTGTCGTTCCACGTCGCTCCCGGAAAGCAGTCCTCACTTGGGCCCATGACTCCCTCACTGGGGGCCATGCTGGCTGTAAAGGGACCTTGTTGAACCGGTTCTAATGGTGGCCAACGGTGAGACAGGACATCCAAGCCTTTGTGGGCTCTTGCCCTACCTGCGCCGTTCAGAAGCCGCTCATCGGGAGACCCAGAGGCCTGTTATAACCATTACCCATCCTGGTGGAGCCTTGGACACATATCTCCACCTGAGACGGGAAGGTCGTGGACCTTCCCGTCTCAGGAGGTAATTCGGTCATTTGGGTGACCGTAGACCGATTCTCCAAGATGGCGCACTTTGTCCCCTTGCCAAAGCTGCCTTCTGCACCTGATCTAGCCAATCTCTTCGCTCAGCATGTCTTTAGACTTCACGGTCTTCCGCAGGATATAATCTCCGATCGAGGACCACAGTTTACTGTTCGATATTGGACACTGTGCAAATGCTTTAGTGTGCAACTTAGTCTTTCGTCTGCGTTCCATCCCCAGACTAATGGGCAAACGGAACGGACTAACCGCACCTTAAAGACTTTTCTCTGTTCGTTCGTGAATGAACGACAAGATAATTGGGCCAAGTTACTCCCGTGGGCGGAGTTTTCATATAATAATCACACGCATGCTGCTACTGGAAGTTCACCTTTTCTCGTTGTCTATGGGAAGCAACTTTGACCGCCCTTGCCTTCGCCTGAACCTAGTGCACTCCCAGCAGTGCAACTTTCAGCCCGTCAACTTCTTTCCTTATGGACTTCTATCCAGGGAAAGCTCCGTAAAGCCGCCCAGTCTGCCAAGAAATGGGCGGATAGGCATCGTCAGCCAGCGCCTATCTTCCTTCCTGGAGACCGCGTCTGGCTTAATACTAAAAATCTACAGTTACGAATCCTGTCTCGAAGACTAGCTCCGAGATTCTGTGGGCCTTTTTGAGTCGCCGAACGAATGGGAGCAGTCTCATACCGACTACGTCTACCCTCCTCCATGCGCATACATGACGTGTTCCATGTGTCATTGCTGAAGCCTCTTGTTTTATCCAGATACCACTCCCGGGCTCCTGAACCATCGGATCCTTTAGTACCGGACGATGTTACGTATCAAGTATGTGAGATCTTGGATGTCCAGTTCCATCAACCACGCTGGGAGTACTTGCTCGCCAGGGAGGATTGCGGACCCGAGGAAAATTCTTGGGAACCGGCCCGTAACATCCTTGACAAGGACTTATTACGGCAGTTCCATCTGGACCACCCAAGTAAACCCGGACCGGCTAAGAGGGGGGTGTAAGAGGGGAGGTACTGTTACGGTTCTGGCTGCGAGCGCCGCGACCAGACCCTTACCTCCGTGCTCCTGGACCTGTTCCCACTTCTCGAGGCCTGGTTTGCGGCCTGTTCGGCGGCATGCCCACGGTCATTCGATTGTGCCATCCACCTCCTTCCTGGCACCGAGCCGCCTCGGGGGGCACTTATGCCCTCTCGCCTGCAGAAACGCAGGCCATGACAGAGTACATCAAAGAGAACCTGGAGAGGGGCTTCATTCGGAAGTCAACGTCCCCAGCGGGGGCTGGGTTCTTCTTCATTGGGAAGAAGGACGGAACCCTTCGTCCATGCATCGACTACCGGGGTCTGAATGCAATAACGGTCAAGGACCATTACCCCTTGCCCCTCATCTCTGAGCTCTTTGATCGTCTACAAGATGCGAGGGTCTTCACTAAGTTGGACCTCCGAGGGGCCTATAACCTGATTTGCATCAGAGAGGGCGACGAATGGAAGACGGCCTTCAACACCCGAGATGGCCACTATGAATATTTAGTGATGCCGTTCGGGCTCTGTAATGCTCCAGCAGTGTTCTATAACACCATGAATGAGATTCTCCACGATCTCCTGTATCGGTGTGTGGTCGTGTACCTGGACGACATTTTGATATTCTTGGACTCTCTGACCACTCACCGCCAGCATGTCGTCCAAGTATTACAACATCTCATAGACAATAGACTGTATGCGAAACTTGAGAAGTGCCTTTTTGAGCGGGAGTCCCTTTCCTTTCTGGGTTACATCGTCTCCAGTGAGGGATTCCGTATGGACCCCCAGAAGCTAAAAGCCATTCAGGAATAGCCGCAACCGTCCGGATTGAAGGCACTCCAATGGTTTTTGGGTTTCGCCAATTATTACCGGATCTTTATTCCCCACTATGCGTCCATCATTGCCCCGATGACAGCCTTGACCTGGAAGGGCATGGACCCCAAGAACTGGCCTCCGGGAGCGGAGGCTGCCTTCCTCCGACTTAAGGAGGCATTTCTGCAGATCCACAACGGCCGTTCGTCATCTAAGTGGACGCATCCTCAGAAGGCATAGGTGCCGTTCTGAGCCAGACTTCAAAGAACCACAAACTACACCCGAGTGCCTTCCTCTCTCGTCAGTTCTCTCCGGCAGAACGAAACTATGCCATTGGTGACAAGGAGCTCCTAGCCATTAGTGGCTCTAGAAGAATGGCGTCCTTGGCTAGAGGGGGCATAGCACCAGTTTACAGTCTACACGGACCATAAAAACCTTGAGTATCTGCATCGGGCGCAGCGACTCAATCCTCGACAGGCACTTTGGGCGTTATTTTTCACCCGTTTCAACTTTGTCCTACGCTATCGACCTGCCGGGAAGAATCTCAAGGCGGACGCCTTGTCACGAGTCTTCAAGACTACCGAGAACCCTGATGACCCTCAGTTCATCATTGAGCCATCACGGGTCCTACTGGCCGCCAACACGACTATCCCTCCTGGGAAAACTCTGGTTCCGCCGCACCTGCGGAAACAAGTCCTGGCGTGGGCTCATGACTCCCATTGCTCCGGTCATCCAGGACAATACTGGATGTTACAGACCCTTCGCCGATACTACTGGTGGCCTAAGGTCAACAGAGATGTCCGGTCCTATGTAGAGTCCTGCCAGTCATGTGCTCGTCACAAGAGGATTCCAGGTGCAACCCCAGGCTTGCTTGAGCCTTTACCAGCTCCCTCGGAACCATGGACCCATCTTGCAATGGACTTTGTGGTCGATATGCCGTCGTCCAGTGGGAACACTGTCATATGGGTGGTCATTGATCGGTTTAGTAAAATGGCACACTTTGTGCCTCTCCCAGGGTTGCCGTCCACACCACAGTTGGCCCAGCTGTTCCTCCAGCATATTTTTAGGCTGCATGGCCTACCAAGGAGTATTCTCTCAGACCGAGGCCCTCAATTCACTGCCAGATTCTGGAGGGCCCTCTGCCAAAAGTTCGACGTCACTCTGGACTATACCTTTGCTTACCACTGGCAGGCCAACAGTCTGGCGGAGAGAACAAACCAAACTTTGAAGCAGTTTCTCTGTATCTATGTAAATAGGAAACAAGACGACTGGACAAGTCTGTTGCCATGGGCAGAATTTGCACTCAATTCTCACCTTTCCACGGCTACCGGATCCTCACCATTCCAGATAGTCTATGGGAAGCAGCTGCAGTTCCCATTTCAGTCACGTCTCCGGTAGCCCAACTCTCTGCAGAGCTGCACCGCCTGTGGATTTTCACATGACGCTCATTGATCAAAGCCAGTCAGGTGGCAAAAATATATGCCGATCGTGGGAGCCAGTACGAGGAGGGACGCGAAACAAGAACTAGCGCGTCTGCAGCTGAAACGGCTTAGAGGGACGAGTATCGGAGGTTCCCCGAACAGCCCCTGCTCAGCTGATGACATCATCCGCAGCCTCAATTTAAACCTGAGGACGGCGGTGGTAAGCTGGGAGCCAGTACGAGGAGGGACGCGAAACAAGAACTAGCGCGTCTGCAGCTGAAACGGCTTAGAGGGACGAGTATCGGAGGTTCTCCGAACAGCCCCTGCTCACCTGATGACATCATCCGCAGCCTCAATTTAAACCTGAGGACAGCGGCGCGCAGCCGCCGGCGCGCCGAAGGGGCGCGCCCCTGGGAGCGTTTTTCGTTTCCTGCTTTCCTGGCTCTTGAATCGAGTTATACATTGTGCTGATTGAATGGGAAAGAAAAGGAAGGTGAAGACGGCAGCCTCTACTCCAGTGCGAGGAGCTGTATCCGGACCAATGGATCAACATCTAACGAGGAGGGTAAGTCAACCCACCAGGGAGGATATTCCGGACATCTCCTTCTCCTCAGGGACATCTCTTAGTCCCGCCATAGACCAGTTCCCCAATATGCCCCCCAGCAAGGAGGGGATCAGCAATAATTCTGATTCCCCAAATATGGCCTTAAAATCGCCAGATGCTAGAGGGACATCACCAGGTATGCAGGAAGGGGCTTCTGCTCTTAATGAGAGGGGATTGTTACCGATAGGTAATATGGTTGAGATTGAAAGTGATGCAGAACCACCGGACAATATTACTCTGGTTGATGTATGGAGGGTGGTCACTAAAATGGAAAGAATGCTTTCTCTTTCCATGGCTCATTCCACCAGTTTGGAATTGGAAACTAGGAAGTGCTTGGAGGACCATAATAAGAGAATTCAACAACTGGAAAATTCTAGAGAATCAAGTAATGCTCAGATGTCTACCCTACAAACTACAAGTACTGTATTTATGAAAGACTCTCTAATGATTTTTAAAAAATTGGAGGGTCTGGAAAACACTACAAGGAAAAACAATCTAAGATTCCTGAATTTTCCCTGTATTAGGCTAATGTCAGCCCAAGAGTTATTTAAGAGATATGTAACAGAAATTTTGGGAATAGTTAAAGAATTGACAATATCAAAGATGTACTATCTACCAGTAAAAAAAAGAGAGGTAGCAAGTTCTGAGGGTGGGATTGATAGATTGGTACCAACTAGCCCCAATCTAACTGATTTTCTAGAATCGTCTAATGATGATATTCAAACTAGAGCTACATTATTAGTAACGTTTAGTTTGGAAAGTGAAAAAAATGTGGTTCTTCAGAATTATTTTAGGAACAAGGAGATTATGTATTGTGGTCAGAAAATACAAGTATTTCCTGATGTTTCCAAGGATACCCAATTGAGAAGGAAACAGTTTTTAGAATTGAGACAGAGGGTGTTATCCCTAGGGGCCACCTTCTATCTTAAATTTCCGTGCAAATGCCTAATTACTTTTCAAAGAAATAAATTTGTGTTTCTGGATCCTTCTCATTTGGAATCTTTTCTTTTGGATAAGGGTGGATAAGCTAGGAACGCCCTCCTAAATTTGGGGAAGAATACTGGTTATTAAAGTAGGTGTACTCCTAAGTATCATAAATAATTATGAAAATTTTCCTATGTTTATACTGTTCAGTTGAGGCTCCCCTTTATGTGGACTTGTTATTGTTTTCACATAATTATATTGTGGTTGAATACTTAGGTATTTATGTTAGTATTATGTTGATGTGAAACAATATGTCTTATTTCTTTTCTGTAAAATGATGAGGAAATTATAATAAACTATAAATTAAAAAAAAAAAAAATATGCCGATCAGCGACGAAGACCATACCCGCCTCTGAGGCTGGGCCAAAAGGTATGGCTGAGCACCTAGTTCATCCGCCTGAAGCTGCCATCAGCGTGATTGGCCCCCCGATTTATTGGGCCATTTTCCATCATTCGACAGATTGGTGCGGTATCATATCAGCTCCGTCTACCGCCTTCACTCAAGATACACAACACATTCCATGTTTCCCTCTTGAAGCCCCTGGTGTTATCTTGGCCTTCCAGTACACCTCCAACTCCCCAACCCATTGCCTCCAAGGATGACCTCACTTATCAAGTCCGGGAGGTATTGGACATACGGAAGCATAGAAAGAAATGGGAGTACCTGTTAGCCTGGGAGGGGTTCGGCCCCGAAGAAAACACCTGGAAGCCATCGGCCAACATACTAGACCGGGGCTTGCTTGAGCATGGGCGCGGCCTCCTATCTTACCCGCGGCCCCCTACCTTACCTGCAGCAGCGTCCCGCCGTGGCAGCTTCTAGGGAAGCTGCTGAGTCTATGCCCGTCGCTCCGGCATGGGTCCCCGGGATGGACGCCAGGTGGGAAACCGTTCCTGCTCCTCCCTCGCAGTGTCAGGCAGTCTTTCCTTCACAGAGGAAATCCAAGATGGCCGCCGCCATCTTTAGTTGCGAGGCCGCGCCTCCTCTCTAGATTTAAAGGGGCCTGGCCCCTTTAACTACTTACAGCTGTTTCCAATGAGCCAGAGTAGAGGAAGTATAAAGCGAGGCTTCCTTTGCCTATTCCTTGACTTGGCAACGTCTCTTGTAGCGCTGTTTAAGTCTGCTTGCTTTGGTGAGTCTTCTAGTGCTTTGAATCCTTGTTTCTGGTTCCTGACTTCGGATTGGCAAGCGGTGATCCCTTGGTGTGTGACCTCGGACTGGTAAGTGACGACCCTCTGGCATTTGACCTTGGACTTCTTCTGGACTATCGTCTCCAAGGGCCCACCTAAGTCCCAGCGGCCCGGGTCCCTACGGGCTCCTCCTGGGGGGACTGCGAGCTTCCAGTGGCGAAGGCACAGTTCCTCTCCTTGACGTCTCAACTCTTCATCTGCCTCCACAGTCGCCTCAGTCTCCAGTGCCGAGGGTCAGCTGGTCACTTCTTCTGTTCTGCCTCGCCACCCGACCTCTTCCTAAGGTATACCATCCTCCCGTCAGTCCAAGGGTTCACAAGCCTGAGCATAACATTATCCTCCCCATGAGGAGAGAAGAGTCAGATTTAGATGGGTTCTAGCTCTCCCATGTGGGAGAATTTATTGATGGAGTCCTTGCTTGTAAAAACCCAAGGCACACTTTGTAAGTGTAGTTTTTGTGTTACCTTTTCCAGAGACAGAATACATTCATGTTTGCTCCTGGCTTTTGTTTGTTTTTGGGAAAAGGAACTTTGGGTTTCTTGAAAAGAAACTTGGGACATGGAATAGAAGAAAATGTTCTTCTTTCTCATGTTGATTCCAGCTTTTGACCCTTTTTGTTGTGGGGAAGAAATTCTTTATTCCTCATTTTGGGTGATCTTTTGGATACTGGTTTATTTATTTTTTTTAATTTTTAATTTTTTTTAATTTTAATTTATGTAACAGTACAATCCAGTGACAGAGTCAAAAAAGTTATACAAAGCAGTCAAATATTCAATAAAGAATACCTAAAGCTCAACAGAACAATCCTTACTGGAAATTAGGGTACATGAACGTCATATAAAATACTAACTTGACCGTGTTTTGGCATTCACCGAAAAAGAGACATCAATTTGGATAACAGATTATGTAGAATGCAGTCCCCGTCCTGGATATAGTGCTTATTGTAAGAACCCTTATTCAGTCAATAAAGAAAACCCCCTCCCCCCCCATATCAAGTTATCCAATGAAATGAGTGTACGTTAATATTGCTTACAATATTAGGTCTTTAGGTAAAGAAGCATAAATAGTATCTACAAAGGTCCAACGAGCTGGTACGTGTTCATCCCCCTCATCGCGCCATAGATGATAGCCACTCCTCGTATTTCGACCATACTTGTCGAAATCGAGGGAGTAGGCCATGTTTATGGGCAGTGATTTTCCCCAGTAAATGCATCTCCAATACAGAAGTTTGAACATATTATAGCGATGGTACTGCGGGGTCTTTCCAGTATTTTGCGATGGCACACCTAGCTGCCGTAACAACATATTTAATAAATTTGTTCTGGTTCAGGTCACAATTATGGCATTCCCGATTCAGTAATGCACTAGCTGGGGTAAGTCCCACAGGGGATCCTAGAACCATAGATAACCATTTCGAGATTTGCTGCCAGAGTGCCCCCACTTTTGGACAAGTCCACCATAAATGGAAAAATGAGCCCTTGGCTGAACACATCTTCCAGCAGGAGTCCCATGTGCCCGGATACATGTGGCTTAAATGGATAGGAGTAGTGTCCCACCTATACAACATCTTGTAACCATAGATACTGGTTTATTTTTATCCTCTGCCTGAGTTCTCAGGGGCCCAGTGACTCAGTGCTTCCATCTAAAAGAAGAGTAGGAGTCTCTCACCGTGAGACCTATTGACCTTTGAAGGTCACTGAAGGAATGAATCCTCATTCCTGGGCAGAAGAGAAGTTGGACTTTAGAGAAGCCCAGTGGCAATCATCCAGTGTTAACCACTATACTATCACCTGGATAATGAAAAGAGGCATTTGAACTGGGAAGTGAGAAGTACATTCTATTCATGGGTCTTTAAAGTGGATCATCTGAATTGGATTAGAGAAACATGAATCGTAACATTTAGGAGGGAGCTTCTAAACTACCTTTACAATTGGCAAGGATCAGAACATCAGCAGAAAGTAAGAATGAGCTAAAAGATGCAATAAGCATCACAAAGGCACAGATTTATTGAAGAGGAAAACATACAACTGGATTGGATTGCATAAGGAATTATTAATAGTCATTTTCGGTATTCCATCATCAGTTGTAAGTAAAGTTAAGTTGAAAACCACAGTCAGCTTCCAGCATGATTATCACTGCTGAATACAAAGACTGCCTTGGAAACAAGTCCCCTCCGCCCCCGAAATCTGGACAGGAAATCTTGGAACTCAGAGAGACAGAGGGAGAGGGATTTAAGAACTGTATGGGAAGTTTGAATATCTTGAGTTTGTGAAATTGAGGATGGCCTGTGGATTCCTCAGTGAGGACCTCAGCCCAAGAGTTACAGATGCAAATGAGACAAGCATTATTTTTATTTTGTTTTATTTAAAATGTTATATACCTGACAAGCATCTTGAATAAATGGCTGTTTTGAAATTGCACAAATATTATTTGTTAGTTTTGAACAGTTTAAAAGCTGATTTACAGAATAATACACACACATAATTAAATAAATATCATAAGACAATATTAACTTTGTACTACATTGACGATCACATTATGTACCCATCATACATCGCTGTACTTCCTTTCATTAACATAGTAGTCACCATATCCTGCCAATCAATATCCCAAAAAGCCATACCACTCACCATATTAACATCCCACAAGCCATGTTAACCCCCCCATATCCCCCAAATTAATCCTCCAAATAAAATAAAAACAAATAATACTGCAGATGCTAAAGTATGTGCTGATGGTATATCAAAACCTTTACTGCTTCTTAGAGAAGCTCTTAACGATGACCATGACTCCCATCCCAGGGGCTGTGATCCAGGAACTGAATCAGAGATCCTTCACCTAGCAGTGTTGCGGTTCTGGCAGCGAGCACCGCGGCCAGGCCCTTACCTCCGGGCTCCCGGACCTGCTCCAGCTTGCAGAAGCCTGGTTGGTGGCGTCCCCGCTGGGGCTGCGCCGCTGCGAGCCCTCCCATGGGCGCCCGGCTCCTAGGTGCGCGCGCGTGCGTGCCACTTGGGCGCTTTTCTAGGCGATTTCCCGCCAGTGGTGACTCCGCCCAACTCCTGACATCAGACGCCGCGGCCTTGATAAGCCGGCCACGGCCATCCAGTCTTTGCCTTGTAACGGGTTAGCCTCCCGGTTTCCTGTTGCGCTGTGCCCTGGAGTGACTCGCCTTGCTTCGTCGCTCCGTTCCTGCTACAGTACCTGCTTGGTTCCTGCCTGCCTGCTACAGTACCTGCCTGCTACAGTTCCTGCCTGGTTCCAGTACCCAAATCCTGCTACTGTTCCTGTCTGGTTCCAGTACCCAAATCCTGCTACTGGTCCTGCCTGGTTCCAGTACCCGAATTCTGCTATAGTTCCTGCCTGGTTCCAGTACCCGAATCCTGCTATTGTTCCTGCCTGGTTCCAGAACCCGAACCCAGTTACAGTATTGCTACTGTCCTAGTCTGGTTCCAGTTATCTGTCCTGGTCCACAACCCGCCTAAGTCCCAGCGGTCGGGCTCCTCCCGGGGGAGTACCGGCTTCCAGGGTGAAGAGCATCTACGTCCTGCCTGAACATCTGCCTCCCGGCCTGCTATTCACTAGAGACATTGACCACCTTTCCCAGTCTCCAGCAGGTCGGCCCAAGGGTCCACTAAACAGAGACTCCCATAACAAGCAGTGCATAGAGCTGTCACTGAGCCTGGATCCTTTACTTTTAATTATTACTATGTGTAATGCTTTGATTGCAAACCATTGTTTGGAAAGTTCTGAAGTCATGATTAAAAAAAAAATGTTAAAATTCACTTTTTATTAAACTTTTTTGTATTAAAGTCCTACTTAAAAATGAAGGGTGTCGCTGCACATTTTCTGCCAAAGGGACGTGGGAGAATCCCTGTGGATTTACACATCTCTTCGGAGGTCTAAACTGAATAAAAATGTGTAGCAGTTGATAAGCCAACTCTGAAAGTCAACAGTAATCTAAACAATTTGAATCTAAACAATTTTTCTGGCTCTTTGCATCTTGAGCTTGAGCAACTTTTGTCTTTTCTCTAATGTGTATGTAGCCACATCTGTTCTTGCTGAAATCCGCCAGGACATAAATATATCGCCCTGATCATTTGCTGTGTCCTGAGATAGAAGTGCATATGTTTGTGTGGAATATAAGTGGGCGCTGTGTATGTATGTAAGCTGTCTTGTATACATCGTCATGCTTGACACAAGCACAGCGACCGAGTCTGTGCTGTCTCTGAAGTTCCCAAATGTGAATGTGTACGTGTGTATTTGACATTCTGCTTATTTGTTTGCCTTTCTGACAGCCATGACTTTAAACAGTTCCTCTTTTAATCCATTTTCCATGACAACACCGCATTCTTCTAACTGGAATGAATCATAAAATGGTTCAGGATGTTTCCAAAGTAAGATTCATGTAATGTTAATCTGTAATAGTTATGCTGCTAATACTATTGCTTGAAAAGCCTTACCTTTGGCTTTGAAACTTGTTCTTTCAGTATTAAGAAGGGGAAGGAGGATTTTATGGTATACAGGGGCTATAAAAAGTCTACTCTGTCTTCCAAAATGTTCACCTTTTGTTGTCTTATAACTTGGAAGTAAAGTACATTAAAACAGTGTTTGTTCAATGTATCCACACATCCTACCCCACAACTGCCAGGTGAAAAATATGTTCCAAAATTCCTTAAAAAATGCAGTAGAAATAAAAATGTGGAATAACTTGGTTGGATAAGTGTTCCCCCCCCCCCCTTGTATTTCTGTGGTAGTCCTAAATACTTAAAGCTCTTATGTAACCAATTGCGTTCAAAAGCATACACCAAAATGTTAATTTTAAAACATGTGCGGGTGCCCATACACGCGTGATAGTGTGTGCAAGCGTACATGCGCTGCAGTTTTAAATCATGTGCAGTTACGCGAGTATGATTTAAAATAGGCCTACCAAGCATATAAATGTTCTTAATTTTAAGCGGTTACTCAAGCAAATGTAATTAATGTATCTTCCGTAGGACTTTGTCGGCTTTAATGCATGCAGGAAAGCAGATTTTAAAACATGCTCACATGAAAGACAAATCCAGTTTTACCAATTAGTCCACCTGTTTGCCCAGTCTATCTCAAGGTCATCCTGACCCCTCTGGTTCTTCAGCCTGCAATTCCCCCCCCCCCCCCCCCCATTTATCTAGACCCCTTACCCAGTGTTTTAGACCTAAAAATGGATTTCCGCAGACTTTCACCTCATCAAACATAGAAACATAGAAATGACAGCAGAAAAAGACCAAACGGTCCATCCAGTCTACCCAGCAAGCTCCCACACTTATTTTCCCATACTTATCTGTTTCACTAACCATCAAGTTCAGGGCCCTTGTTGGTAACTGTTTGATTCAAATTTCCTGTCACCCCCTGCCATTGATACAGAGAGTAATGTTGGAGTTGCATCAAAGATTAATCATAAGGCTTAATGGTTAAGGGTAGTAACGGCCGCATCAAGCAGGTTACCCCGATGCTTGTTTACCCAGATCAATGCCTTGTTGGATGTTGTCTGAATGTATATCCTCTTTTCCACTTTCCCCCCTGCTGTTGAAGCAGAGAGCAACGCTGTATATGCATTCAAAGTGAAGTATCAGGCTTAATTGGTTTAGGGTAGTAACCGCCGCAATAAGCAAGCTACCCCCGTGCTTATTTGTTTACCCAGACTGTGTAATTCAGTCCTTGTTGGTTGTTGTCTGAATGCAAAACCTCTTTTCCACATTTCCCTTTGCCTTTGAAGCAGAGAGCAATGTTGGAGTTGCATTAACCGTGTGAAGGCTTATTGAGTAAGGGTAGTAATCACCAGGTAGTAGCCACCATTCCAGCAAGCCACCCCCATGGCTCTTCTCTTCATTCCCATCCTCTAGCCTTTATGGATCCACAGTGTTTATCCCATGCCCCTTTGAAATCCTTCACAGTTTTAGTCTTTACCACTTCCTCTGGAAGGGCATTCCAGGCATCCACCACCCTCTCCATGAAGAAACACTTCCTGACATTGGTTCTGTCTTCCTCCCTGGAGTTTCAAATCATGACCCCTAGTTCTACTGATTTTTTTTTTTCAATGGAAAAGGTTTGTTGTTGACCATGGATCATTAAAACCTTTCAAGTACCTGAAAGACTGTATCATATCACCCCTGTTCCTCCTTTCCTCCAGGGTATACATATTTAGGTTCTTCAATCTCTCCTCATAAGTCATTTTATGTAGGCCATCCACCTTTTTGGTTGCTCTTCTCTGGACTGCCTCCATCCTGTCTCTGTCTCCTTTGAGATACAATCTCCAGAACTGAACACATTACTCCAGGTGATGCCTCACCAAGGCCAGGTACAAGGGGGATCATCACTTCCTTTCTCTTACTAGATATTCCTCTCTCTATGCAGCCCAGCATTCTTCTGGCTTTAGCTATCGCCTTGTCACATTGTTTTGCCGACTTCAGATCGTTAAGACACATCAAGAGCAGAAGTAAACATGCATAGCTAACAAGCTCACCGCATGCTGCGGCCAACGGATTTAAAATATGGATTTACGCATGTAAATGTAATTCCCACCCTGGAACACTGCTGACAAGCCACAACGCTGGCCCCTTTTTTTTTTTTTTTACTTGTGCATGTGTATATACGCATGTAATTTGTGATTTTTAAAATACGAGCTGCCCGCGTTCAGCCCATATACTCAGCCTTTTAATGCGAGCAACTCTTTTAAAATTGGCCCCACCTGTTTTAAATTATATGGATGGCAAGATAAATTTGGCAATTTCTATTGGTTCTCTCTGCTGAGTAGTGTATTTCAAAGCAAAGACTTAATCTTGAGCACCAAGGAGTTGTCCAGGGAAATCTGGGACAAAGTTGTAGAAAGGCACAGAAGTGGAGATGGATATAAAAGAATTGCAAAGTCCTTAAATATTTATTTAACAAATTTATATACTACATAATCCATAAAAATAAATAAGTGTTTTACAAATTCACATACATACATGTTCCAAATTACAATACAGTAGTAAAAATAAAATGACAATAAATAAAATGAAATATAAAAAGTAAAACTAAACTGAATTGAGCTGCATAGATAAAACATCAGTTAGAGATATTACATCATCTTTGGGACCAACTATGTCTTAATCTTGTGGAATTCAAATAATTTAATTCTGCTCTAGCTAGCATTTGCAACCCATTCTGTTGCGATCCCGGGTCGGCCCCGGGACCGCCACTCACCCCCAAGCCGGGTTCGGGCCGCCTCCAGCTCCGTTGGGCCTGCACAGGCCTCAGACGCGGCGCTCCCGCTCCGGAGGAGAGGCCGGCGTCCTCCCGCGGCTGGCCCCGCCCCCTAGCCGCGCGCGCTAGGGCACCAGATTTAAAGGGGCCAACGCGGGAAAACTCCAATCTGCCTGCAGATGACGTCAGACGCTGCAGGGCTATTTAAGCCCTGCAGCTGGAGCCTTCCCTTGCCTTGAAACGAGGTTCCTCAGGTTTCCTGACTACTAGTTGCTGCGTTCCTGGCTTGCTCTTCACCTTCAACCTGGCTTGGCTCCTGACTCGTCCTTCGTCTTTTCCCTTGGCTCTGGTATCTACTTCTGACTTCTGGTTCTGACCTGGTTCCGTCCACGACTCCGCTTTTCGTCTCATCCCTTGGTTCTGGCATCTACTTCTGACTTCTGGTTCTGACCCGGCTCCGTCCACGACTCCGCCTCTTGTCTCTCCTCCTGGCTTGGCTACCCCTCTGACTCCTGGCTGTCGACTTGGCTTCGTCCTTGGACCCCGTCTCAGACCTTCGTTGTTCCTTGGTTCCTGGTGTTCCTTCTGACTTCTGGTTCTGACCCGGCTCCGTCCATGACTCTGCCTCTTGTCTCTCCTCCTGGCTTGGCTACCCCTCTGACTCCTGGCTGTCGACTTGGCTTCGTCCTTGGACCCCGTCTCGGACCTTCGTTGTTCCTTGGTTCCTGGTGTTCATCAGCCCCGAAGATTCGCCTAAGTCCCAGCGGCCGGGCCCCTATGGGCTCCTCCTGGGGGGGCTCCGGCTTCCAGGGTGAATCTCCAAAAGTCCCAGCGGTCGGACTCCTACGGGCTCCTCTCGGGGGAGTACCGGTCTCCAGGGTGAAGACTCCTCAGTCTACAGGGCCCAACGTCGTCCGTCCTCCTCCCCATTGCCGAGTCCTTGGTCGCATAATACTCCACCTTGTTCCAGTATCCAAGCCTTCCTCAAGTCCGTCGAGCCGCCTGCCGGTCGGGACACTTGCTGTGGCCCTCCACAGCGCTCCATCCCCTGTTCCGACCGGCCCAAGGGTCCACGTACGTAACACATTCCATACCTGAAGGTTACAATTGAAAAAGCCTGAGAAACATACTGCTTCAAATGTAGTTTTTTTTTACTGAGGATGATGCTAAAAACAGTCCTGAAATGATCTTAACGACCATCCAGGCCTATCCCTAGATAAATTCTTCCATAAGTATTTAGAGTCATTATTCTTCATAGATCAAAAAACATGGGCCAACAACTTAAATTTAGCACTTAATAATTGGTAGCCAATGAAGTAAGTGAAGCATAGGAAAGGCCCTTTCAAACCATACTGCCATGTTTTGTAGTAACTCTAATCTATGGATAAGCTTTGCTGGCAGTCCCACATACAGTATATTATAATAATCAAGAAATGATATGACTAATGATGCGCACCCCGGCCGCACTAGGGCTGCGACCGGCCTTGCTCACATTCCAGACCCAGCCTCCACTGATCCCCCGGTCTCTCCCACGGTCGTAGCTAGCCGTCTGTGACCTCTGGCTCCTAGCTCAATGGAGCGAGAGAGCGCATCTGCGCGGAGGTTTTTAGCTGCAGGGCAATAGTGGAGCTCGAAGTTGAAGCATTCAAAGATCAGGGCCAAGTGGGCTTGTCTTGGGTTAAGTAACTGGGTCTCCTTTAGGTGTTCTAGATTCATGTGGTCAGTAAATATTGTGAATTTGTGTTGCACTTCTTCCAGCCAGGGACGCCATTCCTGGAGGGCAAGTTTTACTGCTAGGAGTTCACGGTCCCCTATAGTATAATTTTGCTCAGTGGAGGAGAATTTATGTGAGTAGAAGGAACATGGTACTAGAGTTCCCTTAGTGGAATATTGGCTCAAGACCGCCCCTGCTCCGATGGCGGATGCGTCGACTTCGATGAAGGGGTGGTTAGGATCCGGATGTCATAGACCCGGTCCGGTATAGAAGGCTTCTTTCAAGGTGTGAAATGCTGATTGGGCCTTGGGGCTCCACACTCGAAGGTCACATCGCTTCCTAGTCATGACGGTGAGTGGAGCAGCCAGCGTGGAGTAATTAGCAATGAAGTTTCGATAGTAATTTGTAAATCCAAGGAATCTTTGTAGGGCGCAGAGGCTCACTGTTTGAGGCCAATCTCGAATGCCCTGGAGTTTGTCGGGGTCCATGGTGAAGCCACGGTTGGAAATGATATAGCCTAAGAAGGGAACACTGGGTTTTTCAAAAATGCATTTCTCTAATTTCGCATAGAGATGATGATCTCTGAGACGTTGGAGGACTGTTTGAACGTGGGAATGATGAGACTTCAGGTCTTTGAAGAATATTAGTTTATTGTCCAGATATGCTACGACAACTGTGTATAAAAGGTCCCGGAAGATCTCGTTCATTAGCTGTTGAAAGACTGCAGGGGCATTGCAAAGTCCAAAGATCATTACTACGTATTCGTAATGGCCATCTCTTGTGTTGAAGGTGGTCTTCCAGATGTCTTCCGGTTGAATCCGTACAAGGTTATTCGCCCCTCAGAGATCCAATTTTATAAAGATTTGTGCGCCCTGTAGGCGATCGAATAGTTCACTAATAAGTGGCAGTGTATAAAGGTCCTTACGAGTTACTGTGTTCAAACCTCTGTAGTCTATGCAGGGTCTTAAGCTGACATCTTTCTTTTTTATGAAGAAGAACCCAGCTCCTGCCAGGGAACTAGAGGGTCTTATGAATCCTTTATCCAAATTTTCGTTGACGTATGCTGACATTGCGTGGGTTTCAGGGAGTGACAAGGGATAGGTTCTGCCCTTGGGAGGCATGGTTCCAGGCAGCAGTTCTATGGGGCAGTTAAACTCTCAGAGTGGAGGTAGGATGTCAGTGTTTTGTTTGGAGAATGCATCCTTGAATTCCGAGTACGGGGCAGGTAATCCAGGAAGGGTTGTAGAGTTGAGGACAGTCACAGATGGAGACACTTGCCGTAAACAGTGGGTTTGACATTGAGGACCCCTCTGAGTTAGTTACAGGGATTGCCAGTCGAAGTGGGGTGCGTGTAACTGGAGCCAGGGAAGTCAAAGTACTACGGGGTGCGTGGATCGTTTCAAGATCAGGAGGGAGATCTCCTCATCATGGAAGGTTCCAACGGTGAGGAGGTTCATGGTACAGTGGGTGATACGACCAGGGAGATGATCTCCCTGTATTGAGGCAATATGGAGTGGTACCTCTAGCAGTTGGACCGGTATCTGGAGAAGCTTAATGATATCCTCCATAATAAAATTTCCACTCGCCCCACTATCCAGGTGGTGGCGCATGATCGTGACTCCTTAAGGAGGGAGATAGGGAGCAATAGTTGAGGGCCAGAAACAGTAGCACCCAAGCTCGAGACCCCCGCCAGGCTCAGGCTTTGGAGTTTTCCAGATGCACTGGGCAAGTCTGAAGATGATGTCCGGAACCGCCGCAATATAGGCAAAGGCCCGCCTTTCTGCGTCGTATCGTGTGTGATAAGCCTCTATCGCATGCGAAAAGGCCCTTTTCGCATGCGATAGCATGCTGATTAGATTGGGGGCAGAGTCGTGGCGGGGAGGGGGTGGAGTCGGCAGTGGCTTTGCTGCTGGCGATAATGTTAGTAACAATATTGTCGCAGTAGCGAGCCGAATAGCATCACCTTTCACTGCAGCTGCCGAAATCGCACCGCCGTGGTGCGAAGGCTGCGGGCTTTTGCAGGTCTGCCCCCCCCCCACCCCCCGTTTTCACAGGATTCGAATCCAGGCCTAAATGATGTATTCTATTCATAAAAAGATGAAAAAAGCCTTTGTGCAAACTTTACACTGCAACTGTGCCAAACAGGCATAAAGAATTTCAATCGTTATTGGCAAAAACATTCAAAATATCCTAGTGTAAAAAATGCTAATGACTCCATGAGCTTCCCCGCACGAAAAACAAGCTAACTGCTTCCAAAACAACTAAAAAGATCTTCATAGGACCAGGCATACCTGAATCTACCATGTCTTCCGAATTTTGCAGCAAACCCCTACAAAGGAACCCAGAAAGTAAGTATACCTGGAATCCAGCCAATCTGACTGAATGACAGCCAGTCAATTAGGACTAAAAATTTAAAGAGCCATACCCTGGAAAAAATGAAAAAAAAAAAAAAAGCAGAAAAATAACATCTAAAGGACACTTCCACTTTGCTAATCACCTAAGCTTCTCACTCGAAGGCCTGATTAAGGCCATCTGGATGAACAGTTTGCCACAGAATGAAAAATTGCTCTTATCATTATAAATGCAGGACACATTACTGCCTCATTTCAATGTGACTTGCTGGATAACAAAAAATCATAATTATTGTAAATTGTGGTGTTTCTCCCCTCAACATTTTACTAAAAGGGCTTCTATCTTGTTCAAATGGATGCAGCTTTTGTGCTGAATTATGTGAGATTTAATAGGATGTTTCATGTGGCCAACATATAATTTTTGACAAGGACAAATGATCGCATATGCTACTCATGCTGTCTCAAAATCAAAACATCCTGGAAGATGATACCGTACTGAAGAAATTGGATGTGTAAATACTGTCATTGTAAACAATTTTCACAAACCATACATTCCCCACATTGATAGTGCCCCATGCTAAAGAATTGTGAGCTGCAGGATCACTATGTAAAGAGAACATCAATATATCATGTAGATTCTGAAAAATAGATTTGTGTTTTAATGCTTTATGAACAGTAAATGTGTTCCAATATTGAAGAATAATCTTCTGAAATTCAAGCATCTTGGCATGAAGAGTAATACACAGTACTATCCTACTCAATAGTTGTTTTGTTTAGATGTTAAAAGGAGCACTCTATTGGCAAAGAGGGTTCTTTTATATCAAGTTTAATAATTTTGCATCAATACTTTTTTGATGAAACCGTTCACTCATCCGGATAGCCTGAAATTTGAATTTGGTTTAATTAATTTTTTAAGCAGTTTAACTTATGTTTAAATATCTTTATTAAAAAATAGTTCATAAACTTAAACACAAACTGCAAAGACATCGTGACAGAAGCCAACAGCATAGAAAATGTAACATGAAACAATCTTTGAGATTAAAAAGAAACAAAAATAAAGAAGTCAACAACCGCCATGACAATGAGCCTGCAATATGTTTGTCATACTTCAGATCGTGATTTCTTTTTCTTCCCCCCTTCCCCCCTTCCCCCCTTCCTCTGATTTCCTCCCTCCTGTACACCTTTAAACTCACAGCACTCAGATTACATATGCCTCCATATCCAAGCCTGGATTTCTTGTTCTGGTCCATCCAGTCATCAGTACATATGCTAGAACCCACAAGTTTGAACCACCCTATCCCCACTTCTTCACCCTTCCCATTTCCCAACACAACTCAGTGTCCAGGGGCCAGAATACCATACCTCACCAAATAACCTGTGTCATTTCCAGCCTTTTCAATGAACTATTCAAGAGCAAACTCCTAGCTCTACTAGAAAGACTCTGGATATATTTCTCCCAAGTATTCAAAAACATTTTCTTCGCTATGAAAGATGTTCGTGCGGACATAGATTCCATAAACATCATTTCGTGTAATGCATTCCTCCATTGCCAGAACGAGGGCCTTTTCGCATGCGATATAATGCAAATTGAGGGGAGGAGTCGGGGAGGGGGTGGAGTCAGCAGTGGCTTCACTGCCGGCGATAATGTTAACTAACATCGTTGGCAGTAGCGCACCAAATAGCACCACCTTTCACGATGGCGCTATTTGGTGCGAAAGCCGGCAGCCGGCGCAGGCCCATCTCCCCTTTGCTCCCCCCCGCCCCCCATTTTCGCAGCATTCATCATTCTGCGAAGAATGATGAATCCAGGCCTAAGATAGTTATTGGAGGACACACTCTTCAAAATTTTGAAACAGGAAAGTAAAGTATTTTGAGAAATGGAAAAGTTACTTTCTACTTTCCATCTATTCCAGAGCACCTCTAGCCAACTATCTTGTTGTACTGTTTGCAACTCTTTATGAGTCCAAGAAAGAGAAAGTTTTGTATGCTCTTTGTGAAAAGAATTGTCCAGCAACTCTACTGTAGTCATATCTAAATCATCTTGTTGCAATGAAAGAACATAATGATATAATTGTAAATATGAAGAAAGATCGGAATTCCTCAAGGCAAACTGATCGTTTAATTGTTGAAAAGATAATAAACTCCCATCATCTGCCAGAACATGTTGAATTTGTGTAATACCATGGTCCCTCCAGAAAAGAAAACATCCAGATTCCCCCATATCAGCAGGAACAGGGAACAACCACTATTCACTTTCAAAAGAGCCATGAGTTTCCTCAAGGCCCAACGTAACGGTGTTACTAGTACATTACTGGCAAGGCCCAAGGGAAACACACTTGCATGCAATACATAGTGCAAGTCTAGACCAGAGGCCACTGCCCTTTCATTATCACTGTTTGGTTATATGATGACTCTACTTATACAATCTCGTATGATCCTTAACAGGCTTGCCAAATTGTTCATTGTCATATTAGGCAGGCCTATCCCACTCTGCTTCCATTACTGTTTCAATCTCTGCAGTGCTATTCTTCTAGGTCTCCTACCCGCCCATAAAAACTTCAAAAGCAACTTGCCAGAGATTTTACATCTTTTTGATGCAGACAGATTGGTAAAGTTTATAATATATATAGCCATTTAAGAAACAAGACCATTTTAAATGGGATATGAAACGGGGTCCGGAAGCAGCCTTTATCAGATGTGCCAAGAGTTTTCCAGCTTTATTACTGTAGATATAATTGAAATCTATAATATAATATACTTTTTAGCTCTTTGAGATGTGTTTTCAATGCTACTTACACTGAGAGATACATCTCCCTATTAGCCCCAGAATTTCCAGTAGCTAATTTAGCCTTCAACTTGCATAAACTTGATTCTAAAACTAGAATTTGTTCATATCTTTTTGTCTTTTTATTAGAAATATATTATCTCCTCTCATTATGGCTTTAGCCGCATACCAAAATAATACCGAGTCCTCCTCCTCAAGATGTACAGCGTTGTTTGCTGAGTACTCCGCCCATTTCAATTTTAAATACTCTTGAAAGGAAATATTAGTAGCCAAATAGTAAGGAAATCTCCAATTAGCTCTAGAGAACTTCCCTCCCATGTTACATAATGTAATCCATATTGGGGCATAATCAGAAATGTTAATTTCTCCAATTCCCATTTCCTCAACCTTAGAAAAACCACTAGATGAAGTTAAAAAATAATGGATTCTAGAAAATGTAGAATGCGCTCTGGACAAATGGGAGTAGTCCAGCACCAGCAGATGGAGTACTCACCATAAGATGTAATTCTGATTTCAAAAAAGAAATACCCTTTCGAGCACTCATTGTCTCCCCCTTGGTTTGATGGGATTTATCCAAAGTGGGATCTGCCACTACATGTAAAATCCATTTTTAAGCGTGGAAATACTTTTGAAAATCGGCCTTAGTGTGTTCTCCTTTTTTTTTTTTTAATACGTTTAGAGGTGAATTTTAAAAGCTGGACATGCATCAGAATCGGTGGATGGGCACACATCTAGCACTAGCGAATGTCCACTCTATTTTATAAAACGGGCAGATGAACACACAAGTGCTGATGCATGCACGTCTTGCATCATAAGAAAAAGGGGAATGGTGTGTGCGTGGTGTGGAAATTCTGGGGCGAGGTCAAGAGATGTACACACAAATACCCTCGCTCCTGGGCTTGCTCTCTGATCCAGTGCCGCATAACTCTGCCTCTTCTATGGAATAGGTGTAAGTTAAAAAAAATATTGATATAGGCATCTGTGAAGATTTTGAGGAGTCTAGGGTAACTGGGAAGAGTGCAGGCTGTATAAGCAGAGGATTTGCGAGGCCCTAGGAGAACACTGGGTGAACTGGTGAAACTGGTCCTCAGCTGGACATTTGTCTGCTTTAAAATAAAGGCATTTGCGCATCCATAGGCTGGTTTATACTGCTGGATATGCACAAGCTTAAAATTAGGCTCTCCCCTACGCGTGCCTAGGCTATTTTATAACATGCATGCATATGAGTGCGCATATTATAAAATGGCTGTGTCTCTGGGCGTGCACCCACGTGCACATGTATATGTGTGCCCATTTGAAAGTTACCATCGTAGTCTGTACTATGGGGCCAATATTCAAAAAAAGCTGAGCTCTTAAATTTAAGTTCTTAAGCTAGGTTCCTATTTTCAGCTGAACTTAGGAACCTAAGGCCTGGAATTTCTAAGTTCTGCGAACTTAGAAAATTCAGTGGGTAACGGGGAGTGGGGGGGCGGGCCTGCGAAAGCCGGCAGCGATCGCACCACTGCAGTGCTAACGCTACTGGCTTTCGCAAACCAATAGCGCCACCGTGAAAGTTGGTGCTATTGGCCACGTTACTGACGGCAATAAGGCTCTTACCTTTTCGCCGTCAGCGATGTCTTTGCGGCGTCCGCCCCGACTCCTCCCCTTCTGATGCGGACGCCGCCCAGAACCCCCCCCCCCCCGCCCCGATCTAGGTATCGCACGCGAAAAGGGACTTTTCATGTGCGATACCTTTGGAAAATGACTCCCTAAGTTTTAAGCTGAAAATTTACATAAATTTAGGGATCTAAAAATTAGGCTCCTGAATTTAGGGCTGCTATTTATTTGCTAGATTTAGGATCCTAAATTAGGTGCCTAGTTCTGAAAATAAGTGCTAAGCTGTTAACTTTGTCTTCCTGCCCTAGCTACACCTCTGTTGCCACCCACGTTTTAGGAGCCTAATGAATCTAGGAACCTAAATTTAGGGATTCAGCCCTAGTACATTTTCAAAAAAGCCAATTTAGAATCCTAGCTTCAAAAGTTAGGAGCCTAAACCCTTAGAAAATTGGTCCCTATATGTCTGTATTTTTATGTATGTATGTGTATGTGTATACACAATCACATGATAAATATCCATTGTGGACGACCTGAAAACCATACTTGTTTGTGGAGGTTTGGAGTTGTCTGTTCCGTAATACTGAAAACAATATTTTCGGTTTATTGACAGTTATCTAGAATTGTTTACATACTTCACTCTGTTCCTGTGGCTAGAGCTAGACGTCTTGTTTCTTTAGTATATAAATATTATATAGCATAATTCAATACTGTATAGCAGTGATAGCGAACCTTATAGAGACCGAGTGCCCAAACTGCAACCCAAAACCCACTTATTTATCGCAAAGTACCAACACGGCAATTTAACCTGAATACTGAGGTTTTAGTTTAGTTCCGCCACGAATTACCATAAGCTCTTCCTAATCGAGGCCAGTATTCAAACTGCGACAGCGCCAACCTACAAGGCCTCAAACATAGTCCACCCAGCCGCACCCCTCTATGTAAGATACCAACAGCACGTTCTGCGAGCCTTGGCAAGCGCAGCAGCTTACCGATTGGCCATCGCTATAGCAACAGCAGGTGCATAAGCGTGGGGGCCAACCGGTATTTAAACACGCTCAGGGAGCAAGGTCTCCTCAGTTGTGATTGAGACTATCGAGGGGAGGAGCTCTTGCTGAGCGGTAAACTGGACAGCTACTGCTCCAATGCTTTTGCTACAATCCTGCCATTATTAAATTTGTACTAACGACAGAAAAACATTGCATGAGCATTTAGAAACCTAAAAAACAGAGAACATCACTTTTTTTTTTAAAATTTTAAATACATGTTCTGAACTCCTCGCATGCTAATATAACTGGCTGATCACATTTTAGGAAAGGGGTGGCCATATTTCAGGCCAGTTTTCAACTAGATTTTTCCCCCCAAGGGAGATTATATACATAAAAAGGCAGCACAACGTTAGTGTTACCTTAAGTTACTGGAAAAACGAAGAGACTTGCAGCTCCTGACATATCCACACTAATTTGCCAAGACTATTTGAAAGTGGGCACTGGCTGGCAGGAAGCTAATAAGAAGATGATTGATTTACAACAAATTCAATTCAACAATTTTTGCCCCGACGCTGGGGGCTTTAAATATCAGAAAATGGAGAGTGCAGGAATCTGCACTGCCTACCCGAAGAGCAAGGGGCAGACGCTGGGGAGTGCCCAGATTCTGGCCACCAACACCAGGGAAGAAGAGCCAGACAGCAGCCCAGCCATGTCCGCTGCCGGTGGAGGCACAGGAGGAGAAGGCTGCGCAGGCGCAGATGGTTGGAAAACCGGTGATGGTGGCGCAGTTACTGCCGCAGGCGCGGACAGCAGGCGGCCGTGGAGCTAGGCAGCTGTACTATCCGGAGAAAATCCGGACGGTTGGCAACCCTAGCGACGGCGCACGTGCCCACAGAGAGGACTCTGAGTGCCCCCTCTGGCACGCGGGTTCGCGTGTTAATTCTGCTGCTTCCCTTTTGAAGTATTGTATCCCACTGAATGCAGAGTAATTTAATTGTCCCTTTCAAGCTTCTTCTTTAGGCAGATACTGAGAAAATATTGTTGCTTTTTATCTAATTTGTTTTGTGCTTGTTTATAAGTATATAATACAATCACGAGAAGCCTGGTTAGTTTGAGGATCTCTTTCTTTTGATACTTGGCTGCTCAGTCCTTCAGTAAGTTGTTGCCTTTAGACTTTAGTTGCTTGGTGACTCGCATTTTTTGTTGCTTCTTTATCAACGTGATACTCTGTGCCCTTCCTTTCTACAGTCATATAGTTTTCCTCATTCCTTTTTACATAAGATTGTTGAAGCTTTTTCTGTGAATTTATATTTACATTTGGTTCATGTTTAATATATTTTAAGTAATTATTATTAATCTGTTCTGTGACGGTTTGTTCATGGGGTACCCTGCATGTGCAAATTATAATTAGTATCAGAAATAATCTCAATAATAATAATTGTTAATCCTTGACCAGACGTGAAGGTGTATGTATTCCCTGTAGCAGAGAACCTAGAGGGGAGAAGGAAATGCATCCCCAGGTGACGTGTAGTGTTAAGAAGAAGCCCTTAGAGGAGGAGAAAGGTTAAAGACCACATGTTCCAGCATGCCATGCAAGTTAAACAGTACATAAGCAGGTGGTTCCCATACCTCTGGAAGGGTGAGATCTCCATGCCTGGAAAGAGAAATTCAGAAGGACATAAGGCAGATGGAATAGGATGGATACTGGGAAAGGGAGCATGGTGTGCAAACATTTTTTTTTTGTGTGCGGGGTAAGACTTCCAGAGTTGCACTCTCCGAAATGTTCCTAATTCAACGTGCAGGACCACAGAGGCTTTGTGCATGGATGAGACAGTGGGGCAGGGAAGAGGGTTTTATTTTTTTAAAACATTTATTTGTCACAACAATCCAATGCTCTCGATGGCTTATAATAAAACATAATATACTCAACACGACGTCAGTATGAAAATGCCTTTAAATTGACTCTGAAAACTAGAAAGGAATCCCAATATTCACATATACCTAATGTGGGTTTAAACGACCTTCATAACGCCCTGCAGTATTTCGAGTATTCTGCTCCATTATTGAACCGCTAAAGGGCCATTTTTAATCATTGGTCGTATTCAGTCCTGCACTCAAAAATATTTTTACTTCTTTTTCTATTTGCTTTTTTTTCTTTTTTTAATATATTAAAAATCAATATTGTATAAAGATCATAGTGCATTTTAAATTCAGGGTGCTTGCCTTTCACCAATATCACAACTCTATTTGGTTTAAATTCAAGTACTTCCCTTGAGTAGATAGCGGAGCTCAATCCAGCTCTGTTCGGTTTGGATTCGGGTATTTCTCTTGAGTAGATAGCAGAGCTCGGGCCAATGTGATCACGTTTCACGTCCTAGCTGCCTCAGGGATCTCTCATGGTATCTGGTTTGTGTTCTGGTACTCAGTTTTCAAGGGATTATTCTCTTCTAAAAAAAAAAACCCAAGAAAATCATCACAATCACAAATTATCTTGATATCGTCAAATTTTTAAAGAGTATCATTTACCATATATTATAATAAAAACAAACATATTTACATAAAACAGTACAACAGACTAGATGGACCTGCAAAGCTACATGGATGGTAAAAGCTACTGCATAATTAAGAGCCACTGTGCATGACAAAAAATAGAAGGGAATCAATCACAAAGGTAATAGAACAATGAAGGTACAGAGAGAACACAATTCCCAAAGACTGTTTTTGTTTTTATTTTATTTTTTCTATTTTTTGTTTTTGGCTTTACAGTCTTTGGGAATTGTGTTCTCTCTGTACCTTCATTGCTCTGCTCTCTCTTAGATAGGGAATCATTGGCTCCACAGAAGCTTTTTAGTTGGTAGCTGGAGTACCATTACACAGTGCTCCTCTCCTCCCGCCATAGTCTGTTTGCACCAGTCTTTCTCCTTCCTGTAGCTCAACTTCCCTAATTAGGTTAGCACCTGATTCCAGACTCTCATGTCTTGCTTCTCAACTGCTTCCCTGGGCCCTCTGGGAGTTGTCATTTCCCCTCCCCCAGCCACTTTTATTCTTATCCTTGATTCTTTTAGAATCTTTCTCTGCTCTGGCTTAGAGAATGGGACATATGTCCCATTACACTTAATGCCCTTGGATGAATTCCATCCAGCCCTATCTCATTATCTACTTTAACTTTAGCTAGCTCCTCATGAACACGCTTTTCCGAAAATTGATTGTGGTTTACCTCACTTCCAATCTTATTTGTGTTCATTTTATGTGGTCCTGCTCCTTGTCCTTTCCACTGAGAAAACTGAATAGAAATATTTATTAAGCAATTTTGCTTTTTCAGCATCTACGTATTCTCTTCTTCAATTCCTGAGTCTCAAAATGCCATTTTTGCACTTCCTCCTATCATTAACATATCTTAAAAAAAAACAAAAACCCAAAAGAAAAGTCATGTCCCCCATTTTATGGCATTTGCTATTTTTTCTTCCATTTGAATCTTTGCATTCCTTACTACTTTCTCAGCTTCACTTAGCTTTTCCAGATATTATCGCCTGTCTTCCTGTTTCTGCGATCTCTTATAGTTTATGAACACTAACCTTTTTTTCCTTACCTTTTCAGCTAGTTTTTTAGAAAACCATAGTGGCCTCTTTTTCCTCTTTTCTTTATTTACTTTCCTAACAAAAACGTTAGTTGCTTTTATAATATGTCCTTTTGATTTTGCCCACCATTCTCCTACTTCTCCTAGATTTTTCATCCAGCTAACTACTCCTTGAAAATACTCCCTATTTTAACATAGTTTTCCTGAAGTCTAGGCTCCTCTCCTTTGAATGCACCACCACCTGCAGTATATTTTAATAAAGTGGCTCAGACCAAAAATACATTTTATTCAGATACAATTGTCGAAGCCAATCACGATTCTAAAGTAAGTTTTAAACTAGTTGATTCAGTGTTAGGGAGTGATAATAAACAGAGTTTAATTTCTGATGATTTGCCAGCTGCTGACGCCCTTCTTTCATTTTTTAAAGAGAAGGTCCTTAAACATAGGAATTCAGTGTTTCAAGATTCTTTAGGAGATAAGATACATCCTATTTACCGTTACTTGGTTGCTACAGGGGGAGCATCTGATTCAGTTGCTCTGGTTAACAAATCAAATAGGGAACTGACATTTCCAGACAAGAGTGAGGAATCCATTATAGAAAATATTTTGGTTACTTCAGATATCATATATTTTACTAGACTTCAAACCTACCTTACTTCTAGAGATTCGGTCTCTAGTGAATAAAGTGAACAAGAACTTCAACATTTTGCCGGACACCTGTCCACCTTATTTGATTGGTTTATTGCCTGATTTGGCTCTCAAAGTGTTAGGATTTGTAAGTATGAGGGCCCTTTGGCTGAGGTGAGAGGTGGTACCGCCCAGAGGAGGAGCCCCGCTGAGCCTCACCATTGGGAGGCGGAGTCTCGGCTGTGGGATGATATACAGCAGATGTATAGATGGAGAAGGAGAGGGTGATCCCAGGAGGCAGGCCACGGAGCGACAGTGCAGATGCTGATGTCAGACTCAGCTTGGAAGACTGGAGTCAGGCAATAGCTATGGCACTACCCGAGGAGCAGGGGTGCCAGGAAGTAATTACAGTCACTGTAGTTACACTGGGTCCTTAGAGATGGTACACAAGAGGGTTCCTTGGAGGGAGATCATGGTAGTGGTCCACAGAGTGGGGTACACCAGCGAGGGTTCCTCTAGTAATATCACAGCAAGGGTCTGCAGAGCAGGGTAGACCCGGAGGTGGCTCCTCTGATGAATCACGGTAATGGTCCACAGAGTGGGGTACACCGGAGAGGGTTCCCACATGGATAAAGTTCTTTTTTACTCAATGCACAATTAAACTCTGGAATTTGTTGCCAGAGAATGTGGTTAGTGCAGTTAGTATAGCTGTGTTTAAAAAAGGATTGGATAAGTTCTTGGAGGAGAAGTCCATTACCTGCTATTAAGTTCACTTAGAGAATAGCCACTGCCATTAGTAATGGTTACATGGAATAGACTTAGTTTTTGGGTACTTAACAGGTTCTTATGGCCTGGATTGGCCACTGTTGGAAACAGGATGCTGGGCTTGATGGACCCTTGGTCTGACCCAGTATGGCATTTTCTTATGTTCTTATGTTCTTATATCACAGCAGGGGTCCACAACGTGGTATTCACAGCGACTGAAGATGAGTAGTAGTTCCGTAGAAAGCCTCGGGAAGCGAGGCAGGCAGGAGTCCGGGTGAAAGGCCCTCCGAGGAGCGGATAGCCAAGAGACAAGGAAGGGCCCCCGAGGAGCGGGTACCCGATGGTCTCACACCACGGAAGCAGGGACCGGAACACCGCTGAAGTGAGAGTAGGTAGATACAGCAAGTGAACTCGTTGCCAAGTCGCTGGCTGTCTGGGCTGGCGAGCTTAAATATCGGAGTTGAGTGATGTCATCTGATGAGGACGCCCCCGAGGTTCCCGCCATGACGTGGTTAAAGCAGGTCATGGAGCGCGCGCACTTAGGGAACCCCAAGGGTAAGATGGCGTTCGACAGCGTCCATGCTGCTCAGGTAGGCCCAGGAACGGAGGCTGGAAGGCCGGTGGTAGCTGGCAGAGGCCGCGAGTTCGCCCATCGGAACCAAAGCAGTAAAACGAGAGGTGAGCAGCAGAGGTTGCAGCCGTCTGCGGCCGCGGAGTGGAATACAGAGGTCTCAGAAATTTGAATAATGCTTCACTTTCAGGGTAAAGACCCGGAGGCCTTGGAAAAAAAGCTATTATTGTCCCCATTCTGAAGAATGAGGATGCTGATTCCAGGTTATGTGTTAGTTATAGACCTATTGCCAATCTTACATTTGCTACAAAGGTACTAGAAAAGATTGTAACCTCTCAGATTGCTGAGTTCGTTGAGTCAACTGGTAAGTTAGATTTACCACAGGCTGGATTTCAGAGAGGATATAGCACGAAGTCCATCATGGTAGACGTGGTGGACTCTGTTACCTAGTCTGAATAGGGGAAATGCAGTTCTGTTGGTTTTTCTTGATTTTTTAAATGCTTTTGACTTGGTAGACCACAATATTTTGATTTCCCAGTGTCTATCTTTGGGCCTAGGTGGGACAGTTCTAAAGTGGATATTTGATTTTCTATGGAATAGGACACATAGGATGGCTTTTCATGGGCATTGTTCAGAGATAGGCTGATGTCCTGTGGGGTTCCCCAGGCTTTGTCCCTTTCACCACTTTTGTTTAATGTTTATTTGGCCCCTTTAGGGCATGTTATCCATTGTTTTGGCTTTTCCCTTTATATTTATGTGGATGATGTTCAAATTATCGTCCCGTTGTATCAGGATGTAGCAGCTTCCATGTCTAATTTTGAAAATTGTATGATTGCAGTTAGTGCAAAGCTGAGAGAAAGTTTCCTGGTTTTGAACTCTGAAAAAACAGAGATGGAAGTAAACCTGAGAACATTTTGATTACCATTAGTGGTTATTCAGTTACCCCCACTGTTGAAGTGAGGTCATTAGAAGTCAGATTAGGCACTACATGGTCAATGGAAAGTCCTATTAATTGTATCTTATGTACAGCTTATGGCCATCTATGATTGGTGAGACAATTGAAAACATTTTTGACCTTTGCCGCTTTAAAATCTGTAGTGTATACTTTAGTTATTGCATTTTGGATTTTTGTAAGGCTATTTACTAGGGCCTCAGAATATGGCAGAAAGAACTGTAATGGGTCATTCAAGATGTGAATCTGCTGCTCTTTTGTTGGCTAAATTACCGTACTTTGATTACCTGTGAGGTTAAGATTTAAATTTAAACTATTGGTACTTGCGTTTAAGATCTTGTGAGGCAGCGGCCTCCCCTCACATGTCTTCATCTACCAGGAACATGCACTCACAATATTGTCATCAACTACAAATTCCATCTCCAAAAATTTTTGGCATGTGAAGTTGCAAAACAGATCATTTTCAATGACTATGCCGAAGTTATAGAATGTCCTGTCTTTGTCAGTTAAGGAAGAAACTAATTAAATGTGGTTTTGTCGTAAAGTAAAGACTTGGTCTAACAAATAAATAAATAAATAAATAATACTGAACCACGCCTTTAGGGATGACTGGATCCCAGATAATTGTCCACTACAACATCAGTATCTGAATGTTTTGAAGTGCTTGAACAGCAGAATAAAAATAAAATAATAAAGTAATAAAATAATCAGAAACTTTGTCCCTATTGGTAAGCACCAGGTCCAGTAGTACCCCCGCCTGTGTGGGTTCCGTTACCAGTTGTCAGAACAGTTTTCCTTGCAGAGAATCCAGGATCTCCCTGCTTCTAGAAGACACCACAGCTGGGATGTCCCAATCAACATCTGGTAGATTATAATCTCCTAGCAATATCATTCCCCTTTTATAGCAATTTTGTGAATATTCTGTATTAATTGTATATCCATTTATTCTGTCTGTGATTGAGGTCTGTATATTACACTAATATAAATAGATAATCCATTCTTGCTTCTTATATTAATCCACAGTACCTCTTCCTTACCTTGTAAACCGTGCAATTCCGTTGACTTAATTTTTTATATATAGTGCCACACCTCCTTCCTTTCTTCCTACCCGATCTTTCCTGAATAGATTGTAGCCCAGTATAACTATATCCCAGTCATGATTTTCTATCTACCATATCTCAGTGATAGTCACTACTTCAATGACTGCGTCTAGATCTGAGACTTTATTTTCTACATTATAAACATTAGTGTACACGGCTTTCCAGATGTTGCCCTTTTTCCCATTTCTAGATAAGTATTTAATATTTTACTTACCTTAGGGTTTTTTTCATCCATTCCCAATGATCCCAGTTTAAATCCCTCCTCAGTGGGTTTGTCAGTCTGTGTTGGAAGATGCTGCAACCCTTCTTCGACTGATGGACCCCATCTCTGCTCAGCAGTCCTTGAAACATCATCCCATGTTACAGGGAACTAAAATGCTCTCATCAATACAATCTACATTCATTCATTCATTTCCAGAATACAAGCCTCCCTTCCTGGGCATTTATCCTAACTGTGAGGACGGAGGAGAATATCACATGTGCACCAATCAGCTTTACCCTTACTCCCAGAGCCATGAAGTAATTTTTCATATGAAAAGTGGAGGAGTAGCCTAGTAGTTAGAGCAGCTCACTGTGAACCAGGGAAGTCAGGGTTCAAATCCCACTACCACTCCTTATGACCTTGGGCAAGTCATTTACCTTCCGTTGCCTCAGGTACAATCTTAGGTCTTGCTTTACTAAGGCTTTTCTCCCATTCTGTGTCTATGGGAAAATGCTTAGTAAATGAGGCCCTTAGATTGTGAGCCCTCTGGGGACAGGGAAATACCTACAGTACATGAATGCAATCCACTTTGAAGTGCTGAAAGGCAGAATATCATATAAATATATTTATATGCCAAATTTATAAATAAATTTATCTGTGCAGTACCTAGCAGTATAATTATTCCCAGCATTGATGAGCAGCATCAGTGTAACACTCCTGGCTACTGTGCAGCCCTCCTGCCTGCAGGGGCCTTCAGTAGGCCGCAGTCTGAGCTGCACAGGCTTGCCTCGAAGGTACGAGACAGTACTGCCACGCCTTAAAAGCCTACCTCACTCTCAGCTCACGGCCTTATCATTGAGTCATTCCTGTTTATTGCTGTGGCCTCCTGAGCACTTTCCTTGCCTTGTTTATGTTCTTGCTTGATTGTTCCTTGTACTTTAGCTTGTCTTTTGTTTCCCTGTCTCTAGTGGTCCTTCTGTTCCTTGTAACCCTGTCTCCTGTGGGCCCATCCAGTGGCCCTCTGTATAACATTTGACCAGCCACGGACAATCCCATGACAGGCCTTACTTACCCCAAAATGCCTTGGCTTGTGCTAACAGCTCTGATGCCGCCACCATGCTCCCGATGTACTACTGCCCTCTTCCTTAGGCATGTGCACCCTCGCCAGCTATAGAGGCCCCATGACTGGAAAGAAACACTCATTGATGACTATAGCACAGCAGGATATTTAAACCCCCGCCACACCCCCAGCTGATGCCTCAGCAACAGGCCCTTCCTAGCCTGCAGTGCATGTTGCTCCATGTACCTTGCCTTGTTCCACTCCTGCCTTGCTTCTTGCGTTGTTCCAGTTCTATCTTGTCTCCTGCCTTTTTCTCTGACTTGTCTCTTGCAAGTTCGTCCCCTTCAGGTCCAGCCCTTACCTAGCTCTCCACATCCTTGTTCCCATTCTGTTCCCATCTTCCTAGTCCCACCTGTGCCTTGTCCCTTCTCTGGATTTACTCCAGTGCTGACCTCAGCCTTGGATTTGACTATGTTACCTGATCTCTGCCAGTCCTGACTACTGCCTGGACCTTGATGCTGTTGGATCTCCACCTGCCTTAACCTCTGCTTGGTCATGTGTATTTTTACCATATACACGTTTTATAAAATACTTGTATCTCTAACCTGTGACGTGCATATTTAGGCTTATACGTGAATACATGCACCACAATGAAATACGCATATTAATGCATTGAATGCACATACTTTTCCTACCTATTTTTAAAATATACGCATGTATATTTATAGCCTGAAAGTAAAGTAGGACTTACTCGTGCAAGTCCTGATTTACGCATGCAACTCAGCCAATTTTAAAATATGTGCACTTAAAGGAAATTATCAGTTTTACCAGTTGGTCTACCCAGTTCACCCCATCCTCCTCTAGGTCATTGAGAACTTCCTGGTTCTTCAGCCTGAACTCCTCTCAGTGCACACAGATCTACCACTCAAGTCAGTACATAACCAGCTGGTGTAAAACTATGCAAGTACGTTGGAACATGTATGTGCGTGTCTTGTAAAATAGCAACTTATGCGCGTGTTTGTCCCATTATGGAACGCCCCATATTGTCCCTTTTTTACATGCATATATGTGCACTTGAAAGTGAAAATCCACGTGTATTTTCGACTTATGTAAAATATGGAATATAAGAGTAGGGGTTACTTACGCGCGTAAATGCTAACTTTTATGCGCAGGGACAGTACCTTTAAAGCAAGCGCTTGGACACGTATGATTTAAAATACACCTACTGCATGTAAGTATGCATCTAATTTTAAATGGTTACTCGAGCGAAGATACTTTGCATTTCTTTCTTAGGACATTGTCGGCTTTAATGTGTGCAGGCAAGTGGATTTTAAAGCATGCTCGCGCAAAGTGCATTCCCAGTTTTACCGCGTAGTCCACCAGTTTTCTCAGTGTATCTTGAAGTCATCCAGACCCGTCTGGATTTTCAGCCTACACTCCCCCAGTTAACTTGGACCCCTCACCCTGTCATATTAGGCCTAAAATGAGATTTATGCAGACTTAACTCTTATCAGGAGCAGTAGGAAATATACACAGCTAACAACCCACTTCAAACTGCGGTCTCTGGTTTTAAAAATATGAATTTATGTGCCTAACTGTTGGCTCCGTTCCACAACACCCTATCCCTTTTCCACCTTTTTTTAGCTTGCGCATTCGCATATACATGCCTAATTAGCAGCTTTTAAAATCTTCGTTGCTTATGCGTGGCCCATATATGAGCATATATGGGCCTTAAAATTTAGACCTTAATGTTTTGATAATTCAACTTTCTAAGTGTTTGTTGTGGTCAGACCTCCTTCCAACCATACAAAAATGAACCTGCTCAAAATCCTTCTTTGTTATTTGTTATATGTAACGCTCCTAAGTGAATTTTGTTGTTATTATGTAAACCGGTGTGATCTGTATTCGTACAGGAACTTCGGTATAGAAAAATTATAAATAAATAAATAAATGATAAGACCTTCCGTAACAGCAATAAACTTTAATTGTAGCTCTAGTTATTTTCTTTGCAACTCTCTGGTACTATAAAAGTCATTTCCAAAACCTGGATCTCTGTATCCTGGAGTGTCTTTCCAGGAGTCTCTCACCAGAGTGAAAGTATCAGATTGAAACACAATATAATAATGTCACTCCCAGTGGATAGTATCCTTCCTTTTAATAAGTGTCTTCTGACGAAATACACCCAACCTATTGGTCCCACCAAAGCTGTAATTGAGCTCAGTTACTAAAGTGTACTGGCCAGAGTGTATGTGGGTACGTGAAATAGTCTCGCTGCTGGATGCCTTGCAGATCTGCTCTCTGAGTCAACAGAGGATCCAGAAAGGCCTCCAGAGGTGGTGATGGGGGGTGGGGGTGGGGTGGGGTAGGTGTCCTGCATTGTAGGTTAAACAGCTCTCATGTCCATCGTTGCACCTTACTAGCTATCAAAGGCAAAATTTAAAAATCTCACTGTTATAGCTGGCAGGCCACCCTGGTTTCTGAACAGCATACCTACTGGTATGCACTGCTCTGAACCATGACTGAACTGGAAATTAAAAAAAAAATACAATTTTCTAACTTGCTAGCAACTATTTCATTTACTGCCCTAGCCATACGCTGGTTCAGGAGTGGGTGCTTTTCTCCCTGTCTCTGGATTCAGAGGCTCTTCTGCTACATGGACAGCTCACAGTGTTGCTGGCACACACAGCACTCCTTCACATGCTGTTTGTGTTTCTGTGGGTGCTGGAGCTCTGTAACTTATAGCAGCTGTTGGACACACAGACTGGATTCCTTAGTTTTGCAAATTCTCACTGGCCTAGGTCTCCAAAACCTTTTTCAATGTAATGTCCCCTTGATCACTTATCTCACAAGGCGTTTCTTGGTCCAGGACTGACCTGGCAGGAGCCCCCCTAGGGCAGACTCCATCGGTCTTCACATTCTTGGCATCTGGTGCCTTCACCTGGGGAAGAAGTTGTTAGTGGGTGGGATTTCCCTCCCTTCACCCAAGAAAACAAATGGGACTCTGAACAAAGCTGGCAGTATGTACAAATATATACAGGTTTATTAGCCTATATAAGTACATATATACATTCTACATAACTGTGTACATCGCTAATAGGATGTCAAACTGCAAACTTATCTACTCGTGGTCAATAGTTTCAGGCTATACAACTATATACATTTCTACAAGGTATCAAGAACATTCAAACATTCAAACACTCTTACACCTAATATTCACACCTTCTCTCTCACCCCCCCCCCCAGGACTACATATTGTATATAAAAAAATTTGTATATAAAAAATTTGGTTCCCAATCACGTGTATATATACCTCCTTTAATTGTGGATACCCCCCTATATATCAGAATCTCCCCCCCCTCCCGTTTAGATAACCTCTTTCACGTATCCCACTTTGATAATTTTACTTATATAATCTAATCTGTTATTTGTATGTTCTGAATGTTCCTTATTTAATTATGCAATAATTGTAAAGCCTGTTGCTAAGTTCTGTTCTATGTAAACCGACGAGATGTTCCCAACGTTCGTCGGTATATAAAAGTTATTAAATAAATAAATAAAATAAATTTAATATTTAGCAATTTGGAGTTGTTGGCCCCCACAGTATACCACCATATAGAATAGAAGGGATCTCTTGATTTCCTGCTTAATCAAGTGTTATTATTATCTTCCCACTTTTTTTCTAAGTCTCACCCATATGAAAAGATGCAACTGGGCTGATGGGCAGTGTTGATCTGGGAGGTCCATTGTATATAAAATGCTGCCATCTCCTTGGTACCACTTCTGCTCTGCTGAAAGGTCCACGTCCTCCTGGGAACCTGACTCCGCCTCCCAGTCTGTGGTTGGGGTCCACACCTTTCTGGGGGATGCAACTCCTGGAATGCTGCTGGTGTCCACACCCTCCTGGAGGATCACACGATCTACTGCTGGAGTCCATGCCCTCCTGGGGCACTGCTTAATCTGCTGCTGGGGACCACACTCTCCTGTGGACCATTCGATCTGCTACTGGGTTCCCCTTCCTCCTGGGGGACCGCTTCACCTCTGGATCTGCTGCTGTCCTTTGGTTCCTCTCCCTTGGTAGGAGGGCTTTTCCTGGCTTGGGTTTACAGCTCCACTAGACACATGGCTTGTCTAGCATTCAGTAACTCAGGCCCTCTACAGTCTCAGTTTTTAGTGATTTTACCTCTGCTAAGCTCATGATCAGACATTCACGGTTACCCAGCCTGAATGTGTCACCTTCTCTCAGCCAAAAAGCCAAGAACTAGTTAGGACCATGGGAAGAGAATGTGTGCATATCTTACCTGGCTTTTTTGTTGTTGTTTGAGAACTGTATACCCAAGGGTCTGACTCACCTTCTTAGTCATGGTGAGAATCTGTTTGCTTCCTAGGACTGTTTTTTCAGTATATTTCTCTCATAAATACCTCTCTCATTCAGAATTCTCCAATGTAGGACTTTTTCAGTCATAGTTCTCTATGATTTAAAGTGATATTTCATTGCAAGTTACCAACAGTAGTCCAGGGGGCTGTGACATGCAAATTCCCCTTCCTGAGTCTCTAACTCATCTATTCAATGGTCATTTAAGCACGTTCACAGTAAAGCACGTCTAGCAACGTTTTCAATCTCATTCTTGTTTTCCTGGGCTATTGGCTCAGTTTACATAGCTACAATGGCCTCTTTTTTTTTTCTCTGCTGCAGTTTACTTAAATGGTAGCATGCTCTTTAGCCTCTGTCTCCCTTGGGGAGGTGGTTTTCACTAATTTTTATTTATCCAACTTTTAATACAATTTCCAAAAATCCACTTGAAATAGAAGTCATGAATAGGCATCAATAATCAATTAAGTTAAATCAAATAATAAGAAAATAATGCCAAATTCAATCCAACCTCATCATTCACCAAAGAGAGAGAGAGACTATCTACAAGAACATAAGAACATGCCATACTAGGTCAGGCCAAGGGTCCATCAAGCCCAGCATCCTGTTTCCAACAGTGGCCAATCCAGGCCTTAAGAACCTGGCAAGTACCTGAAAACTAAGTCTATTCCATGTTTCTGTTGCTAGTAATAGCAGTGGTTATTTTCTAGGTCAACTTAATTAATAGCTATACTAACTGCACTAACCACATCCTCTGGCAACAAATTCCAGAGTTTAATTGTGCGTTGAGTGAAAAAGAACTTTCTCCGATTAGTTTTAAATGTGCCACATGCTAACTTCATGGAGTGCCCCCTAGTCTTTCTATTATCTGAAAGAGTAAATAACCGATTCACATCAAACCCGTTCTAGACCTCTCATGATTTTAAACACCTCTCTCATATCCCCCCTCAGCCGTCTCTTCTCCAAGCTGAAAAGTCCTAACCTCTTTAGTCTTTCCTCATAGGGGAGCTGTTCCATTCCCCTTATCATTTTGGTCATCCTTCTCTGTACCTTCTCCATCACAGTTATATCATTTTGAGATACGATGACCAGAATTGTACACAGCATTCAAGGTGCAGTCTCACCATGGAGCGATACAGAGACATCATGACATTTTCCGTTTTATTCACCATTCCCTTTCTAATAATTTTCAACATTCTGTTTGCTTTTTTGACTGCCGCAGTACACTGGACCGACAATTTCAATGTGTTATCCACTATGACGCCTAGATCTCTTTCTTGGGTGGTAGCACCTAATATTTATTTATTTTTATTTATTTATTTAAAAGAATTTATATACCACAAATTAAACAGGATGTGTCTGGCTAAGTGGTTTACAAGTATATAACGTACATAATAAGATACACCAATTAAAACAGTTATACTATATCAAATAAAAACATTACATCTAAAACGTTAAACACTAAAAACTACATCTGAAAAGACATTATAGAATGTGTAACCTAACATTGTGTAACTATAGCATGGGTTATTTTTCCCTATATGTATCACCTTGCACTTATCCATATTAAATTTCATCTGCCTTTTCTATGCCCAATTTTCTTTTTTTTTTTGTTTTAACATTTTTATTGTTATTAAACATGAGAAATACATAGCAATATGAATGCAAAAAAAGACTGTTGAATACCACTCGTACATGTTATCTTCATCCTGTGTATCACGTGGTCATAAATTGTCCTTGGTATCTGATTCAAAGTCCAATAATAAAGCTGTGTTAAGCAATCAGAGTCTCCTGTGATTTTATTCCAGTCCAAACGTGTCCCCAACTTATTCTGTTGTAGTTTTTAGCCAGCTGAGATGAGGTGCCCAGGTAGCCTGAAATCGTTGCAGTGTATGATGTTTCGCTGCCGTCATCTGATTCATTATGCAGATATTGTATAGTCTCATCAGGACTGCAGGCAAAGAGGGACTTTTAGGCGCCTTCCATTATTTAGCTATTTCCAGTCTCGTCGCAATGCAAGCCTGTATGACCAAAGGGTGTTGTGTGTGGTGAAGGCCACACTCCTGCTCGTTCAATAAAGCTGTTTCCATTTGGAGTTGTATGGGTTCTTTCAAGATCTGAATCAAATGACTTTCTATCTGTGTCCAGAGAGGTTTGATGCAGTCTCCTGACCACCACATGTGCAGATATGTGCCTATAGTATTGCATCCTCTCCAGCAAGTGCCAGTGTATTTGGACGAGATTTTTGCCATACGCTCGGGTGTGAGATACCAACGGTATAGTTGTTTATAGCCATTTTCCACCAGTGCTGAAGATACAGAGGCTTTACTCATTTGACCGAATAGAGTTTCCCAGTCCATGGCTGAGTATATACTTGTCAGATCCTTTTTCCAGGCAGTTATATGTGAAGGATCTTCTGTTAATTTCACATTCAACAGTTTGTACACTTTGGCAATAAGACCTTTAAACTGATTCAGATCAGAACAGTATCCTTCCAATAATGTTTTCCCCCTGCCTAAGTTATCTTTAACCTGTGTAGTGTCGCAAAAATGTCTGATCTGCAGATATGCCAGAAACTCTGCATCTGGAATAAAATATTTCTCTTTCAGAGAGTCAAAGGAGAGAATACCCTCCCCTCCCCATACATCCTCAAATCTGATGATCCTTTTTGCCTTCTGTTGGGTAAAGGAATTGGGAGATAAGCATGGCATAAAGGAGGTGTTGTGAAACAAGTGTGTTAGAAAATAACATTGCCTAACACCCACCAATCTGGTTTTCCACTTTTTCCATAAGTTTAATGTATGTCTAGTAGTTAGGAGCATGTGAGTGGTTAATTTCCATGTTTTCGTGTCTTACCAAGCTAGAGCCTCTAGGGGCATGTCAGGAATTTGGGATTGCTCTATCACAGCCCAATGTTTTGGTGCCACTGTCTGATGCCAAACTAATAAGGGTCTGAGCTGCACTGACACATACACCAAGACCGCCCTCTAGCTGTATGTGCTGACACATACTCCAAGACCGCCCTCTAGCTTGTTTTGATATAGTACACTCCAGGCAATCCTCGGTGGTCGTCTCGTCCAGAAGAAGCCAAACAACTTTCTTTGCCATTGTTTTAGCAGTTCGGGGGGAATCGGTACCAGTAGTGATTGAAATAGATATAATAGTCTAGGGAGAATATTCATTTTAACAGTTGCTACCTGTCCCAACCAGGATATAGGTAAGTTGCCCCACTTATCTAGATCTTGGAAGACCCGCTTTATCAGGGGAGCATAGTTTAACTTAAATAAATCTGTTGGGTGGGCCACTATATTGACACCTAGATACTTTATCTTCTGATTAGCCCAGCGAAAAAGATGGAAGGGCTACACTGCTTGGACCGTCTCAGGGCTACAGGTTATATTGAGAATTTCAGATTTGTCCCAATTCACTTTGAATCCTGACACACCACTGAATTGTTTGATATCATTTTCTATGGCTGTTAGGGAATCATGGGGGTTGGTTAGAGAAAACATGATATCATCTGCAAATAAAGTAATTTTAAAGGTTTGATGTGCAAAGGTAAAACCCGAAATCACCATGATTTCTCTAATGGTGATTGCCAGGGGTTCCAGAAAGAGTGCAAACAAGAGTAGTGATAATGGGCATCCCTGTCTAGTGCCATGGTACACCTGGAATCGATCTGAGTAACCACCGTTAATTTTTAGGCATGCCCTGGGATTGTTTTACAAGCTGGTTATCCAGGTACGAAAGTAAGGTCCAAAGCTTATTTTGTGCAGGACCCTAAAGAGGAAGGGCCAGAGTACCATATCGAACGCTTTTTCAGCATCAATAGAAAGAAAAATAGATTCTTTCTGGTGTTTATGCGCCCACCACATCAGATCTATTAATTTTCGAAGATTGTCACCAGCCAGGCGCCCTGGCATAAAGGCTGCCTGATCTTGATGTATTAACTCCAAAAAGAAGCAGTTCATATGGGCTGCTAATATTTTTGCAAGAATTTTAAGGTCAAGATTCAGTAGCGAAATGGGCCTGTATGATCCACAAGCAGCTGGATCCCTACCAGGTTTCAACAGGATTGTTATCCCCGCTATGTTGGAGTTGTGGGCCAAAGATCTTCCATTTCGCAGGTAATTATATACCTTTGGAGATAAGTCACAATATAGGGAGCGAATTGTTTGTAAAATTTGGCCGTGAGGTCATCTGGACCTGGAGATTTTCTGATCTTTAGTGTTTTTATGGCATGCAGTATTTCGACTGTCGATATCTCTTCGTCTAATCTATTCTGTGCTACCTCGGCAAAGTAGGTATACATATCCCCTCAAGATATTTGTCAATATCTGTTTGATTAATATTTGTTTTGGAGGCATATAGCATACCATAGAAATCCAGAAAGTGCTTTTGAATATCTGTATTATTAGTAAGAATGTCTCCTTTATCATTTTTTATTTTAGCTATGATATTTTGGTAAGTGATTTGTTTGAGTTTACGGGCTAAATTGCATCCTGCCTTATTTCCCCCTTCGAAATATTCCTGTTTAACAATATTCATTGAATGGACCATCCTATCTGCTTCCAATCTAGCCAGTTCTTCCCGAGTTTTGGATATATTCAGCCATATTTTCTGGGATCCGGTAACCTGGTGGTCACAGGTAAGTTTTGTTAGTTTTTGCCTTAACTCAAATGCCTTTTGTGTATCCCTTTTCTTAAGGAAGGAAGCCCCTGAAATCAGTAAACCCCGCAGATAGGCTTTTAGGGAATCCCATACTACGACAGGGCTCACATCCCCATTATCATTTAGGCGTATGTATTCCTGTATCTGGTCTGCTAGGGTGTTATTGAATCCAGCGTCCGTCAATAGAGAGACATTAAGATGCCAGAAGCGGGTCTCCTTGTCATATTGTGGGATGCAAATGTCTACAAGTACCGCCGCATGGTCTGAGCATGCCACTGGGCTAATGTCGGGTTTAGATATATAGGAGAGCAATGCCTTAATATCAATCAGAAAGTAGTCAATCCTAGAGTATGTTAAATGTGTGACTGAATAGAATGTTTAGGAACGAGATTTAGGAAAATGTAGCCTCCAAACATCCACTATTTGACAGTCATCCATCAGTATTTGTAATTGCTTCCTATCAGTAGGTGCTAGCGTAGCGCTACCCCAAGATGTATCTATCCCTGGGTTCCTTGCCACATTAAAGTCTCCTCCCAACATTAACTTCCCTTTTCCATGAAGCAATAGGATATTGTTCAACTCAATAAAGAATTTCCCTTGCTCCTGATTAGGAGCATAAACGTTTACCAGAGTATATTCTGTGCCATCTATCGAGATCTGCAATAATAAATATCTTCCTAACGGATCTCTAATACAGGATTGGCATTCAAACACTAAATGTTGTGAGATTAATATACATACCCCGGTATTTTTGGTAGCGTTCGTACATGGAGTAAAAAATTGGTATGGGTATTGAGTACATTTTAACAGTGACTCGTGTTTACGCTTCAGGTGAGATTCCTGGATAAAGGCCACATCTGCTCTTAGCGTGCCACATTCTTTAAACAAATTGTGCCTTTTATATGCTGAGTTAAGTCCCTTAACATTAAGGGATACCATGCGGAAGGTGGCCATAACTAGCATTGAAGACAATTGGCCATCCACCATCTAATACCGCAAGCCTGTATGCAGAGTGGATATTTATCCAATGTATGGTCAATACCTCCCCTAGGTGTATATTGTGGAACATTCTGACAGAAATCACAGCAAACAGATATCACGTGATAACAGTTACAGATCTGTAAATCATACATGTGTACATTCCAGATTATCAGCTTATGACTCTTATCCCAATATGAACTGTTGAAGGTGTTACTTAACCCATGTCCCTTGATTTTCCCCTCCCCTGTCCCCCTTCCCCCCCTGTATTGATCTGCTAAAAGCTCCACGCAGATCAAATATATCTCGACTCATGAAGGAAGAGGACTCTATGCTCCTTCTAGCCTCTGCATAGAAATCTTGGTGGGCTTCTGATTGTATATCACCATGAGGTTGGCACACATATTGTATGCAGAAAGACCCATCAACAGTGAAAACAGTCAAAAACGAACCTCTGAATGACTATGAACCAAAGAAACTGGAAATCCTGGTTAAGCTTACTCATAATTTTCAAGTGCCTACTTCCTGGATTTTTTGGGGATCTGAATTTCTTTTCAGTCGGCTGTTTCTTGTTCCGGCCCTTTGCCAGCGTGGCTGTGGATTCCTAGAAGTAAATTTTTTATGACTTACAAGCAGCGGGACTGCCGCCGTAAATCCGCGATCCTTTAGTAGGAGTGCAGCATCATTCGCTATAAGTATATGGGTAGATATGCCCTCCCATGTGTACTGTAAGCCAAATGGATGCAGCCACCTGTATCTGATGTTTTCTTTTCGGAGAAATGCTGTAGCCTCTTTTAATTCCTGCCTGTTCTGTAAGGTAGCTTGAGACAGATCAGCGTAAACTGATATTTCTTGGTCTTCCCACGACCATCGCATTTGTTTTCTAGCAATGCCTGCAATTCTTTCTTTCATGGCATAATTATGATAGCAGACGATGATATCTTTTGTCTGGTTGGCTCCCACAGCCCTCAATGCCCGGTGTGCACGATCAATTTTAATGCTGGCTTGCTGTCTTTCCTCAGTGTCCGTGGTAGACTGTAATAAGAACAGACTAAAACGCTGAACTAACTTCATGCAATCATTATTTTCAGGCTTCTCAGAGAAACCCCAGAACCTGAGGTTTCCCCTGCGAGCCCTATATTCTGCCAGTTTCGCTTTCATACCTTGATTTTCTTCTTGGAGCTCTGTATAAGCCTCCTGTAGTTGTTTGGTCGTCTCTGCCTGGGTATCCACCTTCATATCTATATCATCGACCCGCTATCCCATCGCTGAAAGTTCCTCCTGGAAGTCATTCATCATGTCTGTAATTTCTTTTTTATAAGATTTTAGGTCTTTCCGTAGTTCCCTGAACCATTCTCTAAATTCCTTTCTGGTCTGTGCCTCATCCGCACATAATTGAGCTGCGTCATCTACCGCTTCATCTCCCGCGTTGGAGTTGGCTTCTGCATTCTGCTCTCCTAACTCGCGGTCTTTCCCATGCGCTTCTCCTTTGTGATATGAGAAGCAGTGGAAATCCACCGATTTCCTTTTCGCCGCCATCCTGGATTGTTGCCGGTGGTTTTCCGCTATTTATAGAGTAATAAGGCTTGTCTTTAGTGCCCGCTTAAATCAGTTTTTGTCGGCTTTCGGAGGAGCTCCCTTTTCAGGCAGCCATGCAGCCCGATGATGTCACTTCCTCCTCTATGCCCAATTTTCCAGTCTCACAAGGTCTTCCTGCAATTTATCAAAATCTGCTTGTGATTTAACTACTCTGAACAATTTTGTATCATCTGCAAATTTGATTATCTCACTCGTCGTATTTCTTTCCAGATCCTCATAGTAGTTAAATATTTCCCCTTTGTCCTGGGGGAGGAAGGGGAAATAATCCCCCAAGCTAGGGTGAGAGAACATAGGAGAAATTTCAACTTTGTGAGACTTTCCTCACACCAAATGATGTAAAATCTTCACCAAGGTGTACTGTGCTGTTCGCATGTCTCACTCTACATGCAAAACTGTCCCCTAAACCACCACTAACACCTCACCTCGACCTCAGGTGGTTCTCCTATAGAGATATAAATAGGTGCACACAGTGAGGCCCTCTCCAGAGTGTGTGTCTGTCTCTCTCTACCTAACCCTCCCCCTCCTTCTCCCCTTTCTCCAAGCCCAGAAATGGCCAAAATGCAATGCCAAAGATTTTTCGCAAATTTTTCGCCAAGTGTATTGAAAAAGGCGGCAACGCTTCTTCAGGTACCTTTAGGACCTCCAATAAATATCTCATCCACATATTCTTGAGAGAAATAAGAGGAATTTTCAGAAAATTAATAAATTACAAATTCTTCCTGTGAACTTGGATCTCCAAATGCTCAACTCTATTGGGCAAAGTCTGGTTATCCCTCAACAGGGCATGTTGAAGAGATTTAACAATTTCTATGCCCTGTTTATGGGTCTCAAGTATTTATATTATCCCTTTCCAGAATTTTGATTTGGATATCCATATCATTGCATTTATTCACCAAGGGGTTTAACTGCATGGTAATATTTATATTCAGTGTCTCAATCACTCCCCAAATAGGCTCTAAGGTAAAGGAGGCACATCTTACCATTGAAAAACTCTTAACTGAAGATTCCTCAGTTGCATCTGTACCAGACTGGAGGAGTCTATCTTGATAAGGCTGCTGATCTTCTTTAGCAGGAAACACCCCTGAAACACTGGTGAAAACCTTGCTGGCGGCTGAGGTAGTTTCCAAAGACGCTGCAGTCTCAGCCCGAGTCTCAGCGGGTTTGGTGTCATCACCGCACACTGATTCCCAACGTGGAGTCGGGGCTCTAAACTCTGCAGGATTTATAGGCAATATCCTTTCAATCGGGGACAAAGATATTATAGAATCTAGGAAGGAGTCGAGTGCTTCTTCCTCTCTAACAACCTGCAAAGACTCTCCTCCCAAACCAAATACCCCTCGCTGCACATGTGCATCCATCAAGCCGATAACGGGCCTCTCTGGGGGACAGCTGAGACATCTCTCTCCTTGGCCCTCTGTTTCCAACCAGGAGGCGGCACAATGCTAAAGGTAAGATTTAAGGAAAGAATGGACTGCTTTGTGCTGTGCTATGATGCCATCTTAGATCCCTCCAAAATTCATCTCTGTTCACAGCCTTGACTTCAGCTGGGATTTCACTGCACTTCCCTCTTTTGATAGCACAGCTCCCTACTACAGATTCCTCTCACAGTTCTCACTTTCTCTGTCTGTTTTCTTCTTCTGCCTCTTGCTCTTGGGTCACTAGCTGGGTGCTTTAGGGGAGTACCTCTTTATGTTATATGCCCAGCTTCTCCTCTTCTCTTCTTGCTCCTCTTTTTCATGTGGGCTGCCTTTGATTTTCCCAGCACATGCATCCTGTCTCTCCTACAGCAAATACAGGGCTCCCTGAGCTTTTTGTTTTGTTTCTTTTTCTTTAGTCTTCCTTATTTGGACTGTGGGGAGGAGAGTTTTGAATCTTGTTGTCCTGGTCACTTCTTTCTGCAGCTGGACAGCACAGCTCTGCTTGGGGGAGGAGAGCACTTTAATTTTTTTCTACTGTTTATACTAATCTGTAGAATCTGACTTGCACATCCACACTCAGAATCCCTGCTTATATTCCAGTTTACTTGTTACTTGAAAGTATGAGTGTCTTATCTTATTCTTTCAGACCACAATATGTATTTATAAATCTATGAGGTGTGTAGTTTAACTTGCTCCCTTTGTTAGACTCTTGTTGCTTCGGGTATAAAAATAAACCAAAACAACTAGAAATTATTGCCCCAAAGATCAAATATGATGCTACCAATCAAGTTCCCAGGAAAATTATTTAATTTGTTCTACATGCAAATGACACAAAATGATATAAACCACTTGCTATCTCTCCCCTCCTGGTAGAAATCAGTGCATTTGCCAATTAATGACTAGTAATTTAAGCTAATCTATGATCTTTATCTGTTTAACCTCTGCAACACTTCTGAATACAACTCTCTGGCAGGAACATCCTACCCTGCTTCATGTTGAACTAAACAACGAGATGCTGTAGCAATTGAGATGGCTGAAGAATGCAATTGGCCAGGTTCACCACCCAACCGAGCTCCTGCAACAAGGAGATCACCTTGTGTGACACCAGGAGGCTCTCTTCGAGAATCTTGGCCTGAATCAGGCAGTCATCCAAGTACGGGTGGACCAGAATCCCATCCTTTCTCAACTCTGCCACCACCACTACCATAACCCAAAACCATGAATCACAGAAAATGTTGATGCTCTAGCTTGATGGGAATATAGTCAGAAACTCCACTGACTGCACGTCCATGCGAAAATGAGTCACCCGCAAATGACGACTGACCCCTTTGAGATCCAGGATGGGATGAAAAGAGTCCTTCTTCTTGGGCACAACAAAATATATTGAATATTGGCCTATATTTTCTTGAGACGTGGGCACTGGAACCACAGCCCTCAGGAGCCTTGTCAGTGTACACTCCACTGCCTGCCTCTTCTGTGGGAAGTGGTAGGGAGACACCATGAACACGTCCCGAAGAACACTGCAGAATTCCGACACATATCCATCTTGTATCACCTCCAGGACCCACTGGTCTGACGTGATTTTGACCTACCTCTGAAAAAAAGAGAGAGGCGACCCCCTTATCTCCTATTCCTGAGGGTGGGTCTGCACACCTTCATTGGGAGGCTCGGGGGACTTCACTACCTAAGCCTGCGCTCTGTCCGGACTGCCTGGGATGAAAGGACAGAGACCTATCCAAAGGTCAAACCCTCTTTAGGGTCAAAAATGTTTAGATCCCCTAGCATGATCTCTTATGTTAAAGGAGCATGGTGTCTGCCTCTTATCCTCTGGTAACCGAGGAACTAGGGACTTGCCCCACTTATTGGTCATTTTCTCCAAATTGCTTAAGGGCGAGCTTTTAAAGCGTAACTTCGTAAGGTTAGACTTGGAGGTTACATTGGTCAACCAATTTCTCAGTCATAACTGATGCCTGGCCACTATTACTGAGCCCTAGCTGAGGTGTGGTCCAAATCACAGCCCACATCTGCAGCTGCAGGCTCCATCACTGCCATGGAATTCACACCAGATTCATTGACCTCCTGAGAGAGAAGTAAACAGGAACAAGGCACCAGGCAACAAAAAGAAGCAATCTGCAAAGTCATTGCCACTGCTTCAAATGCTTGCTTAAGGATGGCTTCAATTCTCCTATTGTGCACATCCTTCAAGGCTGCTCCTCCCTCTATGGGGATAGTCATCCACTTGGTGATGGCACAAATAAGAGCATCCACTTTCAGAAAGCATAATTTCTCTCTTGCAGCTGGATCCAGGGGTTACAGGGGATACACTTCCTTCCAAGACTCATCCCTCTTTGAAATTAGCTTCTGGGGTGCCCCACTCAAGATCAATTAATTCTTGAATGACCTCCATAGTAGGGAAAAAAACAAGAGGCTTTACGCAAAGAAATCAAAATGGGATCTTTCTTTGGCTGAGACAAGGATTCAGCTCCAGGGACTCCCAGCATATTTAATGTCTGGGAAACCGATGTGATATCTCAGATCGAATGTCTGTATATATAAAAAAAACCAAAACCTAGTAACTCATCTCTACAAAAGAACTGCAACATAGTCCTATATGGTTCCAATCCCAGAGGAATTTCCCCATCCTCCAGGGAGTAAGGATCGGCTTCATCATCCGTGCCATCTGGGTCCCTATCATGAAGACTGGTCACCAATCTATGTGTATTTCAATGCTTAACTGCAGCACTAGGTGTGCAGGAGTTCACCACCTGCAACTCTGGCCTGGCAAGGTTGGTCGAGGTCAAGGACTGCGCCTGAAGAAAGAACTGCAATCCTTGAAAAAATTGCACCAAAGAAAAGGCAGAAAGATCCATGCCAAAACCAAGAGGCACCTGTCCTGTGCCCACTGAACTACCTTCCCCTGCTGATGAACCAGTTAGGGGAATTTCAAAGTTAGGTGCCCCTTCTGACACATCTATACCCAGGCTGGGAAGAACTGGGCTTAGTAAAATCAGACAAAGGCAATTCCCCTTGAGCCTCCAAGCAGCGCTGACACAAGTTAGAGGGAATGCCAGGCTGAGATGCCTGAACATGACAAGCCACACAGAGGGTAAGGCACTTAGGTTTCTTAGCTATAGGCACCAACAGTCTGTCAGTACACTTTAAAAGGCGACTGAAAAGTGTGCATCCAGCTATATTTGTGGTGCAAAAAATTAGGTGTCCAAAATTTAAGCATACAGCCCTGTGCCTCGATGAGCGCCCAAAAACTGAGCTCCCTTATTTTTCCCTATATGCAACACCTTGCACTTGTCCACATTGGGTTTCATCTGCCATTTGGATGCCCAGTCTTCCAGTCTTGCAAGGTCCTCCTGTAATGTATCACAGTCTGCTTGTGATTTGGCTACTCTGAATAATTTTGTATTGTCCGCAGGTTTGATAACCTCACTCATCGTATTCCTTTCCAGATCATTTATATATATATATTTGTTGAAGGGCACCGGTCCGAGTGCAGATCCTTGGGGCACTCCACTGTTTACCCTTTTCCACTGAGAAGATTGACCATTTAATCTTACTCTCTGTTTCCTGTCTTTTGACCAGTTTGTAGTCCAAGAAGGGACATCGCCTCTTTTAGTTTTCTTAGAAGCCTCTCATGTGGGACCTTATCAAATGCCTTCTGAAAATTCAAATACACTACATCTACCGGTTCACTTTATCCACATGTTTATTAACCCCTTCAAAAAAATGAAGTAGATTTGTTAGGCAAGACTCCCCTTGGGTAAATCTATGTTGACTGTGTTCCATTAAACCATGTGTTTCTATATGCTCTACGATTTTGATCTTTAGAATAGTTTCCACTATTTTTCCCGGCACTGAAGTCAGACTCACTGGTCTATACTTACCCGGATCACTACCACCATGAAAAAGATCGAGGCATCATAGTGGATAATACTTGGAAATTGTCGGCTCAGTGTGCTGCAGCAGTCAGTAAAGCAAACAAAATGTTGGGAATTATTAGGAAGGGAATGGTTAATAAAACAGAAAATGTCATAATGCCTCTCTATCCCTCTATATGCTCCATGGTGAGACCGCACCTTGAATACTATGTACAGTTCTGTTCGCCGCATCTCAAAAAAGATATAGTTGCGATGCAGAAGGTACAGAAAAGGGCAACCAAAATGATAAAGGGGATGGAACAGCTCCCCTATGAGGAAAGGCTGAAGAGGTTAGAGCTGTTCAGCTTGGAGAAGAGATGGCTGAGGGGGAGATATGATAGAGGTCTTTAAGATCATGAGAGGTCTTGAACGAGTGGATGTGAATCGATTATTTACACTTTCGGACAATAGAAGGACTAGGGGGCATTCCATGAAGTTAGCAAGTAACACATTTAAGACTAATCGAAGAAAATTATTTTTCACTCAACGCACAATTAAGCTCTGGAATTTATTGCCAGAAGATGTGGTTAGTTCAGGTAGGGTAGCTGGGTTCAAAAAAGGTTTGGATAAGTTCTTGGAGCAGAAGTCCATTAATTGCTATTAATCAAGTTTACTTAGGGAATAGCCATTGCTATTAATTGCATCAGTAGCATGGGATCTTCTTGGTGTTTGGGTACTTGCCAGGTTCTGGTGGCCTGGTTTGGCCTCTGTTGGAAACAGGATGCTGGGCTTGATGGACCCTTGGTCTGACCCAGCATGGCAATTTCTTATGTTCTTATCTGTTAGAGATGGAGAATACTGGCGGGCTGATGACACTGCAAGAATATATATACTGTGATTTCAGCTTTGCTCCATATCCATCTGCTGGTAGAGGTGCATAAACCACTTGTTCTGCAAGAACTGTGATCACTAATATATCTATAGTTTCTTTTAATTTTGTATAAGATTAGTATCAATTATTTTTTAAGTTACTAGCAGATACATTTATTTGCAGTTTTCCAGATTCCTCTTTTAGTTTATAAAATGTATTTTTGTATCTATTGAAAGGTGAATTTTAAAAGCCCAGCACGTGCCAATTGTGGGAGATATGCACACAAATCTGGCCGATGCATGCTGAGTGGATTTTAAAAGTCGCCCTTGTACGCACGTATCTCCTGCTACGCACACAAATGAAATGTTCGAAAAAGGGGTGGGAGAGGGAGCATGGTTTGGGCGAGGCATGGCCGTTCCTGGATTTCACTTTGATATTTGCATGGAAATACTTACACACACAGGTGTGCCGGGGGTCCTCTGTCGCATAACTTTACTTCTGCTATAGATGGCATGTAATTCGTAAAACAAAAAAAAGCTGAACACATCAGGGTTTTAATGGTCAGGGTTAACAGGGGAGAAGGGAGGCCAATAAAGTAGGGGGGACTTGCAAGTCCTAGTCCTTATCTGGGCAAGTTGGGAACAAACTGGTAAAAATGGTAATGACATCGGCGCACATGTCTTTTAAATTCCCCTCTCTTATGCACTAGAAGGGGCATTTGTGCACATAGGTGTGCGTCCACTGAGAATTGCGCACATGTGCGCACTTTTAGGCTATTTTATAACACGCGTGTATATATGTGTGTTTGTTATAAAATGGTCGCTCCCAGGGGTGCGGGCTGACGAACATGCGCACATGTGTGCCCGCACGCCTATTTAAAAGTTACCGTCCCTGTGTTTATTATATAAGAATCCAGTTGCTTTGGCTACCAAAGATCAGATCCACTAAAAATAATTACCTGAAGTATTTACTATGGTATTACTAATTAATCTCCCCCTGAATTTTACTTACAAATGACACAATGTCACAAATGACAACATTTATCTAAATTACTTTCTTGTTTTTCTCTGCCAACCAATGTCAAGTTTTTCTGTTGAGTCCAACCCCCTAATTAGTGAGCTAGTCTTTAATTTTAGAGTGGGAGTTAGAGGTGGGAGGGAGCTTTTTCCCGTATAAACTTCCTCTCTAAACCTAAGGAGTAATGATACCCACCAAATAAAAAAGCAATGCAAATATCCCTTTTTCAAAAGCAAACAAAACAAAAGCAATGATGAAAAAAATGTATCCCTTTCAAAATAAGGTTTCAGAGAAAGGGATTTCAATCCTGCAAAGACTGCAAGCTGCTGCAGCCAGGGTGAAAGAAATAAAAAATGCTTCAAAACCCCTGTGTAAGCCAGAAAAATTGCCTCAGTTTATAATTGAGCTCCTCCAAGAATGCATGCAGAGTGGCTCGTTACTAGGCAATTTCATTATAATAAAATAACCCAGTTTGCCGAATAAATCACAAGCCATGTTATTTTCATGAAAGTTAGCGACACCTCTGGAATTGTAGCTAACTTTCCTCAGGAGGAGCAGGATGCTAACGCACATCCTGATGCTCCCGGTGCAGTGTATTAAAGAGCCCCAGTGGCCTGGAATCCACCCTTCCCAAAGTGTAAAAAGCCCCTGGAGAAACCCCCCCTCCCCCCCCATTCCACAAATAGAGGCTGAATCAATGCAAGAAAATGTAAAAGAAAAAAATAGTTTTAAAATATGCAGTGCAGGCCCCTTCACTCCCATTCCCAACCCTGCCCCTTTGTCCAAATTTTTCCCCAGCTTCTGGACACTCCCAGACCTCCAGGCCCTAAACCCCATCCTAGCGCACCCTTGAGCTCCCTCTGGTCGTACCTGTTAAACCCTGCTGACTCTGGGCCCTGCGCTGACTCTGAAAAAATGGCGCCAGCCAGCTGGTTATCATCTTATGCCCCATCACACGATAAGGACAACTCTTTTACAGAAAAGTCTTGCCAACCGTATATTAGATATTTTTTGAAGGTGTAAATAAACATGCAGATAATGGAGAGTCAGTTGATATAATGATTTAGATTTTTCTATTTATTTAATCCCATATTTTCAGAAGATATTTGGTAAAGATCTCCATGAGAGGCTCCTCAGGAAATTATAAAGTCATGAAATAGGAGGCAGAGTCCTTTTGTGGACTGGTACCTGTTGAAAAGACAGGAAACAGACACTAGGATTGAATGGGCAGTTTTCCAAATGGAAAGTGGCCAATAGTGGAGTAACCCAGGGATCTATACTGGGATCTTTGTTGTTTAACATATTCATAAATGATCTGGAAAAGGGAGCAGCAACAAGTGAGATGATCAAACTTGAAGATGAGAGAACATTATTTAAAGTTGTTCAAACCACAGCAGGTCGTGAGGAATTGAAAAAGTATCTTTTGAGACTAGGAGACTGAGCATCTAAATGGGAGATAAAGTATAATGAAGATAAGTGCTTAGTGATGGATAGGGAAAAATAATGCCAACTACTGGTACACAATGGCTAGTTTGGTTTTTTTTTATTAGGAATCACAACTCACAAAAAGGGCCTCAGAGTCTTTATGGACAGTACATTGAAATCCTAAGTTCAATGTTTGGCAGTGGTCAAAAAAGCAAATAAAATGTTAGGGATTATTTGAAAAGAAATTGAGATTAAAACAGAGAACATCATAGTGCCTCTGAATGGAAGTGGAAAAGATCAGAGAATGGCAACAAAAATGTTAAAGGGACTAGAAAGGCTCTCTTAATAAAGAATGTCCATAAACAATTATTAGCCAGGTAGATTTGGGAAAGCAGTCACGTTATCCTCTGAGAGCAAGCAATAAGAAACAGATTTACATTTTGGGATCTGCCAGGGTCTTGTGACCTGAACTGGCCACTGTTGAAAATAGGATGCTGGGCTCAATGGACCTTGGTCTGACTTGGGAATATATGTTCTTTTCACTTGTGACACCACACTGAGTCACTGTATTTGTTGGTAAAACTGTAACGGGCGGATTTTAAATGCCCTGCTCGCGTAAATCCGCCTGGATTTACGCAAGCAGGGCCCTCGCGCGCCGGCGCGCCTATTTTGCATAGGCCGCCAGCGTGCGCAGAGCCCCGGGACGCGCGTAAGTCCCGGGGCTTTTTTAAGGGGGCGTGTTGGGGGCGTCGCCAAATGACGCGGTGTTTCGGGGGCGTGATGCGGCGTTTGGGGGGCGGGCCTGGGGGCGTGGTTTTGGCCCGGGGCGTTCCGGGGGCATGACCGTGCCCTCTGGAACAGCCTCCGGCAGGCGTAAATCCATGGATAAAGTTGGGGGGGTTTAGATAGGGCCGGGGGGTGGGTGGGGAAGGTGAGGGGAGGGCGAAAGAAAGTTCCCTCCGAGGCCGCTCCGATTTCGGAGCGGCCTCGGAGGGAACGGAGGCAGGCTGCATGGCTCGGCGCGCGCAGGCTGCCCAAAATCGGCAGCCTTGCGCGCGCCGATCCCGGATTTTATAAGATACGCGCAGCTGCGCGCATATCTTATAACATCCAGCGTACTTTTGTTTGCGCCTGGTGCGCGAACAAAAGTACGTGATCGCGCTATTTTTTAAAATCTACCCCTAAGTAAGCAGTTAATACAGTTTTGGAAAGTATGGAGAATATATTTTCTTTTAAAATATTTTATTTCAAACAACACAAGTCCTCTTATTTTCATAAGAGAGTCCAAGAGAAGTATTCAAGTTGTGCTGCCCTCACAAGCTTGCCTTTTCTTCCTTGTGCTTCTAGACAGCCAGATAACCTTTGATCCAACCGCAGATAACCACATAGACTCAGTTCTTAATGTCTAAACATGAGAACAATGAATAAACATAACACTGAATGCAATGAAAAGGAGTAAAGAGTAACTGCACAAACTCCAAGGCATTGTCACAGTTGTAATGAGTTTCTTTGGATGCTACAGCTGACTAATTGGTAAGAAGTTTGGCAGGTTGCTATAATTTATGTTCCTGTCCCCATGAGCTCACTATGTGTTGGAATATTACAGTGTGGAGTTGGCTGCTTCTGAGTTTTAATTATGTGTTTTTGACCTGTCAGGGATTTCAATCCTGGACAGACTGCAAACTGCTGGAGCCAGGGTGGAAGAAATAAAAAATGCTTCAAAAACCCTATGTGCTCTCTTGTAAAGAACAAGCATTCTGCAAAAATTAGCATCCAGCACTTGCAGGGTTAACAAGTTTGAATAAGGGGCTGTACTGTTTAGCCTACCCAGAGAACAGCACTTACATAGCCAGCAGAGGAGGAAGCACAGTGACTGATGGGAGGCACACCAAATAAGGAAAAAAATGCACAATTTTTTCTTTGTGTGTGTTAGAGGCAGGGACAAGCAGCAGTTGGAGACAAGTGAGAGGAATGAGTGTAGCAGCACTGTGACCAGTTTTTCTTCTGGTGAGAGCTAATTGCCAAGAGAGAGGGAGAGAAGGGAGCCTGGACTCTGAGTAAGCAGAGATGGACAGTTGTTTCCTGACGTCCATATCCGAGCAATGTGTGCTATACCCACAAGGGACAGAGGAGTGAGGAGCTGGGACACCGAGAGACTTCCCCTGCAGTGATATCCACGCCCAGGAGCTATGCAACTGGATCACCTGCCTAAGCTTTGAAAAGAGAGTATTTTGACAGAGGTGGGAAAATGTTTCTTTTCCTTTCCTTTTTACAGATCCAGTTTCCCATTTTGATTGTTTCGGCCTCTCAGCTGAAGTCAAGCATAGACCCCTCCTTTAAGAGTAAAGCTTGTAAAACCCTCGTCCACAGTGTAAGGTGGGAGAGAAAAAAACTTTCCGTGAGAGACTGAATCCAGGCCAATCTTCTGATCAGTGCAAAGTAAAGTACTGGAGAAGTCTCTCAGGGGAGAGAAGCCTTTCCTACACTGACTGCAGTGTTCATCCATTTGGCTTGCCATCCTGCCAGTTCACCATCAATAATGACCCCATCGTTCTGTTTTGCTTTGTTTTTTTCTCAATTTTTATGGGTTTTTTTTGGATCAGGGTGTACCCCTAACAGCCTGATGACATTGGGGTAGATCAGAATTTTCCTTTGAGTACTCAGAGGTAAAGATATCATTGAAAGTTTGTCTATTTAATATTTTTCCCCTTTCCCTATCTCTCTTTGTGCTTCATATTCCAAGTATCCACTGCAGGTAAACTGGCTGCACTGCCAGCGGTCCAGTATCCTTACTGTTCTTGCATTGCATGGTTTAAGAAAAACTGCAAGTATATTATCCTGCAAAATATTGCAGCTGCTTGTTTGATATCCTATGTTTACTAATGTTTTTTATTCCCATTCCACTGTTCTGGTTAGATTTACTATCTGTTTACAAGATGCCAATAAAGGGTTTTATCCTGGTGTGGTAATTGTACTTGGTATATTGGGCTAAGAGTGAGGATTTATCTGGGAAGGTCACGGGGTGTGGTATTTAGGGTTTAGATCAATGTCTAGGCCTCTTCCAGTAAATGCAAATGTGAAAAACTATTTTTTCTTGTACTATAGCCGAGTACGTTCCTTCCTTATTATTGTGGCCAAAAACCACATTAAGAGTCTCCAAGCTATAAAAGGATTACATCATAAATGTTTTCACCTTTTCATTTACTGGAAGAAGAATTGTAGTAAACATTTTGCCTGTTTAAAAACGAATTGTTTAACTATCGGGACTTTTTGAGGCTTTTTCAGGTTATTGTTATTTCTAAGAAGAGAAATGTGATTACAAGGATTTTATGTGTAATGCAGGGCTTCCCAAACCTGTCCTGGGGACCCCACAGCCAGTCAAGTTTTCAAGATATCCACCATGAATATGCATGAGATATATTTGCATAACATGGAGACTCAGTATATGTAAATTTATCTCATGCATATTCATGGTGGATATCCTGAAAACCCATGGCCATGGGGTCTCTAGGTCAGTTTTGGGAAGCCCTGGTGTAATGCAAAACATTTTTTGGTAGTCAGCATGCATGTGTCTAAAAATTTTAATGTATAGTGATATTTCATTATCAATAAAGTATCTTAGAGATAAAACATTGTATTTTGGTGGTTCAACTTATGCAATATTTGTATTTTATTATATATATTTGTATTATATATATTATTAATATATATATACATATTTATTATATGTATATACAAAATACATATTTATATGTATATATGTATATACAAAATACATATTTATTATATGTATTTGTATTATATATATATATATATATATATTTTTTTTTTTTTATTTTATTTTATTTTTTTTTTTAATTTCTTCTATGGTGATTTCCTCCCCTGTCTAGAAAACACATACAAATCTCAGTGGGAAGCACTACAGAAGCAATGCTTTTCCTAGGGGAACTGAGAGAGAGAATCAGCAGGAGCTAGTAGTTTAGTTTTGAGAGCCTTTCTCAAAATAAAAATAAAAAATCCCTCCAAAGGAAAAAATTGTCCCAGGATGCTTTGGGTCAGAGAGATAAATTGGGAAGAGAAATACTCTGCGTAAGGAAATGCAAAATAGGCAATGTCCTCTCAGGAATTTCAGAACAATCATATATCTCTAATGACCTATTAGAGCAAAGGTTATGAGCCTGCAGAGAAGTTAAATTCAATAAAACAACCATAGAACACAGGGTGGCAGTGAAACAAGGAAAACACAAAAATAGACTGTGACTACAGAACACAAATTCATCTTAAGATTCCAGTTCCCCTTTTGTTTTGTGTAGCTCCAGACATATTTACTGTTTCTTAGCCTTGCATGTATATTCAAACTTGCATTCTCTTATTCAACTTGGTGTTTGGCAGCTGTTTTTTCTCTGTGAATGGACACTGTAGCAGGCTAGGAGGAAAGGCAGAGGGGGCAGGGGTGGAGGCAATCAGGATAATCATGATCTTTGCCCAGAAATATATTTGCCTATCACCTTTGTCTGGTTTGCTCTCAGCTAAATGCAAGTTTTGCTGGTTTGCTTTGGAGGAACCTGTCAGTGAATGGCTCTGCATTCCAGAGAGGATTAGTCTGTGTGTGTGAATGGGGCACACTGGGGCATACTGAGGGGGTGAGTATGACTGGGGAATTCGGGGCGGAGGGGGAGTCATGTTGAATGGCAGGAAAAATACATTCCAAAATGTATTTGGATACTTACGGCACAGTGGTTGAGGAAGAAGAGAGAACAGAGGAGGAGAAGGTACCCCATACAGAGAGTATACAGGACAAGGGCACAGTTTATGGATCTGTCAAAGGAGCAAGTCATGCTCAGGTTCAAGTTCAACAAGGAAATCATACTGTACCTCTGTCAGCAGTTAGAGCAAGATCTGTACTCTTCCACTCGGAGAGGCCACGCCTTGCCAGTACTCTTCAAGGTTATTCGAGCCTTGGTCTTTTTTTTTTTTTTTTTTTACCACCAACACCTTCCAGACTCCTCTAGGGATCAAGGCAAGAATAAGCCAGTCAGCCAACTCCATATGTATGGATCATTTTCTGTCTGCTTTTCTTACATTACTATATATCTTTTCCTTGTTGAAAACAGCAACAACAACAAATTATAACTGATTTCTACCAAACTGCACACATTCTCTCAGTTTGGATGGCTATTGGTTGCACCAGTGGGTGACAAGACAACCTACCACAACTGCAAGAGCTTCTACTCCCTCAATATACAGTTGGTTTGCGATACCAAGAGGTACATCAATAAGACTGGCAAGCCAGGTTTCTGTGATCCTATCACAATGCCTACATCTTCTCACAGTCAAGAATTGATAACCACTTCTAGATAGGTATGCTGCTCTTGTTACAACTACACAGCTCTGCCCCTTTTCTGTCTGTGATATCTAGGAGAACTTATAGCTTGGGCCCAGGAGGCCTGCTCCACCTTCTACCTGGTAATGGCTCCTCTGTCTACTACCATGGGATATCCCACTCAGCTATTCTCTGTCTTCTGCCTTTCAGGTGATAGAGGATATCCACTCAAGACCTGATTCATGATCCTGCTGGCATACCCCCAGACTGCAGCAGATGTGTGCTACAACAGGGCCCACCGGCAGTCATCAAGAGATCCTTTGGTTTACTAAAAACTCACTTCTACTACCTGGACAGATGTGGGAAATGTATTCTCTACAACACCATCAATGTCTGTGATGTCTTTCTAGCCTATGCACACTTCATAACCTTGCCAAAATCAGAGGCCTGCCTCCTTCTGAGGGCCCAGGTGATCATCTTGAGGAGGAGAAAGAAGAGGCATGCAACCTGAGCAGAGAGGAACTGCAACCGATAAATCGCTAGACTCACCAGCCAGACTGATTCAAAGAAATTTTCAGTGTTGAAGGTGTATTTCTATACAAAACTAAGTGATAGTGTATAGGAAACAATAAAGTCATGCTTCCTAGGCTGTCTTATTTTTTGTGGGGTGGTCCTGGTGCCTTGCACTGGCCCAGTCTGGTGCTGCTCCACAGTGCTGTCTGGTCACTACTCACAGTACCTTCAGAGGGCATGAACACTGAGGGAGTAGCAGGGGATGAAAGCTGCAAAAATGCTGTGGTATGGAAGTAGCTCCTGAGAGGTAACATAAGTGCCAGAGGCTGAAGGTGTGCCAGCTGTGATGTGCTTCTCCTCAGTTGCAGCAGCAGATGAAGAGTCCATCCCCATGGTTGGAAAGGGAGAGGTCCCCTCCTATGCACTTATAGAGCGCGATCTTTCTGCGGTGCTGGATGTACAGTTGAAGAGACATCGGTGCAGGAGATATACCCAGCGGAGTCTGAGGCCCCATCATGGGTGGTGGTGGATCTACTTGGGGAGCTTCCCATCAGGCTGTCAAAGCAATAGCAGGCGGTAGAACAATCCAGGGGTTTGGTGGTGTGGGAGGTAGCATCCAGGGGTCCAGTGGCTGCCATGGAGCATTCCATACTGGTTGTGGTTGGCAGGGTTAACATCTCTCCCCAGACGGCCATGTACTGCAGATCTTCCTGCAGCATTTTACCAAGACCCTGGATCGCCTGATGAGCACCCTGCATTTCCTCATGTACCACTTCCTTCAGGCTCTGGATGTTCTGGCATAGGCCTGCAGTTTGGTTTACCACATTAATAGCAGCATATGACTCTCTGTGGGGTGCAAGGCACCTTATCTTCTCTAGAAGAGAATCTGCCCTCTTCAAAGTACCTAGCTTCTCCCTCATCTCTAGTATGCCATATTATCTCAGGAGTAGGTGGCTGGGTATAAGTGGTCCTTGGCTCCTCCTCCTCTTCCTCTTGCAACAAAGTCTGGTGGCCTTCAGCATCTGTTGCCACTTCCTTCTCATTTTCCTTTATGTCAGCCCTGGACTCTACTTGTCCCTCCTCTTCATCCTTGCTGTCTTTTTCAGAGCTTTCTGGCAGCAGTGGTGCACGCCATCTAGCACTTCCAAGACAACTGGTTCTGGGACCATCAGATTTATGGCCAGTCTTTTTCTCCGTAGAAAGGTACAAGTGTGCACACTATCACTACACACTATTTGGCAGTGTTCTTTTCTGCACTGTACCTTCCTTATAGTCATGGAGAACAGCCTCTCACCCAAAGGCTGATGTAATAATGTGCACGTGGGACAACACACAGTTTTACCTGCAGTGGTGTGCACAATTTTTGTGCACACAAGGAGTTTCGCCACAACAATGTGTACAGGTTAGCACGTTAGATAATGAAATACACTCTCAAGAATACCACAGAATGGCCTCACAACACATACATGATCTTCACAACACATACATGATCCTCAGCCAGGAAATAATATAACTTTTTTGCAGGCTTTTTTGTTTGGCACCACAGTGCGTGTAAATATAATATACATGTTGTAAGTGATATTTTTACCCTAGAATATCCTTTTTTTATGTAAAATATATTCTTATAAATGCATCATTTTTAATTATGCATTTGGAGAGATCTTGTGGGGGAGGGCGCCAGACTGTAAGGTTCGCCTACGGTGCATAATACCTTTGCACCAGCCTGTACACAGGCTCTCTGATTCATATGCTCTCACACACAGGCTCCCTGATTCACATGCTCCCTGACTCACAAGCTCTCTCCCATTCTGACACACAGGCTGCCTGTGTTACACATGCTCTCTCATGCTGACTCACAGGTTCCCTGATTTGCAAGCTCTCTCTCACACTGACACACAGACTTCCTGATTCGCACACTCTCACTCACGCTCTCATACTCAGGCTCCCTGACTTGCATGTTCTTGCTCACGCTCATGCATATACACACAGAGGTTCCCTTATACACAAGCTGACTCACACTCACACTCAGGCTCCTTGACGCACACCTTCTTGCTCATGCTTTCCACCCTCCAAATAAGAAAACATTTTTTCTTACACTGGTGTTCAGAAGAAAAGCGTGGACTACCTGATGCTGCTCTCCTGTTAAAATCTGTTGGTGTGATAAGGAGCGGGTTGGAAGGCCCCAATGCCTTTTTTTTTATTTTATTATTTGTTTTGCCTCATCAGCCCAAGCATGAGGGGCATCGGCAGCTAAGAGCAACGCCAGGGTTGGAATAGGCTGTAACTGCTGCCTCCCACCAGTGGAGGCAATGGGAGGGCCAATGTGAGTGGAGGCTGTGTGCATATTTTCCACCGCTGTGGTAATGTTTGGGGAGGGAAGAGGTGCTGCCTCAGGAGAGCTACAGGAGCATGTCCATTGTATTGCTGCCGCTGCAGCTATTAAAATAAGGTGAGTGGGAGGTCTCGGGAGAAGCTCCCGCTCTAGCAGAAGAGCTGCTGGGAGCCTAGTTATGGTCACAGTGGCTCCACAGGCATGGGGCTGCTGTGACCAACATTGACCCATGTGATTGGCGTGATCGGCCCACCAGTGCATGTCCAAAGCCTTGATAGGCCAAGCCACTTCTAGTGGCATGTGTTGTGATCCATAATGAGTAGTCTTGTACTGGAATATGCAGAATGTAAGAATATTAAATAAAATAATGGTCTAGAATCTGTCGCTAATATTTAATGCTAAAAAATTCAGTCATGCATTTGGGCTGCAATTTCCTCACGGCCTGATTTTAAAAGACCCGCGCACGTAAAAAACGGGGGTTATGCGCGTGGCCGGGCCCTGCACACACCATGTGCATTTTACAAAGGGCCTGGCCGCACGCGTAACCCCCAGTAAGCGCCGAAGGGCCAGGCCCAAAGAAGGGAGCGGACTGGGGGGCATGGTCGGGACGGACTGGGCCAGGACCTCACCATTAGCTGCTGTCCCGCGAAAGCCGGCAGCCGGCAGGCATGCAGAGTCTACAGCTGCTCTGAAGGAGCAGTAAGGTACAAAATAAAAAATTATAATAGGTAGGGGTTAGGGGTCGGGGAGGAGAGGAGAGGAGAAAAGGTAGGAAGGTTAGATAGGGGTATAGGGACGTTCCCTCCCAGTCCTTAATAGGAGCAGACTGGCAGGGAACTGGGGAAGCCCTAATTGCATTGCTGCGTGTTGTTTTTTTTTTTATCAGAATCGTATTTTTATTGGTACATCATGCAAGTAGCAACCAAGTACACACTAACAACCGAAGCTATAGTGACAATAAACAAAGGAACTTAATACAAAAGGTTGAACAATAATTACAGTAGGGTTGCCACCTTCAGACCCACCTTTTAACTTAGTTTCCAACCTGTACATTGCTGCGTGTTGTTTTTAAACCCCCCCCCATGCACACGAGTCTCAGGCCACCCTCACATGCACGCAGATGTTAAAATCCGGCTTGCATGTACGCGCAGATATAGTATTTTAGAATGTGCGTAGCAATTTATGCATGTTATAAAATTGGCACATCCATATGCTTGCGTAGGTCTTAAAATCTACCCCGAAGGCAGCAGTACAGTATGGGGAGTAAAATTCCATTACTACTACTATTGCTGCTACTACTACTACTACTACTATTACTATTGCTTCCTACTACTATTACTACTACTACTCCTATTACTATTGCTACCTACTACTATTACTACTACTACTACTACTACTACTACTATTATTAACATTTCTATAGCACTATACAACATACATAGTGCTGTACAAACACACAGAAAAAAAGACGGTCCCTGCTCAGTAGAGCTTACAATCTAATAAGACAAACATACAGGTCAAGAAACTTGGGGCATTTCATAAGGTAAGATAATGGTTAAAAAAGTAAAGAGAAAAAGAAAGTTAATGAAGCTAAAAGCAAACAATCAGGCCTAAGATTTAAAAGTGGCCTCAAAAAGATGGATCTTTAAATAGGGTTTAAACACAGCAAGAGAAGGAGCATGACACATGAGTTCCAGAAGACTATTCTGTTGCGCGCCCCGTCCACACTCAGCCCGCGCACGGGCTTGCTCACCTCTCCAACTCCTCTGCAGGTCCTGAGTCGGCCTCTCCAGGAGCGGCTGCAAGCTCCTCCAGGCCTCGGGATCCCGCGGTGGTGGTCACCGGGCCTTCCTCAGCGCACCAGGCCTCATGGCGGGGCTCGGCGTCCTCCATGGCATCAGCCCCACCCCTAGGCGTGCGCGAGGCGCAGACCGCCTGATCCCTTAAAGCAGTGGTCCCCAACCCTGTCCTGGGGGCCCACCAGCCAGTCGGGTTTTCAGGATATCCACAATGAATATGCAAGAGAGAAAATTTGCATGCAAATTAAGGCAGTGGTCCCCAACCCAGGATAGGATTGGGGACCACTGCCTTAAAGGGCCAAGGGCGTGTCCAAGCTCAGCGGTGCGCCCTGATTGAACATAGTAGAAAAGGAAGTGCCTGCCTGCACTTCCTTGCCTTGGCAATCGTGTCAACACCGTGTGTGTTCTAGTTTGCCTCCGTGTCTCATCGCTTGTTCCAGTCTTGTTCCAGTCCTGTTTCAGCGTCCTTCTGTTCCAGTGTCTGTCTGTTCCTACGTTCCCCCAGGTAGCACCTCTGGTACTGACCTCTGCCTGTTTGTGACTACACTGACCACTGCCTGGATACTGACCTCTGCCTGTCTACTCGACCACGTCTGACCTCTGGAACCTGACCTCTGCTTTGGCTGACCACTCTCGGACTGACCTTTGGAACTTGACCTCTGCTTTGGCTGACCACTCTTGGACTGACCTTTGGAACTTGACCTCTGCTTTGGCTGACCACTCTTGGACTGACCTTTGGAACTTGACCTCTGCTATTACTGACCATGCCTCCTTGATTCTGGCCTTGCTCCTAGCCTTGTCATCTCAGACACTGTTCTGGCCTTCTCCGGTCCTCCAGACCACCAACCGTGACGTCAACCGCACACCCTTGATCCTGGTGGGCACACCATTGTACTTCCTTTCTGTGAGACACTGTGAGGCCCACCTAAGTCCAAGCGGCCCGGGTCCCCAAGGGCTCCACCTGGGGGGGACCGTGGGCTTCCAGTGGTGAAGCTCCAGCTAGCCTCTGTCTCCTCCTGTGCTCCGCCTCCTGGTGGCAGGTGCTTCCTGGGTCTGACCAGGGAGCCTACAGATACTGCTCCAGAACAAGGGTCTACCTCCGGGTGCAACATATTCCAAGCACACGGCGCAGCCAGGTGGAAATCATAGAGTCAGGAATTGGCATTGGAGGAGAAGAGCATAGATAGGAATGACTTGTCTGATGAGTGAGGTGTACGTGGACGGGTGTAGAGAGAGATAAGAGAGGAGTGGTAGTGAGGTGCTGCAGACTGAAGGAATTTGTAAGTGAGAAAGAGGAGCTTGAACTGTATGTGGGAGCAGATAGGGAGCCAATGCAGTGACTCAGAAGAGGGGGTTATGTGAACGTAGCAACTTTGGTGAGAGATAAGTTGTGCAGCTGAATTTAGGACAGATTGCAGTGGATAGAGATTTTATTTATTTATTTTATTTATTTGTCGAGTTTTATATACCGTCATTCGGTTTTGCCATCACAACGGTTTACAAGAGATGACTTGCCAGGAGCCATGTGAGAAAGCAGGTTACAATAGTCTAAGCTGGGGGAGATGAGAGAGTGGGTAAGGGTTCTGGTAATGTGTTCAGAAAGGAAGAGATGGATTTTAGAGATGTTATAGAGCAAGAAATGACACATTTTAGCAGAGTTTTTTATATGCATAAAGAAGGAGAGAAAGGAGTCAAAAGATGATTCCTAGGTTACGGGCTGAGGGGACCTGGAGGATGACCGTGTTATCCACAGAAATAGAGAAAGGAAGAAGAGGAGAGGTGGGCTTGGGGGGAAAGATAAGGAGCTCTTTCTTGGCCATGTTGAGTTTAGGTGCTGACAGGACATCTAGGCAGCAATGTCAGACAAGCAGGCCAATATCCAGGACTGGATTTCTGCTGAAATTTCTGGTATAGAAAGGTAAATCTGGAAGGCATCAGTATAAAAATGGTATTGAAAGCCATGAGGGGAAATAAGAGTACCAAGGAAGTCAGTATAGAGGGGGAAGAAAAGAGGGCCCAAATGGCAGAAGAGGAGGAACCACCAGGAGAAAACCCTAAAAGTGCAATGGGAGAGGTAAGAAGAGAACCAAGACAGGACAGAAAATTCTGTGCACAAAACATGAGTGGGATCTGGAGGTGTTCAATATTTGCTCCTTGGCCGTGAGCAGGATAGGCTCCACTCATGGCCCACTGACTGCTCTGATCTTCAGCTGCAAGCAGGATGGGCTCTGTTCATGGTCCACAGAGCCATGTTGTGCCTTGCTCGAGAGCGGGATGGCTCCGCTCGAGGCCCACAATGCCTTGTTGCTCCTTGGCCGCGAGCAGGATAGGCTCCACTTGTGGCCCACCCGCCACCCTGATCTTCAGCTGTGAGTGGACTCCACTCATGTCCCACTGGACCTCATTACTCCTCAGCTGCAAGCAGGATGGGCTCTGCTCATGGCCCATCGGGCTTCATTGCTCCTTGGCTACAAGTGAGATGGGCTCTGCTCATGGCCACCAGCCGCTCTGATCTTCTGCTGGGAGTGTGATAGCCTCTGCTCATGGCATGCTGGGCCTTTCTTCAAATTCTGCACAAAAAATGCAAATTCCATGAAGGAGGGGAATTCTGTACAAATTCTGCTCTGCACAGTTGCACAGACTTTCTCCAGGAGTAATATCCAATGGAAAGGAAATTGTGAAACTAGGGGTTATGTTATGAAGCTCCAAAGGGGAAGATTTAGGAATATCAGGAAATATCTTTTTAATGGAAAAGGTGATGGAGGCCTGGAATGCCCTCCTGGAAGAGATGGTGAGGACAAAAAAAGGTAATGGAATTTAAAAAGGAGCGGGATAAAGCACAAGAGCTTACCTAGTGGCTTAAAAATAGAAATGAAGAACCAGGGTATCTTATGGTAACTTTTAGTGAAATATTTCTGCAAGGGGATGACAAGCACAGAGCAGCAGTTACAACCAGTCAGTAATGCATTCAAGGGATCTGTCTGAGTATATCTTATAGTTAACATATGTTTTAGCTTTCTGGCTGTTTACATTACTTTAACAAAGTTTGATCAAGTTCACTTATGATGGAGGTAGGGCAAGGGCAGTTCGCTCTTGTGCTTCTGTAGTCTGCGTGGGCCCTCTGTGCACAGCAAAAAGGAATGAATAAATAAAGTTTGGAGAATGAAGTCTGACCATCAACTTGCATTTATTAATTTTCAATTTAGCTCACACCTTATCATTGGTAGCACAAGGTGAATTACAGTAGGTATTTCCCTGCCCAGAGGGCTTAAAATCTAAAGGTCTAATTTAATAAGGCTTTTATCCCATTCTGTGCCTATAATAAAAAATGCTTAGTAAATGAAGCACTAACAGGTCGATACAGTAACGTGCAGTTAAAGATTGCCCGTCTGTAACGTGCTGGGAGCGCACAATACAGACGAGTAAGGCGATCCAGCGATACAGTCTCCAGTTTCACGCGTCCTTAGCGCTTCCTAAAATAGACTCATAACCCTTTCCGCACCCAGCATGTAAATGAACGAAAAAGCTGTATAATGAAGGAATTAGCTATTCCCCTCCGATACTGTAACGGGCGCTGATACTATCTCCTCAGTAACCCGCTGTTTTGCCGCGGCCTTAACGTGTTAGTTTACCGCCTCCCCCTAGTAGGTGTTAGTGAAGTGTAAAAAACATTGCTTACCCGCCCTGGTCCCGTCTGGTCTCCGGTCCAGCCCGTCCGGTCTCCGGTGTAGCCCCAGTCTGGTCTCCTGCAGCCCGTCCGGTCCCCTCCTCCCGAAGCAAAAAAAACCCAAAAAACGAAAAAGTAGCAAGGCTCGGGCCTGCTACGGCAGTCCCTTCTCCCTTCTTCCCGATTTCGCACGGCCATTCATCCAGGCAGAGGGAACCGGTGGCGAAAACGGCCCACGGTTCCCTCTGCCTGGATGAATGCACGGCCACCGGCAGTGAAGGAATGGCCGTGCGATTTCAGCGCTGAAGGCAGTCACATGCCGTGACCACGGCATGTGACTGCCTTCAGCGCTGAAATCGCACGGCCATTCATCCAGGCAGAGGGAACCGGTGGCGAAAACGGCCCACGGTTCCCTCTGCCTGGATGAATGCATGACCACCCGGCTCCCTCCGCCTGAATTAATGCGCGCCTGTGCGACCCAGCCGGGTCGCACAGGCGCGCATTAATTCAGGCGGAGGGAGCCGGTGGCCTCCGGCAACCCCCACCGGCAGTGAATGTGCGCCTGCCGGTGGGGGTTGCCGGAGGCCGCTTTCGCCGCCGGCTCCCTCCGCCTGAATTAATGCGTGCCTGTGCGACCCGGCCTCGTTTGAACACGCGCCCACCCGCCCCCCCGGATCCCGCTGCCGCGCCCGCCCAATCGAACACGCGCCTACCCGCCCGCGGCCTCGATCGAACACCCGGCTCCCGCCGCCGGCCGCCTGGACCCACGCCGCTGCCTGGATGACCGCATGAAAGTGACAGGTATTTAAAACATTTTTTTTTAACACTCAGGTTTTTACATATTTTTGGTTTTGTTTTTTTTACACTTCCTGGTGCCTGTCATTTCAAATGTCATTTGAAATGACATTTGAAATGACATTTGAAATGACAGGTACCAGCGCACCCAGGTTACTGTATAGGTGCTGTATTAAGCGCCTATACAGTAAAATGGGTTACGCGGGCATAACCCTTCCCTAACGCTTTAAAGCCGCGGCATGCATTTGCATGCAATTAGAAGAGAGTATCAGGCGCTAGGTCAAGAGAACTGTGCGTGCGGGGAGGAAGGGTGCGCCTGACACTGCCGCACTGTTTCTACCGCAGCCTTACTGTATCGACCTGTAAGTTTGTACTTGCAGCATTAGAAGGTGAAGTAACTTGCCCAAGGTCACAGTGCATTAGCACAATAGGTTTTAAACCCTGGTTTCTCTGGTTCTCAGCCCAATGTTCTAACCACTAAGCTACTCCTCCACACCTGCTTTTACAGCTTGCATGGACCAGAAACACAATTTTGGGCTTTATCTGCCATTATTTACCATGTTACTATGTTACATTGCTCAACCAATTATTCAATTGAGTCCTTACCTAGAGGGACCAGAAATTGTACATCATCAGTGTGAATATAAGTAATAAAACCAGAGGACCAGATTAATCTACTCAGGAGATGTAAATTCATATTAAAACAGAGAGGAGACAAAGCTGAACCCTGTAAAAGTCCCTGGCGAGACGTAATTTGTAGTACTTTGTACATTTCTGCAGATTGCACCTTCAAAAGGATATAAAGTTAGTCAAGAGGGCAGCAACTAAAATGGTCAATAGTCTTCATCATAAAGCTTTTGGGGATAGACTTAAACGTGTATGTATCCTGGAGGAAAAGAAGGGAAGGGGAGATATGATAGAAACATAAGTCCACTATTAAAATGTGTGAATGTTACCCTTGTGTAACTGTTTAAAAGCAAATAGAGCAGCAATTAACGTGATCTCATTCAGTAAGTAGTGAGATGCTGGCAGCCAGAACCACGGAGGAGTATCAGGTTGCATAATGGCTGCCCCCATAAAATACATTATGTGACAAAAACACAAACGTAGCATTTCCAAATACCAGATTGTTTGTTCCATACTTAAATTGTATGACATCGGACTTTTTGCAACACATGTCTCTATTTTTATAAGATTCACCAAAGGCTTATTGAATTAAAACATTTCCATAGCCATAATCTTGAAGTCGACAGCTTAAGATCATAGTTGTTGCACTGCTGTATAGATCTATATATATATTTATTTATTTCAATCATTTACATAGACTGCCTCCCAAGCCTTTAGAAGGTTGTCCGAAGCAGTGTACAGCAATGGTAGACTATTAAAGCATGACACCCATAATATTTATTTTTATTTATTTAAAAAATTTATATACCGGAGGTTCCTGTATAATATACATATCACCCCGGTTTACAAGGAACCGTAACTATCGCTTCATTTAGCGGTTTACATTAATAATAATAATTAATAATAATAGTAAGATTGTACATGTTTGCATGGAAAGACAAAGAAGTGCACACATTACGAAGTCAATAATCAAAAATCCTTACAACGGCTAACTTATCTGGCAAAAGTTAGCTGGATAAGTTATCCTGGCTATTCAGTGGGACAAATATCCCTGAATGAAGTTATCTGGGTACAATTAGCTGGATAACATTCAACTTAAACTGGCTATTTTTTAATATTGGCTAATTGCTGGGTCTGTGTGAGTTGATCTTGTCATTGGCTGCTGGTGTTGGTTTTGCTGCCCTGTGCGAACAATTACTGTGCTGCCCCCCCCCCCCCCCCCAATTCATTCATTCTGTGTCCTGGGCCCACCAAAAGAAAGCCCAGCTCTCTTCAGTAATACAAACTTTAAAAAATGACACCCCCCTGTACCAATGGCTGGTGCAAGGGTATTAGGTATTAGGTGTCCCAGGTGAACTTTAGAGCCTTGCACAATTCCCCCCACCCCATCCCAGTCCAATCAGACAGTTAAGAGTTATGCATTTATATTTTATATTAAAAATATCAAAGTACAGTATTCTGAGGTAAAAATATCACTTGCATTATATTTACATACACTGCTGTGATGCCAACCAGAAATCCCTGCAAGCCCAAATACACTTCCTATTAGAAAAATGCCTCGCCTCTGCCACACATGCAGAACATAAACAGACCTTCACTAAATACAAAATAGAGCAACCAAAAAGTAGAAATACAAACACGCAGACAAAAACTGAACTGGAAACCACAAGATGCCAGACTCTCTATGCAGTGCAACAGTGAAAAAAAGAGAACTATCACCATTCCTCAAACATCAAACAATAAAAGCAAGGAATAAAATAAATACATAATCATAATACTAAAAACATACTAATAATAATATTTAAAAAAAAACAATGAATAAAAGATCAAATAATTAAAAACTCATATACAAGTTTTTTTAAATGTCCCAAACACCAATAAAATATTTCAAAACAGCAGACACAGCAAATAACACCTAAAAAATAAAACTAAAACGGATTTTTAAAATTCACACTCCAAACCCGGAACTTTTGGTTTCCAGACACCCTGGGATTATCATGGAGTAGTGGGAGTGGGATGCACAAACTTTCTCCTTTCTTTCTTATATATATATATATATATATATATATATACATACACACACAAACTCATACACATATATGTTCCCTCTCAGACAAACCCGCAGGTGTATCCAGCTCTTCTTTGGTTGGGATCTACCTGCCTTCCCAGGCCTTCATCTTCATTTCAGCTGCTGGCAGGTTGGAATCCACCTGAACCCCCCATTGTTTCTCTCTCTCTCTCTCTCTCTTCCCCCCCCCCCCCCCCCCGACAAGCTCCCATTTACACACACCCCTCCCCCCCAGGCAGGCTCCCATTCATATCCACCCAAATCCCAGGCAGGCTCCCATTCTTACACACACATACCCTCTGCTCATCCTAGGAAGGCTCCCATGCATGCAGTGGCACACACACACATACACATCTACCCTCCCACCCACCCCATGCAGGCTCCCATTCATACACCCAGCCATCCCAGGCAGGCTTCCATTCACACACACACACACACCTATCCCACCCATTCACATACACACACCCATCCCAGGCAGCCTCTCATTCACACATACACCCATCTATGGCAGCCTGCCATTCACACACACATACACACACCTATCCCAGACAGCCTCCCATAACACACACACACCAATTCCAGGCAGCCTCCCATACATACTCCCATCCCAGGCAGCCTCCCTTACACACACACTCATCCCAGGTAGCCTTCCATACACACACACACACACACACACACACACACCCCAAGCAGCCCCTTCCATTCATACACCCTTTCATCCCAGGCAGCCTCCTGTTCACATGCACACACACACCCATTCCAGGGAGCCTCCTGTACACACACACATACACCTATCACAGGCAATTTCCCATTCACACACACACTCATTCCAGGCAGCCTCCCATATACACATCCCAGGCAGCCTTCCATTCATACACCCATTCATTCCAGGCAATTTCCCATTCACACACACATACACACACACACACACTCATTCCAGCCAGCCTCCCATTCACACACACACACATACAGACCAGGCAGTCAGGGTCCATGGGTCATTCCTCCTCTGCTGCTGCTGTTCCCAGCCTGCTCCTTTGTGGAGAAAAGACGTTTTGCAGTTCCTCTTCCTGTGCTATCACCACGGTAATTCAGCAGTTGCAGTTCCTGCACTTCCCGTATTCTCATCTTATGAGAATACCAGGGGCCATCACCAGAGGAATAGCTGAAGGACAGGCTTCCTCTGCTGTGGCCTCATGCTTCCACTGCCGGTGGGATCGGGTCCACCAGCAGCACCACGGACCTCCGCTTCTTCTGCCGCCGGTGAGATCACATCCACCAGTGGCAGCATGGGCTTCTCCCTACTCCCAACGCCGCCCCACCAGATGTGCCTCCTTGTGCAATTGCACGGTTTGCATACCTGGTGGTGCTGGGCCTGGTTACAAAGATCCTAATTTAAAATTATTACAGTTGTTTTTAAGGCGTTTGCTAGTACAGCCCTGGAGTTTTTCCATTTTGTTTTGGTTTATTATACCTCTGTTTATACGCAGTGATCTACAAAAGCTCAATTGTTAGTCTTTGTTTTAGAAATTTATGCTTAGCAGAATAGATCAAGGGGTTTTCCAGTAGCTACTCCCACTCTCTGGAATACACTTTTCTAGGAGATATGAGAGGAAGAGAGTTATCTTACCTTTCGTAAGAAACTAAAAGCTATATTACTCAGGCTAAAATGTTGATTGATGTTGCTATGTAATTAATGTATATTTTAAGCGTTGAAATGTTTTATGATTTTGTTGTTCTCTGCTGAGATCTTTTTGGATTGGTGGAATATAAGGTAAATAAATAAATAAAATAAGCTATCCAGCTAAAGGTTTAAGTGGCTGTATTCAAAAGAATGTAGCCAGTTAAGTAGGATAGTGTTTTAAAAAATGTGGTGTACAGACTTAGTGGCCCAATTCCCAATGGGCCCTGCTAGGTTAAGCTATCCCACCCCCTCCAGAATCAGAAAGTAATGCCCCTCCTCTCCCTTTCCCCCAGTCCTGACCTAATCCTTCCACCCCACCCAGTTCCTTTTAATAATCCATTTTTGGTATTGGGATCACAGAATGCTCATACTGTAAGCTCATTGGCTTCCAGCGTTGTTATAGCATTGCTGGAAGCCACCCAGATCAGCAGCAATATTGAAAAGTTGGCTTTTAACCAGATAACATGTGAGCTATCTGGCTAAATAACTTTGAATATTGGCCGTTATGGATCTTATTCCAAATAGACTTTTGTATCCTAGGCCTATCAAAAAAATTTCTGTACAATGTACAATGCTCAAACTGGGAAAAAGGGAAAACTGATTCCCCCCAGTAATAAACTTTATGAAAGTAGTAAATGAAAGATTGTATGATTATGTATAATGTGATGATTTCTAAATTGAGTGTCTGCGCAAAAGAGAATTTAAAGCTCTAATACAGGATTTATTTAGGAGCAAGGTAATCTGAAGCTAAGATAGCTGCTCATAGGGAACTACATTTCCCAGGATTACCAGGGTCAGTCTAGAGAATGATGTCACCAGTGAACAGCTGATCAGGGAGGAGCCAGCCCCTTGCAGCTATAGGTTGCTCGGTTCCGTAAAAAGGCAGCAAAGGGACAGCATAGGGGAGGGGAGGAGTACAGTACAGCACAACATAGTCTTCTGTCTGCCATGAAGCAAGTCTTGGGGGACGAGGAGCCTGAGCCAAATGAACTTTTCAACTGTTGAGCTACATTATGCTTGAATTTATTAAGTGACTAAGCTATGTCTATATTGAAGCAGGCTGTAAAGATGAAATACTTGCACAAGTTCTGTGCAAGGCTAGTCTTTAAGAAATAAAGGAATTGTAATTTGCCAATGAACCCCTTAGAGATAAGGTTTAGAATGGGGAACATTTAATAAGAAAAGGCTTCCAATAAGTTGGATTCTAGAAGGTGTAAAAAAGCAACACTGTTATTGTGAGAGCTAAGGAATTAAACCCACTGTGTTTGTTAATTGTTTGGCTGTGTAAAATGCAACCATGTTCCTGAAAAAGCTAAAGAATTAAACCCAGGGTATTTGTTAAGTAAACCTAAACTGGGCTGGATTGCTGAAGCAATTCCATTCCAAAAGCAATTAAAATGCTAGGCTAACAAATATTGTTTTTATATGATTTGTATTGTGAGAGCAAGAGCCTAGTAGCTAAGCAAAGTCTTTGATTGCAAGTCTAATGGCTGGTGCAGAGATTAATCAGGGCTAAGGTTGTTCATTATAACAAATAGAAGCTGAGTATTTAAATATACACATGCCACTGCTGGTAAAACAGAAGCTAGTGCTAAGTGCTATGGTGTCAACTACTACTGATTAAAGGAAAAGTTATGCTATAGAATTTTATAAAAGGTGACCAGTAGAGGAGTCAAGATGGCAGCATGCTACGTAGCAGCGTTTGTGCTCCTTTCTAAAAGTTTCCTCTAACTTTATACTTGGTGGTTGGGATATGCCTACTAAAAGGAAAGGGAAAGTTAGGGTGTTTCCGTCGACACCCTCAATCCCTCTGGGGCAGCGTACCATACCGCAAATCGCTGCAAATCAGAGGTGGCGAAAATCCCTGCTGGTGAGAGCAGAAGAGGAGCCCCCGTCTCATCTAGGGAAGTGTCTCTAAGCCCCTGCCCCCCCCCCCCCCCCCGTCCTGAGGACACCGTCAGCGATTATCTCGCAGATTACTCTGGAGACGGTGCTTGTAGTTACAGAGCCGGTCGGCGTTGGTATAGCTACTGAGGGAGCGGCCGCGGAGCCTGGGAGTGAGACAGCTGCATCGATGCAGGAGAGAACAGATCCTAAAGCCTCATTAGATGTGCTTCAAACTGCTGCTACGGGCAATTTGTTTCTTAAACTGACTGTGGTGACTCTGGACTCCCTGTGGGAATAGGTGACACAACTAGGGTCTGTTGTTCAAAATTGCTTAACACAAATCTCTACTTTTGCACAAAAAATGGACACCTTAGCACAAGAGCATAACTCCCAGTTAGAAGGTCATAGAAATCGGATCCAAGGCTTGGAAGATGGATTAAAAAGAGGGCAAGAAGTTCAATTTACTATAATTCAAGAGCAGTTGTCCCTGACTAGGAAAATTCATGGAAAACCATCTGAGATGCTTGAATCTCAGGTTTTTGAACTTTCATAAAGTAATTGGTGAGTAGCCTAGAATTACCTTAAGGAAGTATATGACTGAGGTCTTGAAGATTTCTTCAGAGAATCTTCCATCTTTTAATAAGTCATATTTCCTACCTTTTCGGCGTTCTGGAGGGAGTGGTTCAACTTCATTGTCTAATACTTCATTGCTTGGTTCAAAAATTATGCCTGGACATTCAATTCTTGTATTAACAATTACTCCTGGATTCTCCATATTTAAATTTAAGGATTGTATACTACTCGCTGGTTCAGCTTCCCCCAATCTATTAGGGGTTGCATCAACCAGTGGTGGTATACCTATATTGCTACCAAGGGCTCCTTCCTTTCTGGGCTGTATGGGAGGTTGTGAGGACCTAGGACTTAAGGAAACTCCTAACTGAGAGTTTCCTTCTAAAACGTCCTCTCCAATGGACTCACTCATACGTATTATATGAGAGTCCATGGGTCCAGTCTTTCTCGGCACTGATGTTATTGGTGAGGAAGTAAAGTTCTTAGATTTGCGTTTCCTGCCCATTATAGCAAATAAATATAAGGAAAATTTTTTTTTACCAGGGGCGCGCTTCGGCAGCGCGCCAGCGGCTGCGCGCCGCAGGGCCCTCGCTGTTATAGTCTCCCGGTGGCGCCCTTTGATGATGTCACTACTCAGGTCCGCCCACTCGGTCCGGGCTCTCTCTCACCGCGTCGCAGAGCAGGTGTTATGTCTCTCCACTGCCTCCTGGCAGCTCAAACGGGTGCCTCCCAGCTCACACCGACCGTCTCTCTCACTCCTCGATCAGCTGCTTGCAGGGCCCTCGCTGTTATAGTCTCCCGGTGGCGCCCTTTGATGATGTCACTACTTGGGTCCGCCCACTCGGTCTGGGATCTCTCTCACCGCGTCGCAGAGCAGGTGTTATGTCTCTCCACTGCCTCCTGGCAGCTCAAACGGGTGCCTCCCAGCTCACACCGACCGTCTCTCTCACTCCTCTCCCCACTCAAGATTTTATATGTCTTTTTATTCATCTGTTCTCCAGACTGAAGAGCCTATCCTGTTTAACCTTTCCTCTTAGGGAAGCTATTTCATTCCCTTTATCATTTTGTTCACCTTTTTCTATAACTTTTCTAGTTATGCTATATCTTTAAAATGAGATGACCAGAACTGCACACAGTATTCAAGGTGCAATTGTAGCATGGACTGATACAAAGGCATTATTATATCCTCTGTTTTATTTTCCATTCTTTTTCTAATAATACCAACATTCTATTTACTTTCTTTGTCTGCTGCTGCATACTGAGCTGAATATTTGAAAGTATTGTCCCCAATGATTCCAAGATTCTTTTCCTGGGTGGTGATGCCTGATATGGAATCCAGGATCATGTACCTAGAGTTTGGATTATTCTTCAGTCTATGTATCACTTTGCACTTGTCCACATTCAATTTCATCTGCTATTTAGATGTCCAATGCCCCAATCCTCTTGCACTTCTTCACAATCTAGTTGATCTAATACTTTTTGATAATTTTGTGTCATCTACAAGTTTGATTACCTCACTCATCACTCCCTTTTCCAGACATTTATAAATATATTAAAAAGCAGTAATCCTA